>NW_023494787.1:34156968-35356968 GCF_904425465.1 Colossoma macropomum
TCTCTCCCCTTGAAAACAGTAGAATGATTATAAAACCACATTTCTGCCGTAAAATAGACTTTATATGTAACAGCCCAGGCTGGAAATCACATTGTCGTGAGCGAAAAATATGAGTACTTTCACTAGAGTGACTAGAGATGCACAGTAATGAAATCTTGGTTGTAGGCGTTCTTTTGCAGAGAAAAGGCGTTTGCTGCACTCCAGAAGCGCTCAAACGCTTTAGAAAGGCTCGAAATGCAAGGTAGTATTCCCTTAATGTGAGCACATTAAAATGCTTATGAACAGACTTGTCTGAAAACGAGCTGACCTATAATCAGATTTTCATGAGAAAGAACACAAGAAGTCACGGATTTAGGCGTTTCTTCACTCAGAGAGGCGAATCAAGCACAAGCGCTCAAACGCTTTAGAAAGTCTGGAAAAGATTTGTAGTATTCACTTAAAGTGAACGCATTATAATGATCAGAAACAGAAATTTCTGCCATGAGATATCCATTAATTGTAATGAATAGGACAGTAAATCACATTTTCTTGAGAAAATACATGACTACTTAAACTTGGGTGATTACACCTTGTGGCGTGCTGGAAACACCTGATCAGCATGAAGAAGCGCCGAAATCCACGGCTTCAGTGTTATACAGGTAGAATCACCCACGATAAAGTAGTGATATTTGTTGCTAAGAAAATATAATTTACTGTCTGTTCCATTACATTTAAAGGATATTGTACGCCAGAAAAACCTGTTAATAATGAATGAGTTCACGTTCAGAGAATTCTGCATAGCGTATCAAGCCGTTCTAAAGCATCGGAGCGCTTGCAGAGTGTTGGTATGGCCTTTTCAGTGTGAACAAATGCCTAAATCCACGACTTCTTGATTGTTCAGGTAGAGTCACCCAGGTTAACGCAGTTATACTTATTCTTAAGAAAATGTGATGTACAGCCTTTTTCATTGCATAATAAGGTGTTTTCGTGGCAGAAATGTCTTTTAATAACCATCATAATGAGTTCCTGTTAAGAGAACACTGCATAGCGTTTCCAACCTTTTGAAAAGGGTATGAGTGCTTGTGGAGTGCTGGAAACGCCTTTTCAGCGTGAGGAAGAGCCTAAATCAATGACTTCACAATTGCACAGGTGTAGTCACCCAAGATAAAGTGGTCATATTTTTCTCAAGAAAATGTGATTTACTGTCTGTTCCATAATATATAAAGGATATTTTATTTTAGAAATATATGTTGATAATCATTACGATGTGATCACTGTAAGATAATACTGCATAGCGTTTCCAGCCTTTCTAAAGCGTCTGAGTGCATCTGGAGCGCTGAAAACGTCTTTTCAGCGTGAAGAAGCGCCTAGAAACACGACTTCATTATTGAACAGATGTGGTAACCCAAGTTAAAATAGTGATATTTTCTGCTTAAGAAAATGTGATTTACTGTCTGTGCCATTACATATAAAGGATATTTTATTGCAGAAATGTCTGTTAATAATCATTTCGTTGTGATCACGTTAAGCGAATACTGCATAGCTATTCGAGCGTTTCTAAACAGTCTGAGCGCTTCTGGAGTGCTGGAAATGCCTTTTCAGCGTGAAGAAGCGCCTAAAACCACCACTTCATTACTATAAAGGTGTACTCTCCCAAATTATGGCAGTCATGTTTTTTCTTAAAAAATGTGATTTCCTGTCTGATTTCTTAAATGTAAAGGATATTTTATGGGAGAAATATCTGTTACTAATCGTTATAATCAGGTCATGTCAAGAGAATACTGCACGGCGTTTCCAGCGTTTCTAAAGCGTCTGAGCGCTTCTGGAGTGCTGGAAACGCCTTTTCAGCGTGAGGAAGCGCCTAACACCAACATTTGATTATTATGCAGGAGTCGTCACCCAAATTATGGCAGTCATGTTTTTTTGCTATGAAACAGCCATTTCCTGTTTGTTTTCTTAAATATAAAGGATAATTTGCTGGACAAATGTCTCTTAATAATCATTATATTGACTCCACGTTAAGAGAATACTGCATAGCGTTTCGAGCGTTTCTAATGCGACTGAGCGCTTGTGGAGTGCTGGAAACGCCTTTTCAGCGCGAAGAAGCGCCTAAATTGACGACTTCATGATTGTACAGGTGTGGTCGCCCAAGTTAAAGTAGTGATATGTTTGGCGAAGAAAATGTGATTTACTGTCTGTTCCATTATATATAAAGGATATTTTATGGCAGAAATGTCTCTTAATAATCATTACGATGTGATCACGTTAAGAAAATACTGCATAGCGTTTCCAGCCTTTCCAAAGAGTCTGAGCGCTTCTGGAGTGCTGGAAACGTCTTTTCAGCATGAAGAAGCGCCTAAAACCAACACTTCATTATTATGCAAGTGTAGTCACCCAAATTATGGCAGTCATGTTTTTTGCTATGAAAAAGCCATTTCCTGTTTGTTTTCTTAAATATAAAGGATAATTTGTGGGACAAATGTCTGTTACTAATCATTATAATGAGTCCACGTTAAGAGAATACTGCATAGCGTTTCGAGCGTTTCTAATGCCACCGAGCGCGTCTAGAGTGCTGGAAACGCCTTTTCAGCGCGAAAAAGCCCCTAAAACCAACACATCGTAATTATGTAGGTGTAGTCACCCAAATTATGGCAGTCATGTTTTTTGCTATGAAAATGTGATTTCCTGTCTGATTTCTTAAATAGAAAGGATATTTTATGGGAGAAATGTCTGTTACTAATCACTATAATGACTCCACGTTAAGAGAATACTGCATAGCGTTTCCAGCGTTTCTAATGCCACTGAGCGCTTGTGGAGTGCTGGAAACGCCTTTTCAGCGCGAAGAAGCGCCTACGTCCACGACTTCATGATTGTCCAGGTAGAGTCACCCAAGTTAAAGTAGTGATATGTTTGGCGAAGAAAATGTGATTCACTGTCTGTTCCATTATACATAAAGGATATTTTATGGCAGAAATGTCTGTTAATAATCATTATGATGTGATCATGTTAAGAAAATACTGCATAGCGATTCCAGCGTTTCTGAACAGTGTGAGCGCTTGGGGAGAGCTGGAAACGCCTTTTCAGCATGAAGAAGCTCCTAAAACCAACACTTCATTATTATGCAGGTGTAGTCACCCAAATTATGGCAGTCATGTTTTTTGCTATGAAAAATCGATTTTCTGTCTGATTTCTTAAATAGAAAGGATATCTTATGGGAGAAATGTCTTTTAATAATCATTATAATGAGTCCAGGTTCAGAAAATACTGCATAGCGTTTCCAGCGTTTCTAAAGCCTCTGAGCGCTTGTGGAGTGCTGGAAACGTCTCATGAAAATTTGGTTATGGGTCAGATACTTTGGAGCGAAGTCTGTTTAAAAGTATTTTAATGTGCTCACATTAAGGGAATACTGCATAGCGTTTCTAGCGTTTGAGCGCTTGTGGAGTGCATTAAACGCCTTTTCAGTATAAAGAAACGCCGACCGACAGGACTTCATGATTGTACAGGTGTAGTGACCAAAGAGAAACCGTTGCATTTTTTCTGTTCTATTGCATATAAAGGGAGTTTTATTGCATAAATGTCTGTTTCTGATCGTTATAATTGAGTTCACATTAAGAGAATACTGCATAGCGTTTTTAGCCTTTCTAAAGCATTTGATCGACTTTTAAGTGCAATTTAGCGACTATAACAAAGATTTCAGTATTGTACATGTTAAGTCACCATATTAAAAGCTTTCGTATCAATTCTCATGAAAATGTTTTTTTGTGGTCGGTTTTATTGCATATAAAGGGATTTCGCGAGAGGACACGGGGCCTTGGCCTCAGAGCTTCCATTCCACATTTTACTCTTCACGGCCTTAATGTCATGGTAGCAGATTATTGCCTGGGCTTCATAGTTGCATTCACAATTTCTGTTGAAGCATCTGAACAGGTTGGCATTTTGCTTCAAAGTCCCAAACGACGCCAAGTTACGATTCGAATATTACGGTCACTATTGTTAGAAGTTAGTTATTATTTAGGGAGCAAATGCCTTTTAGCCCGAAGCACAGATTGAATATTTTTTAAGTCAAAACGTCTGGGTCATGGTATCTAGGTCTTTAATCCACAAAACAATACCCCTATTCTATTGTAATAGGACAGAGGCCTCGGACAGAGAACCAAACAAAATTTCTTGGCACTATTCTAAGGATTTTATTTTGGGGGAGATGATGTCAGGCCTTGAATCCTGTTCAAATTTGTAATCTTTGGACCCTAAATGTCTGGGTCGTGGGTACTTGTTCTTTTCTTGCGCTTTCATCGCAATTTCTTATCAGTCGTGGAGACTAAACAGGAATTTATTATATCCTCTATCTTTGAGTGTTGGTTTTAGTTCTTGGGCTTTTGAACTTTGCTTCAGAATCATGCCGTCTTTGGCCCAAATCTCCGATTTAATATTTTATTTAAGGCTAAAAGTCTGGGTCATGGTTACTAGGTAATAGGAAAGAGTGTTTAAAAGCTCATGACCCATCTTCCTCTTTTAAAATGAAATGTTTCATACTGGGTATTGGCGCAAGGATTTCATTGCTTTTTCTTTCATCCTTGGCCTGAGTTCAGAAGTGCAGTTCTAAGAACCTGGGCTTTGGCCTCCAAATTACCATCCAAATATTCTAGTTCTTCTTCTAAGAGGGTGGGTTTTGGTCTTATTCTAAGGGATTTTGTGTGAGTGATATGATGCTGCAATCTGGCCTCAGAGCTTCTACTCCAAATTTTATTCTATAGAGTCCATATGGCTGACTCATCCTCCCTTGGTCTGGGTGTTACGTCTTTCTTTTCAACATTATTGTCACTGTCTTGATTTTTGGTTTATTGTCGGTGGGCTTCAGACCAGAGCCCTGGAACACAAATCCCAAACTTTAATCTTTGTAAGTTAACCAAAAGAAGCTTGAGAACAAGACTTTGGGACTGGGCTTCTGAGAACGAAAGAAATTTCTTGGTCCTATTCTAAGGATTTTATTTTGGGGGAGATGATGGTAGGCCTTGGATACTGTTCAAAGTTTTAATCTTTAGATCCTAAATAACTGGGTCATAGTGTACTTGTTCACTTCTTGGGCTTTTGTAATTTCACTGCAATTTCTTATCAGTTGTGGAGACTATTAACGAATTTATTATATACTCTATCATAAAATGTTGGTTTTAATTCCTGGGCTTTTGGACTTTTGGCCTCAGAATCATGCCTCAGATTTCATTATTTCGGGGCAATTTGGCAGGGTACAGTTTGCCCGGGCCTGGGCCTTAGCCTTCCCCAAAAGAATTGTTTGCTATATTCTAAGATGATTTAGGATCACTAGAGGACACTGAGCCAAGGCCTCAGAGCTTCCATTTCACAATTTATTCTTTACAGTCTCAATGGCTTGGTCTTTGGTGGCAGATTCTTGCCTGGTATTCAGAGCTGCATTCACAATATCTTTTCATATATCTGAATAGGTTGGAATTTTGGTCCAAAGACCAAACGACTCCAAGCTCCCATTCCAAACATTATACTCTTTAATGTACAGGGTTGGTTATTATTTACAGGTCCATAACCTTTGGTACAAATCTCAGGTTAAATATTTTTTAAGCCTAAAAGTCTGGGTCATGGTTACTAGGTCTTTTCTTCAAAAAATGAATTCCTTATACTATTATCACAGGACAGAGGCCTCTGGACCTGTGTTTAAGAGCTCATGTCCCATCTTAACCTTTCAAAATGAAAGCGCTCGAACTGGACATTGGCTCAGAGATTTCATTGAATTTCTTTCATTCTTGACCTCAGTTCAGAAGTGCAGTTATAAGACACTGGGCTTTGGCCTCCAAATTAGGATCTACCATCTTGTTTCCACAATAATAATTCCCTATTCTATTGTAATAGGATAGAGGCCCCCAGGCCTGTGTTTAAGAGCTCATGTCCCATCTTACTCTTTCACAATGAAATGGCTCATACTGGGTGTTGACTCAGATATTTCATTGCAGTTTCTTTTCAACCTTGGCCACACATCAGAAGTGCAGTTACCAGGCCCTGGGCTTTCGCCTCGAAATTACCATTCAAATATTATAATTCCTTTTCTAAGAGGGTGTCCCTTGGCCTTATTCTAAGGAATTTTTTGTTGGTGATATGGGACCTGGCCTTAGACCTCCCATTCCAAATTTTATTCTAGAGAGTCCAAATGTCTGGTTCATAGTATTCGACTTTTGCTTGGGTGTTAGGTCTTTTTTTTCAACTTTATTGTCCATTTATTAAGCTTTGGTTCATTGTTAGTGGGCTACGGACCAGAGCCTTAGAATACAAATCCTAGACTTTAATCTTTCATAGCTAAACGAAAGAATGCACTAAGCATCTTGGTCATCGCTCCTTGTTCTTTTTCTTGGGCTTTAGTAATTTCATCGCAATTTCTTATCAGTCCTGGAGACTCATCAGGGATTTATTATATTCTCTATCCTTAAGTGTTAGTTTATTCAGAAAAAAATTCAATCTGAGCTTTGGGCCAAAGATAGAGGTAATTTGGAGGCCAAAGCCCAGGGTCTTATAACGGCACTTCTGAACTCAGGCCAAGGATGCAATAAAATGTAATGAAATCTCTGAGCCAATTCCCAGTTTGAGCCATTTCATTGTGAAAGAGTAAGATGGGACATGAGCTCTTAAACACAGGTTTATTTTTTGAACAAAAGTTTGAACAGGATCCAAGACCTGACATCACCTCCCCCAAAATAAAATCCTTAGAATAGTGCCAAGAAACTTTGTTTGATTCTCTGTCAGAGGCCTCTATCCTATTACCATAGAATAGGAATATTGTTTTGTGGATTAAAGACCTAGATACCATGACCCAGACATTTCGGCTTAAAAAAATATTCAATCTGTGCTTTGGGCCGACAGGCATTTGCCCCCTAAATAATAATTAACTTTTTACAATAGTGACTGTAATATTCGAATCGTAGCTTGGAGTCGTTCGGGACTTTGAACAAAAACGCCAACCTGTTCAGATGCTTCAACAGAAATTGTGAATGCAACTATGAAGCCCAGGCAATAATCTGCTACCATGACATTAAGGCCACAAAGAGTAAAATGTGGAATGGAAGTTCTCAGGCCTAGGCCCCGTGTCCTCTCGCGAAATCCCTTTATATGCAATTTAACCGACCATATATAACATTTTCATGAGAATTGACACTGAAGCTTTTAATATGGTGACTTAACATGTACAATACTGAAATCTTTGTTATAGACGCTAAGTTGCACTAAAAAGTTGATCAAATGCTTTAGAAAGGCTTGAAACGCTATGCAGTATTCTCTTAATGTGAACTCATTATAATGATCAGAAACAGACATTTCTGCAATAAAACTCGCTTTATATGCAATGGAACAGAAAAAATATGGCTGCTTCTCTTTGGTGACTTCACCTGTACAGTAATGAAGTCCTGTTGTTCGACATTTCTTTACACTGAAAAGGCGTTTACTGCACTCCACAAGCGCTCAAACGCTTTACAAAGGCTAGAAATGCTAGGCAGTATTCCCTTAATGTGAACACATTAAAATGCTTATAAACAGACTTGTCTGAAAACGAACTGACCTATAATCAAATGTTCATGAGAAAGAACACAAGAAGTTGGGGATTTAGGCATTTCTTCACTCAGAAAGGTGTATCAACCACTACACAAGCGTTCAAATGCTTTAGAAAGACTGGAAACGCTAGGCAGTATTTTCTTAACGTGAACGCATTATAATGATCAGAAACAGAAATTTATGCCATTAGATATCCGTTAATTGTAATGAATAGGACAGTATATCACATTTTCTTAAGAAAATACATGACTACTTTAACTTCGGTGACTACACTTGTATAATCAGTAATAATGAAGTCGTGGATTTAAGCGCTTCTTAACACTGAAAAGTCATTTCCAGCACCCCACGACCGTTCAGACTCTTTAGAAATGCTTGAGTCTGAGTGCATGTGGAGTGCTGGACACGCCTTTTCAGCGTGAACAAGCGTCTAAATCCATGACTTCATTATTGTACAGGTGTAGGCACCCAAGTTAAAGTAGTGATATTTTTTGCTAAGTAAATGTGATTTACTGTCTGTTCCATTATATTTAAAGGATATTTTATGGCAGAAATGTCTGTTTATAATCATTACGATGTGATCACATTAGGATAACACTGCATACCCAGATAGCAAAAATCAGTCGGGCCACGTCTGGCCCAAATGCCGCATACCAAGCATGAATCTCATCGGCCCAGACTCAGTTTGAATCTAGGCCCAATTCTGACCCAAATGCTCGGCTCACATTCGGGCCAAGTGCCGCATACCAGTATTTATTAGATCGGCCCACGTCAGGCCCCAACAACTGGCCCACGTCCAGGCCGAGTGCTGCATGCCGAAACAGTTGGCGTGGCCTCGGTTTGAATCTAGGCCCAATTCTGGCCCAAACGCTCAGCTTACATCTGGGCTGAGTATTTGATCAGCCCACGTCTGGCCCGAATGACTGGCCCACGTCCAGGCCGAGTACTGCGTGCTGTGACACTCGACACAGCCTTGGTTTGAGTCTAGGTCTGATTCTGGTCCAATTGTTTGGCTCACATCTGGGCAAAATACCATATGCTGCGATATTCAACAGTCCCCCGGAGAACCACTGCTCTGCACATTTGAGTGTTTTCCCTGCTCTAACTCACCCACTTCAACAAAGGAAAGTTTTGTTAATGAGATGACTATTTGGGATCAGGAGTGTAGAGAGTAGGGAAAACACGAAGGGAGCAGGGGAGGCTCCAGGACCAGGGTTGGGAGCAGGGGCCAACCCTGGTCCTGGAGCCTCCCCTGGGCCAGTCAACACTACTCTACACTCTAAAATATAAAATTACATTTTAAGGAATTTGTTTACTGTTACAGCTTAAAACATGTAAAAGTCACATATCTAATCAATAGTGATCACACACCACATGAAATTACACGCCTGTTTGCCTTGTGTAACCAACAACCATGACAAGAAAGTAAGCTTTTCAAAACATTACATTTTATAACATTTCTTTGAGAACAGCATGTGAACAGACAACTGCTTCTTAATTATGTTCCTTTTTATCTATTTTTACCCGGTTTTCTCCCCAATTTAGTCGTCTCCAATTCCACCCGCTAGTTAGGACTCCCCCAATCACACGATGCTATCAACGCTAGGAGGGTGAAGGCTAACACAGGCTTCCTCCGAGACCTGTGAAGCCAACCACCGCTTCTTTTCGAACTGCCGCTCACGCAACGTCACTGGACAGCCGAACGCGCTCGGAGGAAAGCGCCAACCGCCAGATCTGTTACGTCAGCTAACAGACGCCTGATGGGGGGAGTGATGAGGGGAGAAGGAGGGGCCATCCTACCCACCCAGAGAGAGCGAGGCCAATTGTGCTCTCTCGGACTCCCGGCTACGGATGGCTGTAGCATCACCAGGGATCGAACTCGCGATCTCCTGATGATAGGGCCAACGCTTAGACGGTTGCGCCACTCGGGAGCTACTCCTTGTTATCTTTAATTATGCTCCTAGCAACCCACAGCACTTGACTACTCCCTCCTCACCCCACCTGATCCAGCTCATAAAGGACTTGATAATCAGTTGATGAGCAGGATCAAGTGTGGGGTAGAAAACAGATGAAACTGCAGTGGTTGCCAGGAGCATAGTTAGACATTTAACACTAACATTTAGAAAATCCACTTCTGATAATCACTTTGTAGAAAATGTAGAAAATAGCCCTACTTGGCATCAACTAGCAGGCCTCCCTGCACCCCTGGTAATAGGCAGTCGTTTAGCCCCTGCTTTTTCAAATTTCCTGTTCCACCTTGAACGGTGCAGCAGTTACATTCTGGTGCCTAAATGCACCCAAAGGTTACTGCAGTGCCATTTAATGTGAAATGGAAAAAAAGCTAACGTTAGCCTTAAGTTTATCAACGACTCCCAGGCTGATAAACCAGAAAACCTGGTCACGCTTTCAATTAAACACTCTCATCAGGTCATGTATAAAGATAATGTATGCAACACCAAGGTATATATTGCTCTGCTTTACCCCATCTACTAATGTAACAATAGCTACTCGTGGGCCCCATTCTTCAAATAAAGCCATTTTTGCTTAGTGTGCTGCTGGCACTCACCTGATGGGATGCCTGACAGATGAAAGTCTATAAAAAAGAAAATACAATCAGGTCAAATGCATTTTCAAAATCATTTTGCCACAGAGTGGGTGCAGTAGGCAAGAATATCTAATTGCAAAGAGGAGAGGCATTAGTTCCTTTTGTACATCTGAATTTTGCCCTCTTTCTAGCTTGGACTTCTCTTTAATAAAGCAAATTCAAAAGCATCATTAGACAGTGAAACTGCATATAAGGTAAATTACATTGTAATCATCATGTTGACACCAATCATATGAAGCATAACTATGCAACTCTGAAAATACATTTTAATTCAAATAAAGCTACTCATATCAGTACTAGTGTACCAAATGACAAGTTAAAATAGCTGAATTGAATTTGAACTGCATATATGCGTGGGAAATTTAAATGCAAACAATTTTGCATTTTGCATATTACATTTTCATTATCTATATGGTAAGTGGAGCTGAAAAAATTGGCAATGAGTGTAGATTCAAGGAGGTGTACTTAATGAAGTGTCAGTTGATATATATATACACAATTTATCAAAATCTAATGCTTCATGAATCATTTCAATGATAATGAAAATCAGAAATAGTTTTAGTAAAATGCTATATGTTTCCTTCGCTCTCCTGTCCTGATCAGCACAGATCTGCTGCTTAGACCTATATCTTTAGCTGACATGCTCTTAATATTAACCGATTTATTTGAAATGTTTAAAAAAATCAAATATTAAATAATGTAATATTGTAGGCCTGAGAGATATCAAAAAATACTCAATATCCGATGTAGTTTTAGCTTATATGCTTTTCTAAACATTAACCGTTTTAATGAAAATCTTTAATAAAACCACATATTAAATAATCTTTTGAAAACTACTTCACCTGTCGTTTTAATAGATGTTACTGCAAACATCTGCTCATAAACTTCTGGTGCAGATTTATGGCGACTTGCATGCTAATCACGCTCCCTACTAGAGAATCTTTAGATTGCAAGTGATTTCCAAAGCCATGCCCACGTGCTTTACATATTAATAAAAAGCAAGCTGTTTTCCATTGTTATAGTAGAGTTTTGATTACTCAATAAACCACCAGCTGACTTGAGCTGTACAGAAAATAAGGGCAATTTACTGTTGCCTACCTGCTTTTAAAGGCCCCATGATAGAGCTGGACAGTGACTGCCCACTTTTTAGCAGCTCTGGTTATGAAAGTAAAAATCCCATTAATTTCCTCCACAGACATTTTTTAAAATCCTTAAGTAAAGAGTTTTAAGCACTCAAGCAAACCAGTCAGCTGCGAGACAAATCATGACCTTACAAACATTAAATTGGTGCAAAAAAAGATTAGAAAAATTAACAAAAAGCACTGTAAATGGTTTCAACCAATCAAGTTCACTCTTTTTTTCACCTACTTTTGCAATGTTCTTTATATTTTCTCTTTAGTGTTTTTGTAGATATTACGCTTTTAATATCGTAGACAGTACAGCCTTGTGCACATGTAATGTTTGATGTGTATCATTATAGCTTTAACAGTCTGTTTATTCTGTTTTTGCTATCAAGTTTTTTTAGAAGTCATGGTGCAGTTCATTGACCTCCACGAGAATCATATTAATCCTACTATGGCCTTTCTTCTTATTTTACTCATTGATTTGGTACCAAAGGACAAATATAATCACTGAAAGGGAGCCTGAAGGATGGAGAAAGTTTGATGCTGCGTTAATGTATGGAGTAAAGGGGATTTTTGTTGATCTGTGTGGAGTTCATAATGTTTGTCCCTCCACAGCCCTGTACGCGCTGTCTTTCTAACTCTGACAGAACCGACCACCTGCCCCCCTCATGCAAACTACGCTCAACTACACGGCCGGACTCTGATTTTCAGTCTGAGCTCTCTTCTCCTCTGTATCCCTAAAAAACTCATCATATCCGACAGTGAAACCGCGCTGCTGCTGATCGCTGACAGACGCCGCTGTGCTTCGTGCTTTTCCGGCGCTAAACCACACTGTTTAAATCGCCATGGTAACAGCGATGTCTCTGATTGGTGGAGCTCTCTTTAGGGCGTATGGGTAATGTATTTGTTTACGAGAAATAAGGGAATAAAACGCGATTTTTCGGAAACGAAGCTGAAACCGGACTGATTCGTGGCTTTAATTGGAGCATACCATCATCTCACAATCTCGTAGCTCAAAGTCTACATTGGCTTGATAAAAATCGAATTCCCTATGGTGATTATGAATGGGATTTTTGTTTCCAGAACCAGACTGTTCTCAGCTCTATAACTTAATGTTTCAACAGTAACAGTGAATAAAACACTATGTGTATATATTATTTAATATTACTTGTTACCTTTTTCTGAACCTGTTTCCCGGGCGAAAACGAGGATAAGAGGATCTTTCTCTCCTGGGCACATGGCTCACCTTAACCCACAAATTTTATTAGAATAAAATACAACATTGCAGTATTTGTTTCTTAATGATTCGGTGAGGACTTATAATATTGCTGCGATTGCAGACAGGCTGAATATCAAATGGCTCTTTACTCCCTGTGTAATGCACTATATCAGTTAAGAAATTTTGACTTCTTCAACTAAATAGTGCACTGTATGTCCAGTAGGGAACTGTGCACACCTGCCTGAATCCCAGCTGGCTCTTTGCAAGACATTTTATGCACTGTTTGGTTTCAGGAGTCGTTATTTCAAGACCTACATAGTGCACTATGCAGGCACCAGGAAGCCATTTGAGATTTATCCATAATCGGCACGAACCTATAGTGTATGTTTGGGCCGGATGAGCACGTATGGGAATTGGCCCGAGCTCATTTTGTCGACTCCCCAGGCGCCGATTGTAAAGTGCACTCGGCCCGAACCAATAAATACTCAATTGGGCCGTAGCAGCACATATAATAATCGGCCCAAGCTCCTTTTGCCAACTGCAGAATGTAGCCCGCAATTGGCCCGAGCCTATGAATACACACCTGGGCCGCGTCAATACATAGGGGAATCGGCTCGAGCCCCTTTTGCAAGCTCTTCGGTTGCTGAGCGTCACAATCCAGGACTTCATTATTGTTCAGGTGTAGGAACCCAAGTTAGTCATATTTTTTCTCAAGAAAATGTAATTTACGCTCCGACTCATTACATAAAATGATATTTTATGGCACACATGTCTGGTGATAATCATTCTAATGAGATTACGTTAAGAGAATAATGTATAGCGTTTTGAGCCATTCAAAAGCGTCGGAGTGCTGGAAACGACTTTTCAGCGTGAACAAGCGCCTAAATCCATGACTTCACGATTGTCCAGGTGTAGTCACCCAAGGTAAAGTGGTCATATTTTTCTCAAGAAAATGTGATTTACTGTCTGTTCCATTATATATAAAGGATATTTTATGGAAGAAATGTCTGTTACTAATCATTACGATGTTATCACGTTAAGATAATACTGCATAGTGTTTCCGGACTTTCTGAAGGGTCTGGGCGCTTCTGGAGTGCTGGAAACGTCTTTTCAGTGTGAAGAAGCGCCTAAAATCACGACGTCATGATTATACAGGTGTAGGCACCCAAGCTAAAGCAGTCATATTTTTTCTCAAGAAAATGTGATTTCCTGACTGATTCCTTAAATCTAAAGGATATTTCATGGCAGAAATGTCTGTTACTAATCATTGTAATGAGTTCACGTTAAGACAATACTGCATAGCGTTTCCAGCGTTTCTAAAGCCTCTGAGCGCTTGTGAAGTGCTGGAAACGCCTTTTCAGCATGAACAAGCGCCTAAATCCACGACTTCATGACTGTACAGGTGTAGTCACCCAAGATAAAGTAATGATATTTTTGTTGAGAAAATGTGATTTACTGTCTGTTCCATTATATATAAAGGATATTTTATGGAAAAATTTCTCTTAATAATCATCATAATGAGTCCTCCTCAAGAGAGTACTGCATAGCGTTTCCAGCCTTTCTAAAGCCTCTGAGCGCTTGTGGAGCGCTGGAAACGCCTTTTCAGTTTGAACAAGGGCCTAAATCCACCACGTAATGATTGTACAGGTAGAGTCACCCAAGTGAAAGTAGTCATATTTTTTCATAAGTAAATGTGATTTCCTGTCTGTTTTATTATGTATTAAGCACATTTTATGGCGGAAATGTCGGTTAATGATCATTATGATGAGTTCACATTAAGATCATATCGCACAGCGTTTCCAGCCTGTCTAAAGCTCTGAGCGCTGATGGAGTGCTGGAAACACCTTTTCAGTGTGAAGATGCGCCTGAGTCCACGACTTCATGATTGTACAGGTGTAGTCACCCAAGTTAAAGTAGTCATATTTTTTGCTAAGAAAATGTGATTTACTGTCTGATTCCTTAAATATAAAGGATATTTTATGGCAACCATGTAAGTTTATTATCATTATGATGAGTTCACTTTAAGAGAATACTGCATAGCGTGTCCAGCCTGTCTCAAGTC
The DNA here is from genome assembly GCF_904425465.1 of Colossoma macropomum. Classification (NCBI taxonomy): domain Eukaryota; kingdom Metazoa; phylum Chordata; class Actinopteri; order Characiformes; family Serrasalmidae; genus Colossoma; species Colossoma macropomum. The sequence continues at coordinate 34,171,521 of NW_023494787.1, forward strand.
TCTGAGCGCTGGAAACGCCTTTTCAGTGTGAAGGAGCGCCTAAATCCACGACGCAATGATTGTACAGTTATAGTCACCCAAGTTAACGTAGTCATATTCTTTCTGAAGTAAATGTGATTTACTGTCTGTTTCCTTAAATATCAAGGACTTTTTATTGCAGAAATGTCTGTTTACAATCATCGTAATGAGTTCACGTTCGCAGAATACTGCATAGCCTTTCCAGGCTTTCTCAAGCGTTTCAGAGATTGGGGATTGCTCGAGAACTTTTATAGTTCGTATTTTTAGAGTGTGGATCTTGGAGTGCTGGAAACGACTTTTCAGCGTGAACAAGCGCCTAAAAGCACGACTTCTTGATAATACAGATTTTGTCACCAACGTTAAAATAGTCATAATTTTGATTTAAAACAAATGTGATTTACGGTCTGTTCCTTTACACATTAATCGTGCTCTATGGTTAGCGTCTTCACTTTAATAGAATACTGAATAGCACTCCAGGCTTTTCCCAAGCGTTTCAGCGTTTGGGGAGGGCAGTGTATGCAATTTTAGGGTATCTTTGCGTACAGAAGAACGATTTCAACATTGTACAGGGTTGGTCACCCTAGGTATTGCTTTCATTTTCTTTCTCATGAACATTTGGTTATGGGTCAGTTACTTTGGAGAGAAGTCTGTTAGTATTTTAATGTGTTCACATTAAGGCGTTTGAGCGCTTGAGGAGTGCAGTAAACGTTTTTTCAGTATAAAGAAACTTCATGATTGTACAGGTGTAGTTACCAAAGAGACACAGTCGCACTTTTTCTGTTCCATTGCATATAAAGCGAGTTTTATTGCACAAATGTCTGTTTCTGATCATTATAATTGAGTTCACGGTAAGACAATATAGCATAGCGTTTCTAGCCTTTATAAAGCATTTGATCGACTTTTAAGTGCAACTTAGCGTCTATAACAAAGGTTTCTGTATTGTACATGTTAATTCACCATATTAAAAGCTTCAGTGTCAATTCTCATGAAAATGTTTTTTATGGTCGGTTGCATATAAAGGGATTTCGCGAGAGGACATGGGGCCTAGACAGAGCTTCCATTCCACATTTTACTCTTTACGGCCTTAATGTCTTGTTAGCAGATTATTGCCTGGGCTTCATAGTTGCATTCACAGTTTCTGTTGAAGCATCTGAACAGGTTGGCATTTTGGTTCAAAGAACGACTCCAAGCTACGATTCGAATATTACGGTCACTATTGTTAAAAGTTAGTTATTATTTAGGGGCCAATGCCTTTTGGCCCAAAGCACAGATTGTACATCCATTGTAATAGGACAGAGGCCTCAGACAGAGAACCAAACAAAATTTCTTGGCACTATTCTAAGGGTTTTATTTTGGGGGAGATGATGTCAGGCCTTGGATCCTGTTCAAATTTGTAATCTTTGGACCCTAAATGTCTGGGTCATGAGTACTTGTTCTTGTCTTGGGTTTTCATTGCAATTTCTTGTCAGTCATGGAGACTAGACAGGAATTTACTATATTCTCTATCTTTGAGTGTTGGTTTTAATTCTTGGGCTTTTTGACTTTGCCTCAGAATCACGCCGCCTTTGGCCCAAATCTCTGATTCAATATTTTTTTTAAGTCTAAAAGTCTGGTTCATGGTTACTAGGTAATAGGAAAGAGGCCGCAGGGCCTGTGTTTAAGACCTCATGACCCATCTTCCTCTTTCAAAATGAAATGTCTCATACTGGGTATGGGTGCAAGGATTTCATTTCAGTTTCTTTCATCCTTGGCCTGAGTTCAGGAGTGCTGTTATAAGAACCTGGGCTTTGGCCTCCAAATTATCATTCAAATATTATAGTTCTTCTTCTAAGAGGGTGGGTTTTGGCCTTATTCTAAGAGATTTTGTGTTGGTGATATGATGATGGGACCTGGCCTCAGAGCTCCAATTCCAAATTTTATTCTATAGAGTCCATATGGCTAGCTCATGGTACTGGACCTTTGCCTGGTTGTTAGGTCTTTCTTTGCAACATTATTGTCCCTCTCTTCAGGTTTGGTTCATTGTTACTGGGCTTCAGACCAGAGCCCTAGAACACAAATCCTAGATTTACTAATCTTCGTAAGCTAACCGAAAGAAGCTTGAGAACAAGACTCTGGGTCTGGGCTTCTGAGAACCAAACAAAGTTTCTTGGTCCTATTCTAAGGATTTTATTTTGGGGGGTGGTAGGCCTTGGATACTGTTCAAAGTTTTAATCTTTAGATCCTAAATAACTGGGTCATAGTGTACTTGTTCACTTCTTGGGCTTTAGTAATTTCACTGCAATTTCTTATCAATTGTGGAGACTATTAAGGAATTTATTATATTCTCTATCATAAAATGTTGGTTTTAGTTCCTGGGCTTTTGGACCTTGTCACAGAATCATGCCTCAGATTTCATTATTTCGGGGCAATTTGGTAGGGTACAATTTGCCCGGGCCTGGGCCTTAGCCCTCCTAAACAAATGATTATTTGCTGTATTCTAAGCTGTTTTATGTTTGCGAGATGACACATTTCACAATGTATTCTTCACGGTCTCAACTCTTTGGTCTTTGGTAGCAGATCCTTTCCTGGTTTTCAGAGCTGCATTCACAATTTCTTTTCAAGCATCTGAACAGGTTGGGATTTTGGTTCATAGACCCAATGACCCGAAGCAAACATTCAAATATTATAGTCACTATTGAAAAGGGTTGCTTTTTTTAGGAGCCTCATGACCTTTGGCCTAAAGCTCAGACTGAATATTTTTTTTAGCCTAAAGGTCTGGGTCATTGTTACTAGGTCTTGTCTCCACAATAATAATTCCCTATTCTATTGTAATTGGAGTTTGAGAGCTCATGTCCCATCTTACTCTTTCAAAATGACAAAGTTCATACTGGGTATTGGCTCAGACATTTCATTTCAGTTTCTTTCATCCTTGGTCTCAGTTCAGGAGTTCTGTTATAAGACCCTGGGCTTTGGCCTCCAAATTACCATTCAAATATTATAGTTCCTATTCTAAGCGGGTGGGTCCTGGCCTTATTCTAAGAAATTTTGTGTTGCTGATTGTCTGGGATTTGTGTTCTAACGCTCTGGTCTGTAGCCTTCTAACATTGAATCAAAGATTAAGACAGGGGCAAACATTTTGAAAAGAAAGACCTAACACCCGGGCAAAGGTCCAGTAGTATGAGCCAGCCGTAAAGACTCTATTCAATAAAATTTGCACTAGGAGTTCTGAGGCCAGTTCCCAGCATCATATGACATATGAATGAAATTTGGGGCATGATTCTGAGGCAATGTCCAAAGGCCTAGGAACTAAATCCAACACTTAAGTATAGACAATAAAATAAATTCCTGAAAAGTCTCCACAAGTCATAATAATTTCCATGAAATTACTAAAGTCCAAGAAATAAACAAGTACCCATGACCAAGACATTCTGGGTCTAAAGATGAAAAATTAAAACAGGATCCAAGGACTAACATCACCCCAAAAAAAAAGCTTAGAATAGGACCAAGAAACTTTGTTTGATTCTCTGAAGCCCAGGCCCATGATCTTGTTCTCAAGCTTCTTTCGTTTAGCTAAGAAAAATTAAAGTCTAGGATTTGTGTTTTAAGTTTCTTGTATGTAGCCCAACAATGAACCAAACCTAAAGACAGGGACAAAAATGTTGAAAAGAAAGACCTAACACCCAGGCCAATGTCCAGTAGCATGAGCCAGCCGTATGGACTATATACAATAAAATTTGGAATAGGTGCTCTTACGGTTCCAGCATCATATCAGCAACACAAAATCTCTTAGACAAAGGCCAAAACACACCCTTCTAGAATAGGATCTATATTGGGTACAATGGGACTTTGGAGGCTAAAGCAAGTCTTATAACTGCACTTCTGAACTGAGGCCAAGGATGAACGAATTTGCAATTATATCTCTGAGACTATACCCAGTGTCAGCCATTTCATTTTGAAAGAGCAAGATTGGACATGAGCTCTGAAACACAGGCCCAGAGGCCTCTGTCCTATGACAATATAATAGGGAATTAATATTTTGAAGACAAGACCTAATAACCATGACCCAGACTTTTAGGCTTAAAAAAATATTTAATCTGAGATTTGTAACAAACATCATGGGCCCCCGAAAAAATAACCAACCCTTAACCATAGTCACTATAATATTGGAATGGGAGTTTGAAGTCATTCTGTCTTTGAACTAAAATCCTAACTTGTTCAGATGGTTGAAAAGACATTGTGAATGCGGCTATGAAACCCAGGCAAGAATCTGCCACCAACGACCAAGCCATTGAGACTGTAAATAATTAATTGTGGAATGGAAGCTCTGAGGCCTATGCTCAGTGCCCTCTAGCGAACATAAATCACCTTAGAATATAGCAAATAATTATTTTTGGGAGGGCAAAGGCCCAGGCCCAGGCACACTTAAGGATAGAGAATATAATAAATTCCTGATTAGTCTCCACGATTGATGAGGAATTCCACTGAAATTACTAAAGCCAAAGATAGCCATATTGGTTCTCTGAAGCCCAGGACCAGGATCTTGTTCTCAAACTTCACTGAGCTAAGAAAAATTAAAGTCTAGGATTTGTGTTCTAAGGTTCTGGTCTGTAGCCCAGTACCAATGAACCAAACCTAAAGAGAGGGATAATAATGTTGCAAAGAAAGACCTAACAACCAGGCAAAGGTCCAGTACCATGAGCTAGCCATATGGACTCTATAGAATAAAATTTGGAATTGGAGCTCTGAGGCCAGGTCCCATCATCATATTACCAACACAAAGTCCCTTAGAATAAGGCCAAGACACACCCACGTAGAATAGGAACTATAATGCTTGAAAGGTACTTTGGAGGCCAAAGCCCAGGGTCTTATAACAGAACTCCTGAACTGAGACCAAGGTTGACAAGAAACTGCAGGGATATGTCTCAGCCAACACCCAGTATGAGCCTTGTCATTTTGAAAGAGTAAGATGGGACATGAGCTCTTAAACACAGGCCCAGGGGCCTCTATCCTATTACAATAAAGTAGGGAATTAGTATTGTGGAGACAAGACCTAGCACCCATGACCCAGACTTTTAGCCTTAAAAACTGTTCTGTCTGAGCTTTAGGCCAAAGGTCATGGGCCCACTAATAATAACCAACCCTTAGTAACAGTGACTATAAAATTTGAATGGTTGCTTGGGGTCGTGGGGACTTTGAACCAAAATCCCAACCTGTTCAGATGCTGGAAAATTAATTGTGAATGCAGCTCTGAAACCCAGACAAGGATCTGCCACCAATGACCAAGCCATTGAGACTGTAAAGAATACATTGTGGAATGGAAGCTCTGAGGGCTCGGCCCAGTGTCCTCTCATGAGCATAAGTCACTTTAGAATATTGAAAATATTTTTTTTTGGGATGGCTAAGGCCCAGGCCCAGGCCAAAGGTACCCTGCCAACTTGTTTCAAAATAATGAAATCTGGGGCATGATTCTGAGGCAAAGTCCAAAAGCCCAGGAATTAAAACAAACACTTAAGGATAGAGAATATAATAAATCCCTGATGAGTCTCCATGACTGATTAGAAATTGTGATGAAATTACTAAAGCCCAAGAAAAGAAGAAGTATCCATGACCCAGACATTTAGGTTCTAAAGATTAAAAATCAGAACAAGAGCCACGGCCTAACATCATTTGCCCTGATCTTAAATACTTAGAATAGTACCAAGAAATGTTGTTTGGTTCTCTAAAGCTCAGGCCCAGGAATTTGATCTTAAGCTTCTTTCGTTTAGCCAAGAAAGATTAAAGTCTAGGATTTGTGTTCTAAAGCTCTTGTCTGTAGCCCCCAAACAATGAACCAAACCTTATGACAGGGACAATAATGTTGAAAAGAAAGACCTAACACCCATGCAAAGGTCCAGTAGCATGAGCCAAACATTTGGACTCTATAGAATAGAATTAAATTTAGTATAGGAGCTCTGAGGCCAGGTGCCTGCATCATATCACCAACACAAAATCTCTTAGAATAAGGCCAAGACACACCCTCTTAGATATAATATATATCTCAATATATAGATATAATATTTCAATGGAACATTGGAGGCCAAAGCCCAGGTTCTTATAACTGCGCTTCTGAACTGAGGCCAAGGATGAAAGAATTTGCAATAAAATCTCTGAGCCACTACCCAGTATAATCCATTTCATTTTGAAACATTAATATGGGACAGGAGCTCTTAAACAAGAGGCCTCTATCCTATTAAAATAGAATAGGGAATTAGTCTTGTGGAGACAAAATCGAGTAACCATGACCCACACTTTTTAGGTTTAAATAAATATTCAATCTGAGCTTTAGGCCAGAGGTCATGGGCCCCCTAAAAATCACCAACCCTTAACAATAGTGACTATGATATTTGAGTGGTTATTTGGGGTCGTTCAGTCGTTGAACCAAAATCCCAACCTGTTTAGATGCTTGAAAAGAAATTGTAAGTGCAGCAAACCTAGGCAAGAATGTGCTACCAAAGACCAAACCATTGAGACAGTAAAAAATGATTTGTGAAATGGAAGCTCTGAGGCCTAGGCCCAGTGTCTTCTCACTAACATAAGGCACCTCAATTTTCTAACCTCAGCAAAATAACTTAGGCCCAGGCCCAGGCTAAGGGTACCCTTCCACATTGCCCCCAAATAATGAAATCTGGGGCATGATTCTGAGGCAAAGTCCCAAAAGCCCAGGAAATAAAACACTTAAGGATAGGAAGGATAGAAAATATAATAAATTCCTGATTAGTCTCCACAATTGAGAAGAAATTGCAATAGAATTGCTAAAGCCCACAACAAGAACAAGTACCCCTGACCCAGACGTTTAGCATCCAAAGACTAAAAATTTGAACAGGATCCAAGACCTGACATCATCTCCCCCAAAATAAAACCCTAGAATAGTGCCAAGAAATTTTTTTGGTTCTCTTTCAGAGGCATCTATCCTATTACAATAGAATAGGGATATTGTGTTGTGGAGACAAGACTTAGTTACCATGACCTAGACTTTTAGGCTTAAAAAAATGTTCAATCTGACCTTAGGGCCAAAGGTCATTGGTCCCGTAAATCATGACAAACCCTTAATAATAGTGACCATAATATTGGAATCGTAACTTGGAGTCGTTTGGGACTTTGAACCAAAATGCCAACCTGTTCAGAAATTGTGAATGCAGCTATGAAGCCCAGGCAAGGATGGAAACGACCATAAAGAAGATTTTCATGAGAACTGACACTGAAGCTTTTATTTTGGTGACTAAACGTGTACAATACTCAAATCTTTGTTATAGTCGCTAAGTTGCACTATGAAGTCGCTCAAGTGTTTTATAAAGGCTAGAAACGCTATGCAGTATTCTCTTAAAGTGAACTCATTATAATGATCAGAAACAGACATTTCTGCAATAAAACTCCCTTTATATGCAAGGGAACAGAAAAAAATTACGACTGCTTCTCTTTGGTGACTTCACCTGTACAATCTTGAAGTCTTGTTGTTCGACGTTTCTTGACACTGAAAAGGCGTTTACTGCACTTCACAAGCCCTCAAACGCTTTACAAAGGCTAGAAATGCTAGGCAGTATTCCCTTAATGTGAGCACATTAAAATGCTTATAAACAGACTTGTTTGAAAACGAACTGATCTATAATCAGATTTTCATGAGAAAGGACACAAGAAGTCATGGATTTAGGCGTTTCTTCACTCAGAAAGGCGAATCAAGCACAAGCACTTTAGAAAGTCTGGAAAAGATTTGCAGTATTCACTTAAAGTGAACGCATTATAATGATCAGAAACAGAAATTTCTGCCATGAGATATCCATTAATTGTAATGAATAGGACAGTAAATCACATTTTCTTGAGAAAATACATGACTACTTAAATTTGGGTGATTACACCTGTATGATCATGAAGTCGTGGACTTAAGCGCTTCTTCACACTGAAAAGTCGTTTCCAGCACTCCACTACCGCTCAGACTCTTTAGAAGTGCTGGAGTCTGAGCGCTTGTGGAGAGCTGGAAACGCATTTTCTTTGGGAAGAAGCGCCTAAATGCACGACTTCATTATTGTACGGGTGTAGCCACCCAAGCTTAAGTAGGGACATTTTTCTCAAGAAAATGTGATTTACTGCAACATACATTATGTAAAAAGGATATTTTATGGCAGAAATGCCTGTTAGTAATCATTATAATCAGTTCACGTTTAGAGAATACTGCAAATCGTTTCCAGACTTTCTAAAGCGTCCGAGAGCTTGTGCTGGAAACGCATTTCCAGTATGAACAAGCGCCGAAATCCCCGACTTCATTATTGTACAGGTGTGGGCACCCAAGTTATGGTAGTCATATTTTTTCTTAAGAAAATGTGATTTGCCGTCATTGCTGTTATAATGAGTCCACGTTCAGAAAATACTGCATAGCGTTTCCAGCCGTTCTGAAGCATCTGAGCGCTTGCTGAGTGTTGGTATGGCCTTTTCAGCGTGAACAAGTGCCTAAATCCACGACTTCATGATTGTTCAGGTAGAGTCACCCAGGTTAATGTAGTTATATTTATTCTTAAGAAAATGTGATATCCAGCCTTTTTCATTGCATAAAAAGGTGTTTTCACGGCAGAAATGTCTGTTAATAACCATCATAATGAGTTCCTGTTAAGAGAACACTGCATAGCGGAAAACGTCTTTTCAGCATGAAGATGCGCCGAAAACCATATATTTCTCAAGAAAATGTGATTTACTCTCTGATTCCTTAAATGTAAAGGATATTTTATGGCAGAAATGTAGGTTTATTATCATTATAATGAGTTTACATTAAGAGAATACTGCATAGCGTTTCCAGCGTTTCCAGAGCATCTGAGTGCTTCAGGAGTGCTGGAAACGCATTTTCAGCGTGAACAAGCGCCTAAATCCAAGACTTCATGATTGTACAGGTGTGGTCACCAAAGTTAAATTAGTGATATTTTTTGCTAAGTAAATGTGATTTTCTGTCTTTTCCTTCACATATAAAGGACATTTTTCATGCAGAAATCTATGTTTATAGTCATTACGATGTGATCACGTTAAGAGAATACAGCATAACATTTCCAGCGTTTCTAAAGCCTCTGAGCGCTGATGGAGTGCTCGAAACGCCCTTTCACCGTGAACAAGGGCGTAAAACCACCACTTCATTATTATACAGGTGTGCTCACCCAAGTAAAATTAGTGATATTTTTACCTAAGAAAATGTGATTTACTGTCTGCTCCTTCACATATAAAGGATATTTTATGGAAGAAATGTCTGTTTATAGTCATTACGATGTGATCACGTAAAGAAAATACTACATAGTGATTCTAGCGTTTCTAAAGAGCATCCGAGCGCTTCTGGAGTGCTGGAAACACCTTTTCAGCGTGAACAAACGCCTAAATCCACGACTTCATGATTGTACAGGCGTGGTCACCCAAGTTAAAGTAGTGATATTTATTGCTAAGAAAATGTTAGTTCCTGTCTGTTCCATTATATATGAAGGATATTTTATGGGAGAAATGTCTGTTAATAATCACCACGATGTGATCACGTTAAGAAAATACTGCATAGCGTTTCCAGCGTTTCTAAAGAGTCTGAGCGCTTCTGGAGTGCTGGAAACGTCTTTTCAGCGTGAAGAAGCGCCTAAAACCAACACTTCAGTATTATGCAGGCGTAGTCACCCAAGTTATGGCAGTCATGTTTTTTGCTATGAAAAAGTGATATCCTGTCTGATTCTTAAATATGAAGGATATTTCATGGCAGAAATGTATGTTAATAATAATCATAATAATGTGTTCACGTTAAGAGAATACTGCATAGCGTTTCCAGCGGTTCAAAAGCCTCTGAACGCTTGTGGAGTGCTGGAAACGCCTTTTCAGCGTGAAGAAGCGCCTAAATCCAAGACTTCATGATTGTACAGGCAGAGTCACCCAAGTTAAATTAGTGAATTTTTTTGTTGAGACAATGTGATTTACTGTCTGTTCCATTACATATAAAGGATATTTTCTTGCAGAAATGTCTGTTTATAGTCATTACGATATGATCACGTTAAGAGAATACTGCATAGCGTTTCCAGCGTTTCTAAAGCCTCTGAGCGCTTGTGGAGTGCTGGAAACACCTCTCACCGTGAAGAAGCGCCTAAAACCACCACTTCATTATTATACAGGTGTAGTCATCGTTTCGAGCGTTTCTAAAGCGTCTGAGCGCTTGTGGGGTGCTGGAACAACCCGGTATCACGCCCCAGTCTGTAATACACACGTTCGTCCATTCGGGGCACCGTATCAGTGTCACGTTTTTGTGTATCTGAAGCGTGAAATGCACACGCTACCGCAGTCTTCGGGAAATTGGAAAAATACCCGTATGATGAGGACATGTCGACGGCAGCGAACAATATAATCATCTAGCCAGCTAGCTAACATGTAACTGTTACCGTTGCTAAAGCAGTGTGTTATTATGTGTAATTATGGGTATTTAGGTGGTAAGCGAGGCTAACTAAGTAGTTGGCTAGTTCGATAATTAACTAAGGTAGGGGTTAACTAGTGTCAGCTAACCAGCTAGCGTTCGTAAATAGACATCTATACTATTAATTAGTTTCCTTATCTGTTTTGCTAGCCTTGATAACTAGCTACTTTGCTTAAGTAACGTTAACGTTAGTTAGCTGTCATTTACATGCTTAAGTTATTACAAAACTTCATGGTGTCACCTTTCCTGTAAGTTAAATTATCAGTATTGCAAACCAAAAGAATATTTTTTCTGCCTTGCTGCTAACTAATGAACATTTAGGTCTTAATTTATTAAAACAACTATTCAATTGACATAACTCTGATCGCTTGGGATGGTCATATAACTAAAGTTTAAAGTTAATGTTTCAGAAATTTCCATGGTCAGGGTAAAGTCAGTTAGAGTGGTTTGATGTGAAGTGGTTTACTGTGGAGAAACTTACTGTCTCTGATTTATTTATGGTATCAGTGACTGGGACGGGAAGCTTTTAGAGGCATTAAACTCTTTGGACGTCTGGTAGCGATCACCACCATTGTGAACAGTTGGTCATTTCATAGTGGTGGTGGTAAAACTGTAAGTTTCTCTAGAACAGTGCATTCCACAACAAAGCAATTTGAATGACTTTGTTTACATTTTAACCATTAAATTATGCAGAAATTTAGAAAGTCAGTGGAAATTCCTTTTAAGTACTCTTCCTGTGTAGTCACAATAATTTTACAATGCATTAACCATATTGTAGACCTTTTTTACAACCATATTGTGACTGTTGTGTCCCTACCACCCACTTTTTTCATGTAGTCATAAGAAAACTGCTCTTTTAGAGTTTTGTCTATGTCACTCTTTTACTTTATTTTTGTCTCTCCTGCCGCCTATACACAAATATGCATTTTACAAAACAAAACAAAAAAAAAACACACACACAGCACTGCTGGTTGTTTCTAGAAGCTCTAATGTCTTCTAATGTACACCAGAGTCTCTCTCTCTCTCTCTCTCTCTCTCTCTCTCTCTTTTCTCACTTACACACACATGCACACACCATTTCTCAGTCTTGCCACCTCTCTCTTTCATTGTCTCACTTACATTGCTATTCCATATGTACTTCCTGGTTTTTGTTTGTTTATTTGTTGTTTGTTTTTTCCTACTTCTCTAATGTTCTCCATTCAAATTCTTTTTCTCCACCAGACTGTTGTTAAAATGGCTGCTCCCCAGGACAGTAGAGACGCAGAGGATGCTATGTTCCTTGCAGACTTATTTTTGGCTCAAGAGAAAGTGAGTATTTTAAATGAGTAGTTCATTTTTACTTCACAAATGGAGTTAACAAAAAATGCTGTGTAGTTTTAGTGTTATAATGTTGAAGCCTGCATACAGTGTTCAATGTCTGTGTGCAAGGCAAAGCAAAAGAAAGCCAAATGGACATCTGAAGGTAGCAGATTTCACATACGGTGGGTGGAGAAAGATGATGAAGGACGTCCACGGCAAAAAAGAAGCAGAAGTGGACAGACACGCAAACGGATTTCTGCTTCAGGTTTGTTGATATTAATTTGTAAATCTGTATGCAGCTATCTGTTCCCATTTTTGGAAAGCATGAGCTGAGAGGTAGTTCAGCACATGGTTGCATACCATCACCCCACCGCCATCACCACTATTTTGAACTTGGATTTGCAGTGCCAATATTGAATCACCTTAGGAAATTCTTTTTAGTCCAGGAAGAGGTTTAGTCTGGGACAACTATCCCTATATTTTTAATATTTAAGCTGGCAGTATGCTCTAAACAACGAAAGAACCAAACAAAATCAAACTGCCAAACATGTGGCTGTGTATATATACTTTACAAGAACTGTGCAAGACTGGGCAACGCTAGAGGTTCTGTGCCGTGACCCAAGCAAGCATGTGATATCACATAGACAGGTCGCAGCCAACGGGAGGTCTCAGAACAAACAACATAGTGAGTAGAAGTCCTGTTCAGCTAGCCACCCACATCGCCCTGTATGAACATCACGTTGTTTTGGCAAAAAAATGCAATGTCGCTACAAAACATTGTTTTCCTATGAAGGATACTGCCTATTCTAATTAAGACTGTAACAGCGATTCATGCGCATAGATAGACTAACATGTATTTTTCTTACTTTTTTTATATTAATTTTTGATTGTCTACATCTGTTTTGCCATGATTTCAGAAGGTGCCAGTAAGGACCTGAATCGTTTTGAGATGACTGAGGACGTACCTGTACTGTCAGAATCATCAACATCTCAGTGTTTGATTGGTAAGATGACACTATGATATAGTGATTATGCAAGTTAACAAAAAGTTTAAAAACAATGTCTTTTTATTTTGCTCTGCTTTTCCATGTCATATTTCACTTTTATTTATTTCACTGTGGCTTAGATGTTGCTGTAGTGCTGTAGAATCACAAATGATATTTTAATTAATTCTCTATTTTGGTTATATCCCTCTTTTAGACAGCGAGCTGGAGAAACTTCAGGATGTTTTGACGTTGGTTGATGTTGACAGTAGAACGTCCATCAATGTCCTCTTCATGGAACTTGAGGCAGGCCGTAGCCAAAGATGAGTGGCAGAAAACAAGGCCGTACTACTTGGACTGCTTGTTGTCCTCCAGAATGGTTCCAGAGAGAAATTGCAGCTACTGTTCATCTCCTGCAATCCTTCGTTGCAGAGATTGCATGCCAGAAGAGTGGATGTGTACGGAATGTGACATATCCTGACACAAAAATCTTGTACTCCATAATAGGGAATCCTGCACAGATGGATTTTACAGGTCCATAGCACCAACAGTGTGCTTTGTAAAAGAAAATGGCAAATATACACAGTGCAGTCAAGGTAGGGTATCCATGATTTTATTTAAGAGGTTTAAGTGTGTAATGTTTTTATATAGTTTGCGGTTAAATTTTAATCAGGTATTCATTATTCTTTTCAGCACGTCTCTTGCCTACAGTGAGACCTGTCCATCTGTGCTCCTGTGACTCAGCACACCTGACAGAAGCTGCTGGAAAGGCAGTAATTTTGATTTGCATAAATGGTATGGATTCTTCATTACTTATTGACTTACTAGCTTCTGTATTTAATTTAATTTAAGGTAATACATTATTTGGATAGCCAACTTGAGATGTTTCATAAGTGCATCTTGCAGCTGTAACTTTTATTCAGCTAAATAGCTCTTAAATTCAACTTAACTTTCCTTCAAAATAAAGTGGGACCTAATTTATTATTCAGAAAGTAAATTTTAAAGATATTTACGTATTTGGTTGGTAGGAAAGAACGGGGCATAACCTAAGTTTGTTTTTGCTAAATATGCAAGCAAGCAAGCATTAAATATTTTTACAATTAATTGAGCAACTTCAATATTTCTATAAAATCACCCTTCATATCTCTGATACAAATGAAAACATAAGCTTTGTTTCCAGCAGCTTCAGTCTGCCTTTTCTGCCAAATGTGGCTTGAGTGCAACTGTTACAACTTGCTCTATAAGTGGAGTTGTAACATTTGCTAGAAACTCTAGTAAAACTTAGAAATTCAGCTTGGTTATTGAAAAACAGTTTTCGGGGCTAAGCTCAAGAAATATTTGATTGCTGTTAAAATTCATGACATTGAGATGACATTGCTATGGGAATATGAGAAGATATCCAAGAGCACAAGCATCAGACTATGTTACATCATGTTAGGTGGTGCTTGGCTCTCCCTTATGTAATGTTCCTTGTATTTAGGTCGGTATGATCTACACCTACCAGTTGTGATGTGTAGATTGTGCCAGGCACAACGGACACCAGACAGGAACAACCTCATCAAAAGTGGTTATTGGCCTGTATCTGTAAATGCTGAAACTTTGTTTGCAGTGGATGTTTTTCACACATTTGCAGAAATGAAAACTGCTGCCCCTAGTCTGTCCAGGCAAAGCTTTTTGCAGATGTTGGAAGGGAGGACTCAGCAGTTTGGAAGGGTAAGATCAGCGTGGTTAAATATTCCTGTAAAAGAAGACCATTAACTGTTGCGTTTCATTTTTACTTTTCAAATTGTAAATTTGCAGACTGGAAGGATTCATGGAGATGTGTTTCAGAGAAGCTTCATGGAGTACTCTTTCTGCCAGTTTCAATGTGACAAAATGGCCTTTGTGGAGCACTTTGTGTGCCCTGCTTGTTCACCAAATATGATTGCCATTTGTGTAGACGGCAACAGAAAGCTCATTCAGATTTCGACAGTCAGCAGGGTAAGAGGTCTTACACATTATAAATAGTTATGGGTATTCATACAAATGATCATCTTTGTTACTTTGTTTCCTCAGGTTCTTTGCCAGACATTAACCTAAAAAGGAATGCTGTTTGTAGATCTAAGTTTCTGTTTCTCCTGCTAGGGTAGATACATTCTTTTGTAGACTCAGAACCAGGAGCCATCATAAAATGATGTTGTACCTAAACTGATTCTTTGTTTCTGTCAATAATTCTCTTCATGGGACTTCTTTTTTAACTGTGGCTTTCTGTATACCAGCTGGTACCACTATAAGCAACAGCCACTACTGTCTTTGGCTTTTTTGGATCCCCAGATGCATTACTATATGTAAACCTTGTTGAAATGTTGTGTCTGTCACTGATTATCTCTTTTTCATTAAGGGCAGAGGAACCATATTTTCCTGGCACCTTCATTGCGAAGGACATTGATGTGTCCAGTTTTGTTGAGGAGGTCAGGAGCAAAGTGAAAAATGTTAGTGAATTTTAGTGTTTGTACCTATGTTGTAAATAGAATGTATTTATATTTTTGCCCTAAGTTATCTATGTTTCAAACAGACTCAAGGCAAAGGAACATGTGGTACAAGCCAGTGGTCTGCAGCGCGTGAGACTGCCAGAAGAGCTCACAAACTTGAAGAGGGCCTTGAGGCGGCTGTCTGCAGACATGGAATGCTATTCAAAGCTCTCAATATGTTCAGAGGGAAGATATTTGCTTATCCCTTGTACCTGCAGAAGGAGCTTCATGCAGCCACAAACGTGCATTTCTATTGCACAGATATTGCTTGCAAGTATTGGCCCTACCTCAAGAAGGTGGCAGTCTCCATGCCAGAACTGGGTTCTTTACTGCAAATGAGTCCATTCCTGTCTGTGATGCATGCCAAGGCACATTCAACAAAGTGTGGGGTACAGTTTCTGTATTGTGCATTTAATCTTTTTATTTTTATAAGTAAACTAATTTTTTCATCATTGTGTGTTAGATTGTCTGGAGTGGCAGAAATCTGGAGGGTGCTGGCACCACTGCTGGGGAGGAGGTAGAAATGGTGAACAGCTACCTCTCTCGTTGTGCCCTCACAACAAAGTACATGACAAAAAGTGGTGTGTTTGCTTTCTTAATCATACATTTACTTGTATTTCATTATTTGTCATCACATTTTTAGGTTGCCATAGACTTATTCTGTATATAGAAATACATAGGAGGACATTTTGTTTTCTTTTAATTATGCTCAATTCAAATGACTCTGTGTTGATGTTGAACATAGGCCAGTAATGTTCCTTTTTAACTTTGTGTTTTTCGAAAGCTCGGAATGATATGCTGACTGTCCATGCCATTGGGTGGAACCAGCGAAAACACAACAGCCTTCATTTTTCTTTATCCAGCAGATATATCAAGGTCATTGACCATACTAATATAAAATACTATACAAAATGGTTTATAATTTTATTTTTTACATTTTTATTAGGACGATGACAAAGAAAACATATCTTGCTATGTTTTCCTTGGCATTGCAGACTGTTTGCAAGGCTGATATAGCATCTCAAAAGCTACAAAGCCTGTGCAGTGAGCTTGGGTGTCCCAAGAACATGGTGCAACAGTGGGTCAATGATGTCAGACAGTGGGCCACTTATGGTACACTATTACATGACACTTCTAAGTCTGGCCATGGATTTAATATGATCTACTCTGCTGAAGAGCTAAGTTCCAATATGCTTGGCTTGAATAAGCAGATGCTCATGAAGGCCTTGATTAACAGGATTATGTGTGTTTGATTAGTGTTAGAGTGAACTATGTTGAATGGTAGATCTCCAGGACTGCATCTAAAACCACTTACTACCGTACCGCACTTACTGTGCTAATGAATGCACTTCTAATGAAGGTCCTTCTGATGGAGATGTAGCATAGGATTGTGCATCCGTGTAAATATTATGCTCATCTGTAGCAGTTTTCATGATTTTTTTTTTTTTCTGTCTTTAGATTCCGTAGATACCAGTTGTGATGACAGACATGTCCTTCAGCAGTCAATTGAACAAATGTTTCTCGGTGTTCATCGGAAAAAAGCAAGTCTTTATAATCATACAGGTATGTTCTTTGCTTACTTGTTTTTTGGTATTAGTATTAGAATTAGAATTTTTTATATTACAAGTTTGTTTTTTCTTTGCTAACTCTAGACAACAACAAGATTCGACTTGCGGCGAAAGAAATTGAGGGAGGAGAAGGTAAAACTCTTTGAAGCGATCAAGCGTTTCAATTAGCAGGTGCCAAAGGAGGACCGCATTAATGTGGAGATGGTGGAGAGCAGACTGTCTGTGGTTGAAGTAGACAGCGGAACAGACAGTCTAATATGGCCGTGGGAACTGTGCAGAAGTGGTACAGAACTATTTATATGACACTTGATTGCATGTGTTTGTGTGTAGTTGTGACTGAATAGTTCATCTAATTGTGACAGTATAATAGTTGTGTATACTTTGCTAGTCTTACAAAATTTAACGATACTTCAAAGCAGTCAATATTTTGTTTTTCTGAGGTGTGATAGGTTGAAATACACACAAAAAAGAACCATTAGTGCCATGTTAAAAATTGCTGTCAAATACTGAGTAGAATGATTTGTTTTTCACAACTTCAACTTAATCCTGTTAACCAAAACTAATCATGCTTACTGTGTGTGTTCTTTAATGCTTGCTCTAGTGATAGCCGTATCCACATGCTCATAAAACAGATTGTGATGTGATGCATTTTATCTTGATAACCATAAATATAATTTATTACATGTTTAAAACAAACAGGTCAAGCTTGTGTTGACTGTCAGTTTTTTTATTATTATTATTTATTTACTTTTTATTATTATTATTTATTGTTTGACCAGAAACCCCCAGCATCCTTTCCAAAAAGAAGATTTTTGATGCCTACATGTCAAAGATGAGGCTTCAAGAGGAAAAAGTCATCCTAATGTGGGAGATGAGACAGCACTGCTCCTATCTCAGAAGTCAAGCAAGCAGCATTAGGACACTAATATCAGAAATATCTACTGGACAACATTGTGGTAAGGTCCTATAATTTCTCTTGGAACCTCAATTATAAAATGAACTAAAATTTTCATTTTAAATATGTTCTTGAAGTTCTCAGCACTTGAGTAAGACTTTGATTTTATAAAAAACATTCACAGCAGTACTCTGTAATACCTATACAGTGGCCCAGCCACATACTGCCAGTATGAGATGTCAGCTTTGAAAGATGCATTGATCTACCCACATTTTCACAACCTATTCATGTTTTATAAATTAGACATGAATTAAGCATGAATTTTCACATACATTAAAAATGTATGCATTAGGCCCTTGTATCGCCATTTAAATGTACATTAGCCAGTATGATGTATAGCATGGAACTTTGGAAAAACAGCATGTGGACAAATAGCAATAAAAACTAAGACCTTTTTGAAAGGGTTCACAGGACCCATAATTTTGTTAATTAGTAAATGAGTTGAATTAGGGGTGGTAGGAGTAAATCATCATTAACACTAAGTTAGTTTACTCTTAGGATGACTTTTTTGCTTTGTGTGTGTGTGTGTGTGTGTGTGTGTGTGTGTGTGTGTGTGTATATATATATATATATATATAATGTATGTGTGTGTATGTATGTATGTATGTGTGTGTGTGTGTGTGTGTGTGTGTGTGTGCAATAAAACAGTGGTGTGCTTCATGTCAACATAACTTTATTCGTTCTCATTCTCTAAAACAGTGATTTTTATGTGAAACCAGGAAATTGACCATAAGGTATACAGCATGTGTTCGATATGCTGCCCAACATGTTCGAGTGTTAAGCCTATCCTTTTCTCCCATTCATGATAAACTTTCAGGAAAATATCTGGCTGAACGCTAACATGAGCATCAACGGTTCCGTCTTTAGATGAACAACATTTTATAGTAAAGAAGTGCCTTGACCTGACCCCACAGATAGAAATCTAGAGAGGTTAAGTCAGGAGAACATGGTAGCCACTCGTTTGGACCCCTATGACTATTCTACTTTTGGGGAAACTACACATCAAGTTAGTCTCTGACAACGCATCCGTACGATTCTGGGACCCCATACACCATATCATACCATTACTTTAGGTGAGGCAACTGTATTAGATGGATCAGTCCAGCGAGGGTTTGTTTCAGACCAGTATCAGTGATTTCTGTTTGTTGACCCCACCATTCATGAAGATATTTGCTTCGTTACTGAACAGCACCTGATAGGGAAAACAAAGGTTTATGTAAAGTTGGTGTGTCAGCCATTCTGTAAATTCTGTCCAATGGTCTGGGTCATCCTTGGTCAGGTGTTGTAGCATCTGAATTTTGTAAGGGTGCCATTTAAGGGTAGACAAATTCACTGAATTGAGGCACGGCTAACCCCACATTCCAGCTAATGGGCGCTAGAGATTTGGGCTCTTGCTGAATGAGGCCAGAACAACAGTTGCTGTTGCTACTTAGCGTAGCAGTTTTTGGTTGTCCAGCTTTCGGTTTATTGGCAACAGCACCTGTTTCTGCAAAAATTTTGGCAACTGCATTGTGGTTAATGGGAGGCCTGTTTGGGTGGCATTGGTTGAAATCTTCTGACATGATGTGTGCTTCTTTCATGGGAAAACAGGACAGGATCTCAACATATTCTGCTGTGGATAACGCCATGCTCTACATTCTGTACAGAAGAAGAAAAAACACTGTTTTAACATGAGAATGAATAAAGTTAGGTTGACATGAAGCACATCACTGTTTTTCTATTGAAATTCTCTACTCGTTTGATGTGTCGCACACCTTGTTTCCCATTTGTAAAACTGAAGCTGAGTCCAAGATGGCAAGATGGTGGCTTTAAAGATGGCTGCCATGCTGGTCACATAGCCTAACAAGTTTCCCCCTTCCCCCACAGCTTGCATCTGCAATTCAATCACTCATCATCTGTCAAACCATTTTTGTATGGGTGTTTCCTTATTTTTGAGGCACGCTATGTGTGTGTGTGTGTGTGTGTGTGTGTGTGTGTGTGTGTGTGTGTGTTTATTATTTGTATGCATGTATTTATTTATTTATTTATTCATTCTTTCTTTGTAGGCATTTTAACCTTAACTGAGGAGGGGCAGTGTGGGCTACTGTGCCATCTTCAAGAGAGGCTTGCAGACGTTGAGCAGAAAATCAAGATTGTTTCATCAAGGTACAGCATGGCTTTATGACCAAATGCTTTGCTGTTGCCTGAAGATGGTCCTCAGGAGACACCAGAGGAGGAGCACAATATGCTTCCATCTGATACCTCAGATGACAGCGACTTGGAAGACATCTAATAATTCTGAATTTTACACACAAATCACTACACTGTGTCAGATCAACTTGAAATTTTAATTTAAGAAGCAGAGTGGATAGGCTGTTGGAGTATGGACTGGAATAAGACTGACAGAGTCCTGATCTTGAAGGGCTGAAGCATCACTGGGATTCAAACTCATGATCTCTTCTGATAATCTGGTAATTAGACAGTCATACCATTCAGAAGCCATGAAGTTGCATATAGGAATTTTTTTTTATTCATTTATTTTGAGTGTTTGCGTGGTTTGGTTGCTAAGATGTAGCAACCAAAGAAAGTAATTCTCTATTTAAAAAACAATTACCGAAACAGAATTGTTCACAATGGTGGTGATAGGAACCAGGTTTCATGCCAAGTTATTACATAAAAAGGCCAGGAACATATGAACAATGTCTGACATTTGTTTTGTAATGGTTTTGAGAAGCTTTTGGCCTAAAATATTTGTTTTGTTTGGTTTTTTTTTTTTGTTTTGTTTTTTTTCTTTCTCCATTTATTGTGGAGAGATACATGCAGGTTGTTGTATAGCAAAATGTTCCACAAAAGAAAACTACTTTTTCAGATTTTCCACGGTTATCAACATTATGTATAAAAACTCAAGTTACATTAGTAATTTTGCATAGTGAATAAAATGGCTATATTTACGATGTAGACATGTCTCTGGTTCCTATTACCACCATTGTAAAGAAGCTCAGGTTCTCTAGAGCGGAGCATTTTCACTCTGAAATGACTTTAAATGACTTTGTTTACATCTCAATTATTTAGCAGTTTTGAAAACCTTTAAATTAAATAAATCAAACATTTTTTTGAATGCAACAGCAAAACAAACGCACCCCTTCCTTTAGTGCTCCTTCAGAAACTCTGCCCCCCAAATTCATGGACACGCATTGTCGAGGCCAAATACCATGATATAATGTCAGAATGAACAATAACACAGCAAGTAATGTAATGTTAGTTAAAGTTAGCTTGGTTGTGGGTTAGCAATCTTGACACTACAGTTGCTGTTGTGAAGCTAATCAGTTGCTATCACAAACATTCACAAACAAGACGAAACAGTACTGACCTATTCTGTGAAACGGCAAAACTGAGTTAATCTTACCCTTCATCCCTTTCCATGCATTTCTTATATATAGCTAATTTTTTTTTTCTTTCTCCATTTGTATGTTTTATGTCCGTTTGTGCTATCTAGTGCGTCTATGTGCAGTTGCCTTTTATGTTATATTTATGTATATTTTTGCATAACAGAGTTGGGGAAACGCAATCTTGTTCATCTGTGCACTGCTTCACTTTGTTCACTTTGCCTGGACTGTTTACACCCCTCCCATCAAGTCCTGCAGACTCAGTTTCTTCCTGCAGGCAGACTCCTAGAAAATTCTGTATGATGGACTGTTTTATTTACCCGTAGGCTGCATTATATTCTTTGATTGTGTTGTGATGTTTAAAATGATTACTTAAAATTTAAAATTGGTGTATTTTACATGGGTGGCACGGTGGCGCAGTGGGTAGCGCTGTCGCCTCACAGCAAGAATGGCCTGGGTTCGATTCCCGGCTGGGCAACCGGGGTCATTTCTGTGTGGAGTTTGCATGTTCTCCCCGTGTCTGCATGGGTTTCCTCTGGGTACTCCGGTTTCCTCCCACAGTCCTAAAACATGCATTCAGGCCAATTGGACGTGCTAAATTGCCCCTAGGTGTGAGTGTGTGTGTGACTGTGTATGTCTGTCTGTCTGCCCTGCGATGGACTGGCGACCTGTCCAGGGTGTATCCTGCCTTCCGCCCAATGACAGCTGGGATAGGCTCCAGCACCCCACCGCGACCCAGAAGGATAAGCGGTTTAGATGATGTATGTATGTATGTATGTAACATCCAACATGACAGTTTAAGCCTTGAGAATGTCTTTTTTTTCCTTTTATTTCAAGTAGTTTTTCATAGTTCAGTATTGATTTGCTGTGTAGTTCCTTTGTGCAGGAATGTTTTAATAAATGAGATGTTACTGAATTTCAGCACCACAGTATAAGGACCTTTCTTTCATAATGGTCTCATCAGTTTTGTGTGTACATATGTGCATAATTTCCAGGCGTGTAAACTATTCAGTACAAAAAGTCAATGAAAAGACCATAAACTAAACTATTGCACATTACTGTAATGCCCTCTAAATGCAAATTGTTCTTTACCTTTTAGTATTACAACTTGTAATGATTTCTGGAATACACATACAGTCATTATAGTGACAATCATCACCTCTCCAAAACGTCAGGCACTCTACTTTTGCACAGGTGTACTCATTGCACCATACATAAGATCCATGCTGTATTGCTATTGTTTGTGACAGACATGTTGTTTGCTGAACAAGCTAGTTCTTGATGGGAATATCTTAAATGCATTGTAAGCAGGAATACAAAACAGATGAAAAACTGTGTGGTCAGCTGGGTAAGGTTAGTCTAGGCCTTTTCTCCACTTCAAGCTAAGTCAACATTTGTCATTCTTTCTGGCAGTTATGTGTTGAGAGAAAACTGTTTCTCTGGAACACGCTAAATTTAACACAGATCAACAGTAGATATAGTGACAGAAGTACAACAGTCAATAAGTACAATTCCATAAAATACAAACAGTATGATAATATAATGACACACTGTATTGATACAACTGGTTAGGATGTTCACTATGTTACCAGACAATAATGCTGAAGGTCAGGATGCTCTGTGATACCAGACACTCTATATTAATCCCACAACGGGGAAATTCACAGTGCTACAGCAGCAAAGGGATAGCAAGGCACTCAAGAACAGAAGTAAAAAGAAGAGAATTAAAGTAATTAACCTTGTTAGTTACTTTTATTACTATATAAGCTCTATCCTTCACATTAACACTGTTCACAAAAATTAACAATGTAAACAATTATAAATAAGAAAGCAAAAAATATGTAAATATGTAAGGATATTTTACGTGAATTGCACATAGAATATTGCAAAAGGAGTATTGCACATGGAGTATTACACATGGAGTACTGATTATATTACATGTGGGAATGGTGATGAATTGACAATATAAACATTATAAATAGAAAAAACAAAAAATAAATCTTTATACTATAGAGTTATTTTACACGTATTGCACGTGGAATATTGATTATATTACATGTGGGAATGGTGATGAATTAACAATATAAACATCATAAATAGAAAAAAGCAAAAAATCTTTACAGTATAGAAATATTTTACATGTATTCCACATGGAGTATTGATTATATTGCACACAGGAAATGGTGATGAATTCACAGTTTATGTTCTGTAGGTGTGTGAGGTCTAATGGGGGGTGGAGGAGGTTCTACTAGGAGCAGTGCTGTTTGTACAGTTTAACAGTAGCAGGAATGAAGGACCTGCGATAGCCTCCTTCACACACTTGGGGTGAAGCAGCCGGTCACTGAAGGAGCTGCCCAGCATGGATGCTAGACTGGCTAACATCCTCCTTTCTCCCACAACCTGCACTGGGTCTAGGGGGCATCCTAGGACAGAGCTGACCTTCTTAATGAGTCTGTCAAGTCTCTTCCTGTCTGCAGTTGCGATGCTGCTACCCCAGCAGACCATTCCACAAAAGATGACTGATGCCACCATGGTGTCAAAAAAGGTCCTCAGGAGTGTCCCCTGCACTCCAAATGCAGGTAGAGTCTGCTCTGGCCTTTGCGCACTAGTGTTATCTGACCAGTCCAGTGTAAAGTTGACGTGAAAACCCAGGTACCTATAAGAGTCCACTCTCTCAGTGTTCCTTCCCTGGATGTTCACTGGTGGAGGGAGGTGACTGTGTCAGCAAAAATCCCCACATTGATCAGGAGGCATTTCCTCAGACACCAGTCCATTTCTCTGTACTCTCTGTCGTCCTCGTCTGTAATGAGTCTGTGATTGCTGAGTCATCAAAGAACTGTAGATGGCAGTTTGGTGAGTTGTCTGCAGTGTACAGTGTGAAAAGGAAGCATGCCAGGACTGTTCCCTGCGGGGCCCCTGTGCTGCTGAACACCATGTCAAACACATAGTCCCATGCCCTCACATACTGTGGTCAGAGATAGTCTAGAATCCAGTTTGATAGGTGGTGATCCACCCCTGTGTTCTCCAGCTTTTTCCTCAGGAGCCCAGGCTGTATGGTGTTAAAAGCACTGGAGAAATCAAAGAACATGACTCTCCCAGTGCTCTCAGGCTTCTCCAGGTGAGAAAGAGCTCTGTAGGAGGTAGATGATTGCATCATACACTCCAATGCCAGTTTCTCAGGCGAATTGAAGTGGGTCTATAGATTAGCTCACCAGAGGACGGAGATTGGCAAGGACCAGCCTCTCTAGCGCCTTAATCATGTGATGCCTCAGGTGATACCAGACAGTGATGCTACAGGTCTGGATGCTCTGTGATACCAGACACTGATGCTGAATGTCAGAATGCTCTCTGTGATACCAGACAGTGATGCTGAATGTCAGAATGCTCTTTGTGATACCAGACAGTGATTTTTGAAGTCAGGATGTTCTCTATGATACCAGGCAGTGATGCTCAGCCCAAAGTTTAGGGTTTTTTAGGGTCTTGCTATTGGGCTATAGCCACAGGCTTTTTCTGAAGCCACAGGTCTCGTTTTACTGCCAAAAATTTTATTATGAATATGAATTATACGCTCATACAATCGCTGAATCTTTTGTGGTAAATCTATGTATGTGTATGTAGTATCCCTGCCTAATTTTTTGTCATGCATGCTGGACAGGCTACTGTTTGATTTTCTCACATGGTTTACAAACTTACTTAATTAGTACCCAATTTTTTAGTTGCCTTCACCATAGTTTACTATAGTACCAAAGTCAAAATACATGAAACTGGAACTGTTTATTATGGTAAGTACCTTTATTGTAATTCAACTTACATAGTACAATGAAATTCTTTTCATTCAGTCATGATACAGTGCCCCTGGAGCAGAAAAGGTTGAGTGCCTTGCTCAAAGGCCCAACAGCAGCAACTCAGCAGACCAGGCCCAGAACTCTGTAATCAAGCACCGAGAACTCTAACCACTAAGCTGCCGCAGCCCCCTATGTAGCCGGTGTAACAGTTACCATAGTCAAAATACATGAAACTGGAATGGTCCCTTTAGTTCACAGATACAAACATTGGATACTGTAATGAATAGCCACAGAGGCTGCATTGTTCAGGGTGATGGAGTGGGATGGCCTGTTCCTAACTGTCTGAGGCCTGTTGCTCAGGAAGTCTAGGACCGAGTTGCAGAGTGAACTGCTTATGCTTAGTGAGTGGATTCTCCATGGTAAGCACACAGGTTTTACTACCCTCACACTCCCAAGGGCGCTAGTGCCCCCGGTAGCATTTATAACCAAACAACTTTATTTCAGGACAGAAAAAGCTGTTTTTGTATGTATATATTAAAATTTAGCAAGCAAACTTCATTAAATGTTGAATTTTGGTCTTATACTCAAATATGTCTCAGACATTGGAACAGTTGTTTTGTGATGCCCAAGTCAATAATGGTTGCTTTTATACAATTTCAACTACATTACCCATATGCTTGTATGTATAATGTAATGGGATGTTGAAGAACATGGTATGACTTGTAGTTCATTTTGAGGTAAGTTATGGTTAGGGATGAGGGTTATGATCAAGATTAAAAACGTTTGTGTTGTGAATACTGTGCATAGGTAGATGTCATGCATGTTTCAATAACATGACAAATAACTTTAAACCAACAAAAATCTGTCACCTGGAAAATCGGCAGATTTCCAATCCTGGTTCAAACATACCTGTATTAGAGCAAGGAAAACAGTAAAATGTGCAGGGCGGGGTCATCCAGGAATGCATCCAAAACATCATACTAATAAGTTCTACTAAAGGTGTATATTGCAATTAGTATACACACACACATGGGGGTCAAGATGTAAGCTTTCATGCATAACCATTAAATAAATTATGACCTCTCTGAATGTTTAGGCAAGTTCTTCCAAATTTTGCTCTCAAATTTAACTCAAAACACAGTACCTCTTTCACTTCAGCTTCAATTATGGGGCGTATAGTAGTATAACTGTGTTATTAGTAGAAAATGAAACAAACAAAAATGCTGAGTACAAACAGAGTAAAAAAGTATTAAAAGATTGATTGTTAACAGTAATGCACATATGTTGTGGTGAAGTGGTGTAACTAATGCATACATTTAAAAAAAGACATTTCAAAACAGATTTTTTGCAACAGAAGGTGGATTCCCTTTATTAAAGCTACATTTTTATTAAAAATAAAAATTAAAAATAAAAATTAATATTGTAACATAATATCACAGAAGGCCTCCAAACATTTATGAATTTAAGAAAAGAATGAAAGAAATCAACAAGTGTCTGTGTCAAGCACCCAGTCCAATGGCCACTTCTTTCCACTGTAAGACAAACAAAATAAATTTTGATGTGTAATACAAGAAGTAACACGCACCTAACCTAACTGTAGTAAAATGCACCTAACTAAACAATGATGTTGTTGATATTACATTTAATATTTCACAAATATTGCAAAAAACAAGAACTTAGTCATGGATATATAATATACAGATATATTATCTGTTTTGGTAAATGATCTGCCTCCAGATGTCATTTTAGATATATATGTATTTATATATATATGCACACACACACGCACACACACACACACACACACACACACACACACACACACTATGTTGTCGGAAGAAAACCTCATATCTCCAAAATGGTAACTTGAAAAAACATACTTTACTTTTAATGTAAGTTAATGGAACCAGAATTTTTTCCAAGTCATTTTTGACCATTTCTTTTGGTTCATTTTTCATGAACTTTAAAGACAACGTAAAGGGCAACAAGCCTTTTCAAAATATGTCAAAAACTGAAAAACATGATATGTGTATGTGTGTATATGTATATATACACACACACACACACATCATGACACATGAAACACAACACACAATGTTAATGGCAGATGTACAAGCTTCTCTATGGTTAACTAGGCAATGAATGTGTGATGTAATGATCAATGAGGAATGCCCAGTTACTATGAAACAGCTGCCTGAACAAACTTTATTTTTTAATTTTTAAATACAATCAACCAATAGCTTCATTAAATGTCAATACAAATACCCTGACTTACAGACCACTGGCTCTAAGTTGCATAGGACATACATACCATAGTGAGCAAGGTTCCCATTCTACTTGTTTCATTTTCTGGCCCTAAAACAAAAGTGAGACTTTTTCAGTTTCCTCTGCAGATTCAGTCACAATAAGTAATTTTTTGGTTTTGAACACTATTCTCTCTACAAGAACATAATCTAGCATTTAACCCAAATTGCGTTTTTTAGACCTGGTGATTTTTCTTACTGTGAGATGAGCGAAATACAGTTTTTATTTTCTGATGAAGAAGTGCTATGATGTTTGTGTGTGGGGGTTAACCTTAACGATTTTGCATCTGACTACTCTCTTCACAGGGTAAAATTCCTGACTTCCTTTCACTGGGTGCAGGCATGCTAAAAACAAGCAAATAGAATAACTAAAACTTGTAATATGCATAATATGAGTGCATGTTTCATTCAAGTTATGTGAAATAACTTTTCATAAAAAAAGAGACATTAGACCTTGTAAATTACTCAGCAGATCCTAAACTTGTATGTAAACCCTAACCTAACATCCTTTTAACAAATATGAGCTAGGAATGTGTTCCATCTAATTTGTAAAGAACCACGGTATATAGCCAAAATTTGCCACAGTCTCTTTCTTAAGACCAACCTTTTTTACTTTTGAGTGTCCTTTGCTGCTTTGTTGCAGCAACATAGTCACCATTCTCAGCATCATCTGGGAAAAAAAAAACAATCAAGTTCACATTTTGAGCTGCTCTTTTAAATAAAAAAAGGACACAGAATGTGACCCACATCAGCAAGCAAAAATAGTCATAAAAGATAGTGTCAGTAAGTAACTATAGATAAATGCTTTGAACTTCCCTCCAGGCTTTGCGATTAAAGCACATGCAAGTTTAAGAATGGAAATCCTTGAACACATAGGACACGTGGTAGATGTGCAAATCCTGAATGTTACTTGTGTTAATCAGCTTTTGCTACCAGTATAAGTTGCTAAGGTGCTTTCAACAAGTATTCGGACCCTTTTTTCTATACTGTGTGTCATAGCCTTTAGCCTCTAAAATAGATTAAACTCATTTTCTTTCTCATCAATCTGCAAAAATATTTAAATAATTTCAAAAAGCATAAATAGGTTTTCACATAGGCTACAAAATTTATTACAGAAATATTAAATTTAATCAGATTCAAGTAGACCCTTTACTCAGTAGTTTGTTGCGCCTTAATCCTGTTTACAACAAGCCCTCTCACATGCACTGTTAGATGTGTGGCTGTGTACAGGATGTGCAAATTCCCAAATCAGGTCCAATAAACTGAATTTACCACAGCTGAATTGATCAAGTTGTAGAAGCAGGATGAGTAATGATCAATTTTTTTGCAGATAGATGAGAAAAAATTAGTTTAATCCATTTAAGAGTAAAACTAATGTAACAAAATGAGGAGAACATGAAGGGGTCTGAACACTTTCTGAATGCACTGCATGCAAATCTGTAGGAATTTAATTTGAAAGTAGAAGAGTGCATGTCTGACAAATTGAAAAACAACCACTGCAAATCAAAACTGCCATGAGCCACAAGAGCAACATTGGTACTGTAGCTATGCGTTTTGTCTTCTCCAACTTTAAAAGGTGTGCAACATAATATTTGACATATCACCCACCCTTATTTTTAAATGGAGTTCTTTTCAAATGAACTGAACTGCCCTATTAAAGTGAGCCTGAAAAGAAACCAGTGTACTCTACCACTGATTAGTTCTCAGACAACTTCTTGTTCACACCACAACTCCCTTAGAACTCAGACCTCACCCAACAATGAAGTATGGCAACATGGTTCATCATATAACAGATTTGCTGCATCACATTCGAAACCATGGTAAAATACTCCAACAGTCAAGTTACTAAACCTATTACACCCTTATCTTTGTTCATGCAATCATTTTTAATCTTTATTAATAAAATTGTAGCAAGAAGCTACTCAAGTCTGGATTACAGCGATTTCAATACACTGTTCTGTGCATGCCTAGCATTGCCTTTTAACCATGGTAAAATCACAGGGTTCTCGTAGATTATTGCTATTACACCAGTGCTGCCGTCTCTTGGCAAGATCACAGAAAGCCACATCATCTGTTGTCCTAATACGTTTTTACTGCTCCAGAGGGGTTTTTAAAACTGGTGCTTAGGGCCCCCCCCAGACATTTTTGCTCCACTCTTGTGTGTTGACAGTTAGGTTGAAGTAAAATTGTGGACCATCTGGGAGGCCTCAAGGACAGCTTTAAGAATCTCTGCTAAAGTACTAGACGACCACGGCTGTGTATGTACGTTTCAAGGTTCCTTACCTACAAAGGGCAAGCAGAATGGACTTGTTTTGTTTTCCTAATGACAAAACTATTGGACCACAAAGCAAACCATCAAAGAATTGTACGGGGAGCACCTCAAGGTGTCCCAAGCTCGACTGGTTTTTGAGACCATTGAGAGTCTGCGTTTGCTTTGTGCGTGCACATAATAACAGAAAAACATTACTCAGTCTGAATCCACTTGAAACACTGCACTGGCCCAAGTGTGAAAACTATGTGAATGTCAAATGAACTCACACCCCTCTAATGGGTCCAAAAAAGCAACCGAACTCAGACCACCTTTCGGGGAGCTCTCAGATGTAGGCTGGTTTGTAGTTTGTTTTGAGCTCTTATTATAAAAAAACAAAAGAACCCTAGATCACTTTGTGTTCTGCTGTATGGTAAAGACCTCAAGGCTTATTGTATGTAAACAGTCACAGTTGAACAAGAAGTAACCAGCAAAGATCATATATAAGGTACTACTCAGGATAAAGCCTGCCCAATGCTAGGCACACCCACAACACAGTTAAAACCCCCTGTCCAAAATGATATAATGCAGAATTGAGAGGCTTACTGCTATAAAGAATCAGAATCACTTTATTTCACCAAGTATGTCACACATACAAGGAATGTGATTTGAATTTGGTGAGTGCACATATGTATGACATGTAACATACTGAACATAGCAGACTGCACACAGACTGTTAACAACTATAGCAAAGAGAATGAACAATGATAAAACAATATATAATACAAAATAGGGAAATACAATGCTCCATAAAAGAATATTTTGAACAAAAACAATTTAATGAACAGTGACCCTTTAAAGGTTTTTAATAGCTTGGCACTTTTGTAGTTATTTTACCATGGGGTCAAATGTATGATAAATAACAAATAAATACATAACCCAAAACATTTCCTAGGTGAGGTCGGAGTTCTAAAGCAATTGTGATGTGAACAACAACAAACAAACAACAACAAGTCTGAGATCTTGTCAATGCTAAAGAGGACCAGAAAGTTTCCATTAAACTTTGCTTACATTGTGAACCAGAAGCACTGGAAACACTTTTTCTGGAGGCCCCTGTGCTACTACTGAGACTCCAACTTCCACTGCTGCTGACAGCCTTCTTGCTGCTGAGACTCCCACCTCCACTGCTGCTGGTGGTCGCCCCTGTAATGCTGCCGAGACTCCCACCTCCACTGCTGCTGGTGGCCACAGCTGTGATTCTGCAGAGACTCCCACCTCCACTGCTGCTGATGGCCGCCCCTGTGATGCTGCTGAGACTCCCACCTCCACTGCTGCTGGTGGCCGCCCGTGATGCTGCCGACACTGCCGAGACTCCCATCTCCACTGCTGCCGGGACTTCCACCTCCACTGCTGCCGGTGGCTCCTGCGCTGCTACCTGTGCTCCTAAAGCTTCCAGTAGGAGATCAAGCTGGCCTGCTTGGAGTCCATCTAGCACAGTTATATTAGTCCAGACTACATTTCAGAACAACAAGAAAAAAAATTCAGTGATTGATACTTACTATATCTAATGGGGGGAGGGGGGGCAATATGGCAAATATATAACATACATATGACTAGCAGAGTGAAAACACTACCTATGGAGACTACCTATGGCTTACAGATGCTGTCATGGATTCTGAATAAACATAACTTTCTAAATACAGTCTTATGAATTAGTAGCTTGGCACTTTTGTAGTTATTTTACCATGGGGTCAAATGTATGATAAATAACAAATAAATACATAACCCAAAACATTTCCTAGGTGAGGTCGGAGTTCTAAAGCAATTGTGATGTGAACAACAACAAACAAACAAACAACAAGTCTGAGATCTTGTCAATGCTAAAGAGGACCAGAAAGTTTCCATTAAACTTTGCTTACATTGTGAACCAGAAGCACTGGAAACACTTTTTCTGGAGGCCCCTGTGCTACTACTGAGACTCCAACTTCCACTGCTGCTGACAGCCTTCTTGCTGCTGAGACTCCCACCTCCACTGCTGCTGGTGGTCGCCCCTGTAATGCTGCCGAGACTCCCACCTCCACTGCTGCTGGTGGCCGCAGCTGTGATTCTGCAGAGACTCCCACCTCCACTGCTGCTGATGGCCGCCCCTGTGATGCTGCTGAGACTCCCACCTCCACTGCTGCTGGTGGCCGCCCCTGTGATGCTGCCAAGACTCCCACCTCCACTGCTGCTGGTGGCTGCCCGTGATGCTGCCGACACTGCCGAGACTCCCATCTCCACTGCTGCCGGAACTCCCACCTCCACTGCTGCCGGTGGCTCCTGCGCTGCTACCTGTGCTCCTAAAGCTTCCAGTAGGAGATCAAGCTGGCCTGCTTGGAGTCCATCTAGCACAGTTATATTAGTCCAGACTACATTTCAGAACAACAAGAAAAAAAATTCAGTGATTGATACTTACTATATCTAATGGGGGGAGGGGGGGCAATATGGCAAATATATAACATACATATGACTAGCAGAGTGAAAACACTACCTATGGAGACTACCTATGGCTTACAGATGCTGCCATGGATTCTGAATGAACATAACTTTCTAAATACAGTCTTATGAATTAAAAATAAAACCCAGCCACATAAACTAATTTAACAATACTAGCCACAAGACCTGGGAGTGCTCCTGGAGCTGGCCCCTTCACTGCTGCTGGCTTGTGTACTGCAGCTGAGGCTCCCACCTCCACTGCTGCTGGTGGCTCCTGCGCTGCTACCTGTGCTCCTAAAGCTTCCAGTGGGAGATCAAGCTGGCCTGCTTGGAGTCCATCTGGCACAGTTATATAAGTCCAGACTACATTTCAGAACAACAACAAAAAAAATTCAGTGATTGATACTTACCATATCTAATGGGGGGGAGGGGGGGCAATATGGCAAATATATAAAACCACAAACCGTTTTTTCACAATACATCAATGCATCAATTAATCAACCTTTATTTAAACTTGGAATACACTGAGGGAGACCCTCATTTACTATATAGCTGAGCCAATACAGAAATTAAGAAATTAAGAAATCATTAAGAAATTAAGAAACTGGATAGTAAAAACATATCAAATGTTAAAAAAGTAATAACAATAGCACTAAAAATAAACATTAAAAAATAAAACAATAAAACAACAGGGTGCTGTGGCTAAAACACAAAGAACTACTGGTTTAAGAAAGTGTAACTCAGACAGGAACAGATAGAAATAAATTTTCTTCAGTGTTTCGGAAAAGTAAACAGTGGGGTAAAATACTCCAATAGTGTCATGCTATTAAAAACCTTTCAACGGTCGCTTATGGAACCATTGTTCATGGAACCATCTTTGATCAGCATCAGCTTAGCATCAAACCTTATTTTATTTATTTTTATTGTATTAGTTAATATGAATTACTCACTATTATCTATATAGATGTTCACTTGATTACCATTGATTAAGGAATATGAATTTAGACGTAACATACCTTTTTTGTTTGCTTTTTGGGCCTCTTTCCAGAAGTTGGACAGCCTGGCGCTACTATTTTTCTATTACAAAAAAGGGAAAAACACAGTATAAGAAAACTGTTTAATCCTCCCATGGATTCTTAGAAAGCACTAGGTGACTGGTTAGACTGGCATGGAATTTTGACTAGCAGAGTGAAAACACTACCTATGGAGACTACCTATGGCTTACAGATGCTGCCATGGATTCTGAATGAACATAACTTTCTAAATACAGCCTTATGAATTAAAAATAAAACCCAGCCACATAAATTAATTTAACAATACTAGCCACTAGACC
Organism: Colossoma macropomum; assembly: GCF_904425465.1. NCBI lineage: Eukaryota > Metazoa > Chordata > Actinopteri > Characiformes > Serrasalmidae > Colossoma > Colossoma macropomum. The sequence continues at coordinate 34,204,792 of NW_023494787.1, forward strand.
TGGGAGTGCTCCTGGAGCTGGCCCCTTCACTGCTGCTGGCGGCCCCTGTGCTGCTGGCTTGTGTACTGCTGCTGAGGCTCCCACCTCCACTGCTGTTGGTGGCCCCTGTGCTGCTAGCTTGTGTGCTGCTGCTGAGACTCCTACGTTCACTGCTGTTGGTGGCCTTTTTGCTGCTGCTGCTGCCGACACTGCCATCTCCACTTTTTCTGGAGGCCCCTGTGCTACTACTGAGACTCCAACTTCCACTGCTGCTGACGGCCTTCTTGCTGCTGAGACTCCCACCTCCACTGCTGCTGGTGGCCCCTGTGCTGCTAGCTTGTGTGCTGCTGCAGAGACTCCTACGTCCACTGCTGTTGGTGGCCTTTTTGCTGCTGCTGCCGACACTGCCATCTCCACTTTTTCTGGAGGCCCCTGTGCTACTACTGAGACTCCAACTTCCACTGCTGCTGACAGCCTTCTTGCTGCTAAGACTCCCACCTCCACTGCTGCTGGTGGCCGCCCCTGTAATGCTGCCGAGACTCCCACCTCCACTGCTGCTGGTGGCCGCCCCTGTGATTCTGCTGAGACTCCCACCTCCACTGCTGCTGATGGCCGCCCCTGTGATGCTGCTGAGACTCCCACCTCCACTGCTGCTGGTGGCCGCCCCTGTGATGCTGCCGAGACTCCCACCTCCACTGCTGCCGGGACTCCCATCTCCACTGCTGCCGGTGGCTCCTGCGCTGCTACCTGTGCTCCTAAAGCTTCCAGTGGGAGATCAAGCTGGCCTGCTTGGAGTCCATCTAGCACAGTTATATTAGTCCAGACTACATTTCAGAACAACAAGAAAAAAAATTCAGTGATTGATACTTACTATATCTAATGGGGGGAGGGGGGGCAATATGGCAAATATATAACATACATATGACTAGCAGAGTGAAAACACTACCTATGGAGACTACCTATGGCTTACAGATGCTGCCATGGATTCTGAATGAACATAACTTTCTAAATACAGTCTTATGAATTAAAAATAAAACCCAGCCACATAAATTAATTTAACAATACTAGCCACAAGACCTAGGAGTGCTCCTGGAGCTGGCCCCTTCACTGCTGCTGGCTTGTGTACTGCTGCTGAGGCTCCCACCTCCACTGCTGCTGGTGGCTCCTGCGCTGCTACCTGTGTTCCTAAAGCTTCCAGTGGGAGATCAAGCTGGCCTGCTTGGAGTCCATCTGGCACAGTTATATAAGTCCAGACTACATTTCAGAACAACAACAAAAAAAAATTCAGTGATTGATACTTACCATATCTAGAGGGGGGGCAATATGGCAAATATATAAAATCACAAACCTTTTTTCACAATACATCAATGCATCAATTAATCAACCTTTATTTAAACTTGGAATACACTGAGGGAGACCCTCATTTACTATGTAGCTGAGCCAATACAGAAATCATTAAGAAATTAAGAAATCATTAAGAAATTAAGAAATTGGATAGTAAAAACATATCAAATGTTAAAAAAATAATAACAATAGCACTAAAAATAAACATTAAAAAATAAAACAAAACATGTTAAAATGTCAATATAGTAACTTAGTAAATAAAAAAAACAAATAAACTAAATAAAAAAAATAATGAAACAGAGAGAGAACGTAAGACGATAAATTGACAATAATATACAAAAAAGAAAAACGATAAAATAATAAAAAAGAATAATAAAATTAAAGTAAAACAATTGTAGGCTGAGTGGAGCTGGTTAGAGACTACAAGTTTAAAATGTTCATGTGACACCAGCGAGAAAAGCTTTATAGTTTCCTGTAATGAATTCCAACTCACTGGTGCTGTAGCTAAAAGCAGATTTTCCCAGTTCAGTAAAAGCTCTTGGCACCTGAAGGGTAATACAATCACTGGAACAAGTCTTTCAAAATGCATTATGATGTATGATGGCATATAACCAGTAAATGCTTTATAGACAAAAAGAAGCCAATGTGTCTCCCAATGCACAGCCAACCTTTTCATATAGTATACAGTGATGCATATAGTAGGGGTCATCAGTAATGATCTTAAGGCAGAATGGTATACAGAATCTAGAGATTTCAGAGTAGCTGCAGATGCACGTGTGTATATCACATCACCATAATCCAGGGTAGACAATAATGTTGCTTCAACAATTATGTCCTTATGTGCTTTGGGGAAACAAAGTATGTTTTGGTAGAGGGAGCCAAGTTTTTGCCTCAGTTGACATGTGAACTTGTTAAAATGGTGTTTAAAAATGCATTTGTCATCTAGACATATGCCAAAGTATTTGTACTCATTAACTATTTCAATGTCAGATCCCTTCAGGGTCGTGATTTTAAAAGTGTTAAAATCAATGTTAGAGGCTCTGGAAAACAGCATAAAGGTATTTAGTTATTTTTGTGTTTTTTTAGTCACTGATCAGGCATAACATAATGACCACCTCCTTGTTTCTATGCTCATTGTCCATTTTATCAGCTCCACTTACTATATAGGTGCACTTGGTAGTTCTACAATTACAGACTGTAGTCCATTCGTATTTCTACATACTTTGTTAGCCACCTTTTACCCTGTTCTTCAGTAGTCAGGACCCCCCATGGACCCTCACAGAGCAGGTACTATTTGGGTGGTGGATCATTCTCAGCACTGCAGTAACACTGATGTGGTGGTAATGTGTTAGTGTGTGTTGTGCTGGTACAAGTGGATCAGACACAGCAGTGCTTCTGAGTTTTTAAACTACAGAGTGTCCACTCTATTAGACACTCCTACCTTGTGAGTCCACCTTGTAGATGTAAAGTCAGAGATGATAGCTCATCTGCTGCTGCACAGTTCATGCTGGTCATCCTCTAGTCCTTCATCAGTGGTCACAGGACACTGCCCACAGGACGCTGTTGGCTGGATATTTTTGGTTGGTGGACTATTCTCAGTCCAGCAGTGACACTGAGGTGTTTAAAAACTCCAGCAGCACTGCTGTGTCTGATCTACTCAGACCAGCGCAACACACACTAACACACCACCACCACGTGAGTGCTGAGAATGATCCACCACCCAAATAGTACCTGCTCTGTGAGGGTCCATGGGGGTCCTGACAACTGAAGAACAGGGTAAAAGGGGGCTAACAAAGTATGTAGAAATACGAATGGACTACAGTCTGTAATTGTAGAACTACCAAGTGCACCTTTATAGTAAGTGGAGCTGATAAAATGGACAATGAGCGTAGAAACAAGAAGATGGTCGTTATGTTATGCCTGATCAGTGACTAAAAAAACACACACACAAAATATATATATATATATATATATATATATATATATATATATATATATATATATATATATATATATATATATATGTAACCTCTGCTGTCAGAACAAAACCTCTTTCAGTTTTTGACATTATTACCCTGTTGCCCTTTACACTGTGTGTTTAGATAGATAGATAGATAGATAGATAGATAGATACTTTATTGATCCTGAAGGAAATTTTATTTGATGATGAATGGACCAAAAGAAATGGTCTAGAATTATGTGGGAAAAAATTCTGGTTCCACTGACTTACATTAAAAGCAAAGTACGTTTTTTCCTTCTCCTGTAGAGATATGTTTTGTAGATAAAAGGTATTGTTCCGACAGCAGCAATATACATACATATCACAATATTTGATTTTTTCAATCATCTCAAAAACTAGAATAATATTTTATATGCTGCACTACAGTAGATCCAGTTAAAAAGAACTAATTATATATTTATTATATCATCATATTACCCATCCCTATATCTAATATCAGACACTTACAACAGAACATTCTTACCTTGAATTACGATGTCATGAACAGCAACTGCATTCTTTTTAAACATGCACATGATGTCTCTGTAAGCTGGGACCTAGGTGACAGACTTTCTGACACCCATGTGCCAGGCTTCCTTCCAAGTCTTGACATAAATATGACCGCTCTTATTCCAAGTGCCTGCAATTTCTCAAGCTAAAAAAATAAACAAATTTAACAATAATAAACTACTTGTTCAAATACAATGACAATTTATATATTATTATTTAGAGCTTGGACATTGTACACATGATGACAATAAAAAATTAATAACATACCAAGAGCGAAGCTTCATCCTTTATGTGTGATGCTGTATGATTTTTTTTGTGTGTCTGAACCCACTGTCTGCATTTCATGTCAAATTTTTCCACCTTTTTTTTAAACCTTACTTTATATGGCTGTTTCGTATTACATGACCGGCACACTTTGCAGGCTATATTTATTTAGAGTAGTTCTTGTCCTGGCATTTCTAAAAGAAATCAGTATTAGAGAGAGAGAGAGAGAGAGAGAGAGAGAGAGAGAGAGAGAGAGAGAGAGAATTAATGTTTATTAAAAGGCATTTTTGAGAAAACATTTTGATACCTCTCCAAATTATGACAATTAGGGTGGTTTTCCCAGTCAGGGAACAGGCATAGTCCTGGACTACACAGCGTTCTTAATGGGGATTCTCCTTTAAAAGGAAAATTTTCAAGACCCTTAATAGTCCATTAATTGGCATGCTGCTATTACAGCCATTCTAAAAAAAAATTTAATATTATGAAAAAAAAACAAAAAAAACACAGATACTGCCTTTATATCACAATAGAAATTGCAAAATTTCTATATATGGTCACATGAACATGCAAGTTAAACATTCTTTATGTGAACAAACTTGCAAAATACAGGGATGTCAGTCTGGCCATTTAGACTATTCTATCAGTATTAACCCAGACCTTCCTATCAAGGAATAACCTAACTAAGGCTAACGTTAGCATTTAGTGAATAAGCTAAACCAGCTAGCTACGTCAGCTGAAGAGCTAGCAAAACGACATGTAGCTAGCACCTGCAAGCAACAGCCACTAAGAGCATCTAAACTTTGTGACTGGCGAAAAATCATGACCTATTTATACATAATGTACAGGTGTAGTTAACAAGCTAACAAAACAATAATCTTTATTCGACTGGAAACTTTGAAAACAGGTTGGCTTTCACAGTTAACTAGCTAGCTGGGTAACCAGCTAAGTTAACCAAGCTAATATTAGCTAACCCTTATTAAAGCCCAGTCAAAACAGCGTTTGAAATTGCCACAACATAAAGAAACATTAATGTTTTCAAACTAATGTTGCTTAAACGGTGTGTTTAATCTATAAGTAATCTATAAGTATGAAATCAGTCACACATTGATGCGTCTTAACCGAAGCAAGAAGCTAAGCTACAGGAAACCAACAGCATGACGTTCGCCGCCGTCGTCCTCGTCATCATACGGGTATTCTTCCAATTTTCCGAAGACTGCAATAGCGTGTGCATTTCACGCTTCAAGCACACAAAAACGTGACATTGATATGGTGCCCCGAATGGTCCAACGTGTGTATTACACACTGGAGCGTGATACCGGGTTGTCATTAAAATTGGTTGACGTTAAGAAAGTCCTCTCTAAAGCCTTTGAGCGCTTGTGGAGTGCTGGAAACGCCCTTGCTGAGTGTAGAAACGACTAAATCCACGGCTTCTTGATCGTACTGGTGTAGTCACCCAAGGTAAAGTAGTCAATTTTTTTCTAAAGAAAATGTGATTTACTGTCTGTTTCCTTCATTATAAAGGGAGTTTTATTGCAGAAATGTCTGTTAATAATCATTATAATGAGTTCCCGTTAAAACAATACTGCGTAGCGTTTCCAGCCTTTCTAAAGAGTCTGACTGTTTCTGGATTGCTGAAAAGGTGTTCTCAGTGTGAACAAGCGCCTACATTCACGACTTCATTCTTATACAGACGTAGTCATGTCAAAGTAGTCATATTTTTTCTTAAGAAACTGTTATTTCCTGTCTGATTCATTAAATATAAAGGATATTTTATGGCAGAAGTGTCTGTTTATTATTATTATAATAAATTCACGTTGAGAGAATACTGTACAGCGTTTCCAGGTGTTACGGTAAATTCAGTTCCCCCTGTTCCCCCCTCATTGCGCATGTCGAAATCATGACGTCTTCAGTCGACGCTCCTCTGCGAGACTTAGATAGGCTTAATTCGTTTGTTTCTGTACCGTAATATCGTCCTATTCCTCGCGGTAAGCGAATTATCACGTTGTTTGTAAAATGACTTGTAGTTAAACACGTTTTAAAGTGTAAAATGTGTTGGTAGCAGATGTTTTAATGCTCAAACACTACGTGGGCTATCTTGCTAATGCTAGCTTTGGCTCCGTTTTCAACTACTCCGAGTAACAGAAGTTAGATTCATTGCGCCATTTCTGATTTAATTACCGTACATGCAGACATATTTTGTTGTTCAGACTTAAGTGATTTTAAGGTGTATTTATGTCCCATATCCTCGTCAGTCTCGCTAAGTTCTGTAAATAGATTTGAAACATTTGTTGCTGAAATAAATAAACTGCATTAAGTTACACAGCACAGTAATTAGTCTGCGTTATTATTGTTAGACTACGTATCTCAGTGCACCTAGGAAGTTGGTTTCCCTGTAGGTTTTGAGGCTGAAGTCTTACTGTTATGATACTAATGTGACTTGTCTTTACAGTAACTTTTATTCATATTTTATAATCTTTAGAATTGAGAATACAGGGGGAACATCTTTAACCAGAGCCTGAGAAAAGTGGTTTCCCCTTGTATATTACAACTGGAGTGGATTTAAAGTACAGCACTGATGCTGATAATCTATATCTGTGCATAATCATTTAGCTCAGTAACTTTTATTCATATTATACCAACTTTAGAACTGAGAATACAGGGGGAACATCTTTAACCAGAGCCTGAGAAAAGTGGTTTCCCCTTGGATATTACAGCTGGAGTGGATTTAATGTACAACAGTGATGCTGATAATCTATTTCTGTGCATAATCATTTCACCCAGTAACTTTTATTCATATTTTATAATCTTTAGAACTGAGAATACAGGGGGAACATCTTTAACCAGGGCCTTAGAAAAGTGTTTTCCCCCTTGTATATTATAGCTGGAGTGAATTTTAAGTACAACAGTGATGCTGATAATCTATTTCTGTGCATGATCATTTCTCTCAGTAACTTTTATTCATATTATACCACCTTTAGAACTGAGAATACAGGAGGACATCTTTAACCAGGGCCTTAGAAAAGTGTTTTCCACTTGTATATCACAGCTGGAGTGGATTTACAGTACAGCAATGATGCTGATAATCTATTTCTGTGCATGATCATTTCACTCAGTAACTTTTATTCATATTATACCCCCTTTACACTGAGAATACAGATGGAACAGCATTCTCAGTGTACTAGTCGATTACAGCTATTAAAGATTTAATGCACTATTATATTAATTTGTTTATATTTTCATTTTATTCCAACTGCTTCTTCCATTAACATTGTTTTGTACAGAGACTAAACGGTAGAACAGATTTACCCAGTGACCCTAAAAAAAGTAAGTTCCAGTAAAAACTGGCAATTAGGATCAGTTTAATATACTATAATGCTTTCTTTGCTTTTTCTGTCCTCCCAGTAACTACAATGGATCAAAAATTTTAAACTGTAGTTAATTAAATGAAAAAAAAGATGCATTATGTTTTACCATTTTTCTCAAATTGAATGATTACTACATGCAGGTGTACTACACTGTAATGTTTCTTGATACAGCTATGTTATCTGTTACTATGTTACCATGTTTAATGGAAGTAAACAACTGGGATTTGATCAGTGTTCCTGGTAAATGGATTCCTTTCCCTACACTACAACGGGGCATAAAGGTACTATGATAATCCTATCATTTCCTTATATTACAACAGGTTATAAAAGTACTACAATAATTGTGTTGTGTAAAGTTTGTATAATATGAATAAAAGCTACTGACTGAAATGATCTTGCACAAATATAGATTATCAGCATCACTGCTGTGCTTTAAATCCACTCGAGCTGTAATATACAAGGGGAAACCACTTTTCTCAGGCTCTGGTTAAAGATGTTCCCCCTGTATTCTCAGTTCTAAAGTTGGTATAATATGAATAAAAGTAACTGAGTGAAATGATTATGCACAGAAATAGATTATCAGCATCACTGTTGTACATTAAATCCACTCCAGCTGTAATATACAAGGGGAAACCACTTTTCTCAGGCCCTGGTTAACGACGTTTCCCCCTGTATTCTCAGTTCTAAAGATTATATAAAATGAATAAAAGTTACTGGGTGAAATGATCATGCACAGATATAGATTATCAGCATCATTGCTGTACATTAAATTCACTCCAGCTGTAATATACAAGCGGAAACCACTTTTCTAAGGCTCTGGTTAAAGATGTTCCCCCTGTATTCTCAGTGTAAAGGTGGTATAATATGAATAAAAGTTACTGGGTGAAATGATCATGCACAGATATAGATTATCAGCATCATTGCTGTACATTAAATTCACTCCAGCTGTAATATACAAGGGGAAACCACTTTTCTCAGGCTCTGGTTAAAGATGTTCCCCCTGTATTCTCAGTTCTAAAGATTATAAAATATGAATAAAAGTTACTGTAAAGACAAGTCACATTAGTACCATAACAGTAAGACTTCAGCCTCAAAACCTACAGGGAAACCAACTTCCTAGGTACACTGAGATACGTGCTGTGTAACTTAACGCAGTTTATTTATTTCAGCAACAAATGTATCAAATCTATTTACAGAACTTAGCGAGACTGACGAGGATATGGGACATAAATACACCTTAAAATCACTTAAGTCTGAACAACAAAATATGTCTGCATGTCCGGTAATTAAATCAGAAATGGCGCAATGAATCTAACTTCTGTTACTCGGAGTAGTTGAAAACGGAGCCAAAGCTAGCATTAGCAAGGTAGCCCACGTAGTGTTTGAGCATTAAAACATCTGCCAACAACACATTTTACACTTTAAAACGTGTTTAACTACCAGTCATTTTACAAACAACGTGATAATTCGCTTACCGCGAGGAATAGGACGATATTACGGTACAAAAACAAACGAATTAAGCCTATCTAAGCCCCGCAGAGGAGCGGCGACTGAAGACGTCATGATTTCGACATGCGTAAGGAGGGGGGAACAGGGGGAATTTACCGTAACACCTGGCTTTCTAAACCGTCTGAACACTTCTGCGGTGCTGGAAACCTTTACAGCGTGATCAAGCGCCTAAACCCACGACTTCATTATTGTATAGGTGTAGTCACCCAAGTTAAATTAGTCATATTTATTCTCAAGAAAATGTGATTTACTGTCCTATTCATTATATATAAGGGATATTTATAGCAGAAATGTCTGTTAATAGTAATCATAATGAGTTCACGTTAAGAGAATGCTGCATAGGGTTTCCAACCTTTCTAAAGTATCTGAGCGCTTCTGGGGTGCTGGAAACGCCTTTTTAGTGTGAACAAGCGTCTAAATCCACGACTTCATGATTGTACAGGTGTAGTCACCCAACTTAAAATAGTCATATTTATAATTAAGTAAACGTGATTTACTGTCTGTTTCCTTAATTCTAAGGGATATTTTATGGCAGAAACGTCTGTTAATAATCATCATAATGAGTTCACGTTTAGAGAGTACTGCATAAGGTTTCCAACCTTTCTAAAGTGTCTGAGCACTCGTGGAGTGCTTGAAACTCCTTTTCAGTGTGAAGAAGCGTCTAAATCCACGACTTCTGACATGTCAGGAGCGGGGCTCGCTTTTCAGTGAACGGGTGCATACGAGAAAGCTCACCAAACTAGTGCAATCTTTGCGTATGGTATGCACATTCATAACAAAAAGCGCTTTTTCCGGCTAGATAGCAAGCTCAAATGCCGATTCAGATAATTGGAAAAATGCTGAATATCGGCTTCGATCGTCGGTCGGCCCAATAATCAGTCGATCCCTAATATTCACCATCCAATAGGATGGTTATTTTAGATGAGTCCAATAAAATTAAATCAGTTCTGAGTATATAATACTATGCATGTAATAATATATTGCGATTTACCTGCATATTGAAGTAACTGTTGGCCAAATCATCAGATCAAGTCAAATTTTATCTTAAGTCAATAATAAACACACTAAAAGGATTGTTTTGAAAAAGTAGGCTAAAAAAGGCAAAACGTATCAGTCCAGAAAGTAATATAATGCACACATAAAATGAAGTGATTTTACTCTAGTACTGGCAGAGTAGCTTAGTCTTAATTTAATTGGGCAGCAGTATTATCTATGAAACAAAATTGTGTATTTTGCAACTTACAATCATATAATCATGTTTTTTTTTTCAACCAATAGGTTCAAATAAAATTGATATTTAATACATTTATTTATTTATTTATTATTATTATTATTTTGCATTTGTTATAACACATTTTCCTGTTACACCTTAAATTGTGCCCTGTGTGCCTCAGTGGCCTGAGGTGCCAGAATGTAACTGCTGCACCAGTTAAGGTGAAAGGGGAAAATTTGAACAAGAAGCTGGCTTCAGCTTAATGTGGTTTAGGCTATCAAAATATCCTACCTACAGTTTGATGTAGAGCTGTACCTATAAATTTGTGCTACGGTAGGACGTTTCAACAAGCACAGATCATCAGACGTGATGTAGCACAGTTCATCAGAACAGTTAGTACTGTGTGTGATACATATCAGTGATAGTTAAATACATGTAGGTACTGTACTAAACAAATCTTGACTAATGCTACATTCTTGTGACCAGTTAAGTTACCAGTTAAGCTTTGCCCCCTGGCTGCGGGCCCACTCTATATTATTTAAAATTAGTCTATAACACCTTTAGACGGTGACAGAGAGTGACGTTTGTTTATTTTATGTTTACTAATAACGTCTTTAGAGGGCAGCGGTGACTGTTTATTTGAACTTAAGCTGCAACAATTTTATTGCCAATCAACACATTGGCAATAAAATTGTTAGTCACAATTATTTACATGGCAATTAATCATCAGCTGAAATATTGTGGCAGGCCTGTGGACTGGATATGTTTCATGTTTTTTATGTTATGAACTTATTAATCATAAAATGAAATGCTAATAGTTGTTTAGAACAGTTTTTTCTTGTATACATTATTTACAAGTAGGACTGCCATGATTAATCGATTGATAAATGCATTTACTTCTTTCTTTTATTTACACCTTGAACACCCAATTCACATTGTGCTTGTTGCATCATAATATGATTGTGAAATCAAATGAATATGGAGAATGATTGCAGTCAGCTTAAATAATTGCAATAAGATAAAATATATAATTAATAATAATTTCAAAGAACTGCAATTGCTGATGAAAACTTTTCAAGAGCTTAGAAAACTACACCTTTCTAATAATTTATTTTTATTTAAGACCCAGATTCTTCTTGAGGTCCATAATTAACATTTATAAGGAGGGGTTCTCAAACATTTCCATGGTTCTATAAAAACATTTTTATTTTTTGAAAATAAAAACACCCACCTAACCTTTTTTTCTTAACTGTTTCCTGTAGCAAACAGTGTCCAGGATATGGTGAGAAGGTACAGAAGACTACTGAAGGTGACAAAAAGAGGTGCAACAATGACCAGAGCTTTTCAGAAAGAAGGAGTTTCTAGGAATGCTTGGCTCAACTTGCCCCAGTTGCAGAATTATATTTTGCAGACAGGGCCCAATTTGACACCCTCACCTTTGCATCAGGAAAGTTGACAGAGTTTGCCCAAATGTGTAAAGAGAGGATAACAGGGGACATTCAAACAAAAGTGACTGAAATGAAAAGAAAAGGCTTACTCTTGCTTTTTCTGGTGAATAAGTAAAATGCACTGACTTGTTTCAATGCTGTGTTGCAGTTTCAGTGTTTAAAATTTTACTTTTCTTACCTGCTGAAAGGCAAGTAGCTTGTTGTAAGTTGCAGAACATGTTAATTTAGGTAGGAGGTGGCTGAACTTATGTGAGTTCAGTTAAAATTATTACCTTGGCATACAATGAGCAAAATGTATAAAGAAGACTGTGCCCCTGAAGTTGCATTAAACACTGACTTCACTGAAGTGGTTTGGAATGTTTTCCTGTTTAATGTGCATTATGCTAACCTATACTAGAAGACTTTGAAAAGACGTTTGAAAGACTAAAGTCTGACACCCTCTCACATCTAAAGACAGTGTCACGTTTTTTAGTCACAGAATATGATTTTGCAAAGACTAGGAATCTTGCAGTGTCACTATTTACAAGACTACAACTAGATTTTTGAGGTTGTTCTCCAGCATGTACCTGGTGGAAATTTACAAGCAGATAAACACTTTTCCTTCCACTCTATAGTGGTACAGATGGGAAGATACGTTGGCTGGGTGTGTAAAGATCTGGGGCTCACAGCAGTTCACTATAGAACTGTATACTCCGGCAGATCATCACCCAGAATCTTTTAATTAACCTGTAAAATGTGCAGTTACTTTTTTAATTTGATATAAAGATTTACACATCAACACAACATGCAGCGATTCAGCATTGTCGATTGGGTGTCATGAACTAAACCATAAGAAACAAACAAAATAAGAAACCACTGTAACAGAAAACAGAAAAAAATAGAAAACAATTGATGATTCTTCAGTAATGGCATTCTTAAAGTCCTCTGCACATTTTCTTACGTGTTACAGGCTCAGCGAACCTGAAATATTAAAACAGTCAGTTTACATTTTAAGTTAATATGATTATTGTATTGAATTGCCGTTTTTTACAAAGATTTCAGGCATTCATGCCTGCATATTCTCTCTCTCTCTCTCTCTCAAAAAAAAAGTCTTAAAACTTACGATAAAATTAAACAAGAAATAAGAAAAAGACTGACTTAAGACCTCCATCTTGACCACCTTATGCCAAACGATTGTGATGACGTGAGCGCGACGCGACTCTAACAAGATTTTATTCCGACATGGATATTTATCTGCGACTCATCTTGATTTTGTGTTGTCTTAAATTGTGTTGTGGTTGTCAGTCTACAGAGCAGCTGCTGCAACCCAGCTGAATGTCTAGCTATTTAAAACACACATGCAGTCAACAGTGTTTTTGATTGTCTTTAGAACTTTACTAATGAAACAGAAATGCTGTAAATTATCTGTTTAATTAACTAGTGTTTCACTTTATTTGGATGGTCCAAATTCACATCTACAAATGCTGAATACTGATAATCTGTTGATGGTTAATAGCACATCTATAGAAATAATACTGACAAATAGAGAGTTTCTACATACAGTCTACTGACAATCTGTTGATGGTCAGTAGCACATCTATAGATATAATACTGGTTGCTTGATGATATTCTGGGAGTGATAAATAGATCATCTTCAATATGACTTGATTATAGTTTACTGAGGGTCTGTTGAATGTCTATTAATGTTCATCTGCAGGCCATAATCAAGAGTCAAAGAGAGTGTTTGCATAATGGAAACCAATGGTATGCTGATGTTTTAGTTTATGGTAAGTTAACACTCTACCTATAGTATCTTATTGCTAGTCAACAGATGCACTGTTAGCAGCTTTCTGATAGTGTGTTGAACATCTACAGGGGGAACCATCAAAATAAAGATTTGAGACACATTTGTGTTTAAACCTTTAGTGATGACCAGATCCAGGATGTGACCTAGCTTATGGGTAGAGCTGCCCACGTGCTGCTTCAAATCGATATGTAAGTTCAAGTCCCCAGAGAGAAGAATCTTATCGTAGTTTGTGGATGCAACTGATAATAATTCCGCAATTTCTGACAAAAATGTACTATTTTGCATTGGAGGTCTGTATATTACAATTATTAACACAGGCGTATCATTAAAAAGGTTGACTGCAACATACTCAAAAGACCACCAATAGTAGACATTTGCAGTTAAAGTCACTATTATAAATGCAGGCCACTCCTCCTCCTCGTCTGCCCTGTCTTACTGTATGCATAAATCTGTAGTTTTCAGGAGCAGTTTCAAGTAGAGTTGCTGTGCCATTATCACTAAGCCACGTTTCTGACAGAAACATAAAATCTAGCTTATGCTCTTTGATAAGATCTCGAATCAGCAGGGTTTTGTTATTTAGTGACCTTACATTGTCTACTACGCTGTCTACTACAGTTAAGTCCACTCAGGCCTGGTGTAGTACTTTCTCGAGGCCTGACTGGACTGAACTGTAGTAGACAATGGATGGGTAAGTGGTATCAACAGCAGACAGGTATGTGCCTTTAATGAAATAGAAAATGTACCCTTAACTGCTACCATTCCCCTCCGTTTCTGCTGTCTTAACACTAAAGCTTCTGCTAGTTGTGTAGGGAGATCTTGCTGCAAAAACGTCATTGATGTCCACGTCTGTTGTGAGTACAGGATTTGCACCATCCAGAGATTTTTTCACTTTTGAGCGGCACTCTTCGTACAGTGCAGGTATTTTCCCTTCCATTAAATTTTTCCTATGTGGAATCTTGTACAGTGAATCAAGTGTCTTGACAAAATTCCTAAAACCCTCATCTTCAAAGACTGAGAGAGGCTGCAGGTCCTTTGCAGTCATTTCAGCAAGGCTCTTTGTAACATCCACTGCTCTTGTGCAATCACCTAGGTGAAATGACAAAACAAAGTCTATGGCAGGGGTCGGCAACCCAAACGTTAAGAAAAGCCATTTTGTCCTTTCAAAAATCAAACCACCTTGACAGCCACAACATTTTATGTCCATTTTACCAACTTGGCTGTAAATATGTCTATAATATAAACGAAAATGCTGACTCACTTTACTCTGCTTTAAGCTTTAGCTAGACATAGCTGCTTTTGTCGCCTGTCCAACAGCGAACATTTCCACAAAATTAGGACAGTTTCTTGTAAAATATCTCTCAACATTTGTTTTTGTACGAGGCTGAAGTCAGCTTCTCATGAAGTCCATTCGTCTCCTTATCAATGTTCATTTAAAATCTTTCTCTTTGCCTTTTTGTTACCTACTAGCTAGGCAAGATTGTTTTCTGAGTTGTCTGTGTTGCTATGTGACCAGTGGTATGCACGCCAATCTTCAGGGTCAAAGGTTGTTGAATTAAAAACTGTCCCAAAACTGTGGTAGAACGATCAGCAGAGCTTTATTTTACTTAAAGGAAAATTATTTTAATTTTTACCTAAAAATGTAATTCTGCTGAAGAGCCACAACAGGACAGTAAAAGAGCCGCATGTTGTGGAGCCCTGGTCTGTAGCCTATGTACATGTGGCTTAAATATTGGAATCCTACAGTGTCCTTTTCAATATTAATACAAAAGGGTTATTATATTCAGCCATGCCAGCAAGAATGTCAAACTATTTTTACCCCTGAACATGAATAAATATCACTTTCACCACAATATAAGCTACCTGGATAGTCTTTGCCTCTCTGAAATGACTGCCAGTGACTTCTGTCTCAGTGCTGGGGGGTAGGTCTGTCTCAGGGATTTTCCTCCACCTCTCCATCTCTTCTGCAGCTCGTAGTTTTCTTTTTTGTGGCTTTTATGTGTTTATACAAATTGGTGGTGCCACAGTAGCGAACAGCCTTCTTACAAACATTACAGTGCACGGTTTTCATTTACAGTGGTAAAATATCCCCATATGATGCTTCTCTTTCTCTCTGCCATCCTCTCAATCACTGCAACCTACAAGCATTTGCTCTCAGCACCACTGAGTCACGTGACTGCACGACAACACAACAAGAGAGGCGGGACATCACATCATTTTGCCACCTTGTGGCCGGTTCAGACCCAACCTTCGGACCCAACAGTTGAAGTCCACTTGTCCATCTCTTGCTCTGACTTAGCACCAGATAGCTATGGTTTGCTCCAGGTCTTCTGATGACAAACTAGCTCAGGCAATTGAATTTCATTGTGAACAATTTAAAAAGCTGATGTGTAACAACTGCAAGAGAATGATGCTCACCTTAGAGGCGTTTAGCCTCTTCGACTCCTTCTCACAGCAGGAGACACATCCACATGCTCGCAACCCTTCTCCTTCTCATGGCAACTTATCCAGATGGTGTAAATGAGATAGAGATGAGACGCAGCCAATGATGATGACAATGGCCGTCAACACAGTTCATGTCTTGTTCCTGGGAGAGAGAGAGATGAGTCCTAACTATAAACGCAGTGTTCTTTTCAGTCTTCAGCAATCACATCCTATCACAGCTTGTGTCTCAGGAGCCACAGCTGCTTTTCATTGCCAACTGACTGTACAGGTAATACCTAATCCAACTGGTAATGTTGTTGTGGCCCACTTTCTCCATAAAGTTTAGAATGGCCTGACTGTTGTTCATATCTCAAACATCACTGAAGACAACACTGAACTGCAGACAGGTCAGATCCATTCCACTTTATCCAAAGACTCCTCAATAATTGGACGCATGTTGCATGACCTACGTAGTACTAAGTACGTAGTGATGCACCCGTTCAGGTAGATGCAGCAAACCTGTCAAATTCTCAAGCATAGTCCCTGAAGTTGCTACGTAAGAAGTACCTCACTGTGTTCAGTATGTTCTCAGAGGACAGAGGTCTTACAGGCATAAACACCGGCTATGCACTGGTGATGCTACTCCAATTAAGAAGGGAGCCTGTAGAGTCTCACCAGAGCAGAGAGCAGATATACAGAATTAAGTAGATAAGCTGTTGAAAGCAAATGTCATTTAAGAAAGCTGTAGTCATTGGGCCGCACCAGTCATTTTAGTTCACAAAAATAATTGCACCTGTTAGAAATTCAGCAGGAAGAGTCAGGAGATGGGAGCTTTGGAGTTGACTGGAGTTTTATTTCCACATACAGAGTATGGGTACAGTGTGGTCGATCAACAGTCAATCAGCAGTATCATGAGTCTAGTCTTATTCATGTGCATGCAGACAATCATGCACGTGCACAACTTGGTCATCAGTGTGTCACCAGTCTAGTGTGGTCACCAGTCCATTCTAGTCTAGCCCGGTCAGCAGTCCAGTCTAGCCCAGCCTGGTCAGCAGTCCAGTCTGGTCAGTGCTCCAGTCTGACATGGTTTAAGTAGAGATCCTGGGGGTCAGGAGAGGAAGGTGACAATCAAAAGGTTTGGGAAGAAGGGGAAGGGGGTCTGGGGTCAGGGGAGATCCCAGGGGTAAGGTGAGGTTGTTCTCACCTCAGGGGGAACAATACAGAACACCAAAGGGCACACAACTGTAAGACAATATAGCTGACACAACAAAAAGACAACATAGGTTAGAGGATAGATGAAAGCAAATGTGAAAAGACCTATACTTTCTCTCAATTCCCCCTTTGATTCTCCCTAATGGAGAATCACAAAACTGTATTATGGCTACAAGTACAAAACATACGTACAATGAGGAGTTGAAGGCAGAAACAAAGTGGCTATCAACAATGCCTATCTCCATAACATTATGCCAAAAAGTGTCCAAAGTGTTAATGCAGCCAATGGTTAGAGCTGTTTAATCCTGCTACTTTGTAATGGAAATATTCTTCAAGAATATTAGAGATGTCTGTAGGATCTTGAAACTTGAACACCGTTATGTTGCATTGCAAGTTGAATTCCACAACAGCAGTTGCTTGGGCAGATCATCCTGTAAGTCCACTTTCAACAGCAGGCACTCAGTTCTTCGTAGCTTAGGTGTGCAGCGTCAAGATGTTTGTGCCATACTGGGCGGGAACACTGGCTTCAGTTTATCTGTAAGACACAAAACAAAATGTTTGCGCAGTAAACTGTTCATCAATTTTGGAAAGTTGGTAATTCAGAATTAGGTTATCTGCTATCCCCACTATTTGTCCCTCAGAGGGGGCTGGTATGGTTCCACACAGTGTGTTGAAATCTTCACCTACAGGGCTAGCCCCCAATGGCCAAAAACCATGGTTCTTTCCTGAGGCTCTGTGCTTCACCCACCCCCTCTCCAGCTGTCCCTGTATTCAATTCTGGGGTGCAGACACAACCTTACAACGGGAAACATGTATCTGTTATCTTTTCTTCACATTTAACGCCTGCATCAGTTATCAGCAGAACCTTAATATGGAGCTTCTCATCTAGATTCTAAAGACTGCTTGCCATGTTTCCTCACCATGAGTAATTGGCCTAAAACTATCGTAAAGATACCTTCAGCACTGACTTAGTAGCACTGTTTGGAAAAATTGCTTTTACTTACTTCTCAAAATAATTGAGGACTAAGGATTGATTCAAGGCCAACTGTAGTTACATAGACCTAACAAGGCCCAAAGTTGTTGTGGGCAACAAAATTGCATTAATATGAGGGCTTCTATCAGGCAAAATTGAACCGTTTAGTAATCAATTTTCCTAATTACTGTACACCAGCACAATTCAACTATTTTGCCCTAATATCCATTGCTTACAAAAAAAAAATAAAAAAAAATAAAAAAGCGATTTTACATCTGGCTTAAATAACAACAGAAAGATAGCTCAACACCCAGATAAGCTGAAGCATCAGAATAATTAGTTAAAAGCAGGAGCAGACGAAACTATGACTCCTTCTATAACCTTCACTACCACAGACAACTGCTCTGTGACTCCCTGCATGGTTCTGATTATCAAAGGTAACTGCTCCTTTGAAATTCCCTGAATTCCCTGGGCTTCCCTGTGAAATTCCCTCAGAGGGAGTTCTTGCTGGGGTCCCATTCACCCTCTCACCTTTTTTGTGTATTCCTGCCTGCTTTTTATGACAGTGTGTGGCCTGATGACCAAATTTATGGCAGTAGTGACATTCAGATAACATCCTTCTTGTTGGAAGTAAAGTTCTGCCTGGAGCTTGGGTTAGAGCTACTCTCTGTGAGTACACGTATAGATGCAGGGACATTGCAGAAATCCAAATCAGAGTCTAGACAATCAAGCTTATCTTTAAGGTTCCCCCAAAATATTACAAAAAGACATTCCCTGAATCATGCTTAATACCATAACCCAAAGCCATTTTACATTCCTGAAGAGTCCATTCTCTATCAATAGAAAAACCTTTGGATAAAAAGTACTGAGTTGTCTTTTGCTCATGAATGTGTTTCCCTATTATATCATCCATTACCTTTTCAAATGCAAATTCAGTCCATTCAGGCATTTCAGTTCCTCCCTTAACTAGTGTACTCTTTCTGAAGTTAAGGGGTTTCCAAGAGTCTTTCTCAAGATTCTGTAGTTTCTGGCCTGTGCTAGTCATGGTGAGGTAACAACAGAACAAGCTAAGGCAAAAAACACAACCAATCTTCCCTCACTGCCTGAGAGGATAACCCATATAAACTACCAGCCTTCACGCTACAGGGTTTCCCTCACTAGCTGAGAGGATGAGTAACAAAACCACTGAGGATAAGTTACAAAAACACTGGTGTTCCCAAATAGCAGTCTTCCCTCACTACCTGAGAGGATAACAGTCTTCCCTCACTACCTGAGAGGATAAGTTACAAGAAATGCTAGGCTTTTACCAGTGACCTTATAAGTGATAAGTAACTTTCCCTCAGAACAGAGGAGATAACAGCCACAAAAAACTAGGTTTCTTTACCAGTGACGATGTTACGTTCCCCTCAGATGTAGCTAGGGGTGAAGGGGAAATAACATGGCATGTGATGGAGACGGAAGGGAAGGACACAAGTACACAGTAGTGGCGTTTGCAATCAAGTATTTACTTTGCTTCTCACTTGCAAAAGTGTCTGATACAGGAACAATATACTTACAAGGAAAGAGGGATAATACAATAAGCCGAGCTGAATGCGTATAGATTAAAAGAAAAGGAGTTAACTAACCACCAAGTATGCAAGAACATTGACTAAGGGGACCCAACCAACCGCAAGGGTGGACGGAGGACGGTGCCAAAGAAATGAAACCAAGAAAACCAAAGTCTAATCTGCCTAGCCAAGGCTAATCCTCACCAAAATACAGCGGGTGGCACTCGCCCCTTACCTGATGCATCTAAACAATCCAACCACTATTGTGTGTGCATATGTATAGGCGCGCCCAACTTGCCTGTCCACACATGCGCTGGGAGAGAGAAAACAGCAGAGAAAGAGCTAGAGAGGGAGCACAGGAGATTAGCATTACTGGCTACATATTCTCGTTTTAAAGTAACACAGATTGACACCACAAGTCTCATGCACGCTAAACGCTCCCCTCCATAACTAGTCTCAGGTGAGTCCTTTTATCTGCTAAGGCCCGCCCCATCTGGATTGGTGGAGAGAAGAGCAAAGCCAAGCATTTGATGTCTACATTGGTCCTTTAGTCCACACCTGCACCACGATCTGCTTGAGAGAGAGAGAGAGAGAGAGAGAGAGAGAGAGAAACAAAACATACGTGCATCGCAGGCACGTAACAGACGATAAGCAGCCTTCCCTCAGAACAGGGGGGATAACAGCCACAAAAAAAACAAAACAAAACACCAGGTTTCTTTATCAGTGACGACAAGTAACCTTCCCTCAGAACAGAGGGGATAACAGCCACAAAAAACTCTAGGTTTCTTTACCATTGACAATAATTAAACTTCCCTTGTTTCAGAGAGGCTAACCATTACTGACTCCTCTATCTTATAGAGCCAGAATTTCTTTGGTTCGAAAATGGTGTTTTTACTCACCAAGTAGGTTTCAGTAAGCCATCCGCGGCACGGCACCAAGTTGTTAGAAATTCAGCAGGAAGAGTCAGGAGACTGGAGCTTTGGCACACCTGACAATTCTGCCTTTATAAAAAGCTTAATCCCGTGACCATCAAGGACTCCCATCCTTTACCAAATGTTGACAATGCACTTGATGCATTATCATCAACATGGTTACTGGAAAGTTGAAGTACAAGAGCAGGATTGAAAAAAAAAATGCATTCATTACTGGCTCTGGGCTCTGTCATTTCAAAGTTATGCCTTACTAACAGCCCACCAGCCTAATGGAAATGGTGCTTTGTGGCTTCCCATGGAAAACATGCCTAGTGAACTTGAATGATGTTCTTCAGTGATCATCTTCAGCATTTGGAAGAGGTTTTCTCCAGATTTCAAGCTACTGGCCTCAAGCTAAACACTGCAAAGTACTGTCTGGCCAAAGTCCATGTCTGTTTCCTAGGTCATGCTGTTTCTAAAGACAGCATACAAACAGAAGTCAGAGCATTCTTGGGACTTTGTTCCTACTATTGCAAATTCATCAGTTCCTCTCTATGCACTTACACAATGTGACATTTTAGTGGACTTCTCAATGTCAAGATGCATACGTTTGTCTGAAACATGCCATGCCAAAACCTCCAGTGGTTCCTTTCCCAGATTTCTCATTGACAATGACAGCATTGGTTGACATGCATGCTGGGCTCTGGAATTGATTCCTTTGAGCAGACTGTACTTTGTAAGATGCATCGCCACAGTAATGCTAATGCTTTCTCACGTCGCCTGAATGTGAACAGACCCAAACAGTTCAGAAACAATGGTAAAAAAGTTTGGCCCTGTTACTCATGTCCTGTCAGTGCATTACACCATGGCAGTTGTCACAGTACTGATCTCAAGCCAATCAACAGTACTATCACTCTGAGCCCTACCTCACAGTATTCCTCCGAGGTTACTTCATCTACATTTGTACTTCATCTCATAGAAGAGGATTAAAGAAAAAAAAGCAAAAGGACCCATTACTATCAGAGGTCATGAGCTGGAAAGCTAGAGGTCAAAGGCCGCCTTTACCGGCATATGAAAAAGCGCTCATCTGTGGCGAAAGCATTTGAGAGAATATAACACAGGCTGAGATTTAATAACGCCACAATGTCTATGGTCTATCACCTGGGTCAGTGCTAAATATCATGTAATTATTTCTTTTGCCTTGCAGGAAAATATTCTCAAGTTAAAAATTAATTAATAATTCATTAAAAAATGAATTAAAAAAAAATTAAAATTAAAATTTAATTAAATTCAACACAGGAAATTGCACAATGGATTTGTTGCCGGGCATTTACGTCACGAGACATCCAAGTACGCTTCATGTGATGCTAGATGAAGTCCTACACTTTATCAGAGGACATCTATGAAACAATTGTTGCTACCTTACCATTTCAAAAGGTTTTTGCGGACATACTTGAACTTTCCATGTCAAGCCATTTCAGATCAGCACTTTACGACAGTAGCCAGGTGTTTTTTAGAAAACTACATTTGGGAACATGGTATCCCAGAAATCTTACACACAAATCAATGCTGACAATTTGAGTCTGACCTCATCAGTCAGCTTTGTTAACTGCTTCAGAATACTCATCCTCAATGTGACGGCATTGTTGAGTGCTTTAATAGAACTCTCACTGACCATCTGGCAGTCACTTGTCCCACAGCCTGGCAGGTGGCATGATTGTCTCAACCAAGGCTTTAGTCCCTTCTTCCTCACTCATGGACATAAAACAAGAATAGCTGGTAATCTGCCTTGCAAAATACTTTCTACTTCTACACCAGGATCAACTGCAGATTATGCAGCACAGCTGACTTGCAAGCTCAAACCGGCCTTTGAGTTGGCTGCACAGGACACAGACTGCGCACAGCCAGCAAAAATGCCACTACCACAAGTTTAAAGAAGGTACTGCAGGGCATAAAGCATAGCATTGGCAATAACTGGCAAAACTTGGAACAAATTAGTAGCTAAGCCAAAGAATTTAGCATGTGTTACACACATGGAATAGAGTGGTATTTCTGAAGTCGCTCTGGCCTCAAATGCATCCCTGTGCTTCACTCCACACTACCTTCTCTGGCTGTGCTGGCATAAAAAAGGCCAAGCTGTGTCCAATGTCCTCTCAATAATCTACAATATGAAGCAATCAGATGTCACCATGCAGAAAGAATAGAAAGTAGTTGCGATGCAAGTTCGTACTGAGTGTGCGGTGTATGAGCTTGAGAAAAGCCCCAAAATTCTGTGTCTCATGCCAAAGCTGTGATATGACCACTGCATGTTGCACAGAGTTCTCCATCATTTTCTTCACCAGTGACTCGCTGCTTCAGGAGCGTGTCTGTCTGCAACACAGAACGTCTATGAAACCTGTTAATTAGTCGTGGATTTCAAGTACATTTAAAAAACATCTCCTCAAGTTCATACAGTGTTAAGTCATCATGGCAAGCCATTTTTATTTGACTCTCTTCTCGAAGCCCCATTCAGAAAACCATGACTAGAGTTGTATTAGTAATGGTCATGGGTTTAGCAATGTAGATAACTGGTACAGCAACAATATAAAATACTAGAGCATACTCAAAAGCCAGTTGTGAGCCCGTATGCATCATTAGCAGCCTTTCTCTCCCTCTTTGTCATTATTAGGATGATCAAACATGGCTTATAAACTTGACTTACCTCTTGGATGTGCTTCATACCTATGTTATTCAAGTGGCCACTAGTGGCAGAAGGAGAGGAAGGAACATCGAGGAGCAGATTATTCAAATGGTCAATGGTTTGGAAATGTTTAGCATTTTAAAGTAGTTTTATTGCTATGGCTTATAAACGGCTTTATCCACCATGGAAATTCACTGGTGCACCCTCCAAGAGCTCTTCTAACACTCTTCAGTCAAGCTAGTATTATAATAAAATATCCCTTAAGATGGTGACCCAACAGGGTTGATTGTCCTATTTTGTTTTATTTCAATGTTTGTGAGTAGAAAGCTATTAAAAGGGGAATTTCATGTGTCATGAATGTAGCTTCATGTTTACTGTATGTCAATGCTGAGTCTTTGTCCATCTGAATCCAAGTTAGTGTCAACCTTTTTTCAAACTTTTTTTTGCTTCAATATTTTGATTTTAAAATTGTACGCCACACATTTATGAAGCTATTAAATTTTAAGAAATTAAATTTTAATTAAATTCAACACAGGAAATTGTCATTTACCACTTGCTGTAGTATGATGTAACAATAGAAAGAACTGCACCACATTTGGGTTGGTATTTGTAAAAAGCAATTAAATATTTGATAGAAAAAAAATTTAATATGGAGAAAACACTTTTTATTCAATTTATTTTTGCTGTAGTACACTGCATTGAAAAGAGGGTGTGTAAAGCATTTGACTGAGTAGGTCATACAGTAAATGAGCAAGTGTTTTTTTTTATAAAAACATTAATAAAAACTGGACAATAGGCGTTTATATTCTACTGGCTGTAGTGTGTTATAATAAATGGAAAGTCTGTATTGCATTTGGCATTTGGTTTTATAATTATAGGACCAAGATTAAAGAAGCTATTTAATTTTTGGGAGTGAAAAAACTTTATTTTTCCAAATTCTTTTTACTGTAGTATGTTGTAATAGGAACTTCTATGATGTATTTGATTTCAAAATTATAGCCTGAAATTAACCCATTTAAGCCCAAAGACTTAAAAAAGTACAATAAGGAAATTGGCCACAGGAGGATAAGCAGCTTAGAAGATGAACAAATGAATGAATGAAACAGGTCCTTGATTCTGATTTGTTAGTTCAATACAGCCACGTTGGGAGAAGTTGCATGTGTTTCTGATGAGTTGGGAGTATTTTCACCTCTGTCCATCCTCACTTTTTGTGGGGATGTGTTGTGTGTATTATTAATTATTAATACTAATTTGTGTATTTAATCACACTGATAAGAACATCAGTAACACTTTCTATGAATGCCACGTTTGTAAGCATCTATAAACGTTCATAACATGTTATAATGCATTCATAAGGCATCATAGACATGGCTATAAATATTTCTAAAAATGCATTACATGTTATAGACATGCTTATTATGCATTATGAATTGTTAACATAATGCATTATAAGTAGTTCATAAATTATAAGAGCTCATAAGTTGTATTTGTCCGCTCTAAGTAAAGTGAAGCATACTGTACTAAAGCCTCCTCCAGTGTTAAGAGTGAGGCTTCAAGTTGAAGTATTTACTGAAGAATCTACTGAAACACTAAAACATACACAATAAAGCACATTACAGGCTTCAAATGTCAGATTTTAAACTAGTGCTGCCACCAGTGTTTTACCCAATAAAACTGCCTCTCGCACTCTGCCCAGTACCAGCGCTGATCTGCCGGATGAGCTTAATAACTTCTACGCTCGCTTCGACGGAATTCCTGCAGCACCACTGGAGAGCGCCCCGCCCACCGCTGATCCCAACCCCCCCTCCGTCTCCGTAGCTGATGTGTGCAAAGCCTTCAAGAGGGTGAACCCACGCAAGTCAGCAGGACCAGATGGCATTCCCGGGAGAGTGCTTAAAGCCTGCTACAGGGAACTAGCAGGAGTTTTTGCAGACATCTATAACACCTCACTGTCTCTCTCGGTCGTGCCAGCTAGTTTCAAACTAGCCACCATTGTGCCAGTTCCAAAGACAGCTAGTATTTCCTGTCTGAACGACTGGCGACCTGTTGCCCTGACCTCCATCGTAAGCAAATGCTTTGAGAGGCTGGTCAGGGATATCATCTGTTCCTCACTGCCTGCCACCCTGGACCCACTGCAATTTGCATATAGGCGGAATAGATCCACCGACGATGCAATCGCCCTGACCCTGCACACTGCCCTCTCCCACCTGGAAAAGAAGGACACGTATGTGAGAATGCTGTTTGTAGACTACAGTTCAGCATTCAACACAATCGTTCCTTCAAGGCTCGACTGCAAGCTCCAGGATCTGGGTCTGAACAGCACACTGTGCAGCTGGATCCTGAACTTCCTGACGGACCGACGGCAGGTGGTAAGGATGGGAAGTATCACATCCTCCTCTTTGACCCTCAACATCGGAGCCCCCCAGGGTTGTGTGCTCAGCCCGCTCCTGTACTCCCTGTACACCCATGACTGCACTGCTAGACACAGCTCCAACGTCATCATAAAGTTTGCTGACGACGCAACAGTTGTGGGCCTGATCTCCAACAACGATGAATCGGCCTACAGAGAGGAGGTTAAAATCCTGGAAAACTGGTGCCAGGAGAATAACCTCTCTCTAAATGTCAGTAAGACCAAGGAGCTGATCGTGGACTTCAGGAAGCAGGAGAGAGTACACCCATCGATTTCCATCAATGGGACTGTGGTAGAGAGGGTCAGCAGCTTTAAGTTTCTCGGTGTTCACATCAGCGAGGACCTGACATGGGCAGTGCACACCTCACAGGTGGTGAAGAAGGCCCACCAGCGCCTCTACTTCCTCAGAAGGCTGAGGAGGTTTGGCCTGAACCCCAGCATCCTTAAGACCTTCTACACCTGCACTGTGGAAAGCATCCTGACGGGCAGCATCACCACCTGGTACGGGAACTGTACTGTTCGTGAGAGGAAATCTCTGCAGAGGGTGGTGCGGACAGCACAGTCCATCACCGGGGTTCAGCTCCCTAACCTATTGGATTTATACACCAGTCGCTGTCTGAGGAAATCCAAAAGGATTATGAAGGACCCCTCCCATCCTAGTCACTGTCTGTTCTCTCAGCTGCCGAGTGGTAGGAGGCTCAGAAGCTTAAAAGCCAGAACCAGTCGGCTCAAAGACAGCTTCTTCCCCCATGCAACCAGGCTATTGAACAGCAAGTAATCACTGCTCTGCCCAGCCCAACCCTTCCCATTACACGTACGTGCACCCACTGTACTCCCGCACTTTACTTGCATAGCTGGACTTTGAATACCTATCCAAAGACAATACTCTCCCCCTGCGCTTCCACTTAACTTCCTGTACCTTGCACTTTACTAAATACTCTGCCACCTACTGTACCATCTTCTACCTCCACACCTAGTGTGATTATTTGCACATCCACATAGCATTGTAATATCCATTACTATATATAGTATATAGTTGATTACACCCACCCTACATTCCCAGTGCAATATTATATGTCTCGGTGCAATATTATTATTTTTAAGTTATTGTGTAAGATTATATGTATATATTTTAGTTAAATTGGTTTTATCTATTCTTCTATCCTATCTATAGTTTTGTTTATCTATGTGTAAATACTGTTCTCTGCATAATTTGTGGAACTCGCACTCAAGTTTTTCACTCACCTGTGTCCCTGTACTCTTGTGATGTGACAATAAATCTGATTTGATTTGATTTGATTTGATGTGGGAAAGGTAATGTACACCACCGTTAGCTTGGCACTAACTTAACACTGCATATCCAATAGAATGCTTGCAGAAATTAGCATCACTGTAGTGTAGTGTAGCGATGTTACAGAGTGAAGGGTTCTAGTGCTTGATGTTAGAATCAGTGAGGGAACAAATTACAATGACAGTTTACTATCAAGTATAACATGTTATTAACACTACTTATAATGCACTATGTTAACAATTCATAATGTTTAATAAACATGGTTATAAAGTACCATTCAGTGTAATTCATTTTTATAAATATTTATAACCATGTTTATAATGCCTTATGAACGCATTGTAACATGTTATCAATGTGTGTATAAATGCTTAAAAATGTGACATTCATAGAAAGTGTTACCAGAACATCTAAAAAAATCTTTAATCATAAAACCAGTAATATTAGATCGCTTATTAAATCTTAATTCTCCATTTATACTGAATAGGCATCTGTATATTGTTGTCAGTTTTCATCTGTCAATCATTCTGACATCCACTAGAACTGACAAAATGCAATGGTAGTTTTACGAGATCTTGAAAATCTGGGTGAACACTGAAGATTTACACACCTTCAGTGCCGCACTTTATTCAGGCTCCTTTATTTGTCTAATCGTTAAACCACACACAATAAAGACAGAGTAGTGACAGACATTACACAATGGGCACTTCACATTAAAATAATGGGGAAGGCTTTATATCTACATCACTTAGATACTCTAGTAAGAATTTTGCATGGCAAAAACAGAGGGTGCAGACAACACAAGCTGGGTTTCCATTCAAATATTTCACAAAAATGCAAATTTCTGAAGTCAGTAAAGAATTTAAGATGTAATAATCTTAGCTTACCTATATAACATTGCTCCTGTGGTCCTCTTGCTAATAGCTAACATGATGTGATAGGAGGTCCTCTTGCGAAAGCATGATGTGCTTTCAGGTGGTAAACCATCAGGGGGCAAGCATGATGTTAGTTCTGTGTTCATGTTCAAATATCAATTTGTTTTCTTATGGTAGACATCAGAAAAGGAGGGAGATGCAAGAGACAGATGCTGAGAGACATGGCTTGAGAATGACTATATTATAGGCAGGAGGTGGGGCAAGAAAGTAGGCAATGGTACAGTAGTAAGAGGACATATTGTGTCCTTGTGAACAAATTAGTGAGGGAAACAAAAAAACTTGGGGGGCTCCTGGGTTTTTAAATCATCATAAGACATCACCTTCCAATCAAGAAGAAAAACTTAAATGCATCCAATAAACTTCGTGGAACTATAACTGATGTGGTCAGTAGAACTTTTTTTCCATTAACTTTCTGCCATGGTCATGAAAGCACACTGTAAGCATTACTAGCTTGAGTGAGCAAACATCTAAATGGCTGTGACATCTATCAACCCGATTTCAGGGGTATCCACATATTTGTCTCATTTTTCAAACACATACAAAAAAGAACAATAACTATGCAGAAAAGTGAACTCAAAGATGAGTCAGTTTCACATCATTCATCAACTGACATCAAACACAAGATCTGCAATATGCTCAGGAACCAAGCCTATGCACACCAAAAAGAGCATAAAGGACCACGGTACAATCTATTTACATATTTCTGCACAATAACTTGAAATTAAATTGTTTTTTTAATTTGCCAGAAAAAAAGCAAAAACAAATCTTATTTTTTGTGTTTAACAATATACAATAAACCTCACAATTCAAGTTGTGAAACCCCCAATTTTATTATCTGAAGAACTACGTGATAATTCCATAATTTTCTTAAATGCATATATATTGATAAATAGGTAAGAGGCCAGAGATGTTCAGGTACAGCGCTGTTTAATAGGAACGGATAGCAGGAGGAATGGCAGCACAGTCTTCAGCATTCAGAGATAAATAGGTAAGAGGCCAGAGATGTTCAGGTACAGCGCTGTTTAATAGGAACGGATAGCAGGAGGAATGGCAGCACAGTCTTCAGCATTCAGAGAGTAATCAATCACAGGCCTATAGACCAGAGTGACCTGTGAGAGACAAAAGAACCAGCTCACGTTTTTCATTCTTTAGGAAAAAGCAGTGTCTCTTCACATTTTGTTTTTAAAACATTTCAGTGGACATTCAGTGCAAAAAGACTGTAAAACAAATAATACCTTTCCTGTCTTAGGATCTACATAAGAGAGAGTGTGCTTCCTCCAGTGCTGGTCAAAAGGCCTTTTCACTTGGCCCTGCAGTGGCTTGGAGTAGTCATACTCATCCACACGCTCCTATATCAGACAGAAAGTTGATGAACAAAGTCATATACCACTTGGCTGGATATAAAGTGGTTTAATCAAACTCTTATTTTTATGCTTCCGCATTTTAATCTTAGATCATTACAAAGACACAACTTTTTACATAATGTTGCAAGTTAAGAGTAGTTACTTTAGGCATCCATTAGTAAAGAAATTTTTGTTTTAAAACTGTTGAATGAAATTTGCCTTGAAATCCTCACGGGCATGAGCCCCCCTGCTTTCTTTCCGAGCCTCAGCTGCATGAATAGTCTGCACAGCATTCAGCATCAGGTTTTGCAGCTCTAACGTCTCCACCAGGTCAGTGTTCCAAACAATACCTGCGCAACCACAGCAACACAACTTAAGGTCAGCAATCATATTACTGCAAAGATGGTATAAAGCAACATGTGAAGTGAAAGAAACGGTGATACCTTCAGTGTTTTCAAATGTGAAAGATCTGAACATCTACATCTCAAACAATGCTTGAAAAAAGATTTTGATGTGTTCATAATTATTATGTGTATAATCAGCTAACTATCTCTGTAAGTGTAAAGTATGCTTCGGTTCATTGTCTTGCTGCATTATAAACATTTGCCCAACAGCTGCATTCCAAAAGCTAGGCTACGGGTCTTGGTGACCTGCATTTTTAGATCACTACGCCACCAAAGTCTGTTTGAATCAGAAGATCCTTCCTGCCAAGAAATTCAGCCTACATTTGAATAATTTTCCAGGATGCTACCGGAGTATCCTTCATGGTTTTTTTTAGGCATGCATCTGACACGAAGAAAGTTCAAGAACAATACTGGCAAATGCAAACAACTACTACATGTTGTGAAACCAACTACTACACATTGTGTTAAATAGCCAGTAAGGTCTACATTAAAATACACTGACCACCCACTTCATTAAATACACCTACCTTGTATCTACACTTTGTCCATTTTACCACATAGGTGCATTTTGTAGTTCTACATTTACAGACTGTAGTCCATCTGTTTCTCTGCACCATTTGTTAACCCTGTTCTTCAATGGTCAAGACCACCAGTGGGTAGGTAATATTTGGGTGATGGCTCATTCTCATCACTGAAGTGGTGGTGGTGTGAAATTGTTCATTTTAAAATTAATATTAACATGCATACCATAAACACCCCTTGCGCTGTATGGATCTTTGACATGCTGAGCATAGCAGTTCCAGTCTGTATGTTTGTAATTTTGAGCATTAAAACTCAGACAAACCTCTGTCAAATGTCTTGATGTCAGCCAGTGTCTCATAAAGGGAATCCATTTTAACACATCCTTCTTTAAGGACATCTCCAGTACGGAATACAGCCGCATGAGACTGCATAGTCTGAGAAGGGGAGAAGGGCAGTCAAGAAGGGCAGGTGAAAATCTGGATTAAACTAGGTGTTCTAAATCCTTGTGTGTGTCTCAAAGCACTCTCTAGTTCAGTAGTTAGGGTACTGCTCAGGAAATGAGCAATTTTCTACCCATTGTAAACTCATTGTAAAACTTGTTTCAGTGCACTGGAACTTTCATTTCCTGAAAGTTTCCACAATGGACCATAAAAACCAGTGAGCACTGACTGTTTATTATGCTCCCTGACCGGAAATAACATCACATCTCTAGTTCCACTTTCAAAAAGTTTTAAAATGGAGGACAAATACTGTATGTTCTTACTTGCCTCTCCATCGTGAAAAAAAATAACTGTTTATTTTTCACACTTGGGAAGAACTAAACCTACCAACAGTATGGGTTTGGGTCTCGCAAGACACTTGACAATCAATTTGATGTTTTCTACTAACTGAAGTGTTTATGTCAACCTACTTAAAAAGCTACTTAGTTCACCAGTTGTATTTGTCTCTTAACTTTACTTACATATGCCTTAATGTTAGCCACCAACTACCTTCTACCTATGAAATAATATATAACATGCTATATTTAACAAGTATTACACTTTATTTTTAATATACTTTAACTTCTGATCAAAAAGAACATGACCAGGTGTAAAAGTTACTCAAAGCCTACTACTACTACTACTACTACTACTACTACTACTACTACTACAACCCCATTTCCAAAAAAGTTAGGACGCTGTGAAAAATGTAAATAAAAACAAAATGCAATGATGTGCAAATCATTTAAACCCTATACTTATTTGGAAATAGTACAAAGACAACATATCAAATGTTTAAACTGAGAAATCTTGTTTCTTTTTGAAAAATTTTGAATTTGGTGGCAGCAACACATTCCAAAAAAGTTGGGACAGGGCAACAAAAGTCAAAAGGTAAAGTTAAGTAATGCTAAAAAAACACCTGAAGGTTAATTGGCAACAGATCAGTAACATCACTGGGTAGAAAAAGAGCATCCCAGAGAGTCTTTCAGAAGTAAAGATGGGGAGGGGTTCACCACTCTGTAAAAGACTATGTGGGCAAATAGTGCAACAATTCCAGAATAACGTTTCATATCGTGTCATATGAGAGCTGTAACTGCCTTCTTTCCAGTCAAATAGATGGGTAATGTAATGTAATTTAAACTCTTATAATAGAAGAAGCTGAACACAGTTTTCTTTGTCTACTGAAAGTTGACCCATTTTTCCACAAATCTGGGCTATAAACTATAAACAGATGTTGTCTCTTCAGTGATATACTCTGTATTTCACTAAAGATATATCACTGAAGAGACACCATCTGTTTATAAAATAATACAAAGAGCATCTGTTTATAAAATAATGCAAAGAGCGTCTAAGATTTTTGGCTTTCAGCAGTAAATTGTAAGCATATAGCAATATGTGTATGATCGTAAAACGTTCTGTTAATATGAGGGGAGCTTTTACAAAAAAAATAAAATAAAAATTTACATTTATTTCATGCAGTTACTGAATAATTTGCCTTACAATTTGGTCATGTAAATTCAGATGGACAAACCAAAATATACCCTGGAGAATAAGAGGTTAAAGTCCTATTGAAATGCACCATTGCTTGCATTTTTTCTGTTTTCTCTCCATTTTAATCATAGTCCACCTTGTATTCTTTTATTTTCTGGAAAATGAAATGTGTTATGACAGACCGGGTGGGGCTACCACCACATTCCACTTTCCAGATATTTGTTACTCCTCCCCTTTGGTTAAGCACAGTTGTTTTATTTAGGTAAGACCAGACACTCTTCAAAAGACGTGCTCTAAAGTCTCTTAAGAGAGAAAAATTATGTTAAGGTCAGAAAGCCTGTCTGTTTAAGCATTTTGTCTGAGCTGAGCCATAAAAAGGCCTTTTTACGTTTCAGTCCCTGCTTGGCTTTCTGGTCAGAGGTTCATATTTAACCAAGATTACACAGAGTGACTGCACTCTGTTTATTAAAAAGGGCCCCCAATAGTCTTGCTTTTATAGATTTAATTTCAGTCAGTTTGAGTACACGTTCAGTGAGTACAGTGTCAAGTGCTAGTTTTGCAAAGAAAGATACGTTATAGGTCAGTAATTTATGTATAATGAAATAAAGTCAACTAATATGAAGCATAACAATGAAATAGCTAATTTGATCAGTTACAAGTGATACCTTTTAGATTACCTAATAACAAAAACAATGACAGATTAGTCAATTACTAAAATACACCATAGCTGCTAACCAAGAAACATTGACAGCTCTCTTCTGTTTAGTGATTTACCAAAGACTCTTGGCTGACTACCATTGACCTGTATCAACAGGGAGGATTACTTTTATCTTCTGATCAAAAAGAACACAACCAGCTGTAAAGGAAATTAATCAAAGCCTTCTCCCACCAACTGAACCAAACCCGGCCACTATAGAAACAGTTGAGCTATCCTGGCATCAGTGATTATTGGGAGGGGACTTTAGTACATGGTTGAAGGTTAAATTGTATTAGATTTTTTTTTATATGTTTTTCAGTATTTTGTCAAAGATATTGTTACTCCTCCCCTTTGATTAAGCACAGTTAGGTAAGAACAGACACTCTTTAAAAGATGCGCTCAGAAGTCTCTTGAGAGAGAAAAATGACAATTCATGTGCTTTTTTACCCCTGCATTAAGGAATGTGTACATGGTTTTTTGTAAGTATTGTACAAGTCTGTGGACATATGTCTGGTTGAGAGTATGCTGGTGATCGCCATTTCTCTATGGATTAGTTGGATTACTTTAATTGGCTGGATTTTCAAAGGCTTTTCTTTGGTGTGAACAAGACTGTGTGCTACAATTGCTATTTATTAAATCTTCCAGGAGGGACAGGGGAACTAGAGTGTAGCCTGTGCTACTGTGTCCTCAATACAGTTTTTGTTGAAGAGTGAGATCACCTTTCTTAGACAATGACTAAACTCATTTATCTGTTTTCCTTCCTTTCTTCCACTTGGTATGAGTATCAAGGAGTCAGAAGTATTCCAGCTTTGTTGTGTGCAGATAGCACAATTCTATTTGCAGCAAAAGGGGAAAGAGATGTTAGATAAAATGTAAAAAGATGGGTTTAAAGTACAGAAGGGGTGACTTGACAATGTAAGTGGTTGAAGGACCCTAATCCTAACCCAAGGAGAATCCCTAATGGAAAGCAAAGTATGCAGCCAATACATTTTTTATATAATATGTCACAGAAGTTAAAAGCTTGTATGGAAACACTGCCTGATTTGTGATAAACAGAATACTAACCCTAAAGTTGAGGATAGCAGTAAATGGCTATTAAATGTTGATCACACTAGAGTGCAGACTCTGAAAAATTCAACCTCCATTGCTAGTTGCAACAGTAACGCCCTCTGCAGATCACTCTCTGTTGATACACCATATCTGCTGCCACAATATACAGCAGACTGTGTCCCCTCCCTTAGCTCCTTAGTTCCTTCCCTATTCCTCCAGTCTGCTGATCTCTGTCAAATGGTGAATCAGGTCCCTTGTTGCTTAAATGGTTGAGCAGCCCTGGTTGCTAACTTGTCTTCACTTAAAACCAGGACATTTGGGTTTGGTTGTGGTGTACAGCACAGTCATACAATCTTGGCTTTGGCTATGATTACATACACTGCTGCAACATTACTCAAACTTGACTACAAACTTGACACCTGCTCTGCCGATCAACATGTTCCACTGTCATTAATGACAGGATGTAAACCTCTGTCTCAACAGCTCATTTTAATTGCGTTAGTATATTGCCCTTCTAAACCTAAACTAACTTGGGAAATGTACAGATATTATCTGTTCACATTTTTCTACTTTTCTGATTTTAATATCCATGTACATTCGAGTAAATCCTGACAATACAGCTACTTTGAATACCCCTTAAGTCCCAAGAGAAACAGAGTAAAGTATTACAAATTTTCGAACGTTACTAAACTTCAGTGTTATGTTAAACATCCAGCAAAGCTTGAATAAAAAATTTAAGATATACATATGATAAAATACAAATTAAAAAACGCTGATTAGACTGATCTGATCTGTCCAACACTTCTAGCCTGCACCGTCTCTCACAGAGAACTAAAACCATTATCCAGCTTTTATGTGATGGCAACTGGACAAAAAAAAGTCACGGATGGACAGATGTGAAGATGAATGGATGGATAAACAAAGAACGGGGCACGAGACGTCAGCCTTGTGACCGGTCAGGAAATGCTTACGGAAGCATTACCCAAGATCAGGACTGCCCAAGTTTACATCAAGAGTAGAGAAAGATGGTGAAAGACAGCAGACATTTATTAGACACTGGGAAGGTATTCATACTTTTTGTACTTTCACCCATCTTATTTTGTACGATTCGTGCAAAGTAAGACCTGCTTTGTACATGTATGTCTTGGGCCCAGAGGAACAAGATTAAAATAATAGAAAGAAAACTCAAGTTTAGTTTCTCTGGGACTTTAACTGTTTGCATGATATTAATTTCTGGTGCATAGTAGTTTTCTTAAATTGTACTCTGATAGACACCAAAAATATTTTTATTGAACATTTTCAGTACAAAAATAACTAACAACCCAAAACAAATAGACATACACAAAGATGCACAATTAAATAAATAAATTTAGCTTTTACTTAATTCTAACAAGCATTCAAAATAAAAGAAGTCTTTAAAAGATCACCATGACATCAAAGGGCAAAAAAATGCAAGTTACTGCAGGAGAAAAAAAAAATAGGGTGAAAATATTCAATACCAAAAATTAAAAAAAAGAAATAGAATGAATGACCAGCTTCCTTAAAAGTCCTGCAAGTTAGAACATTTCTAAACAATGGAACTCCTATGTTCTGTGATATGGTCTTTAAGACTGAGATGCTTCACCAACATGTACCTTTCCATGTGGGCCCTGCATTATACACCGATCAGGCATAACATTATGGCTTGTTTATAAATTAATCCTTGTTTATACGCTCATTGTCAATTTTTTCAGCTCCACTTACTATATAGCTGCACTTTGTAGTTCTACAATTACAGACTGTAGTCCATCTGCCAGAACGTAAATGCTGCACCATTTAAGATGGACTGGGAGAATTCGAAAGAGAAGCCTTCATCTTCGCAACTTTTTAACGTTTGACAGTCTCTCGTTGCAGATTTAACGTACCAGGAAACCAACTGCGGTATTTATGAATGCAAATAAGTCGCACTATTTTGAGAAAAGAAAACGTACTATTTCGAGAAAAAAAGTTGTACTATTTTGAGAAAAAAAGTCATACTATTTAGAGAAAAAGTCGTAATATTTTGAGAAAAGAAATCGTAGAATTATTACATTAAAATAGCATTTATACCAAGAAGGTTTGCAGTATTGTGGCCAAAGGCTTTGCAAAGGAAAGGCAGCACCTCCTGGTGTTAAAATGAGGGGCGCTGAGGAGTTGGTGGAGTTACACTTTCATATAGATTTCACCCATAAAGAAATACTCTCCCTGTCTCTCCTGGCACATCAGTACCAGATTGTTATTAGTATAAGAAACGGCTGAAACAGCTGTGCAAGAAACTGTTCATTTAGATGAAAGAGCGAGATGGACTCAGAGGAAACTGTCTGGTGTTTTGTTGAAGGAGAATTGCAGGCAGGGTCATCTACACAGCTATCGGTGGCTACATCTCCGTGCCATTCAAAGAGGGCGTGTAGTTTCACAGACAATGAGAACGATAATCAAAATGAACGGTCCACAGGTAGACAGGAGTGTGGGGAGCTCCGGTGCGCCCATACAGCAATCGAGACCCCAACGTGTTATGGCAGCCCCCCTACAAGTTAGCCCACTTTATCCTTGAAATATTTTGACTTTTTTTCTCGGAACATTACAACTTTTTTCTTGGAGCATTACGCTATTGTAGAAAAGGGACCTGGACAAGAGCCATACTATATGCAAGTTGTGTCACACTAAACTAAAATATTTTGCAAACGACAAACATGATAAACCATATTACACGTTTCCACCCGTTTTCTGTCCGGTTGTACTTGCTGCCAACCAGAGGACCATCGAGCAAGCGATGTCAAAGCTTCCACCCAACTTGAAAACGGCTAAGCGAATTACAAGCTCTATTGCAACTTTTATTGCCAAGGATTTGTGTCCGTACAGTCTTTGAGAACCAGGGCTTTCGCGCTACGCTGCACACTTTGGAACCAAGATTCAGCATCCCGTCTCGCAGATATTTTACTGACACAGCAACCCCCCACTCTCCACAACGAGACCAAAACCGAAGTTATGGAAAGGGGTAGGATAGCTGTAACGTGATGCGTGGACATCCATTGCCACAGAATTTTATGTCACAGTAACTGCGCATTTTATCACAGATCAGTGGCAGCCTGCATCTCATGTGCCCCAAACAAGAGCAGTGAATGAGAACCTTCCTGTTCACTTGCCACATCACTTCC
This sequence comes from Colossoma macropomum, assembly GCF_904425465.1. Classification (NCBI taxonomy): domain Eukaryota; kingdom Metazoa; phylum Chordata; class Actinopteri; order Characiformes; family Serrasalmidae; genus Colossoma; species Colossoma macropomum. The sequence continues at coordinate 34,241,748 of NW_023494787.1, forward strand.
ATTTGTTTTATTAATAAAAGATGTTGGAAGTAAATTCATTATGGATCATTACAAACACTTTGCTTTAAAAGTACCAAGTCCATACACAGTGGAAAAAAGAAATCCTGTATAGAAAAAAAAGATATATCAAGATGCATTTATAATCATTTTATAATTGCATCACAGCATAATCGAATCGAATCGTGAGGTGCCTAGACAGCAGACAGGTTTTTTATATAGACAATACATTCTCAATTTCTACCATTCCTCTCTTTCTCTGCTGTCGTAATACTAAACCTTCTGCTAGCTATGAAGGCAGAGCATGTGCCAATAATGTCATTAAAGTCATCAAACCCTGTGCAATAAATAAAGAAAAACGTGTGGTCAAAACTCCAAGAATTTTATTTACGCACCTCTAAAAAAGGCTAGTCCCCAACAAACAGTGAGCAGAAAATTTAACCTTGCTTTACTCAACAAAGGGTCACTAAATAACAAAATACTTCTGATTCAAGACCTTATTAAAGAGCATAAGCTTGATTTTATGTTTCTGTCAGAGACGTGGTAAACGTGGTACTTAGTAAAAATGAAAAACCTACAGATTTATGCAAACAGTAAGACAGGGCAGGCAAGGAGAAGGAGTAGCATATAGTGGTTTATAATAATGACTTTAACTGCAAAAATTACCACTATTAGTGAATTTATCTTTTGAGTGTGTTGCAGTCAACCTTTTTGATGATACTTCTACGTTACTAATTGTTATATACAGACCTCCAACGCAAATTTTTAGGCAGAAACTGCAGAATTAATCAGTTCTATCCACAATCTATGATAAAATTTTCTCTCTAAGCACTTTAACTTACCTACTGATAATCCATCAGACTGTAATGCATTAGAACTCTTCAGACATCTAGAGGCATGAACCCCAATTTTTCTGCTAGTGTCTCATGCTGATTTATCTAACTTTTGCATAGATTTTGCAATTAATTTTCAAAATAAAATAGACTTGACAGAGCACAGCTCAGCCAACTGAAACAAGCTCCTATAACCTTCCTGATAAGCCATTTATATCAGTAATGACATCTTTCTCTGCTATTAATGTTACGGGACGGCGGGGAGGTGGACCCAAGTGCAGAAATGGAAACAGAAAAAATGGAAAAATGAGTTTATTATGGCACTGGGTTGTGAGACTGACACATACGTATGAGGTGACCCAAAGCCAGGTTCGAACCTGCGATGTACTGATCGGCACCTCGTGGCGTTACCACTGCGCCACTGAGGAGCACAGGTGACTACTGGCAAAAACACCTCAAGGAAGGGGGAAAAGAAAAGGCGGGAAAACGACGAACGGCAGACAAAAGAGACGCTGAGAGCAGCGTGCTCAAACAAAGGCTGAACTAGAAAGGCGAAAGGACAGATAAAAGGAAAACAAAAAACACTTCCACTCCAAGAGCGAAGGGAAGGCAGACTTTTTTTTCCCTTTAAGTAGCTTTAGGACAGTTTCTTTTCTCAGCCCTCTTTTCTTTTCTTTTTTAGTTTTGGGGCAGTTTCTTCTCTCAGCTCTACAGAAGTCCCAAGGCCAGCAGCGCGTGTCTGTCGGAACTCCCTAATGAGCTCCGGGTCCAGGATATGGCATGCCGGAACCCAAGACCGCTCCTCAGGCCCGTAGCCCTCCCAGTCTACCAAGTACTGGATGCCACCCCGCACACGGCGGGAGTCCAGGAGGCGGCGGACCGTGTAAGCCGGGGAGCCAGCAACAAGCTGCGGTTCTGGGGGCCGAGTCCCACAAAGGAACGGCCTAAGGCGCGACACGTGAAATGCGGGGTGGATCCGCATGAAGGGCGGAAGGCGTAGCCAGTAGGTGACTGGGTTAATCCGCCGGTCGATCTTAAAGGGCCCCACATATCTAGGCGCCAGCTTTTTGGACTCCACACGGAGCGGAAGGTCCTTGGCCGACAGCCAGACCCGCTGGCCTGGCCGGAAGGTGGGGGCTGGGCGCCTCTTGCGGTCTGCCACCTGCTTTCTGGCCTCGGTGGTGACCAGGAGGGAAGCACGGGCCTTCCGCCATGCTCTCCGGCAACGCTGCACAAACTGCTCCGCCGCAGGAACCCCAACCTCGCGCTCCTCTTCGGGGAACATGGGCGGAGAAAACCCAAACTGGCACTCAAAGGGTGACATGCCCAGGGACGAATGCCGGAGAGTGTTATGGGCATATTCGGCCCAGGGTAGATACTCCGCCCATGAGGAGGGGTTGGTGGAGGTCAAGCACCGCAGAGTCCGGGCAAGGTCTTGATTGACCCTCTCAGTTTGGCCATTGGACTCTGGGTGGAAGCTGGAGGAGAGGCTCCCATGAGCTGGCAGAAGGCCTTCCAAAAACGGCTAGCGAACTGGGGACCCCGGTCAGACATCAGATCACTAGGTATCCCGTGAACCCTGACCACGTGCTGTAACAGGAGCTCCGCTGTCTCCTTGGCAGAGGGAAGCTTGGGTAGGGCCACAAACTTACATGCCTTGGAGAAGCGGTCCACGAGGACCAGGATGACCGTGTTGCCTTTGGAGGGGGGTAGACCCATGACAAAGTCCAGGGAGACGTGAGACCATGGACGCGCAGGGATGGGCAGTGGGTGGAGGAGACCTTGGGGCCGTGACCGGGGTGCTTTGCAGCGTGCACACGTCTCACAAGACGCAATGAAGGCACGGATGTCCCTCTCCATGCTAGGCCAGCAAAATCGCCTGCGCAAAAAGTCCAGGGTCCTAGCCACCCCTGGGTGACCTGAAAATGGGGAGGCGTGCCCCCATAGCAGCACCCGTTGCCGCACGGCAGCAGGCACGTACAGCTTACCGGGGGGACCACCTCCAGGATCGGGCTCCTGCCGTAGGGCCTCCCTGATGGCAGTCTCCAGCTCCCAACGGAGTGGGGCCAAGATCCGAGGAGCGGGAATAATGGGTTCCGGGGAGGGGTCAGGCCCTGGAGGTGCCCACTGTCTGGACAGAGCATCAGGCTTGGTGTTCTTAGAGCCTGGCCTATAAGACAGCAGGAAATCAAAGCTAAAAAACAGTGCCCATCGGGCTTGGCGAGGGTTGAGCCGCTTTGCCTGTTGGATATAGGCCAGGTTCTTGTGGTCGGTCCAGACCACAAAGGGATGTTTAGACCCCTCAAGCCAGTGCCTCCATTCTTCCAGGGCGAGCTTCACGGCCAGAAGCTCCCTGTCTCCGACATCGTAGCGATCCTACCTCGACGACAAACGGTTTCTCCGGGGGGACCGGGGGAGATGTCAACCGTTCCTTGATCTCCTCAAAAGCCTTTTGGGCCTCGATTGTCCAACGAAAGGGCCCTGGGGTCTTCCAGGTAAGGGCGGTGAGGGGTGCCACCACGGAACTGAAGTTCCTCACAAAGCGTTGGAAGAAGTTGACAAACCCCAGGAAACGTTGGACCAACCGGAGGGAGGTAGGACGGGGCCAGTCCACCACGGCTCTGATCTTGGCCGGGTCCATGCGGAGGGTGCCCTTGGACACCACAAAGCCCAAAAAGGACACCGTAGAGACATGGAACACCGACTTCTCCAGCTTTACGTACAGGCGGTTCTCCAGCAATAGTTGCAGGATCCACCTGACATGCCCGACATGTTCCTCAAGGGACCAGCTGTAAATGAGTATGTCGTCGAGGTAGACATACGCATAAAGACCCAGGGCTTCTCTGAGGACTTCATTTATGAAGCGCTGGAAGACCGCCGGGGCGTTCATACCCGGTACTCATAATGCCCAGTGGGGGTGATGAACGCCGTCTTCCATTCATCCCCCTGCCGAATGCGGATGAGGTTGTAAGCACTGCACAAGTCCAGCTTAGTGAATACTGCGGCTTGCTGCAGTGCCTCAAACGCTGTTGACATGAGGGGCAGGGGGTGGCGGTCTTTTACGGTGATGGCGTTGAGCCCACGGTAGTCCACGCAGGGGCGGAGACCTCCGTCCTTCTTTCCGACAAAGAAGAAGCCTGCTCCTGCGGGAGAGGAGGATGGGCGTATGAACCCCAGCTCCAATGCTTCACGGATGTATTCATCCATGGCAGCATGTTCAGGGGGGCGAGAGTGCAAACAACCGGCCGTGGGGTGGTGTGGCACCTGGCAGCAGGTTGATGGCACAGTCGAACTCCCTGTGGGGCGGCAGAACCTGGGCCTTCTCTTTACTGAAGACCTCCTTGAGGTCCCAGTAGTCTCTGGGGACCCCTGAAAGGTCTGGCATAGCGGGACCCTTGAGGGAGGGCGTCCCTCGGAGGGGGCCTGGGTCGACTAGGCAATGACCGTTACACCGGGGGTCCCATGCATATATGGACTGTGTCGACCAGTCAATGTGAGGGTTGTGCTGCCTCAACCAAGGGAACCTCAACACAAGTTGCAAGTGGGGGGCTTGGGTGAGGTATAGCGCTGTGCTCTCACTGTGGGGGCCCACTCGCAAGGTGACTGGCCCAGTGTGATGAGTGACGGGCCCAGACCCCAGAGACTGGCCGTCAATGGCCATAACCGGTAGAGGACGTTCCAGGGGCTCAATGGGTAGGCCCAGCTCAGCAGCCAATGTGACATCAAGAAAGCTTTCTGCTGCTCCTGAGTCAACGAAGGCCTGCAAGGTCGTGTGTTGACTGGGCCCCCATGAAAGTTTTACTTCCAAGAAGAGCCCCGAAGTGGGGGAAAAGGACGACTGGCCCCTCACCGGTCCCCCCTGACCGGAGCGGGCCCGTGCGTTTCCCCATGGCTGGCTAGTATTGCCAGGGCGTCTGGTCTCAAATGATTGAGGCCCAGAACCGCGATCAGGCAGCCCAGCACTACCAAGTTGCATGGGCTCAGGCAGGTCCCTGCTAGGTAGTGACCCGGCTGGAGAGGGGCGCCAGGGGGGACGGGAGACAGGAGCGCGGGAACCACCTCTCCAGTCCAAGTCTCTTTGACACATGCGGGTATCCAGATGGATGCATACGTCATAGAGACCCTCTAACGTGGAGGGCAGCTCCCGGGTGGCTAGTTCATCCTTGAGCTTCCCGTTAAGTCCCTGATGGAAGACGGCAGTCAGCGCCTCCTCATTCCAGCCACTTTCAGCGGCCAGGGTACGGAACTCGATGGCATAATCCGCCACCGAACGGGCTTCTTGGGAGAGGGCCAGGAGGCGGGGTGCCGCCTCCCTACCCCCGATGGGGTTATGAAAGGTCACCCTCATGGCCTTGACAAAACTTTCTCCCGATGCTGCGTCAGGAGAGTTCTGCTCTCTGTTACCACTGCGCCACTGAGGAGCACAGGTGACTACTGGCAAAAACACCTCAAGGAAGGGGGAAAAGAAAAGGCGGGAAAACGACGAACGGCAGACAAAAGAGACGCTGAGAGCAGCGTGCTCAAACAAAGGCTGAACTAGAAAGGCGAAAGGACAGATAAAAGGAAAACAAAAACACTTCCACTCCAAGAACGAAGGGAAGGCAGACTTTTTTTTCCCTTTAGCTTTAGGACAGTTTTTTAGTTTTGGGGCAATTTCTTTTCTCAGCCCTCTTTTCTTTTTCTTTTTTAGTTTTGGGGCAGTTTCTTTTCTCAGCCCTCTTTTCTTTTTCTTTTTTAGTTTTGGGGCAGTTTCGTTTCTTTTCTTTTCTGACACTAAGTACCGTACCGGTCACCCCTCTACAAAGGTGTGACAAACACCACTGTTTGCCTTGACCTTAAGTAGGGGAGTCCGCAGGTGTGTCGCGTTGGGCCTAATCAGCCCGCGGACTTCTGGGAATTGGAGTTCCCTGAAGTTATGGCCCTGTGCCGCCGTCGCCCTCTGCTGGCAGCTGGCGGCGCAGGCTGGACACCCTGCCGCCGTCGCCCTCTGCTGGCAGCAGGCGGCGCAGGCTGGACACCCTGCCGCCATTGCCCTCTGCCGGCAGCAGGCGGGGCCAGCTGAACCCTTACAATTAATTATCAGGAGCCAACAGGTTTTATAAACAAATTAGGTTCAAAGTGATGTTTTAACTATTGTAAACTATTCTCTGTCCACTGGTGCTTTTCCATATGAAAAAAAAAGCATCATGAATCCTTCCGTACTAGATAATCAATTTCAATCTCAAACCTTCCTTTTTTATGTAAAGTCTTAGAAAAGGTTGCTTTCAAACAATTAAATGCATAACTAATATCAAACAAATTGTATGAGAAGTTTCAGTCAGGTTTTCGTTCTAACCATAGTACTGAGACAGCACTGGTTTGTGTTGTGAATGACCTCAGGCTCAGCGCTGATGCACAAAAAACCTATTCTGGTCTTATTGGAGCAGTTTTTGATACCACTTGTCACAAAATTCTAATCAACTGTCTTGAATACTGAGTAGGCCTTCTCAGGCACAATTTTAGAATGGTTTAAATTATTTAGTTAATAGACAGTTCATGGTTTCACTGGAAATCATTCATCCATGCATTTCTCGTGGAGTCCCACAAAGTTCAGTTTTAGTGCCTTTGCTTTTCTCTTTATGCATGTTACCTCTGGGTGAGGTCATTAAGAAACACACCAATTTTCATAGCTATGCTGATGACACACGATTATATATTTCCATTCCTTCTGACAATCAAGGCTCTAGGCAGGTTTACCAGCTGTATGTCATATTTCTCAGTGGATGTCGCAAAAATGTGTACCAATAAATTATTAAAAAACTGAAATGCTGATCCTTGTTACTAAAACTCAGAAAACTGCTTTAATGAGAAGCTTGGTTCTTTAGCTTCATGTACCAAACCAAAACATCTGGGTGTCATCTTAGTTTTATTTTATCCTGCATGTAAACGCAGTCGCTAAAGCACCTCTTTTGGCATTTGAGAAATATGGTTAAAGTTTGGCCTTTTCTACCTCAGAGCAATGTAGAGAAGCTTGTTTATGCATTTGTTACAAGCAGTATTGGTTATTGTAATGCTCTTTTCACTAGGCTTCCTAAGAAAACAATACATCCTCTACAACTCGTTCACAAAGCAGCAGCACATATCCTAACAAAATGAAAAAAGAGAGATCACATCACTCCCATTTTGAAAAAACTGCACTGGCTACCTTGCGTCTTTCAGGATAGATTTTATAGTTCTGCTACTAGTTTTTAAGGCTCTAAAAGACCTAGCACCCACTTACATCACAGATCACACATCGTAGGCATGTCTGTCTATGTTCCACCACATGAACTGCAGATAGGCCTGGGTGATTAATCGAAAAGTAATCGAAACAGACATTCACAACATCTAACCGACGTAATCTTGCCCATGTCGGTTATTTCGATTTTTTTTTAAATTCTGTTAGTCCTTTCCCCACTCTGTGTTCATGTACTGTCCCCTTAAAAACGTACTACTGCGCGTGTAGTCACATGACTCCACCACGTTCACTCTGCGACATGTAAGCTAAGGCTATGTTCACACAGCAGGTAAAAGTGGGCCAGATCTGATTTTCTCACCAAATGCAATTTTTTTGTTTGGCTGTTCACAATATCTTTTAAATGTGATCTGTACGTTGCTTCACGTGGCTCATCCAGAGGTAAACAATCATGACTATGAACAAACACCAGTCGCTCCCGGAGCTTTCAGTTTAATCTTTGCCAGCATCACAGGAGCGATCATGAAGCTTCATTGACTGACAGCTGGGCTCATCACCCAGAATGTGTTCGAGTTCGCCGTAAAAAGGGTGCGGTCACTTCTTTGGTTCACGTCCTCAGATTCTTTAAACTTTGCTTTCAGATTTTTAACTTTTCTTTGACGCAGCAGCCTCGTTCTCATACGGCCGTGTTCGGCCATTTCTTTCGAAATTTCCTCAAACATGGAGGTGTTTTGGATATGTCTCTTAATTTTTGTACAGAAATATCACCCTAAATGTTTATTAGGTCTCAGCAGCGTAAAATTATGATGAATGTCGAGTTGGATTGACGTATAAGCCATGTGTATTCTGATCTGGCTGTTGAGATGATTTACATTAAGATATGGAGAGCATATTTACAGTACAAACCTCATCAGCGAACTATGAGGGCAAATAAATAAATAAATGTTCATTAATCATAATCGAGGTAAACTAATTAACTGTGATATTGATTTGAGGTAATTTCGCCCAGCACTAACTGCAGATACTGGCCTTCTGCATATACCTTTCAGAAAATACAGAAAACGTGGAGAGACCTCTTTCAGTTATTATGCTTCTGAACTGTGGACCTAAATTTCACCTTTTATTTGCTCAGTGCACACTTAAGATGTATCTCTTTAGCTTAGAGTTTAATTAAAACTCTACGTCTCTTGGTATCTGTCTTTTTATTTGATCTGTATAAGTTTCTTATAAGATTTTAAATTAGTACTCATAATTTCTTGTATTACTGTTAAGCTTTATTACCTGTCCGTAAAGCACTTTGAGCTGCCACCAGCATGAAAAGTGCTATTTAAATAAAGATGATGATCATTATTATTATTATTATTATTATTATTACTATTATTGGTAGTAGTAGTAGTAGTAGTATTTAAATTTTTCCCCACATACACAGCAAGTACCAAAATCGCTGAGGGCAAGTGGTTAGATCTTAACACAAAGGTATAACACACAGTCAGCCGAAACTACTGCTTAAAAATCTTCATCTACTCACGTTATGAATCTTTCTTTGAGAGTAAAATTACTGAAAATTCTGTACCTTCTGCATATTAAGCCTAATCTCAGAGGTCCTGGTACTGCCATTTGCAAAGCGGATTTTGTCCAGGTTAGCAACTGACTCCTCTCCTGCATTCGCCATCAGGGGTGCAAGTTTCTCTCCTTTACAACAAAACAAGATGCATCAGACACAGTCCACAGCTTGCCAAATGAATTCCTGTATTTCCTATACTATTTTCCATATGACTGAACCTAAAAATTACATCAAATAAATATTGTAATGAACTAAAACCATGAGCATCTGCTAAATGGTTGTGGTTACCAGGAGTATTGTTCTCAGCAATGGTGAGGGCACAAGCACGCCCAAACACCACCAGATCCAGTAGCGAGTTGGCCCCCAGGCGGTTGGCACCATGCACAGAGGCACATCCAGCCTCACCACATGCATACAATCCTGGTACTACCTTATCCACACCATCCTTGTAGATGATGACCTATGGGGGAAATAATACAACCACATATAAAGTATTAATTAATTAAGGATTGTAACTAATGAAATTTTATTACACTATAGTAATGACTGTCATTTTGATGAGATGTATGGTTAATCAACTTAATAGCCAAATTTATTTGAACACTGAAAATGTACTTATCCATGGTCCCACAAACATGTTATTTTGTAGCTACTGTTGTGAGGTTGAGCAAGACTTAAGCTGGGCATACACACTAGCTAATGAAGCAAAAAGAGGCTAGCACACACACAGTGAGTTTCAGCTACAATGAAAAGCATCTTAAAACCCAAATCTTCTTGTTGTGAAACAAATAAAGCTAGTGTTGCTGCTAGTTGTGTAGCCCAAGCTAGCAGAAAAGAAAGAAAGAAACTTAAGATGGTATATGGAGAAATGGTGAGGTCAAGCAGACAAGAGTATGTAAAAATTGTAAGTGAAATTCAGCGCAGATGTCCTTGAGGACAGGCTGAAAAATTCCACTTCTAGCACAAATGACAACTTTGCTAATGTTTTGCAATGTTATTAATATTGTGATGTTCCAATAAAGTTATGACAAAAAACTAAATGCTGGCAACCAGATTATCATTCTTGCATATTGAAATAAGTATATGCATATTGAGTGTTAGAAATAAGAAAATCTGGAAGCAGCATGTACATAATCACAACTTCAGATTTATTTTATTTAACATAACATATGAATATGTATGTTTGTAAATATACCAGGAGTATGGATGTTACTTTTGTTTATATGTTGAGGAAATGTGATTGAGATATTGCGAAAATTTCAAATGAGGGAACACAGGACCCTGGGAATGTAGGACTGTTTCCAAAATTATAAGAGGGAATACAAGACCTGAGGAACATAGGGCCCTGGAAACATAAGGCTGTTTTTTTAAAGATTTCAATGAGAAAACCCTGGAAACATGCAGTGTCCATTCATGTCTCTTCACCTTTTTTCCTGTTGCATGAATCATTCATTAAATTACATTTGACCGCATTCAAACTACAGGACTTGAGAATGTTTTGAGTCGTAAAAAACATCCAGATTCAGACAGTGGAAACTTGCCAGAAGAGGCTAAAAATTGTGTAGTGTAGGCCCAGCTTTAAAGAACACCAAAATCTCATTCAACTTACTGTGAAATTGCAGTAAACAATGTCAAGTTTATCAAATTACCTAAATTTCTAGATTATTTAGTCTATAAACCCTTGGTTAAACAAACACTACAACCGATTTAATCTTCCAATGTGACCTTTGAAATTAGCAGCACATTCTCAACTGAGATATTTTCACAAAAACTGACTTGTGCACTACAATTTCTGATTGTGCTGAATGGATTTTTTCCTAGTTTTTTGCTAATACTGGATAAGGCCTCCTATTGCTATCAAAACAGCCTCAGTTCTTCATGGCATGGATTCCACAAGATGTTGGATACATTCCTTCAAAATTTTGGTCCATGTGGACAAGACTGCTTCATGTGATTTTTCAGGTGCACTATCATGCTGTGAATTTTCCATTCTACCACATCCCAAAGGCGTTCTGGATTCAGATCTGGTGACTGGGAAGGCAACTGAAGAATTCGTTGTCATGTTCATGAAACCAGACTGAGATGACTTTTGCTTTGCGACACTGGAACAATGACTGATCAGTATTAATGGGCCCCAAGTGTTCCAAGAAAACATTTCTTACACCATTACACCACCTCCAATCAGCCTTGTCTTGAGACAAGAAAAGATGGGTCCATGGATACAGGCCAGGCTACATTTTTCCAGTCTTCAGCTGACCAGTTTTGATGAGCCTGTGCCCACAGCAGCCTCAGCTTTCTGTTCTTGACTGTCAAAAATAGAACCCAATGTGGGCCTCTACTGTTGCAGCCTATCTGCCTCAAGTGTCAACATGTGCTTTTCTGATCACCACAACTGTACAGAGTGGTTATTCGAGTTAGCCTTTCTGTCAGCACAAACCATTGTCCGTTGACCTCTCTCAACAACAAGGCATTTCAGTCTATATAACTGCCACTCACTGGATGTTTTTCTTTATTGCACCATTCTCAGAAACTCTAGAGACTGAAAATCCCAAGAGATCAGCAGTTACAGGAATGCCATGGTCAAAATCGAATTTTTCCTCCATTCTAATGGTGGAAGTGAACATTACTGAGGCTATTGGTCCGCATCTACATGATTTTATGCACTGCACTGCTGCCACACAATTGGCTGATTTGATAATTGGATGAATAAGTAGGTGTATAGGTGTTCCCAATAAAGTGCTTGGTGAGTGTGTAAAGTTTGTCCAACCTTGCAAAAGTAGCTGTGAAACACCACATTTGTTGATGAAGCATAGATATCGCTATAATATATTTCTATACTACCTCTCTCAGAAAGAGGGCTTGAATACCTGTCCCTTGTAGTTGGTGGGGATGCCACCCATGTTGTAGTGGACTGTGGGCAAGACAGGGATGGGCTCTTTGGTGACGTCCACTCCAGCAAATATCATAGCGGTTTCTGAGATTCCCGGTAGACGGGCAGCAAGCTGCTGAGGTGGGAGGTGGTGGAGCTGTAGGTAGACATGGTCCTTCTCTGGCCCTACACCTCTAAGCAAGGACAATGCATTAACAGTTTAAAAGACATATCTTGCATATAACTCCTTAGTCTCAGCCCACCAAAATGCAGTGCAGTAACAGTGCAGCGTTGTTTTTATTTTCGGGTTGACACAGTACAACCTTTTATCGAACAAGTGTTTTCAGCAAAATTGGTAAATGTTACATGTACGCTAGTACTTGTTAATACCACTAGTGGTCTGGTGAAAGCACATTCTCAAAAAGGAATTTATTTTTTCTTTGTCTTATCAGCCTTGTTCTCTATTATTTAACCTTGACCTTAAATTGCCGAGCACTAATTGAAACAACAGCACATACAAATTATTTAGAGCAAAAACAGTATTTAGTATGAAAAACCTGGAAATATCATACCTTCCCTCACGAATTTCAATTGTCATGGCGCGTGACACCACATCCCTTGAGGCTAGGTCTTTAGCATTGGGAGCATAGCGTTCCATAAACCTCTCACCTTCACTGTTGATTAAGATTCCACCTTCCCCGCGACAGCCTTCTGTGATGAGGCACCCAGCCCCATAGATACCTAGAAGGAGTACTTCAAAGTTTATACGAAACCAGAGACTGACTGAGGACAGTGGTACTGGGAAACTGATATTTATATCCAAGCTGATCAGGTACAAACCCTATTTCAAAAAAGTTGAGACAGTAGGTGAAACGCAAATAAAAACAGATAGCAGTGATTTAGAAATCTACTTTGTCCTGTATTCAAACAAAAACAGTACAAAGTCACTGTTTTAGTAAATAATTATTCTGAACTTGATGCATGCAAATTGGGGTCAGGAGCACTTTCAGAAGAAGTGCTTGGGTATACAAGGAGAATCCAGGAAAAGTATCCTAGTCCCTTATGAGCAAGCATGTGTTGAGGCTCACCAACTACCAATAACGTCCCTCAAACAGCAATTGCAAAGACTTTTTTGTTCCCTCTACAGTGCATAACATCAAAAGATTCAGGGAATTTGGAGATATTTCTGTGCTTAAAGTGCAAGACTGAAAACCACAACTGAATAACTTTGACCTTTAACCTGGTATATTTACAAACATACAAAAACTAGCATGCTTTTTTTACTGATATTAAGTCAACCTTTCTTTCTGCCTTCTACATGTCTTTTTCAGGGAGGTTTAGCTTATTTACAAGTATGGGTGCTGGAATGCCCTGCCTGCAGTACAGAACTTTCTATATATAACATTATGTTTAACAGAAGAGTGGCACAAAAGTCCCCAAAGAATGAAGTGTTATTAAAAGGAAAGGTGATTTAACACAATGGTGAACATGCTCCTGTCCCAACTTTTTGGAATGTAATGCAAGCAAGTTTAGAATGAGCATATATACATAAAAAAAATACTCATAAGGTATGACATAAAATATTTTATTTTTGTACCACTTTCAGTTGAATACAGAACTCACTAATCACTGCTTTCTGTTTTTATTACCATTTCACATACTATCTTAACTTAGTAATTGTATTTGTACACTGAAAATGTAAACTCATGGTTGTAACAGTTTGCCACATTAAAATGAAACAACTTGTTAGGATGTTTCAACATTTTATCCAAGACAGGATAGAATATTACTAGCATCCTTATGTGCTAGTTAAGCTTTAATGGTAAATAGATATGATGAATAACATGTCATATTAGTAAAACAAAAATGAGCGCTATAGCTAAATCTGGCACAATTACATCATAAAACAATGATGTTGTTTAGTGTGTATAGCAGGGGTGCACAACTCCAGTCCTGGCCACAGTTTGGTAGTTTCCATGCTCAAACACACCCACTAAACCTGGCAATTAAGAAATAAGTTGCAACAGGTGTGTTTGAGCAAGTAAATCACCAAATATGTGCTGGATTCCGGCCCTTCAGGACCAGAGTTGTGCAACCCTGGTGTAGAGTCACAGCAGTACTGTGTATAACATGTTAGGTGCAAAACTAGATTTTTCCAGAATTTCTGTATAATTAATTCACTGATATGTAAACAACACCATTCAGACTAGTTTAACATGAAATAATGCATTTGGAATTTCTTTACAATAGCAATGAAACAGGGGCATAATGTCTACAACACAAATTTTGTACATTTTACTTTTATCTAAAATGAGAGATGCATGTTTTACGAATCTTTAAATGTGATCATGGTAAAACAGGATTAAATCCCACATGGAAAAAGGTGAATTGTGCAAGAGGGCAGGGTTGATGTGGAACCGAAAATCTTCATTGTTGGTGATGCACAACACAGTCATTGTGTACCACGTCATAATACCATGGTTCTATGACAACCAAAATCTACACGTAAATGAGCTCATACATACTAAAGACTTGTGCAAAGTGGCTGCCAAAATGGACACAGTTCAAAGAAACCAAAACAAACAAACCATAATTCTCTAAAACACAGCTGCCAAGTTTAAGAGAAGCAATATTGAAATATAATAGTAAAATTGTTGTAATGATCCTTTTAATGTTGTTTATAACTTATAACAAAGGAAAATTATATATAAAAATGTATTCTCAAATTTCAACCTTAATTTGTAGAAATTATATTTTAACACAAGATTTCCTAATGCAAAGAATTAGTCTTTTTCCAACTCATAATTGCAGGAACAATTTTACTAACATGAATTTAACATGTGCTATTATTTTACAATAAAATACAAATTGACATGCTGAAATTCTAATTACTATGGCAAGCTGTTTTAGCTTTTATCTCTTATTTATCTTGATCTCAGAAAATGGGAGGCAAATCCAGCCAAAAAAGAAATTAAAATGAAAACAAAATGTGAATGCAAACCTTTGTCATTTCTTTTTCCAAACATCTGTGCAAATATCCTGACAAAACTGAAAATGAAATGAAATACCTACATTTGCAATTTAATTTTTCACATAAGCACGAGTCATTTGTGACAAAAAAAAAAAATTAAACAACTAATTGACATTTCATTTTAGTCATTATTATGGTATTTCAATGACCATTTCTGAAATGGAAAAGCTAACAGAGAAAAAAAAATTCAAGCTTAATTTTGGCTTTGCCTTTTCTTGCATAAAATGTATCAAAGCTAAAATCAAAATGCAAAATGGATAAATAAACAGCAACGTGACAGTTTTCAGCGTGGATGTGCTTTAAGTGTAGGAATAAAAAGGCAATGCAAACGAACACAAGCGCCATCTGCTGGTGATTCTCGAGAAACACCGTCATGTTTTAGATCTGGTGTAACTGAACATCAGATCAAACGCCTTCAGACCAAATGGCCTCAGAAAAAGGTATTGCTATTGCTATTAAAAAGAAATAAGAACGTAAACACTGCATTTCGATTTTAGTTTTGGCATGTATTAGGCATTTCATGAAATAAAGGCAAAGCCAAAGTGAAGCTTGGATTTTCTTTTCTCTACTAGCTTTTTCATTGTAAATATGGCCAAGAAATAACAGAATAATGACAAAAATGAAATGACAAATAGTTGTTTTAATTTTTTTTATTTTTGTCGTATTTAAGTTTGTTACATTTAATTCTTGATATCAGGAATATGACATGCACATGTAAAAATTAAAATCTGATTAGTAAATGTTAAATTTCGACTAGTAACAATTCAATTGCTTTACTAGTAAACATTTTTAAACGTGCAAATTAATTCCTTTGTAAAATACATTATAAACAGGATTAAAAGCTAAAGCAGCTTACCATAAAATCTAATCGGACCTGTAGTTATAATCGGAACATGTCAAATCTTCACTTATTTGGATTGTGCCAGTTAAATCTGCTAATCTGAAATTCTGCTCAAGCCTTCCTTCTTGTGTACTCCCACAGTAACAGTTATACACTTTGCCGGGGTTAAACTACAGCTGGTTGCTTCTGGCACATGAAAAAGAAGGAAAAGCGTAGCCACATACCACATTATGCAAGCGATAAAACACACCAGTAGTCCTCATTTAATTCTAGCAATACTACTATTACTAATACTACCGGCTAACATTACTACTTGCTCTAAACGAGACAATAAATCTGGTAGTTTTCTCCAGCTCTCAGTGCCACAGTGGTAGTGAGAACAGTCAAACAACCAAAGATATCCAGCCAATAGCGTCCTGTGGCCAGAAACTGACCCTCAATGAAGGACTAGAGGATAACACATCAGTCACCAACAGATGAGTTATCATTAACTTTACTTCTACAAGGCAGACTAACACGACATGTGTGTCTTATAGAGTGGACAGTAAGTCTACACAGTGTATAAAACTCCAGCAACACTGCTGTGTCTGATCCATTTGTACCAGCACAACACAGACATGTCAGTGTCAGCGGTGCTGAGAACAATCAACCACTCAAAAATAAGACCTACACAGTAGCAGTCTGCACTGGTGCCTTGACAACTGACGAATGCAGTACAGGAAAGCTAACAAATAATGCAGAAAAACAGATGGACTACAATCATTAATAGTAAAACTACAAATATGATAAGTGGACCTGATAAAATAGACAATGAGCGTAGAGGTGTACTTAATAATGGGACCAGTGAATGTTCAGAAACAAATGAAGACTATAGCTTGAAAATTATTTTAAACTAAATTTTTTCTTTATTTTAATTTCATGTCCCCACTTGCACTTAACTATACTTCTTATTGTAAGCATACTGCGTATGTTCAACAAGATGTGTGACTGACCTGTGGGGTGGAATTGCACAAACTCCAGGTCTTGACACGGCAGACCAGCACGGGTTACCATGGCATTACCATCTCCTGTGCTTGTGTGGGCTGAGGTGCAGCTGAAATATGTGCGGCCATAACCACTGCAGAGAAATTTTTGTTTGGTTTACATTATAATTCATTCAAAATGCTAAATGTGTAAATGCAAAGGGGTGTTACATCAGTTTTTAAAATCAGTTTATTTCTTTTTTAATCAAAAAGCATTAACTAGGTTTCCACAATTAATCACAAATTGATGGCTGAGCTCTGTAAATAGTTCATTGTGAAAAGCTGCACTTTGTGTTGCAGCGCATGTATTTAGAGTTGCACCGATACTGTACTAGTGCCAATACTGGCTCCCAAACGCAGCATCAGTGTCAGTGACGGGGATACAGATACCTTTGACCGATACCACAAAGCAATTTCTGATGCTAGTAGGCAGAGCTCAACACATCAACAGTATTGACAAGTAGCAGCAAGAATGCTCATCTATAAAGCCAGTATTTTGTGGAAACGCAATTGTAGAGGGTAATATACCAACTAGAATTCTATATAAGCTATTGGTTTCACTGATATGTCACAAATACCCCACACAATGCAACATATAAAGTGTTAAACATGCTAACGTAAGCTGTCTAAGCAAGGCTTCTTTTCGTTATCACTCATCTGCCGCTGTACAGTCAGTTACAGTCTAAGTTAATGTTAGTCCAAGTTGTTGTTGAGGGAGTGAATATAAGGGAAGGAACTGCTTGACTCTTGCGGTAATGACAGCCTTGGTTTAGCCTTTAGCATAGCAGCCCGCTTGCTGGTCCCGTGTGTTCACTCGCACCGCCTGTGGTGCACCTCCATCGGTCAGCTGCATCACGCAGCGGCAGGGCATCAGATTTTGCTTCAACAAAGACACTTGCAGCTGAACGGCTGCTAATAACAGCGTAAATGACTAATCTTCACTAAATTCAGAGTCTGATGCTCAGAGATGTAAGCATGAGTGAACGAGATGCACATATCACATAAATGACTCGAGAAATTTGGATGAAGGCAAACCATTTTTGCCAAGCTAGAGAAGTTGCTGCATGCTTACGTGTACAGACAGTGTACAGGTTTATCTACTTATTGTTCAGTTGTTTTTAACGGTTTTTCACAAAAAAATTACATTTAATTGATTTGTCAAACATAGTTCTTATTACAAATTATATAATAACGCTAATTACAGAAATCATTTTTAAAAGAGACAGCTTTCACACATCATGGTGCTATATTACCCAGCTGTTCTTGGCCACAGCCATGCCGTACACAAGCAGAGCTTTCTCTTTACTAACAGCATGTTTGCTACCCAGCTCATGTCTTTCAGCTCTTTCTGCTCACACATACATACCGGGTGGATACTCTCCCTGCTGTTCACAATAACAGCACTTATATTACCCAGTGAATAATGCTAGAGAACAAATAACCTATATTTAACATGTAAAAACATTTTTAAAACATGCTACACTAGTTTGCCACTTCTGCAAAAATAATGCACCCACACACCTCTCCACTGGTATCTGTATCCACAACAAAGGATAGGTTCGGGACTGGGGGCGCCAGGATTGGTGCACTCGTTAGGGTTTGCTTTATGGTCTCAAAAGCTGAGAGTCCTCTGAATAGTTGAATTCTTGGTGTTTCTGGAGTAACTTGTACAAAAGGGCAGCACCCTCACACAAACTTCCAGTAATAAGAGGCCAACCCTAAAATGCTTTTTAATTGTTTTCGCTCTGTGAGGGAGGGCCACTCGCGCATGACGTGCACTTTGTTCCGTCAAGTACCAATTCCCTCACCACAGTGCCTAAGGAATGTCAGTTTTTTGATCAGGAATCGGGTGTAATTTCAGTCCTGGTGCCCTGGTTGTATCTTGCACAAAACAGTCACAGCAGAGTTGAAAGAACTTCCATGGACCAGTATGTCATCAAAGAAGATTAGGCACTCCTGTAATGGAACACCCTCCAGTGCCCCCTCCATTAAGAGATCAAAAGGTCGCTGGGGCACTACAAAGTCCGAAAGCAAGAATCTTAAAATGCCACAACCCACTAACTGTGCAGAACGCTGTCTTGATCTGGCTCCCTGGGATAGCAGGACCTGCCTGTACCTGCTTCTGAAATCTGAAGAAAAAACCAGAAGGATCTGGCCACTAGGTCCAGATATTCATCCACATGTGGGATGGGACAGGAGTCTTTCTACACAGAAGCACCACTCATGTCCTTTCCATAACTACAGGTGAAGCCCAGGGGCTTTCCAAAGGCACTATGATGTCTGCATGCTGGATGTTTTCCAAACCTTGATCTGCATCTTCCTGTTGACCTGAGGAAGGCATTATGGCCACTGCTGCAAAGGTTTAGCATCCCCTGTGTTGATATTGTGCTGCACTAAGTGAGTCTGTCCCAGGTCCTCATCACCAAATGCAAAGCAGCCATGAACCTCTATCAAGATCTATTGCTGCTCTTTATCTCACTGGTGCTCTTTTTTCAGCTTTCCCTTACGGCTGCCATTCTATTCTTCTCTGCTTGGTGGGGCCTGGTTCGGTGGTGTGTGGGCTGCTGGGCTTGCAGTGTGCTTCGGAGAGGGGACAGCTCTTCTGGGCGAAGGGGCGTCGACTTTGCTGGCTGCTGCTGTTGCTGAGTCACACTGGACGAATATGCCATGGAGGTCAGTAGTTTAACGCCTTATCAACCGCTGAAGGTCAGTTATTTCTTTGGCTAACCTGCATGTGGGGGGAGGGATGCCACTGCCTTCCACCCAGCATGCCACAACTCTTCGGGACAGCATACTCTTCCCCCTGGTCTTCTGGCCTGGTTCTTTGCAGCGTCTTCTCATCCCCTGCTGGGCTCGCCTCCCTCTGCTGCCTCTGAGCTCTCTTGGTGCTCTGCCAGATCTTTGCTCCGGGCATCCGGTGGTTTCATCACAAAATGACCACCCTTTAAGCTTAATGTGGCACTTTCTAGGTCCAACTGAAAATGTCCAGGCCAAGAATGCATGCCATGCACGTAAGCTATTCAGACTAAGAGGCACATATTCTTGCCTCTGACTGTCAAGGTCAACCATCCTTTCTCCTCACTGGTGCTAGCTCACCAGTCACTGTGTGGAGATTGCTGTATCTTCCAGCTCAAATCCTGATGTGAATGCAGGGGCCAGCAGTGTCCTGTTCAAAGTGACCACCAATGGACAAGCATTACCCTGATGCCCTGATCAGCCCATATTAAGTTCTGGTGGCCCTATACCACTGGCTGTATGGCAGCGAGTATGGTTAGCATTCAAATCATCATCTCTGCCCACACCGGCTTCGCTGACCCAGTTGACTCCTCTGCAACTCTGACTGCAGGACTGGTAACACATCTGTGCACCATGCAGCTGCTGACAACACCATTTTTCACTTTCCAGCACCAACTTCAGGGCCTCTGGTAAGTCACTTGGGCAGACCAGCCTTGTGTGGATGCACAAATCATTTGGAGACAGTGCCATGATTAACTGTTTTGGCATGTGAGGAGGTGGCATGTGAGAATAAGCCTGTCTAGATGAAGTTGCAGTATCGTCATCTAGGGATTTTAATGGTTCTTATCCGTTGGCAGTTACAAAGCTCAGACCAGAAAAGCTCGGATCAGAAACAATGCCCAAAACATCTCCAGAGTGCCCTGACCAATGCTCTGTAATCAAATCTCGCTAGGGTCTAGCAATAGCAAGCAAGATAATGCATCATCAGTCAAACAAAGCATCTCATGAGACCACTCAAACGACTTAGCTACCAGTTCAAATTGTACAATCCATCTTACTGGAGTATTTTGGAGTCTTAATGCTTGCCACTAAATGCTGTACATGGGTGCTGTCATCATTATATCTGCACCCAAGTTTCTAGCTAATATCACAGAAGCCAGGGACAGCACACAGTGGCAGCTAGCATCAAAGCTAGCCAGCACTTCCAAGCTTGGCTCTTCTTTCACCATCACTGCTCTCCCTCGGTGGCAGCAATGCTCTTGAAGGTGCATAGTTGTCATTGGCCTCTTCTATTTTCATACAGCATAATATGTAGCTTAGCTGTTAGTGGCTGGATGATCAGAGTCCCTCCCAGCGAAACTTTGGAACCGTATAAATATCCTGACTTTAGTTAGGTAGGTGAGACAGAGTTAGGTACCGGTATTAGAAGTAGCTGATACTCAAGGGTCAGGAATCTGTATCGGAAGGGGAAAAAGTGGTATTGGTGCATCTCTGTGTGTACTCCTTTCAAGTTGTGGTACAACCCCATTTCCAAAAAAGTTCGGACGCTGTGCAAAGTGTAAATGAAAACAAAATGCAATGATGTCCAAATCATTTAAACCCTATATTTGTTTGAAAATAGTACAAAGACAACATATCAAATGCTGAAACTGATAAATGTTATTTTTTATTTAAAAATATAGGCCCATTTTGAATATTATACCAGCAACACGTTCCAAAAAAGTTGGGAAGGGGGCATGTTTCATCACCTCTTCTTTTAAAAACACTGTTTGGAAACTGAGGAGACCGACTGCTGTAGTTTTGAAAGTGAAATGTTTTCCCATTCCTACTTGGTATAGGATTTCAGCTGCTCAACAGTTCAGTGTTCCCTTTGTTGTATTTCTTGTTTCATAAAGTGCCATATGTTTTCAGTGGGTGACACATCTGATCTGCAGATAGGCCAGTTTTGCACGCTAACTTTTATACCATAAAGCCATGCTGCCGTAATACATGCAGAATGTGGTTTGGTACGGTCTTGCTGAAATAAGCTAGACCTCCCCTGAAAAAGACGTCTGTGCCCACACAGAGTGGTGAACCCCTCCTCATCTTTACTTCTGAAAGACTAAGCCTCTCTGGGATGTTCTTTTTCTACCCAGTAATGTTACTTGACCTGTTGCCAATTAAGCTTCAGGTCTTATTTTTTTAGCATTACACAACTTTACCAGTCTTTTTTTCCCCCCTTCCCAACTTTTCTGGGACATGTTGCTGCTATCAAATTCAAAATGGGCATTTTTTTTTCAAAAAACAATAACATCTCAGTTTCAACATTTGATATGTTGTCTTTGTACTATTTTCAAATAAACATAGGGTTTAAATAATCTGCACATCACTGCATTTTTTTAATTAACATTTTGCACAGCATCCCAACGTTTTTAGAAATGGGGTTGTACAAATTTTTGATGTATTCACTGTGAACATTCCAGATTCTCAATCTTAGCATTTCCAAACAGTTCACTTGTTTTAAATAATGATGGTACTTTTTCACAGTAATACATAATTGCAATCACCATCTCTTTTAATGACCACTATTATTTTCATAATCATGCACCCTTAGTGTTATATTAACATCAAGAATTTGCTGTTTTAGGGGCTTTGTGCCAAAATGCATTTTTGATGAATAACTCAGGCACAAATGGTCCAGATTATGTAACAAAAATAAAAATCCAAGCTCCCTACAGATTTCACATACGCTACAGGACCTGGAGACATGTATTTTCCTCTTACCCCGTGGCAATGACTGTGTTCTTGGCCCTTAAACGGTGGATAGAGCCGTCCTCCATGCACAGGGCAATGACTCCTCTGCACTCTCCTTCCTCCATCAGTAGATCCAGAGCAAAATATTCCACAAAGTAGCTTGTGTCATACCTCAGGGACTATTGAACAATAGATAAATTCAGGGTCAGAATCCTTTTAATTGTAAGATTTAATAAAGATCTGATAAATATTTTTTTACCCAGGCTAATTTCTTGATGCTTTAATGCACTTATATAATAAAACAGGTATATTTACAAGTATAAATTATAGGCCTCATTCATGAAATGTATGTAGATTGTGGAAAAAAAAAAGGACCTTACCCAAACTTTACACCAGATTCACATATGGGGTGTAAACAGCCAATTTGCTATTACAATGTGTTCATGGTAATGAATGCCAACCGTTCTGAAAATCAGGCATGCACATGGTTCTTTATTATTAGCATTATTCATTACAGTTAGCATATAGTTACCAGAATCCATGCCCATGAATTGCAAATGGCTACTATACAAGTGAGCCATCAGACTCACTAAAGGCACTGAGGGCAAGTAATACGCAAGCATATCTGCGCATGGAAACACAAAGAAAAATATTACTACTCATGCACAAGGACAAACCCTCTCCTAAAAACAAACAAAAAAAGTTACGTCAGTGAACGCAAGGCTTATTATATCAAAGACTGATACACACACAAACAAAAATATTCAGCTCTCAACACAACCCTGCCCATGATTCCATTTGATTATAATTCCTCGGGGAATTTAAAATTTAATCACAATATCATTCAACTGTTTTGGTAAATTTATTTTTAAAAACACACAAAACAGACATCTGGTGGCAAGATGGCAGTGTAGAACATACATTGTTTTACTTTATGCATTTTTAAAAAGTCAGCTTTATTGTTATTTCTTCAAGGCAGATGTGTTGAAAGGAGAACAAAATGTAGTTTCTTCAGGACACAATGCTTTTAACACAGAACAGCAGCAGACAACAACGCAGACAGATAAATACAGACAAACACTATACAATAAATTCTTCTCTAAATATACTACAATTATAAACCATTCAGCACAGGACAATAGAGAAAACAGACCAGCTGTTGGTCCACAGCAGCAATAATAGTTGTACTGTTCATCAATGCACTGATAATCACAGTTTTTGGCAATGCAACCATAAAGAAAAATAAAAGCGTAAAAAATGTACAGAATAAAGTGACTGCACATAATGTGAGTGAGATTAAAATTTCAGAGTAAACTGCCTGAGCGTGGAAGTTAAAGTGCAACAAATCAACTGAGTAGTATGGCTGAGGTAGCAGTTTAGTGAAAATGTTCAAACGTCCATCAGGTAGATCCGTTCAACAGTCCAGATGACTGCAGGAAAAAGCTTTTCATAAGTCTGGAGGACTTGGTCCTGATGCTCTGTAGCCTTCTTCCAAGAAGGTAGTGACATTAACATTCCAATGTGATAGATGCAAGGGACACTTTCTGATGCTGCATGCTTTTATTTTACACTGTTTGGTGTAGATGAACCTAATGACAGGGAAGCTTGACCCAGTGATTGACTGTGCAGTCTTCACTATCTGCTGCAGTGCTTTCCTGTCTGAGACAGAGCAGTCTCTATACCAGACAGTGATGCTGCAGGTCAGGATGCTCACTAAGATGCTTTTGTAGAAGCAGTTCAGAATAGGTGTGCACAGGCCAGCCCTCTTCAGTCTCCTTAGGATGCAGAAGCGCTGTTGTGCCTTTCTTTACTAAGGAGGTGGTGTTCAGTGGCCAGGAGAGATTTGTCACTGATCTGCAATTCCAGGAACTTGAAGCTGCACACTGTCTCCACTGCTGTACCACTGATGTGCAGAGCGGTCTGTAAAGTCTGTGTTCTTCTAAGGTCTACCATCTCTTTTGTCTTGGTCACATTCAGAGAGAGATTGTCTTCATTCCAGAACACCAGCTGCCTCACTTCCCCTCTAAAGACTCTCTCATCATGGAGATGAGCACCACAACTATAATATCATCAGCAAACTTAATGATGTAATTGC
Source organism: Colossoma macropomum (assembly GCF_904425465.1). Taxonomy (NCBI): domain Eukaryota; kingdom Metazoa; phylum Chordata; class Actinopteri; order Characiformes; family Serrasalmidae; genus Colossoma; species Colossoma macropomum. The sequence continues at coordinate 34,265,683 of NW_023494787.1, forward strand.
TCTGTTGTTTGGTGACGCAGTCATTAATGTGCAGGGTGTACAGCAGAGGAATCTGTACAGAGGCCTGGAGACTGTGTGGGATAGTCTGTTCTGGATCTTGACTGTCTGAGGTCTGTTACTCAAGAAGTCTAGAACCCAGTTACAAAGAGATGACAGAATGGATTGCCTAACGTGTGTCATAAAGCAGCTGCTTGCAGAACTTTATAACCTTTGGGGTTGGGACAGTAGCCTGCTCCAGGAAGATGTTAAAGATGTCCGTGGAGACAGCAGCTAGCTGGTGGGCACACTCCTTGAGCACACAGAAATGTGGTCAGGGCCTGCAGCTTTACGTGGGTTTGCCCTCAGCAGGGTTGTCCTCACATCAGTTGCATTTACAAACAGCAAAGGGGAGGCAAGATCCTCACTGCTGCCTGAGTATTGGATGCTTCCAAATTAACACAGAAGCCGTTTAAAGCATCCAGGAGGGCAGTGTCACTGGTGTAGGTGGGTCATTGGTTGTGAAGGGTTCCTGTATTTTCAGAGCATATGAAGCCTTGGCTCTCTTGATGCCAGCAGTGAGGCTGTTTCTATCAGCCCTGAGGGCTGCTCTGTCACATGATCTGAGGGAAAGCTCTGTATGCTTCCTTTGTGTTGGTGTAAACATGGTCTGGATAATTATCTCTCCTTGCTTGGATGGTAACATGTTGGTAAAATTTGGGGAGAATGTTCCTGAAATTTACATGGTCACCCACAACAATAATTCATCTCTCAGGGTATTTGTTTGAACTGAGCAGAGTGCTCTCTGCAAGTGGCTGAGGGACTCTGCGCCACCTTGTCTACTTATTGCATGGCTCCAATTCTTCCAGGATGTGGAGCGGATTCTAAAAAGAGCCGCAAGAGCTAAAAACACTCTTTCAAGAATAAAGTTGCAAAATTTTGAGAATAAAGTCGCAATATTTTGAGAAAAAAAGTCATAATATTTGGAAGATGAAGTGGACTAACTGTAAGGGGGCTGCTGTAACACGTTGAGGTCTCAGTTGCTGTACTGGCGCCGGAGTTCCTGTCTCTTCGTGGATCATTTTGATTATCATTCTCATTGTCTGCGAAACTTCATGCCCTCTTTGAGTGGCATGAAATGTAGCCTTGATAGCCATGTAGACGACCCTGCCTGCAATTCTCCTTCAACAAAACAGACAGACCGTTTCCTCCGAGTCCGTCTGGCTCTTTATTCTAAATTAACAGTTTCCTGCTCAGCCATTTCAGCCATTTCTTATACTAATAACAGGCTGGTGCTGATGTGCAGGAGAGCCAGGGAGACTGAGTATTTCTTTATGGGTGAAATCGATATGAAAGTATAACTCCACCAACTCCCCAACGCCCCTCATTTTAACACCAGGAGGTGCTGCCTTCCATTTTCAAAGCCTTTGGTCACAATATTGCCACCTTTCCGCGTATTAATGCCACTTTGTCATAATTCTATGACTTTTTTTCTCAAAATATTACAACTATTCTCGAAGTCTACTATTTTTATTTTTATTAGCAGTGGCCCTAAAACGCCGTCATATGGTTCAACCTCAGTGCATCAGCGTAAAATTTTGGGAGTGCCTATGCCAAAATAAATGATGGAACTAACCTAACTTTGTGTAAATAGACCACAATATAGAACTATGCACATATATGCACTTGTGACTGGCATGGGTCTTTTTTCTGAATTTATACAAACACTATTTCATGTTATAGTAAATTTCTTTTGCTAGTTTATGTTTATGAACAGAGACCTTCACATGGAATATAGTAACTTGTTTAAAGCAAGTTTTTATTAAATTTAAACTTGTAACCAAGTAGCAAATAATTCTTAAACTGGAACGTTGCTTGTTATTTCATAGCCACTTGGTTCTACCTAATGGAAATTGTTTGCCTTCAGTGTTTTGTGCTTATGATAACTTTAATAGACATCGGTGACAAACTAATTCATGACATTCTATTAAAAGATTGGTTTACCAAGAGTGACACTAGAGTATTTTCACCTAAAATGAGTTAATGAAGCAAGAGTCTTGTTACAAAAATAGTAATAGGACATTAGAGTCATAATTAATCTTATAGTACTTTTACTTTCGATACTTAAGTACATTTGAAGGCAAATACTTTTGTACTTTTACTCAAGTGGAGGTCTAAAGGGAGGACTTCTACTTTTACTGCAGTAATATTTTACCTAGGGTATCTCTACTTTAACTCAAGTACATGACTTTTGTACTTCGTCCACCACTGTTTAAAACAGAGTGAGGGGCCTGTTGTGAGGAACTCCACAGGAAAGGTTGAGGCTGATCGATCCAGCTAAACTAAAAGATTTAGATCAGTGTTCAGCTTTTAACAGATTCTCTGTTAGCTATGTTTATTTTCAACCTTTTCCATATTCTTCTCTTTTAATGTTAGTTACACTTTATAATACTTATATATGCCAGACAATGTGTAGCTTCATTTACCGATTTCAAGGGATGGGGAGGGGCTATCCCTTGAGAGAATGTTGCAGTTATGGTTATAAATTGGTGGTGCATATTTTTTACTAGTTTATTTTCACTTTAAATGCTATGTAAAATAAGAAGAAAAACTTCCAGAAATGAGACTCACATTTATATCTTCGAATGCTAAAGTTAAAAGGCATATAACAAGTACAGTACAAACACCCAGAAAAAAAGTTCAACAGTTATATCTTGGAACGCTAAAGGTGTACACAGGTACTGTGCTACCTCATCTGATTATTTTTCTCCATGAAACTCACATTAAACATACCAAAAATACTCTGGCATCTGCTATGGGCCGCGCTGACGTGAGGGAAGCCACTGGCTCTGGAGCCGTATATGCCGCGCCAGAGCCGGTTGATGATCCCTGGGGCAGACAAGCTATCAGGCTGAGGGCAGCATGGCTTTTCGTGGGTGAAGCCACTAATGCTGAAGGAGCAGAATAATGCAGCAGCAGCCCTAGTAGACAGATTCCTGAGGGTCGGGGCAGCACCTTCGCCAGAATCGAAGATGCAGTGGATGACTGAGAAAGCAGCTGACATGAGTGCTGCTGCTGTCACCACCGTATCACCGGACTTGACGCTGTGAGCTGCAAGGAGTTCCACCGCACCCACAGGTGGAGGCAGAGCTGTACAAGCATTGCTGGGACCAGTGTGTGGCAAAGAAGGGACCAGCGCAGCAACCCACTCAGTCTCTCCGCTTCGGCGCACCCATGGAGAGGACGCCCACCAAACCAGTGCGCAGCTTCCTGCCTGGGTCAAAGGAGAACAGCACAACAAGAGCGGGCTATGCCGAGAAGCCAATGTGCCAAAGACATGGCCCAAAGAGAGGACTGTGGGCACCTGCTTTCGAGGAGCAGGCACCCCTCAGCACTGGTGCTGGCCAGAACAGTGGGCAGGCCAAGACTCCGAGCACCCCAGAGATACCATACCCTGATACAATACCCTGAACACACAAATGTGATGCAGGAACCATTTACACATTTAGTAGAATATACACCCCTTTGCAGCAATGCCATCAATGATGCTTCTAATCTATTCTAAATCAACTTCATCCAGCAGACATTTAGGTTTCTATTTTTCATCTTCTAAAAACAAACCAGCAGTTTGCTAAGCTGACATAAGAAAATAGACAAAAAAAACAATACGGCAAGCATTTTTTAATTACTTTAGATTAAAAATACAGCAAAAGTATTGAAAATTTGACTTTACAGTCTCCATGCATTTTTCTATTTAGTATTCAAAAGCTGTATCCTTTAAGTCGCAATTGTAGCCTATTACTACTAAACTAGTAAAGATGCACACATCATATGTGTGGATGCACTTCAAAGAAAAATGGAATTGGCCATAAGAGTTTAGTATACCATAAGTTTGATGAATCATCTCAAAAGTAAGTAAACATGACATCTGTGAAGCTCTGGATGGAAGGGGCTGACTCCTTTCTTCTGCAACAGTTCCAGCACACAGACTGGAGCGTATATACAGCCCAAGCCACCACAGACTCTCATACCAACATCGACATCTATACCAACTCTGTCCTGGACTATATCAACAGCTGTGTGGACAGAGTGACAACTCACAAAATAATAAAGACCTTCCCTAATCAGAAGCCCTGGATAAACAGAGAGGTTCGCCTTCTGCTCAAAGCAAGAGATGCTGCCTGGCTTACACCTCAGCCAGAGCCACCCTCAGAAGAGGTATCACAAAGACTAAACAATGCTACAAACAGCGGATGTGAGGAGAACTCCTCTGACCCCTGGCTTATGTGGCAAGGCATACATTCAATTACTCACTTTAAAACACCCAGCACTGTGCCCCCTACCAACTGTGCCTCACTCGCCAATGAGTTCAATCACTTCTACCCTCGCTTTGACAGGGGAAATAAGGTGGTCTTCTCCAAAACAGATTTACCAGCAAGGTGAATGCACGAAAGGCAGCTGGCCCTGATGGATTACCTGGTTGTGTGGCAAGAGCCTGCGCTAAGCAGCTGGCTGGGGCCTTTACGGACGTTTTCAATCTGTTGCTGGCACAGGCAGTTGTCCCAACTAGCTTCAAGACCGCCACCATTGTGCCATTGCCAAAGCATTCGACTGCTTCAGCTCTGAATGACTTCTGCTCTGTCGCACTTACCTCCATCATCTCCAAGTGCTTTGAAAGACTAGTTCTTTCTCATTTGAAGTCGTGTCTGCCTGTTACACTGGACCCACACCAGTTTGGCTCCCGCCGCAACAGGTCAACGGAGGACGCCATCTCTACGGCACTCCACACTGTACTGAACCACCTGGACTGTCAAAACACATTTGTCAGAATGCTGTTTATTGACTTCAGTTCAGCATTTAACACAGTGATCTTCTCCATGCTGATCTTAAAGCTTAGCCAGCTTGGTATCAGCACATCTTGTGTCTGACAAACTCTTCTCCTCCCCCATCATCCTGAACATCCTGGCGTGCCACAAGGCTGTGTGCTCAGCCCTCTTCTGGTGTGATGACAACAACCTGGTGCTCAACTCGCAGAAAACCAGGTCAGAGTGGACTTCAGGAGGGGTAGGAGCCAGGCACACTCCCCCATCTACATCAGCTGAGCTGAGGTAGAACGCGTGTCTGGCTTCAAGTTCCTTGGTATCCACATCTCAGATGATCTCACCTGGTCCCTAAACTCATGGTCAAAAAGGCACAGCAGCGTCTTTACTTCCTACGGAGCCTCAAGAAAGCTCACCTGTGTCCCAGGTTACTGGTGACCTTTTACTGCTGTACAATAGAAAGCATACTCACAAACAGCATCTCGGTGTGGTACAGCATCTGCTCCGCATCTGACCGCAAAGCACTCCAGCGGGTGGTGAAAACTGCCCAACGCATTACAGGTGCCCAGTTACCCTCCACTGAGAACATTTTCCATAAGCTCTGCCTGTGCAGGGCGAGGAACATCATCAAGGATGTTTCACATGATAACCATGGACTTTTTACCCTCCTCCCATCTGTCAGGCGTTGCAAAAGCTTCTGCTCCTGCACCACACCAGCAGGCTCAGGAAGAGCTTCATCCCTGAGGCTGTGACCCTGCTGAACTCCACACCGCCACTTTAACTGCAACTTTGCACCCACTGCACAGTTATTGTACTTTATATCCTAGTATTATTGTCAAGTCAAGTCAAGTCAAGCGCCTTTTACAACAGATGTTGTCACAAAGCAGCTTTACAAAGAATCCGGGTCCAAGCCCCCAGTGAGCAAGCCTTGGCGACAGTGGCAAGGAAAAACTCCCTCAAAAGGAGGAAGAAACCTTGAGAGGAACCAGACTCAAAAGGGGAACCCATCCTCCTCTGGTCGACACCGGATAAGAGGACAGACACAAAACAGTATAAGCGGATACAGTTTAACACCACTGTGCAGTGCACTGGCCGCATCTCAGGTCAGACCCTCTTAGGACAGGCAGCCGCTCAGCTCAGGGAAAGAGAGGGGGAGGGGGAAGGGGGAGGGGGAAGGGGGAGGGGGAAGGGGGGGGGAGGGGTACATAGTTAGAAAACAGGGGGACATAGTTAGAAAAACAAATTAACCAAAAGCTCGACTAAACAGGTAAGTTTTTAGCCTAGACTTAAAGATGGAGGCTTACTGCACTATTCATATTTGCACAGTCTATTACTGCACTATTTATATTTGTGCCAACAGTTAATGTGAAAGTATACTCTGCTTATCTTTTACATATCGCTGTTGTCAGAAGAAAAACCTTGTATCTCCATTTTTGACGTTTTTTCAGTTTTTGAAAATAATTTGAAAATACCTGTTGCCCTTTACATTGTATGCAAATTTTATGATGAATGGACTAAAAGAAATGACCTAAAATTACTTGGAAAAAAGTCTGGTTATACTGACCTACGTTAAAAGTAAAGTATGTTTTTTCCTTTACCTGTAAAGTTATCATTTTAAAGATACAAGATTTTCTTCTGACAAGAACGATATGTTGCTCTCACAGTACATACTACCTTCATTGTACACACTCCACTCACTCTGTCTATATGTGTACTACAACCCCATTTCCAAAAAAGTTGGGATGCTCAGCAACATGTAAAATAAAAATGAAATTCAATGATGTGAAAATCATTTAAAGCCTATATTTCTTTGAAAATAGTATAAAGACAACATATCAAATGTTGAGACAGAAATTATATTGTTTTTTGAAAAATATATGCTCACTTTAAATTTAATGCCAAAAACATGTTCCAAAAAAGTTGGGATGGGGGCATGTTTACCACTGCGTTTCATCACCTCTTCTTTTAACAGCACTCTGTAAGTATTTGCGAACTGAGGAGACCAACTGCTGTAGTTTTGAAAGTGAAATGTTTTCCCATTTTTGCTTAACATAGGATTTCAGTCACCCATGCCATGTGCACTAATGCTCCCCTATACCATAATAAATACTGACATTTGAACTGTTCACTGATAACAAGCTGAGTGGTCTTTGGCCCGGAGGACAAAGTGTCCATGATTTCCAAAAAGAATTTCAAATGTTGATTGTCAGACCACAGGACACTTTTCCACTTCCCCTCTTCCCCTCAGACCATTTTAAATGAGCTCAGGCCCAGAGAAGGTGGCAGCATTCCTGGATGCTGTTTATATATGCTTTCTTCTTTGCGTTTAAGAGTTTTAATTAGCATTTGTGGATGCAGCGCCAAACTGTATTTCCGAGCCTAGGCAGTGATCTCCACTACAGAATCATGTCCGTTTTTAATGCAGTGCCGTCTGAAAGCCCAAAGATCATGGCCAGCAAATACTTGTTTTTGGCCTTGTCCCTTACATACACAGATTTCTCCAGATTCTCTGAATCTTTTAATGTTATTTTGTACCGTAGATGATGAAAAGTAAAAGTTATTTTATGTTGATAAACGTTCATTCTTGAATTGCTGCACTTTTTGTTAATGCAGTCTTTCATAAAGTGGTACATCACTCCTCATCTTTACTTCTGAAAAACTCTCTGGGATGTTCATTTTATACCCAAACACGTTATTGACCTGTTGCCAACTAACCACCAGGTGTTTTTTTTTTTAAGCATCACACAATTTTAGCAGCCTTTTGTTGCCCCCGTCCCAACTTTTTTGGAATGTGGTGTTGGCATCAAATTCAAAATAACATTCTTCAAAGAACAATACAATTTGTCAATTTCAACATTTGATATGTTGTCTTTGAAGCATTTTCAATGAAATATAGGGTTTAAATGATTTGCACATCATTGCATTTTGTTTTTATCAAATTTTTTTCACAGCGTTCCAACGTTTTTGGAAATGGGGTTGTATATTTATACTTGCATATCTATATTTTTTTTTTACCACTATACCATCCATCAGCACTTCATATGTAAATAATACTGTATTTGCACTTCTGGTTAGATGCTAACTGCACTTCATTGGCTCTGTACCTGTACTCTGCACAACGACAAAGTTGAATGACATTACATGACATGACAATAAGCAGAGCATAAATTAAGCGCAAGCAACAGAATCTTACTTCTGGTCGACTACAACACGTCATCAGCAAAGACATGTAGACAGTTATTGCTAATGTACGGAAAATGTTAAATATAAATCAATTAAACAGTTTAGAATGTATAATAAACTTCCCAAACTTTCCAACTCTCTTTGAGCTTTTTCTTATTTTCTGTACTTTTCTCCTTTTCTTTTTCAAGTATTCATACTCTTTGACTGTTTGCCAAGGGTTTTTGCAGTCTGGACACCAAACTTCTAGAGTTTGCCTGGTCCTCACTCTACTTTTTTCTCTGTTTACGGCCGTGTCTGGAGATCCCATACGGAGCCCTATTGTTTATAGTAGGGATCAGCTGTTAGCACGAGGCAACGTGGCGGTGCTGGCAAATGAGAGACATGATATCCCCCACGAGCTGAGGAGGAAGAGACCGGGGGGAAGGAGAAAAAGAGGACCTTCAGTTCAGAAGACAAGGGTTGAGAGCTGGGTAGAGGGAACTGAGAGGAAAAATCAGGGAGGGAAAAGCCAGCTACAAGAAGACAATGGAGGAACAGCTGCATAAAAACAACATCAGTTGGGTCTGGAAAAGCCTTAAAACAATCTCCAGCCGGAAGAAAACAGACCCCCAGGCTGTAGAGGACCAAAAGTGGGTGAACAATCTCAATCTGTTTTTCAATAGATTTGAACACTCACCTCCCTCCACTCTCACCTCACAGCCAACCCCCATTGATTTCCTTGCTGTCAGCCCAACCACCTAGCCGGAAACTCCAGCACCCCTACTCCGAGAAAGAAGCTCAGGAAGATCAAAGCGAGGAAAGCTGCATGTCTGGATGGCATCAGTGCCAGGCTCCTCAAGTCCTGCGCAGATCAGCTGCATGGAATAGTTGAACATATGTTCAACATGAGCCTGAAGCTCAGGAGGGTACCAGTGCCAAAGACACAGCACCCAAAAGGATCTCAGCAGTTACAGGCTGATGTCACTGACGTCGCACCTGATGAAGACGATGAAGAGGCTGGACCTTGCCCATCTCCGCCCTCTGGTGAGCTCGGCTATGAACCCATTTCAGTTTGCCTATCAACCTGGCATTGGAGTGGATGAAGTGGTCATCTGCCTCCTCCTTTCTCAACAGGAGAAGCCTGGGAGCACCGTGAGAATTATGCTCTTTGACTTCTCCAGTGCCTTTAACATCATACAGCCTGGGCTTCTGAGGAACAAGCTGGAGAACAATGGGGTGGATCACCACCTATCAAATCAGATAATGGACTACCTCGCCAACAAACCACAGTATGTGAGGGCATGGGACTGTGGACTGTGGACATGGTGGTCAGTAGCACATGGGCCCCTGCAGGGAACAGTCCTGGCACTGTTCCTTTTCACCCTGTACACCGCAGACTTCACGCATAGCTCACCAAACTGCCATCCACAGAAGTTCTCTGATGACTCAGCAATCATCGGGCTCATTACAGATGAGGACAACAGAGTACAGAGAACTGACCCAGGAATTTGTGGACTAGTGTTTGAGGATCCATCCTGATCACTGAGAGAGTGTACTCTTATAAGTACCTGGTTTTTCACCTGAACAATAGACTGGACTCAGTTAACATTAGGGCACTTTATAGGAGGCCAGAGCAGGCTCTACCTGCTTAGGAGACTGAGGTTGTTAGGAGTGCAGGAGCACTGCTGAGGATCTTTTTCAAAACCATGGTGGCATCAGCCATCCTCTACGGAGTGGTCTGCGGGGCAGCAGTATCTCAACTGTGGACAGGAAGAGACTTGACAGACTCATTCAGAGGGCCAGCTCTGTCCTAGGAAGCCCCCTAGACCCAGTGCAGATAGAGACAGGAGGATGTTAGCCAGACTAGCATTCATGCTCCCACCCCATGCATGAGACTCTGGCAGCACAGGGCAGCTCCTTTAGTGACAGGCTGCTTCAACCCAAGTATGTTTAGGAGCACTATCGCAGGTCCTTCCTTCCTGCTGCTGTTAGACTGTACAACCAGCACTGCTTCCAGTAGAACCCTCCCCCCCACTGCCCATAAGACCTCACACATCTACAGCACAAACTGTGAATTCATCACCATTTGCTGTTTAAAATATAATTGATACTCCATGTGCAATGCATGTAAAATCTCTATAGTGTCAAGACTGTTTTTGCTTTTCTATTTACAATGTTTATACTGTTAACTTATCAATATTCCCATGTATAATATAATCAATACTTCATGTACAATACTCCATGTGCAATATTACATGTGCAGGGTAAAATTTCCTTAAAGTGTAAATATTTTTTGCTTGTTTATAATTGTATATATTGTAAACTTTTGTGAATAGAGTTTGTGAATAGAGTTTATATGTTTTATCTCGTATCCTTTATCTTTAGTATTACACAGGGTGATTCAAAAAGATTCATCCGATTTCAAAGCGCCACATTTTTACAACTGTGAGACGCCTAGGAACCAATCACATTCTAATTAAAAGAGGGGGGGTCATAGCATTTCTGTTGCCAGAAGATGGCCCCTTTCAGTCTGTGAGGTGATGGCGACCCCTGAGCAGAAAGCGTTTTGCGTTCTCCACTTCAATAAGAGTGAATCCATCATAACTGTGCAACATGATTTTCATCGGCAGTGAACCTCCAACAGCTCAGTGCATTTGTCGTTGTTTCCACAACACTGGACGATCTCCGAAATCACACTGAAAGAGCTATGAGTACAGTGACACCCAACATGCTCAATCAAGTATGGGATGAATTTGACTGTCGCGTTGATGTCCGTACAGCTGGAGGAGGTTATATTAAGCACTTGTAAATTTACATAAACTTTATGCTCACTTAAAACATTTACAATTTACTGCATTGTTCTGTAATGGTTTAAAAATTGAACCGCTCTGTAAATACTCTCTACAAACTGTAACCTTGTTAAACAATTAACAAGGTTAATTACTTTGTTAATTCTCTTCTTGTTACTTTAATTCCCTGAGTGCTTTGCTATCCCTTTGTTGCTGTAGCACTGTGAACTTCCCTGTTGTGGGGCTAATAAAGGATCGTTATCTTACAAATACTCAGAGCTTAAAGAGATTGTTGTTTCATTGTCATTTCTCAAACTTGTCATGAGGCAGAAGTGAATCAACTGACAAGGCAGTGCCTTTACCAACTCCAGAGGGATGCCACATAATTATACAATGATAAAATTAGTGTGGATCCATACAAACTCCCAAACAAAGAATGGATTATAATCTGGAAACGCTAACATTACCACCTTCTTCAATCACAGACTTTTTCCCTAGCTGGTGAATCGGTAAGGAAGAATTTTTAAGTCACTGAAAGCCTGTGTAAACTTTACCAATGGATATTCCACCCAGCTTCACGCAGATTTAACTCTGTTAACTTACTGATTATCTCAGTTTAAACTATCTTTGATTTAACTTACTGGTGTTTTCACAGCCACTTGTAAAATTCACTCGGTTTTTGACACTTTTCCCTCAGTTATTGGCATATTTCACTCAGCCACTGGCACATTCCAATGCAAGAAGGCTTTCAGCAAATGCTGCTTTCATGGCTTGTTAGCTAACTATATTACTGTACTGTACTTTACAAAACCCACTATAAATGATGTAACATGTGGATTAATAAATTCAATCTGAAGGGTCAATCAACCTAATTTCTCTATGAGAAACTGACAAATGCTACAGTCAAAGCATAACTTAATTTACGACATACCTTTTTGCTGGTAAAACAGCATGTTTTGAAAGGTAAAATGCTAGATGTTGATCGGTAGTGGTAGTACCAATGCATGCATCACTATGCCAAGATTGGTTTCTTATTTGCCAGCTATTTCATTTTTCCCATTCCATCTTGAATGGTGCAGTAGTTACATTCCGGCGCCTAAGAGGTGTTTGTGAAGAGTAAGTTAGGTGACACCCAATGTGATAAACCCACTAAATGGTGTTGAAATTTTTATTCTATTAAATCTATAGCATTAGAGCTATAAAATGAGCTTGAATATGATGCTTCCTTTGTGTGGTTTAACTAGACCTGAGTCCGAAGAGATGAATGAATCTTCCTTTCTGATCTTCTTTCCTCAATTATGCCCTGATATTTGGTCTGGTAGTTATGTACATATTAGTTAGCTCTGCAGGCATATTTAGGGAATCCATGGGCTACAGATCAGACAACATTACAGAAAAGCAGATAGGAAAGGAAGATTAATTCAACTATTCTGAACCAGCCTAGACCGACTAACCCTACCACAGGGCAGTGGGGGATCACACAAGACACTGCATCATGACATCACATTCCCAAGACCTGTACTTACATATTTCAGATGATTCATTAAACATGTTATGCCTCTATGGTATACCAGCCTCTTACTGCACATTTGTACCAAACATTTTTCTTATTGTTGAATAATGTAGTGTTCTGATAATTGCTTAGGCATCTGTGCTCTTTTATTTTAAATGGCTACATGGAAAGTGTGAAAAAGAAGACACTTCCAAATACTGAATAGAGAATTGAGTACCAATGTAACAAACCAAACAATATTCGGTCCCGGTGGCTGTGTACCTGTGGCTTTTAGTACTTAGTACCTCATAATAAATTCAGTACTTTGCAGTTCATAATAAATCTGTTAATGATAGTATTACTATATTAGTTTGTTTATAAGTTATGTTAGCATTTCATGCAATCTAAATATATACATCTCATACATGTACACAAAGATGGATTTCAAGGATATTTTTGTCTGAAAACAAACACAGCAAGAGACAGACATAATAAATGTTTGTGGTACCCTTCCTCTAGTCATGAAATCTGGCCACATGTGGTCACTGGACATGCAAGGAAATGCCAAGTGTAAACACCTATACGTCTTCACTGTCCACTTATGATCAGATCACTTGAGAATGATAATAGCAAAGGTGAACAAGGTCTAAAAATTTCTAATAATATGAATGGAAATACAGAATATCATGAAAAAGTATTTGCCCTCATAAAAATGTAACATAAGGCAAGGAGAACATGAAACACAAAAGGTTTTGAAGATCATTACATTTATTGAAGGAAAAACATTCTGTAACACCTCCATCACCCTTGTGAAAGAGAAAAAGATGGGGGGTTTAAGGCCTGTTTAAGGTCCTGCCACTGCAACTCAAGGTGGACTTATGCTTTAGATCGTTGTTTTGCTGTATAACCCAACTGTGCTTGAGCTTCAAATCACAGCCTAGTCTCCTGCATAATTTTGCTGAACAGAATGGTTCATCAATTATGTAAAGGTCACCCAGGCCCTGAAGCAGAAAAGAATCTTCACATCTGAGGCATTCCTTTTGGCTAGCAGTGGTTTTCTCCTGGCAACTCTTCCGATTCTCTAATGGTGGAATCATAAATGCTGACCTTATCTGAGGAAAGTAAGGTCTGCAGTTTCTGGGAAGTTTGTCTGGATTCTTTTGTGACTTCCTGGATGAGCTGTCGCTGTGCTCTTGGAGGAATTTTAGCTGGCCACTTCTGGGAAGATTCACCACTGTTCCAAGTTTTCTCCATTATAGATAATAGCTCTTCCTGTGGTTTGAGTCCCAGAGCCTAATAAATGGCTTTGGTAACCTTTATAATTTATAATTATATATAAATAATTTATAATTTTTTTTCTCATTTCTTCCGGAATTTCTTTTTGTGGCACAGTGTGCTGCTTGTACTTGTAAGCCCACGTGTGTCTAGTTTGATCACAATTATCAACTAAATTTGGTTAATTAGTTGACTGAGTGACTAAGGGAACATTTACTTTTGCACACAGGGCCAACTGGTGTTACATAATTTGTATTACATTTTGTTTGAAGATTTCAAACAGTGAAGTGCGACATGCAAAATAGAAGAAATTAAGAGGGGGCAAATACTTTTTATATAATTGGGATTTTTATTTTTAATATTTAAATGTTTTTTTTTTCTTTCTCTGAAAGGTTAGATTATCACCTTTAAAGTATAAGATTAAGCTGAAAAACTGATTTGTATCTTTTCCATGGTTGCTAATAATTCTGGACAGGAATTTTGGTGTAGTACAATCAGTTTACAAGGCATAAAGAGTGCCAGTAATTCCAGAGGGGACTTACCCTTCCATAGAGGGTGTGCAGTAGGGAGTGACCCGTCCTGTCGGCCACACAGCAGCACCTGTGAGCCTGGCCTCCTTTCCCATACTTCAAACTCTGGCCTCCAAAGGCACGCTGGTAGATCTTTCCATCCTCTGTACGGCTGAAGGGCATACCGAAGTTCTCCAGCTAATAGTATATATTGATGAGGAAGGAAAAAAAAAGCAAAATAGACAGCCTAGAAATTAGCCCAGACCATAGTGCTAGGTATTATGAAACACTAAATCATATCTGCCAACTGGAGCTTATTAGACATGGTGAGGGGAAACAAATTGACATCTGCAAACAATTTTCAACTCAGTAATTAAGGTGGCCTTGGATGATTAAGTTTACTTTATTAGTCCCGGCTCAGGGTACCGGCAAACATACAGTCACAAGGCAGGTTCCCCAACCTCCAGCCCATGACTGCCTCTATACAGGTTGCCAAAGGTAGTGTTAAGAGTCTTGCACAAGGACTATTATTGGTATAGTGTAGCGTGCTTGCCCAGGCAGGGGATTGTACCCCAGTCTACAGCATAGAAGGCAGAGGTGTTACCCACTACACTACACCAACCACCATGATGAAACGAAAGTTACTAATACTGACAAAGGATTACAAATCCCAGCTACAAAAGGAATTAAAATCCGATTTAGGTAGGATAAGTTAACAATTAATGCTACTGTAAAATCACTTAAATTTGCCATGTGCATAATGTGGCATTCAGAACTTATTTTTTGTTTTTTTGCACTACTTTTTAAATGGTTATTTTATACTGTATTTAATGTTTAATAATCAAATGTGACTGATCTGATGATTTGGCAGTTAATTACGAATGCTGTAGTAAAAATGTATTTTTTTATTTGGATAGTGTTTAATACTTTGAAGCAATCTTTTGCTTTTTGGGACTACTCATGAAACAACTGATTAAATTGTGAGTGCTGCATGGTTTCATATTGCTCTAGGTTTTGAATGTGCTGTTACTGTTAATGGCCTTTTTAAACCTAAGGCTAAGGGCTACACACAATTTAGTTTTTCACTCTCAAAATGACCATTTGCATATTAGTTTTATAGTAGTAACTGTAAAAGTGACTGAATAATATGTCTTAAAGTTAATAAACTAATAAAAACCCTGTGTGTTAAACTGGAAGCAACACTTTGGGCAGTGGTCATGAGTTGCAAGTGAAAAAATTGGATTTTGTACATGCTTGCTGGTGAAAAGCGGAAAAAAATAGGCTTGAACTGTAATAACACTGTTCATGGTTTCTTATTATTATTATTAATAATAATAATAATAATAATAATAATTGCATTAAAACAAATAAAAACTTTCTAATGTATTCTGTATTGAACGGGACGCCAATGAAGTGCTGCCAACAAGGGGTAACTAAGCTATAATTTATTTACATCCTTTTTAGGTAAGCTAGTAAACAAAGCATTACAGTAATCCAAGCGAGTCAATTTCTAAGCATCATGTTGTGCGAGATATGGCTAGACTCTGGCAATGTTTCTAAAGAATGCTGTTTTAGTTTGAGCTTGAAGATTAAAAATGAGGTCAGAGTCAAGGATAACACCCAGTTCTCGCGCTGCAGATTTAACGCCAAACTTCCTAGTTTGCACGCAATCTCGGCTCTGTGTGCAGTAGATCTAGTTAAAAGAATTTCGGTTTTATCTTTGTTAATTTTTAAGAAATTGTTGTTCGTCCAATTTTCAATTGAGATGTTCCAATTCTACACTTGATAAACAAGTAGTTGATCAAAAGTTTATTTCATCAGATGCAACAGAGAAGTATAGCTGCACACTGTCAGTATAGCTATGGAAGTTGACTCCATCTTCACTAATACTGTCAGCATATTAATGAGATATAATGAGAGCCCAAGAATAGATCCCTGTGGAATGTCATGCTTTCCCAATACAAATTAACCAAGAGTAACAAAGTACTGTCCATCAGTCACATGTTTAAAACCACTTAAGTACTTTCCCAGAAAGTCCAACCCAATTTTTAAGTCTGGCTAACAGTATGAAGTGATCAGTATCAAATGCAGAAGTAAGGTCCAAGTGGATAAGGACTAATATTTTATTCTTGTCAGTATTGCATCTGAGGTCACTAACTACTTTTCTGCACTGTGGCCTGACCCAATGCTTAACTGAAATTTTTCATACATATTGTTATGTAGGAGGAAATTATTTAGTTGATTGTGCACCACATCCTCTATGATTTCAGCCAGAAAGGGCAGATTGAAAATGGCCTGTAGTTGCTCAGGATGGCAGGGTGGGCAGCAGCAGTTTTAAGTGAGCTTGGAAACCCTGATTCTAAGGAACTGTTTGCGCTATTTGAAATAGTGCTATGAAAGGAAACAAAAGCATGGTTAAAAAAGAAGGTTGCAACTGGATTCAAAGTGCACGTAGTGGACTTTAACTGAGAAACAACAGAACCAAGTTCAGCTTCATTAATTTGACTACAATTTAGTGTTATGCAGTCAGCAGGCTATTAGATCCAATACACTACTACTTGTGAAGTGAATAGTTGATCTAATCGCAATTATCTCCCAAAAGGGGAACTGGACCTGAAGCAAAAACTCTTGCCACAGGTTTTGATAGTTCATGAAATCATTACAGCAGACATGAATGACCATGTTGCAAACACCAGAATACTTAGCCAGAAGTCTAGGAATGACATTAACCTTAATGCCTGAGAAGGACTGAGTGACAGCTGAGACTACTTTAACATTATGGACAACAGAATCTCCTCTCATCAAAGAAGACAGCGGATATCTATGAGCCAGCTGTCTAATAGAGTCAAGTGGTGAAGAGTGACGTGTGTACACCCAGCATGTTGGCAGCAGTGAAGATTGGCCTGAAGGCCATGCCTTGGTGTCCAGCAGCGAAGCCGAAGTGGAGAGCGGCAATTCACAGCCAGCTGACATGAACACAACAACTGTGTGATAGCCAGAGGAAACGGAGAAGCAGCAGAAGAGGGCCATCTTTGGTCTTGCACCCAGTCATGGCCAGGGGTCCTTTGATTATGATGAGGCAAGCTTCATTGGCTGTTGCTAACATGGAGCCCAGCAGTTCTTCTTTCTGCTTAAATTTGGTGGAGTAGGGTGATACTGCCCTAGAGCTCAACAATCTTCTGGTAGAGCCAGGCACAGCTGCTGCAACTGGACGAGGACGTAGACTGAGGCATGTTAAGTATGCCCTAAATACTCCAAAATTAAAACAAATGGACAAGCTGGGCTAAGGAGCTGGCCTAGTAAGCATTTCTGTTTACACTCTGGTCTGACTATTTTAAACTATATGACCAAAAGTATGTGCCTACACCTTCAAATTAGCGGGTTTGGATATATCAGCCACACCCACTGGTAACAGGTGCATTAAATCGAGTGCACAGCCATGTAGTCTGGGGGGCACTGATGACTCACTCACCTGTTCAGTTGTGTTTCCGGTTGAGAGTACATAGTGCGCATCTGTTGCTACCTCTTCTCTCCGGCTTCTGTTTTTGCTGTGTTTTCATTTCATTTTTGGCTTCTCTGCTCTCTGGATTTGCATCATTCTCTGGTTTCAATTTCTGTCGATTAATCTGAGGTGCTGGGCAGTTTTCACTTTCCTGTACTCAAATTGTTGGGTTGGGGTTGCTGGTCTGGCTAACGTGCTTTGGTGGTGTTAGCGGTAGTGTATGCTGTGGTTGCTTGCTGGATAAGTCATCATGCCTTGCCTTGGTTTACAACTGACTGGCTGCTCTTGGATGATTGCATACTCAGCAACTGAACTAAAAAGTTTTAACACTCATGCTCGTCGTCATGTCAGAGTCTTGGGTTTACACGCCGACCTAGGTATATTCACCGGTCCTGGCACTTCCATATTTCTCACCATGCCTCGTGTGCACACATTCCGGTTATTTGGTCACAGAGGCAGATCATTAAGGATCATATACAGACATGTGGAATCACTCCCGATCATCTTCGCCCTCTTGCGCAATCTAGCACTTACTCCTTCATTGGAACATTCCCTGCAAAAATAGGTCTTTTGAACTCTCGTTCTATAACCAACAAGGTATCACTTATAAATGACTTGATCACTGAGAAAAGCCTGCACATGCTCCTTCTTACTGAAACGTGGCAACAAGCAGGGGAATTCCTGAACTTAAATCTATTAGTGCCCTCACGCTTTACTTATCTTAAGCCGCGTCTTACAGGTAAAGGAGGTGGCCTGGCTACTGTATTCCACACCAATTTGAATGTCAAACAGTTGGACTTTCATGATCTTACTTCTTTTGGTGTTTAGCTATGAAGGTTCTCTCATCTGTGCCACTGCTGTTGTTAATATACAGCCCTCCTAAATCTCCTGCTAATATCTTTCTATCTGAGCTGAATGAATTACTCACATTAGCTTCATCTATGTCACCTGCTATAATGCTGCTGGGTGACCAAACCGTGCCTTATTTTTGAATGTTTTGGACTGATTCAGCACGATTTCCCCAACACATATTCATGGTGACACACTTGACTTGCTCTGTACCCATGGTTTAAATGATGTTTCAGTTTCTGGTTCTGTTGTTGGTTTCTCTGACCATAAGCCCACTGAGTATGGGCTTGGTTTAGCCCCCCTAAATCCTACAAGAAATCTACTGTTTCATTTCGTAATCTTACCTCTATTCCCACTAATACCTTCTCTTAACTTCTCCAGACCTCCGCTCTTTCTGATCTTACTCAGCTGTCCT
This sequence comes from Colossoma macropomum, assembly GCF_904425465.1. Classification (NCBI taxonomy): domain Eukaryota; kingdom Metazoa; phylum Chordata; class Actinopteri; order Characiformes; family Serrasalmidae; genus Colossoma; species Colossoma macropomum. Next base: position 34,284,472 of record NW_023494787.1, read on the forward strand.
CTCCTGAAGAATCTGTCACATACTACAATAGCACTATCTCTGAAATACTCAATACTCTTGCCCCTCTCAAGACTAGATGTGTTCCTGCTACCCGTACTTCACCATGGTTCACTCCAGAACTTGGAATCATGGAAGTTAAAGTTAGGTGTTCAGAGCACCTGTAACTGAAAAAAACTGGTCTTCCAGTTCATTTCACACTTCTTACTGAGCAGATTTCCATATATAAAGCTGCATTAAACACTGCCTGCTCCTCTTTCCACTCTGATCTTATAAACTCTGGCAGTCACAGGCCTAAAACTCCCTTTCATACTACAAATAAACTTCTTCAACCTCCTTCACTACCCAACTTGAACTCCTCTGCCCAGTGACAGGCATTTTTGGATTATTTTCTGGATAAAATTAATAAGATCTATCTGCATTTCCCTGCAGCAACCGGCACTTGTCTTTCTTAGGCCTCTGTTTCACTCTCACCTGATAATTGTCATTCTGTTTTCTCCTCTGTGAACTCTCCCACTGTGTCTGAGATTATTTCCAAATCCTCTCCTAGTACATCTCAACTAGAGCCTGCTCCTATGGCTACTCTTAAGTCTGCTTCTTCTGTTATTGCACCTCTTATAGCTCATATGATTAATCTATGCTTTTCATTAGGCACTGTTCCTCCATCTCTCAAAATAGCTGCTGTCACTCTTATCCTAAAGAAACCTGGGTTGGACACATCCTCACTGACCAACTACAGACCAATCTCCAATCTCCCACAAATCTGGTATTGCTCCTGTAGATCGAGGTGTACCCCAAGGATCTGTCCTTGGACCTCCCCTCTTTTATCATTCACATCTCCCCACTCGGTCAGATCATCCGCAACCATGGTTTTAACTTTCACTGCTATGCTAATGACATTAAAATTTATATCAGCACTACTTCCCTCTCTACCCCAGCCCAGGCTTTCAGTTCATGTGTCAGAGATTTGAAAATTTGGTTGCAAAACAATTACCTGAAACTAAATGCTGATAAAACCGAGTTTCTGTTAGTTGAAGCTAGAACCTCATTTTCCCGGGTATTGAACTTTTCAGTCAACATTGATGGTGTGAATATTAAGCCAGCCCAAGTTAGGAACCTCGGCTGTCTTCTTGATTCATCTCTCACTTTTGAGTCTCACATTAAGCAAGTCACCAAAACTGAATTTTATCATCTGCGTAACACTGCACGCTTACGCCCTATGCTGAGTGACACTAATGCTAAAATGTTGATTAATGCTTTCATCTTCTCTCGCATCGATTGCTGTAACTCACTTTTCTATGGCCTTCCAGCTAAACTAATCAATCGTCTTTGGTACATCCTTCAAGGCTTTACATGGTGCGGCTCCGACATAACTTTCCGATCTATTGTCCCTCTCGTGCTCTCCGATCTTCTAATTCTGGACTCCTCACAGTTCCCTCAACCAGACTTTTTACTATGGGTGGCAGATCTTTCAGTGCTGCTGCCCCTAAACTCTGGAATTCTCGACCTTCCACTCTTCGTAATTGCTCTTCTTTGTCTTCCTTCAAATGTCTGCTAAAAACCTTCCTTTTTTCTTCTCTTTAGTCTTCTATGACACTAGGTAAAGCGTCTTTGGGTTTGTGAAAGGCGTTATATAAATTGAACTTATTATTATTATTATTACTGTTATTATTATTTAGTCTCCACATACAAAGACTGGCAGTAGAATGGGTTGTACTGAAGAGCTCATTAACTTTCAACATGTCACTGTCATTGGATGCCACCTGCACAAGTCAACTGGTAAGTGCCATTATTCTGAACTGGAAATGGAAAGAACCAACACCACCTCAGCCCCAAAGTGGATGGCCAAAGTGCTGCAATGCATAGCGCATAAAAGTAAAATATTCGTTCCTCAGTTTTAACACCCACTAAGAGTTCCAAAATACCCCTGGAAGCAATGTAAGCAGAAATACTGTTCATCAGGAACTTCAATAACTGGGTTTCCAAAGCTGAGCAGCACAGACGTCCAAAATCACTATGTGCAATGCCAAGCAACAGCTAAAGTGGTGTAAAGCACACTGCCACTGGACTCTGGAGAAGACCAAATGATTTCTAGAACCTAAAAAATGCATGTCATTCTGCTTGTATTTAAACTCTGCAAGGATTACAGTACTAGTCGTGTTTTATTGTAAAGTCCAGAATGGTTTAAATTCTTTAAACAGCGAGCAGAAAACTGTCCAATCAGGTCTGCGGCCACACTGAAATTTTGGGATTTTTTCATTTAAACCTTAAAAATTACAGTAATCTACTATACATTTCAAAACAGCACAAAAAGTGACTCTCATATACAGTTGAGAATCTCTGGCTTAATCTATGGTCATCTGACATTTTCTCTCAAATTTAGATGGTTCAAGCCCAGTTTTTCCTTAATTAGTTGAACAGTGTTGAGATAGAATTAGCACTTTTTTACACCCAAAGCAAGTACACTTACTAACTGAAAATGTTGGTCATGACATATACTGACTATTTATTCTTTCATTCCTGTCCTTCCTTCTTTTAATAAAACCAGCTAAATATGAATCCAGTACAGACTTACAATCCAGATTTATAACTCTGATTAAGTTTCAGAATTGACGTGTCTATGTGTGTCTCTCTCTCACCTCAACCACTGCAGCAGGCGCCTGCTCAGTCATGTAATGGATGGCATCTTGGTCTCCCAACCAATCCGATCCTTTTACTGTGTCATAAAAATGCCACCGCCAATCATCTTCCTCCATGTTACCAAGGGCAGCATTGATTCCACCCTAATATTTAAAAAAAAACAAACAAACAAACAAAAAACAAAACAAAGCAGTGAGTCTAACTGAGCACTTGAGGTCAAGGAATGTAGATGCGTATGACAGTGAAGTTATTATTTGATTATTCTAAGTACTCCACAATTACATTAAATGATGCTACTGAAATGTACAAAAGCCATATGTGTTGGCAAACACATGTGCATTTCCTTAATGGACAATTAGGATTATTATTATTATGCGCAGGTAATGACAATACTGAATAAATATGTGCATATATCGGTACTGAAATAAAGTGACTAGGTGTGGAGCGTACAGATGTGCGAAAAGGTGTGCAGAAGTGCAATATGTACAGTAAGGTGTCCATATGTGCAGACAAATAAAATAAACCTGTATTTACACATACATACACACACACACACTATATATATATATATATATATATATATAGTTTGTTTTTTGTTGTATTTTGTTTGTATGGCAATGTTTTGCAATGCAATGTTTTGCCTGGTATCGACTTTGTAAAGCGACCTTGAGCTTGAGAAAGGCGCAATAAAAATGTATTATAATAAATGTTGTTCTTTTATGAGTAGGAGTAGTATTATCAGCAATAACAGATAAATAAGTGAATTAACAACCAAAAGAACAACCTCTCACAGATTTTTTATTTTTTTTTTTTTAAAAACACAGCTTTCTTAGTCTGGATTTTAAAATGGCGCATTTATTTCAGCCATCACATTCAGCTTTGAACAATACATGGATTTAATGCAAAACAAGAGACACTGACCAATACTGTTCTGATGCAAATTTGCATAATTTAGGCTTTTTCCCCTGGATGTTCATGTTCAGTTCATCTAGTAAGACAGCACTTTTGTTTTTTGAGCAATGCAAATAAACATCTTGGCAAATTCTGTCATGATATCAATTGTGAATCATCACAATAACGGCAATTCATCTCAATGAAAAATCATTCCAAAACAGCTGCACTTGACAACCAATGGGTTTAGGTGTGAAAGAGCAAGCCTTTGTACTTTAAACCCATTTCATGGCATATCACAGCAAACATGTAGGCAGAGAGTGAATAGGCCTTTTAATTAATGACTGAAATGACCTGATATAAAAAGGTCTTGACCAAGCTCTTTAGCTGCAAGCTGCTCACGATACATTACACAATACATCCACACCACAAAGGAAGCCACACTCATAACACTGTTTACTGAACACAAAGAATAACTACACTCCACTACTTTCAGCTAACTCCACCCCTGGCCCAACTTTGAAAAACGCTCAAAAATGGGAGGGGCACACTGGGAGGGTCACTGCAGTGTTGTACGGGTTTGGAGGTGGGGCTGCGAGGGAAGCTGGGTCAGCTGTGCTGCTGTGTTTTTAGAGCTAGCATATGTTAGCTACCAGAAAATATGGAGAGTGACAGAATTAAATGGCACTTCTGCAACTGAGAGGTCTTATGAGGTTGACGATTTTTCTCTACTACCATCCCCATCTTCAACGAGAAAAGGTGTTTCTGATCAGGCAGTGTGTCTTGAGCCTTAAGAGTATGGGCCACTGACTCAAGCTGCCAAAGAGTTAATATAGCACCAGAAAATGAATAGCAGCAAGTGGGAGAGGTGTCAGAATGGTAGAACACTCCCTAAAACTGCAACAGCTAGCCTCTACTGGACAATAACATGGATTTTACTGACAATTGGAACACTTTTTAGGAAAAACCTCTTTATCACAGAGACGGACTCCACCTAAGTCACCGCAGATCTACTGTTTTATCTTCAAACTACGCAAAGGTAATTAATAAATTGTGACGTGAAAATAAAAAAGGCTTCTGAATTCATGCAACTTTTAAACACATTTGAATTTACTCAGCACATAACTAGTCCAACACATACTCATGGTCACACTTTAGTCATGTCACAAGGTTTATTTATTAACATGAATTAAATCCTTGATATCGCTATCTCTGATCACTACTATGTGTTTTTTTAGTATGTTTGCTTCTGTTGGCATAAAAGAGTAACAAAAATGGAGAAGCGGTAAATGAAAGCGCCATTTTAACACATCAACAGTGGCTGCTTTTAGTAATGCTCTACATTGCAAACCTCCTTTACCTATTAACTCAACAGTGCATGACATGGTAAACAACTTTACCTGTACGCTAAGATCTGTTCTAGATAATGTTGCACCAGAAAAAACTAAAAAGAAGTCCTTGACCACAAAAATGCCATGGAAAAATGAACAGATAAACCAACTGAAAAGGGACTGCCGCAAAGCAGAACGGAAATGGAGGAAAACGAACCTAACTATTCACTATGAAATTCTTAAACATTGTAATATTTATAATAATGCAGTACGAACAAAAACAGAAATACTACTCAAAACTTATTAATGACAACAGACAAGAGTTTTATTTTCAATAACTGATCGCCTGTTAAATCCTAAATTAACCAATGATTATCTTACTGAGGCTTCAACATCAAAATGTAATGATTTTGCATTATTTTTTTAATACAAAAATCACCATCACTCAATCACATTTTATAACTCCAAAACTACCAATAGTAGACTATTTATATTCAACAGCACAACACTATTAATAGTTTTAAAAAGATTATTGAGGCAGAACTTCAGAAAGTTGTCACTCAGTTAAATTCCTCTACCTGTGTTATAGACCTTATTGCAACAGCATTTTTTTTTTTTGGATTTTTACCCAATTTTCTCCCCAAATTTTGTCGTCTCCAATTCCACCCGCTAGTTAGGACTCCCCCAGTCACACGATACCAACAACGCTAGGAGGGTGAAGGCTAACACAGGCTTCCTCCGAGACCTGTGAAGCCAGCCACCGCATCTTTTCGAACTGCTGCTGACGCAACGTCATTGGACAGTTGAATGCACTCGGAGGAAAGCGCCAACCGCCAGATCTGTTACGTCAGCTAACAGACGCCTGCGCTGACTAGCATCGCGTTAAGTGATGCGGGAGAAGGAGGGGCCATCTTACCCACCCAGAGAGAGCGAGGCCAATTGTGCTCTCTTGAACTCCCGGCTACGGACGGCCGTAGCATCACCAGGGCTCGAACTCGCGATCTCCTGATGATAGGGCCAACGCTTGGACGGCTGCACCACTCAGGAGCCCAACAGCATTGTTTTAAAGAAGTGTTGGACATTGTAAATCGTTCTTTGGAAACCGGCACTTTTCCTGACACACTCAAAACAGTAGTTGTAAGACCACTATTGAAGAAACATAACCTTGATCCGTCAGTTCTTAGCAATTACAGACCACTCTCTAACCTTCAATTTTTAAGTTAAATAATTAAAAAAAAGTTCTCACAGCTTAATGAATTCTTAAATGAACACAATATTCACGAAAAATTCCAGTCTGGCTTCAGAGCAAATAACTGCTGCATTTGATACTATAGACCACAGAATATTTCAGAATTGGCTTGAGAACTTGGTTGGAACTGGTGTTAAACTGGTTCTCTACATATGTCGGATAAGCATGATATTCTCTGTGGTGTACCACAAGGCTCTGTACTAGGTCCACTTCTGCCTTCTTTGTAAATGCTATCACTGGGTCAGATTATTAGAAAGCATGGCATCAATTTTCATAGTTATGCAGATAACACAGAGCTGTATATATCTATGGCTCCAGACGATGTTAGGTCAGTAGATAAGCTCGCTATATGGCTGTTCAGCATAGTTAGCTGGATGAACAGCAATTTTCTAAAGCTTAATGAAGAGAAAACTAAATAATTATAATTGGAAATGAAGCCAAGAGGAAAAAGGTATATGAAAGAAATCTGGTTCTACAAATAAAAACTGAAGTTAGGAATCTTGGTGTAACTCTAGACTCTGATTTAACTTTTAAAGCACATAATAATATTACCAAAACTGCTTTTTATCATTTAAGGAATACAGCACGAGTTCGACCTTATCTCTGTCTGCAAGATGCTAAGAAATTGGTCCATGCTTTTGTGTTTTCTTTGACCACTTTTAGCTCCACTGGCTGCCTGTCTCTTTTAGAACTGACTATAATATTTTACTACTAGTTTTTAAATTCTTAATGATTTAGCATCTTCATACATTTCTGAGTGCCTGATAGATTATATTCCTAATCAAGCTTTAAGAGCATCTAGTGCAATCCTACTCCATATTCCACGTATGAAACTTAAAGAGCAGAGGGGCAGTGTTTTGTTTTTATGCACCAAAGATCTGGAACGCATTACCAATAAACATCCGTCGGGCTCCTTCAGTCAATGTTTTTAAAAAACAGTTAAAAACTGATTTCTTTACTTCAGCGTTTAACTAGATTTTTTTTCGTTTCCTTTGTTTTTACTGAAATGTTACTATTACTTTTATGTTCTTGTTAGTTGTATTTTTTTCTTTTTATTTATACTTTTATCGTGTGCTTTTTAATTTATTGTATTTATTTATATATCCATTCTATTTATTATTTGTTTTACTTTGTATTGTGAAGCACTTTGAGCTGCATTTTTAAGGTATGAAAGGTGCTATATAAATAAACATTATTATTATTATTAGTAGTAGTAGTAGTAGTAGTAGTTCAGCAGATCCATATTCGATATAACCCAAGTCCTGATTTCTTAGATGCAGTGAATTCCAAAAGAATAAAGTGGATTTCTTTGAACACTAAGTTTCATTCAGTTTGACATCAAGGTCGCAGCCTGCAACACCAGTCAGCCAGGGTTTGCTGCAGTGGCCCAAAATCCTTACGTTCTGCAAGCTGTTCATGTTCATGTTCATATCTCCGCGCTCCAGGGTCCTATGTTTTCATATTTATGAGCGCAGCACGAGTAGGGCGTCATCAGAGTTGAACCAGAGGGGTACTGCAGAGGCAGAACTGACCATGATAAAAAATTATATTTTTACAGTTTGGAAAGATGTGTTCACATTTTAAGCATGACTGGTATATTTTATTATTACAGAGCAGTGCATTTCAGCTGTTAATGAAAAAAGGTCTTAGGGTTACTCTAAGAATAATTTACACATTGGATCTATCTCTGATGAACGCCACACATATTTTGCACCAGTAAACTTCTGTGTCACTAGTTTTTTTCTGTATTTATTGTCTATTTCCTTTGTACTTATTGTGTGTGTTATACATATGTTATTCCACTAGTACAAGTTGAAGGGATACAGATTATTTCCCACAATCATCATCAACATAGTTAATTTAATTAAAGAGACTTGTGACATGTTTCTTGTGAAGTATGCTGTGACATGAGAGAAGAACATGTTTATACAAATGTTCAATCCATCCTACCGGACATGGCAATGGCCTATGGCGCAGCAGTTGAACTGGGTTTTTCCATAATCATATAACTGGGTGAAAACTGACCACCTGGGAACCTTCAAAGCCTTGGGCCTGACTAAATAATCATTTTATAATAATAATAATAATAATGTTATCATTATTATTATCATTATTATTTATTATTATTATTATGCAAATGGAATGCAAAAATGTTTTGGGGTAAATACAGAGCAGTATTTGATCTTTTTTAATATTACAAACTGATCACAAACTTGCCCTAATCTTTACATGCAGTTACATAGCACTAATAAAAATCAAACAGTGCGCCCTATGTTTTGGAATGGCCCATAAAAAAAATTTAACTTTTTTTCTCACTTCAAACTATTGAGGCAAATTGACAAGAAAAACACATTTATGACTGGAATAGTTTAAGAGACTTTTGGTTACACTAATTGCGCATTCTAAATTTAAACTATAGATCTAGAATGCCACAATATTAAAGAATTCAAGAACAGTTTACTTGTCTATCCCAGCAGCCGTTTTATTATGGTCTCTGGTTCTCCAGAGACCACACAAATTTGAGTGATTGTATAGCTTAGACCAAGTTATTAAGCCTCATGAAACATAATATGCAAAGTAATTTTAAACAAAATTACAAAGCAACACAAGTAGATTCAAACTAAAATATCAGCATGTTTTTGGTAATGACATCTTCATAAAAAAAGTATTTAAACATTAGACTTAATTTCTAAGTTTGATGAGTTTTCTCCTTTACCTTTAGTTTAATATTATTTACATTGTCTGAAGACTGGGCATCAACGATGACAATCTGACAAGAGAGTTGTTTCTATTTTTCCATGATTAATGCTATTTGGCTGTGAGATCACTGCAGGAGTATATTTAGCTGCAATTGTGATGGTGTCTTGCTCTTACTGTGACTGTTACTAGCTTTTTCTTTGTCACATAGGAATGTGGATTCACTTTTGACTCTGTACTGCCAAAATTTTGATATCAATCTGCACCAAAATATTGGTTCTTGTAACATCTCTAACCAAGTCTATATCATATACTCTGCTGTGGGAAAAAAAGCATACTTGGAAGGTCAAATATCATACAAGTCCTGTGTTTACAGAGAACGTAAGAAAAAAAAAGTTTCTGATTACAGGTACAGACAAATCAGGTGACAAGAACAATGACACACTATAGGTCCCATAACAGTGTGAGAGCAAAGGCTACAACTGCAGAAGAGTTGGAACATGCAGCCACTGTTGCCCTATTGAAATCACATGATTTTTAAGATCAGGTTTATGTAAGCACAGCATTCTTATGATACAAATAATGTTATTGAATTAATGAAGCTAATAAATACCTTCTCATGAGGCTTATTTTTTCCACTCATACAGCTACTCTAAAAAGTTGGGAAAGGGCAATGTAAGAAAAGGGCAATGTAAGACTAGGAATGTTGAAAAATGTGCATAAATCCTCTAACAGGTGATGCAATCACGCTTGTGTATAAAAGGAGCATCCAAGAAATGCCTAGTCCTTTGCCAGCAAGGATGGGTCAAGGTTACCCATTTTTCCAAAAAAGCATTAGTAAATAATCCAACAGTTCAAGAACAACGCTCCTTAATAAGTGACTCCAAGGACCTTAAGTATTTAAGTATATATAAGCTTTAATGGCACATTATATCATAAAAAGTTTCAGAGAATTTCAGGCTCTGTCATGGTATGGGGGCATATTAGTGCTCATACACATGTGCACAGTGGGAGAAGTGCGAGTGCAAACAGACAAGTGTTTCATAGCTCGACAGCCAAATATCCCTTAAGACCCGCAGCGCTGAGTTGTCTTCTCTCAGTGGAAGCACTGACAGAAACAGCTGTGGATTTTTTTCAGATCTGAACAAATGGAGCTTAGTAGGGTTCTACACCCCTTCTTCCTCTGACGCTGAGTTTTGAGGGACAGCCTCGTCTTGTCAGTGTTTGTATGACGCAGCTTCCAACTTTCCTATCTAGTACATATCTATAATTTTATTTCTAATATTTTTACAATGCTCTCATTTTCACAGCTTTTCTTTACATTCAGTCTGACCAATGGTACTTTGCAGGTCTTTTATCCAAAAAAGGTTCATTTTTTAACGATTTACAGGTAGAGATCAACTATATTAGAGTAATAGCTTTCATCTGTGTAAACTTGGAGCTCCCACAGCACAGGTATTGAATACATATACAAACAGCATTATTCAGGTTGTCATTCTTGTCACAGAATAAACCAATATTACTTTAAATAAATTTGAGGGCCAGTCTTTTGAGCGACAGGGTTTGGTTCAATATTGATACACCATGTTATATTCTCTATTTTTACTTCTTTTCCCCCTTTTCCTATTTGGGTTCCGTTCATGGTCTTAACTCACTGCCAGCGGCTTTGCAGGAAAAAAGGGGCAGGACCAAGGGAACAAGGAGAAGAGAAAAAAAATCAGAAAGCAAGAAAAATCCATGTTGATTCTGTGGCCAACAGAACAACTACAGTTATCGCAGTCATGTTATCAGCACAATATTATCTAATTAACTGAAATTCAAGGAAAGTGATGGTAATGTCTTGTAATTACTTGTACTTATAGCAATTATTCAGTCAGCAAATTCTACACTTGAAGTGCCCCCTCAAGCTAGCAGCCAACTTCTTGTAGAAACTAATAGTGGCTTTTTGGTTAGGTCAACCAAGCCTCCTCCTGTCCAACCAAGCTCTAGACCTTGCTCACAGCTCAGTTATAACCAGATAGCGGTTTGGGCGAGAGAGAGAGAGAGAGAGAGAGAGAGAGAGAGACAGAGAGAGAAGCTCAGCAATGCAGTGAGTTAAAACAAATGTTGAACTGTTTTGCTTGCTTTGCTCATAACAGTGAAGGGGCCATTGTTATTTTTTTTGCCACAATGCAAGCCAGGCCAACAGTTGGGTTAAATGCCAGCTTAGAGTGTGCAAGTGAGAAAGTGTGTGCGTGCCTGGGCCCACTGCACAGTTTGGATGTAACAGAATTAGAATTTATGCACTCTGACTTCGCTATAGCTTGAGGACTGTTTATACCAACGTTTGAAAAGAATAACTAAGTCTGCAAGGTGTAATCAACAGCAGAAAGCCATACTGTTATAATGCAAAAAGAAAACCATGAGATAGTAAAGTCAATCAGGAAACAGATCCCTAAACTACGTGAACCACACTTTGACAAACAAGCCGACAATATACAACATTTAAAAAAAGCCCACTTGTAGGGCTATTGTCACTACAGCCATCTAAAATCATTGCTGACTATGGAAAGAGCAGAATGCAGACAAAAACGCTGTTTAAAAAAAACAAAAAAAAGGAGAAACACGGACAACACTCTACTCAGGGGCATAATTTAAAACAGATAACCAAATGCATTCGCCCAGCCCACTCTACTTCCAAGCTCACTTTTGCTGGCTGAAAGATGCAGCTGACATGAGGTGGAGAACAGCAGCAAAATCAGTAACATGTAAGCTCAAGGTGTTTCAACATAGTGCAAGTTCAACAGAGAGCTGCAAGTTTTACTTGTATAACTATTGTTAGCAATAAAGCACCCAATACCTCTAAATAAAATTAAGTTTTAACGTTCCAAATAAAAATGAAGCAGGCAAGTGAAAATGTGCAATTAATCCCTATCACGGTTTAACAAAGTTGGTTTTATACATGGATAACCAAGTACATCAATACTGATAGTGGCAGAGACCTAATCTAAAGTTTATTAATAGATCATCTAGTTGTCAATACATGCATGAAAGAAAAAGATAGAAAAAATATATAAATAAATAAGACACTTTGTTTGTACCTGTGCAGCCACTGTGTGAGAGCGAGTGGGAAACAACTTGGTAACACATGCGGTGTTGAAGCCAGCTTCTGACAGCCCAAACGCAGCACGTAGTCCAGCACCTCCTGCTCCCACCACTACAGCATCAAACTCATGATCTACCACTGGATAATGTGAGGATATCTGTAACATACACAAAGAAACCTAGGAAACTGATCTTAAACAATACTATTTTGATTTGCTTCCCTGTAGGTAAAAAGTCCTTCTAACAGCATCAGATTTGAGATAAAGGAGTGCTGCTGTCAACTAGATGTTAACATACATTTTTAACCTAACAATTTAATTTGATATATTATGATGTGTATAATAGGGGTGCAACGATTATTCGACTTAGTCAACGACCAAATTAGTTCGCAACTGATTTAGTAGTCGATTAGTTGGTGACGTCATTACGCGTCTTTCTCGCGCTCACTAGGGACGTTTTGACATTACTGCTCACTGGAGAGTTAACAACAGCGCAATGGATGCCTTAAGAGCAAAAACCTCAAAAGTGTGGGATCTAAACTCAGAAAAAAGGTTGTCAGTTGCACTATTTTTAAAGCCAAGCTTAGCTGGCTATGGGAGCACATCCTCCATGCTGGAGCATCTGAAGAGGAAACTTGTCGGCTCACTGAATGAAGAAGATTCAGCTTGGTAAGACATGCCCCGTCCCAAACCACGTACTAGCACACTACATAGTGTGTAAAAATAGCACATATACTATTAGAAGTGCACTCATTAGTGTCGTATGTGAAGTACAGAAGTTTGTGGTTTGGGACGTGGCGATAGTTGTGCTAGCAAGCTAGTTAGCTAATGTTAATGCTAAATACCTTCCTACTTCATGTTATGAGCTGTAACATTTTCTATTTCGAAATGCATGTTCTGTTGAATCATTAATGGAGTTGGAACAGAGAAGTAACTATTATTTACAACAACCCTGTTTACTTTCCAGATAACATTTACACTTTTAACCACTCCTTCGTTGTCTTAACGCCGAGGACACCGGTGCGGTCAAATTCAGCGAACACAGAAGGGCATTTCCAAACTGTTTTCTGTGTTCCGCGAACGCTTGCCACCACTCGCTAACAGTTTAGGTAGCTGGATAAAGAATTACCGTTGAAATTACCATTGTTCATAGACAACAAGTTTGCCACAAACACTCGCCACTTTCCCATCCGCTCCATCAGAGCGCATGTCCTCTGCAGTGGGGAATATCTGCTCTCAGAGGAGACCAAGCCTCTTACAAGAGCATAGAGAGACGCTGACTTTACTCATTTTCACTAAAGACCTGTGATTGTAGAATTTATTTGCAGCAAAGTGTAGACAGACAGCAGAATGCACAAAGCACAGACTGCTATGTTTAAATTAATTTTCTTATTTTCTTGATTAAAGAAAAACTGATTTAGTTTTGTTATATTTTATTGCTGCTACTTTGCATGTCCTTGGTAATAAATTGACAGGAAAAATACACAGAAGTTTTATTTTTTTATCTTTTGTTTTAGCAGGAAAGTTACTTAAAACAGTGAATTCTTGAATGGTATTCATCTTTGCTGTCTTCACTGTTAGCAAATGCATGAAACAACTTCAAACTAAATTTAAAAGCTAATAGCTACATAAAAGTTATTTGGTAATGCAGTGATTCATAATCCGAATAATCGATTATTCGTTTCAGTAATCGACAGATTATTCGACTATCAAATTAGTCGTTTGTTGCAGCCCTAGTGTATAACTGGTCCAAATTTCCAAACACTGTTCAATATTTCAAAATAAACATTCACCCAATAAATCACAAATTTCTCAGATGTATCACATGGTTTGACAAAAAACAGAACTTATGTTTGAAATCACAACTTTAGTCAGTCCTAGGTACTGCCATAAATTATTAAAAAATGAAAATAACTTACAGCATTTGAGACTTTAGCTTCACCTCTTTTGCCAGAAATGGAGAAATGAAGCTTGCGGATATGAGCTGGGAAAACTGCCGGCAGCTAAATAGACAGATGAAGAAACTTTATTAATGACCTGATTAAAATGAGAACAAATAGTTAACTGGATGATTCTCACATCAGTACAAAATAACACAGGCTATATTTTCACATGTAAACATTTAAAGCATTTTAGAAAGTATTTCTTAAAATCAGCACACACATTGTCCAATATGTTTCATGAACACGACTAATCACAAGGTTTATTTTGCTGTACATAAAAAGACCAAAACAGTAAGTTAAATGTAGCTTTCGAATTTGCTTTACACAGTATTAATAACATTTCTCATCAGTGAAATACAGAATCTCTAAGAAGACCCATTTTCACGTCCCCTCTGTCATTTGCAAATCATTTTTAGTAAAAAAATATACTTTGTTGTCACAGATAGCAGCTGTGCACAATTGGACTACTACACCAGACACCAATTAAAGCGCATTTCCCTCTGCATGTTAATGATCCTGTAAGTTCCTACAGTCAGTGGTTTTCAGTCTACTTAACCAACCACCTTCTTCAGCATTGTCTATGAACATTTCTCTTAAAGGACTTGATCAAACATGATGGCTATCAGATCTGGCAGAACACAGCATTGTTCACCAAAAATAAACAAAACAACTGCTTCACAAACTCCCAACAGCTTTTGGCAAGTAATTCTGAATGAGTTGATATGTCCATTTTTGTACACTTTGACATAGTAAATTAATAAATGCACAATTTCTGTACCTATGAGGTAGCAGACATGAATCAGTTTTTAAAAAAAAGGAAAATAAGATCCAGTATTTCAAATTAACTCAGTACTGCTTCTGTTACTCTTGCATGCCAGTCCACCACAATACCCAGCAACATAATTCACATACAACACAATGGGTAAAAGCAGACACACAGTGCATCTGTAAGGCGGCAACAGGTCAAACAAATTAACTGTATTTGACAAGTTATAAAATTGTTCTGTATTATGACATTATATAACTAATCATTATGATGATTAATTCTGGAATAATAAAAAAACTTTGAACAACACATGGATGCAGTTCTTCTCAAAAAACCCAGGGAAAGAAAAGGAAAGAAGAGGATATTAACATTGTGATAGGCATGCAGTTTAGGTGTCCCGTACTTAACTACAGACTAGTTGTATGTGCTATATCTGAGAAATTTAATGTAAAATGAATATTTATCAAAGAATGGCCCATTATTGTATACCATTACATAATTTTGGGGCTGTAAACATCCATGCATTCACAGGAGTTCACAGGGGGTTTCATTCCATGTTTTTATTTTCAAATGGTGTGCGCCAAAGCTATCTGAGCGCTACTTCCATCCTCTTGTGGAGAAATTTAAACTAAACTACAGATGTGTAGATGCATAGATGTACATTTTCTACAATTCTATAAACATATAGGTTATATATGTATAATTTAGGAATTAATAAAAAGTAGTTACATCCTTAATTTTAACATAATTTGTATGTGCCCTTAACTTTACTTAATTTACTTTTTAACATTTAATTATACTCATCTTGCTATTTATTGCAATTGTAATTCACTGCAGTAAGCGGGTTGTCAGGCGCCTAAGCTGAGATGGTATATATTTACACAAACTCAAGGTGGAGCTTAAAGGGAGGGGTTTTTTGATAGAGTCAGATAAGACCATAATCTCTGTTTAAAAAATGCTCTTTTATTGAGAACAGAGAAAAATAATGGCATTTGAAAAGGAACTGAAAACTGAGGTAAGTCACTCCTAGCCCTACTCTTTCTTCTAATGGTTACCAAACACAAACACACTCTAACTAACACCAAGCTGGGCACAAAATAACACAAACACATACACACACTAATTAAAAAACAACATAATAACAACATAAACAGTCTGTTTAGCAGGTGGGCGGTAGGGTTGGGACAGACCCCACAGACAACCTCAAAAGTACCTGTGTTTCTGAACAGAGCATTTTATAAATTATAGTATTCATTTTTGTTAATCTCAATGTTCGATCCATACATATATATATATACACATATATATACATACATACATACATACACACACACACACACACACACACACGTATGCGTTTATGTATGCGTGTATATACACCGATCAGGCATAACATTCTGACCACCTCCTTGATTCTACGCTCATTGTCCATTTTATCAGCTCCACTTACTATATAGGTGCACTTTGTAGCTCTACAATTACAGACTGTAGTCCATCTGTTTCTCTGCATGCTTTGTTAGCCCCCTTTTACCCTGTTCTTCAGTGGTCAGGACCCCCATGGACCCTCACAGAGCAGGTACTATTTGGGTGGTGGATCATTCTCAGCACTGCAGTAACACTGACATGGTGGTGTTGCGTTAGTGTGTGTTGTAACTATTTTCTGCCTCAGCACACATAACCCTTGTGTGGTGTTCGGGTCTGTGGGACCCATTTTCAACGTTTAACATATAAACATACATTTTCAATGACTTCACACTGTACACCCCCTACACATTTATATTATTCAGATGTTCAGGTGAACCTGTGGGGAATAAAAGTGTGGAGGTGCTGTGTCCTTTCACTCAGCTCCTCCTACATGGCCTGCTGTTAGTGTGTGTGTGTGTGTGTGTGTTTCAGTGTGTGTATGTGTTTGTATATGTGTGCGTGTATGTGAGGGTGGACACCATGGACAGGCTGTTGACTGGCTGCAAAAGGAGAACCCTACACTGCGAGCCAATAAACAATGCTGAATCGCTGCATGTTTTGTTGATGTGTAAATGTTTATGTTAAATAAAAAAGTAACTGCATATTTTACAGGTTAATTAATAAAATTCTGGGTGATTATCTGCCAGAGTATACAGTTCTACAGTAAGCTGGGCTGAGCCCCAGATCTTTACATGCCCAGCTAACGTATCTTTCCATTTGTACTACTATAGTGTGAAGAAGAAAAAGGGTTTCTTTGCTTGTAAATTTCCACCATGTGCATGATGGGAAATACTCTCAAAAATCTAGCTGCACAGTGTGTCCCAGTTCAGGGCCTGGATCCTTCGAAGGACATGGTCTACGAAGGCCTGTCCTTTGAAGGCTGCTTAGACCCGTCAAGGCTGAAACGAAATGAGACGCTTTGCCCTATTTTTGGCGGATTTTCTGTTTGCGTCACAGCACCGCTGTTCCCGCCCTATTGTTTTTTTTTTTGTTTGTTTTTTTTTTCTACATTTGTATCGATAGCCTTTCGCCTCAATTTAAACCCAATTCTTATATTTAAAAGTGTACTCTTCAGCCGCCGTTCGCTTCTCTGTTGATGCCGCCATGTTCTTGAATCCTTGCCGGCACGCTATGAACCTCGGGATATGTTGGCTGGCGAAGGATGCACCCGATGGATCCTTCTTTGCCATGAAAAAGAAGAACACATTTCTCCCCCGCATATGAAGGAGCCTTCGAAATGGGACGGCCTAGTCGCGCCGCTGTGACGCAATCGGCCTTCAAATGCAGCCTCCAAAAGACGCAGCCCCTGAAATGGGATACACTGACAGTCTTGCAATAGTAACCCTGCAAGATCCCTAGTCTTTGCAAAAATCATAGCTTGTGACTAAAAACTCTGTGCATGTCTGTAGGTGTGAGAAGGTGTCTGACTTTAAAAAGATTTTGAAAAGACTAAAGTCTTCTAGTGTATGGTTAGGATTAGCCTAGTTATGGATCAACCAATTTAAAAACTCACAGACACGGCCCACCACCAAATGGACACATTAAGAGTGACGGGCATAAATAACGCAATTTAACTATCAAAGACGCAACAAGGTCATCAGAAACCACGCCAATAACTTCACTTATAAAATTCAGCAGCTATAATAGCTAGGCATGTCAATGGCGCTGCCGGCCTTACACCAAACAACTTCAAGCGATTTCACTGTCGCAGACAAATTTCCAACGTCAGAAAACTCTGTGATTGTCTGTAGGTGTGAGAAGGTGTCAGACGTTAACGTTAGCCTTTTCAAAATCTTTTTAAAGTCTTCTAGTGTATGGTTAGCAGTAGCCTAGTTATGGATCGACCAATTTAAAAATTCACAGCCCACCACCAAATGGACACGTTAAGGGTGACGGGCATAAATAACGCAATTTAACTATCAAAGACGCAACAAGGTCATCAGAAACCACGCCAATAACTTTACTTATAAAATACAGCAGGTATAATATTATTCAGCAAAAAGTTTAAGTTTGACTTTCATTTTTATTTTTTTTGACCTTCAGTGTCAGCGGAATTACAGATAAATAATGCATGGCCAGGTAGACACTACAAAATTCCCCAAATATGACATCGAATTCAAGATATTTTTTAAAAACAAGATAAAAGCGGAAACTTTCACAACAGTACTCTTACAAGCTTGCTAACCCAACCTAGGCAGCTAAGCTAGCTAACTAGCTAACTAACCTCAGCAGCGCAGTAACGTAGCTACGTTAGCTAAGGGAACCAACAGCTAAGACATGCTAAATGTAACAACATTTCAAAGCTGTATAACGTTAAATGTTTTGAACTGAATTTATATATATATATATATATATATATATATATATATATATATATATATATAAACATTGCATAATACAAATTACATTATATATATATATATATATATATATATATATATATATATATATATATACTTTTTTTTACTTACAGCTTTCGATGACAAGATCTTTGTCCCGAGGACACGAGAAACATTTAATACTGCAGCCATTTTGCTTATGTCGCAATGGTAAAGGTTCTTCTCTTTCTTCTTCTTCCTTTTTCTCCTCTTCTTCTTCGCAGTATGGCGATTGGTAGACCAGCTTAAGGTGTATAACCGCCACCTACTGAACTGGAGTATAGACGGGAAACTTGTGACACCTCCCATGACTTTCATCAACTCCTATGAAGAAAAACAAGGCTTGGTTCGGAACAACCTACTTCATTCTGCTCGCGTTCTGATTGTGCCCTAAAGTAGTATGTAGTATGTGACCATATGTGCATTTCTCCAGCACGCCAAAGATACCCGGGTGAGGCACTACTCTGAAGCTGCATTGCACTCCCTAAGCAGTACTGTTACGTCCCCTATACGTTTGAGCACTGGATGTGGGAACTGTTTTTTTTTGTTTGTTTGTTTGTTTTTATTATTTTACTATTATTATTATTATTATTATTATTATTATTATTATTATTATTATTGTGTTTGTACAAATGTAGTTTATAGTAGAACAAGAAATAGTTAACAAACTGTGTAAATATAAAAATAAAATATTGTAATAATTTTAAACAATAAAGTTTAAACAATAAAAAATAAGAAAGAGCCAGGGTATAGAAAACATGTTTTTACAAAATTAAAATATAGCTGCAAGCGGTAATCTGTGGGGAAGCACCAGGAAGACATCGAGGAGTAAAGTAGTGGTCTCTGGATGTTTAACATCCATAACAGGGATTCGAACCCACGACCCTAGAGTTCAAAGGCAGAGGCTCTCATGGCGAGCCACAAGACATCCGTGGCACAAGTGCAGTTTTTGAAACAATTTATTGAAAAGAAGCAACAAAGAACCACACACCGTTTTAGGACAAAGTAGCAGCATAAACAAATTTCTATGTCTCTGGACATAGAAGGCAGCAAGAAAGACCCTTCGTTAAGATAGTTATTAAGTGTGTGTTCACAACAGCTGCTACAGCACCATCCAACATCTGTAACAGGGAATCAAACCCATGACATTAA
Source organism: Colossoma macropomum (assembly GCF_904425465.1). NCBI lineage: Eukaryota > Metazoa > Chordata > Actinopteri > Characiformes > Serrasalmidae > Colossoma > Colossoma macropomum. The sequence continues at coordinate 34,304,063 of NW_023494787.1, forward strand.
TCTTCAAAGGCGGATGTTTTTGTGGTGAGCTACAAGAGACCCACAGCAGACCTGTTTTTTTGTGAGAATTTATTGGTATGGAGCAATAAGGACCCAAGCACCATTTTGGGAATTAGTTCCCACCTTGCAATAACTGTGACTACATGGTAGTATAATTTCAAATGAAATCATAATACACTGTCAGTTTGTATATTTGTGTCAAATATGGTTATATTCAGACAATTATTGGTGTATTTTTAGCCTTATGGTAGAATAAGCCAGTTCACACCAATTTATTCAAATCTTCAGCCACACTGTGCTTAAAAGTCATGATATTTTTATGATGATAAATTTGATGTAAACTCAAGTATTAGTAAGAAATGTCTATTCTCCATCTTTTTTCAACTGTGATATTACTGAAAGTTTTTTAAGACTTGTATTTGCAAAATTGTTAGGCTTAGTGGAAAACTCAGAAATGCTCTTCGCTTAAAGACATACAGTAAAGCTGTCCATGTATATGTCAACAATGATGTGCAGTTACTGATTTGGCTCCCTCTGGTGGGCAGAGAAAAATTGTTGCTCTGACCAAAATTTGCTGAACTCAAATAATAGGATTTCCTGCACAGTACAACCTACACATATTTGCAAAATGACAATTCTCATTAAGATGCATAATTTGAAACAATTGTCAGGCTTTTATTGTTTTTATTCTTAGACAGGAATAATTACATTTTAGATTTTGGCAGTAAATTGAACATTGTAAGAGCTAACATAAGCAAAATCAAGCCAAATGTCATATGTTTCCTCAACTGATTATTATCAATAGACAAATCAATGCTGGTCATAATCAAAGCATAACTGACAAATTTGTGGTCCCCTGTTTTAGAATAGGCTAGACCAAACTGGTTGTTCCATAACATGGAATAATATTATGCTTAAAAGGCAAGCTTTTTTAAATAAATATTGATCTTGAGACTTCAACGGTTATTTTGAAACCAAGTTTGAGACGATGCAAAAACATTTCAGCAAGCTGTATGAAAACATCAGTTTTCAAACTCTGATAATTTACAGAAAAACAATAAAGTTTTTTAAAAGACTTGCATTTTCAAAATTGTCAGGCACAGTGGAAAGCAAAAAATACAGGAATTGTCTTGACCTAAAGACATACAGTAAAGCTTTCCACTAATAGTATATTTTTATTAATTAGTTCAACATTGATATTTGCAGATACTGATTTGGCTCCCTCTGGTGGCCAGAGAAATATAAAACACCTCTTGCTCTAATTAAAATTTGTTGAAATCAAATTATATGATTTCCTGCACAGTTAAGCAACCTACACATATTTGCAAAGTGTTAATTCTCATTAAGATGCATAATTTGAAACAATAGTCATGTCTTTATTTTAATCTTAGACAGGAATAATTACATTTTAGGTTGGAGTCATTATATTGAGCATTGTAAGAGCCAACTTAAGCCAATTCAAGCCAAATGTCATATGTTTCCTCGGCTGATTATTTTCAATGTATATATCAATTTTGGTCACAATCAGAGCATAAGTGACAGATTTGTGGTCCCTCGTTCCCGAATAGGCTGGACCGAACTGATTGATCCATAACTTGCAAATAAATTGTGCTTAAAAGGCAAGATTTTTAAATAATTATTGATCTTGAGACTTTGACGGTTGTTTAGAGACCAAGTTTGAGACATTGCAAAAACATTTCAGCAAGCAGTATGAAAACATCTGATGATTTACAGAAAAACAATATAGTTTTTTAAAAGACTTGTATTCGCAAAATTGCCTGGCTCGGTGGAATACATAAAATTCAGAAAGTTCCTTTGCCACAAGATAGATGTTGCAAAGACTACAACCATAAGTATGTTTGAAGTCGTAATTTGCATTTGATGTTGATGCTCCCTCTGCTGGGCAGAAAAGTTATTAATTATGTGGCCAACCTGGTCAAATTTCCACATTTCCCGTGAGATTTTGGAACATACATATAATTGCAATGTTTTAGATGTTAATAAGATGTGTAATTTGAAACCATTATCTTTTCTTTATTTCATTCATAGAAGAATATAATGACATTTTAATAATTACGCACTAGATTAAGTATTGTAGGGGCTTATGACAATCGATTTAACTGAAACTTTACATTTTTCTTTAGAAAATAGTAATGTACATGTTTACAAAGATTTATCACAATCACCTAAAAACTAAAGAATCTATAGCCCCCTAAGTCAGAAAAGGCCAGGCTGAACAGGTTTATTGGTGTTTTATGGTTGTTCTTTGCAATAAAGTCAAGGTTTTTTTGATAATTATTTACCTACAGACTTCACAGATTGTTTTAAGACCAACGTTGAAACAATGGTCTTAAAATCCACAGACTAGTTTGAAAAGCTGAATTTTCAAACATTGATCAATCGAAGAAAAACTTTACAGAATTTTAAAAGACTTCTATCTTCTAAAATGTCATTCTCAGTGTAAGCAATTATATGAATTGATTTATTTTGATCTATGATAAAATTTATAGGACTTATTCTTGTTTATGCTCTATAGCACCACCTCAGGGCCAATTGAGATCAAACTTTATAGGCTATTAGAGACTGCATATGTGGACACATGATATAATTTTTGTGATGATTGGCCAATGCTAAGCCCTCTAAATGCCTGTTGAAAGCTTATTGGCCAATGGCGGCCATATTTGTCCTTAATAGGTCATGTAAACATTAGGCCATGGATACAGCATGCAAAGTTTCAGCTTAATTGGCCAAGCAGTTGCTGAGAAACAGATTTTTGGTTGTTATAGCACCCCCTATTGAGTAATCGGTATCAATCTTGGTGAGCTTCCAAAGAATCATGTGGGGTACAGGACTGATAAGTTTGATGAGAATTGGCCAAAGCAATCTCGATATGTAGCCATTCATGTGAATTAAGCCAAACACTGAGGGGCTTAATTGGCATGTGGCAGCCATACTGTTTAAAAATATTCATATTTTTTTGATAATTCTTGACCTCCAGACTCCCCTGAACATTTTGAGACCGAAATTGTGTTGATATCTTGAAAAACCTCAGACGAGTAGAAAAATGTAAATGTCACATATTTTGCCAATTATGACGATATATATGGGGGCGGAGCTAAAGACATGCAGTGGAGAAGCAAGAATTTTGAGTGTAGCCCCAACGGTTCAAGAGATATGGGCAAAAACGTAAAATGCTGCTCTATAGCCAACTGGGGTCATTTCAGTTGCCTGAGTAGTGCGGGGGATTCTACATCTACCCTCCAAGTTTGGTCTTTGGGTGACTTACGGTGTCTTCTCCACAAACCATTTTAGGGAAGAAAAAGAGTAAGAAGAAGGAAAAAAAATCCTAGCAAAAGCAATAGGATTCCATGCACCTAAAGGTGCTTGGACCCCTAATAATGTGCATATACTCATGTGCATATACTCATAGTTTTTCTTCCAACGGCATCTACAATCTCCTCCAGAGAAATAGGAGATCCACAGAGCCTTTTCTGATCTAATTCAATTTGGGTGTTATTATTTAGAGAATCTAAAAAAACTAGAAGTTCACATTTCACAATATTCTGACTTTCATTAGTTGCAATAAAAAATAAAGCAATGGATAGAAATAGTATTAAAGTCATCAGTAATTATTTAATAAAAACAATAAAAAAAAAACTGTTTGCATTATCTTACGAACAAGAACTGTAAGAGTAGGGTGTTAATTACTCACAAAATAAACTGGACAAGCTATATTAAGGCACCTTAAAATTACTCAGATTACTCTCAGTAGAATCACACCAGAATGGATAAAAGACAACTTAAAACTTAAGGCAGTTTGACCTGCTGACGAAGGCACGACCACCAAAGTATGCTTTTTTGCCTTTCTTGTGTGCACTTTGTTAGCCTCCTTTCATCCTGTTCTTCAATGAAAAGGTATTATTTGGGTGGTGGATCATTCTCACTGAGTGAATCAGACGCAGAGGAGCAGTCCAATTTATTTTCTCTAACTAATGAAAACGATAAAAAGATAAAAATCTCATAAAGGGACATCTAACAATCACTACATTATATATCATTATAGAACACATAACTATTATGTTCTACTATATAACAACTGTCATACATAATAAACACTATTATTAAACATTGACCCCTATTATTAAATGGTGACCCCAGCAACTGTCAGAATATGTGAATGCACTACATCTCCATAAAAATTAATTACAGTTCAATCAAATTTTTACTGGTGACTTAGCATCAGGCTATTCTGGCTAAAATATGCATGGATGATACTACCTGATTAACTATAAGAGGTAAACAGAAACAGAAAGTACAAACCAGACAGACAAAGAATCCTTCATAAAATATCTTCCTTAGGCTTTCAGTACAACTATCTATATGTAAACTTTACATAAACCTGTATTTTCAATGCATAATTATTTATTTATGATTTGAATTTCATGATTTTGTTACAGTGGTCCCATAAAGAAATATAAATGGTTGTATATGCATTGTGTATTGTTTTTATATTTCTTTATATAAGCTAGTTTATTTCTTAATATACACTAATCCAAATATTGCTGTAGAGGGTAAGTATACAGTAGGCCTACAATGAAATTTACAAATGTAATGTTAAAATGGTGCTCTACTGTTCACAAAACATTCATTAAAGCAAATTTGGACCACTGCTTAGGTCTGTGATGTTATTGTCATTTTTTCCAAGGCTTTATTGGGTGCGTACCATTCCATTAGGCACCAAATGGCTCTTTGGATGTGACATCAAGCTTTACAACACATAAAATAAGAATTGAATTGGGCAGAAAGACTGACAATGTTCCGGGCTCTTAAGGAAGCAAACATAAAGTCTGGTCCATTTGGACAGTGACACAATTTTGGTTGTTTTGCCGCTGTACACCACCACACTATATTTGAAATTAAGGAATCAAGATGTCATTAAAGTGTAGAATTTCAAGGGGGTTCACACAAATATTGCATTAACTGTTTAGGATTTATAGCCATTTTTACATAGTCAAAAGTAATTGGTAAATTCAGTTTCATGGCCAGGTGTTTTCATGACAAATTAAGGAGCTAAAATCTCTGGAGTTGATTCTAAGTGTTCAACAAGCATTTCATAGCTGTTCATGAGAACATCTAAAGGAGTGTTGATGCAAGCAAAGCAGGTCATCATTAAGCTAAAATACAAAACAAACCTATCAGATTGAACCTATCATTTGGTACATTCTTACAAAGAAGGAATGCACTGGTGAAATCAGCAGCACCAAAAGTCCTGACGATGGAAGACAAGTAAAGTGGATGAGTGCAGAATTACTTCTGTGGTTAAGAAAAAACCCTTCACAACATCAAGTCAAGTCAAGGACATTCTAGAAGGAGGGTGGTGTATCACTAGCAAAGTCTACAATAAAGAGATGCCTTAATGAATGAAAAAATACAGCTGCAAACCATTGATAACACTCAAGAACAGAAAGACCAGATTAGACTAAAAACCAACTTGTACAACTTGTACTAGAATAATGGGAGGAAAGGAATATGGAGAAAGAGAGGAAGGGCTCAGGATCTAAAGCATACCACATCATGTGTCAAACGTAGTGGAGGCAGTATTATGGCACTGACATGTATGGCTGCTGATAGAACTAGGTCACTGGTGTTTTTTGATGATGTGACTGCTGGTAAAAGTAGCAGGATATATTTTGCTCAGACCCAAAACTGCAAAAACAACCCAAAAGCTTTTTAAGGCAAAGAAATGGAATGTTCTTGAATGGCAGAATCAGTTACCTGATCTCAACACAACTGAGCATGCTTTTCACTTACTGAAGGCAAACCAAAGGCAGAAAGACCAACAAATAAGCAGCAACTGCAGGCTGCTGCAGTAAAGGACTGGCAAAGCATCTCATGGGAGAAAACCCAGCATTTGGTGAATGACTGTCCTTGTACTTTGGTGATGTCCTATCCCCATTCCCATTACTCTTCCAATGAACCAGCCCTACTCCCCATCCCCATATCACTATCAATGATCAGCCCTGTCTCCCCATCCACCATACCCCTACTGATGAACCAGCCCTGTCTCCTCATCCCCATACCCCTACTGATGAACCAGCCCTGTTTCCTCATCCCCATACCCCTTCCAATGAACCAGCCCTGCCTCCTCATCCCCATACCGATGAACCAGCCCTGTCTCCTTATCCCCATACCCCTACCAATGAGCCAGCACTACTGCCAACTGAAAAAGGGATAATTGCAGGGAGTCTGTGGGATGGCTATCAACTAAGTAGTCAAGTTTAGGCTAAGTTTTTATGCTGCTGTTGCCACTACACTGGCATTGCCTGTGGTGATGGGGTGGTGGGGCCTTACTTTTAAGCCTGTGGAAATGGAGCGAGTATGTAAAAATGGCTGTAATTCCTAAGTGGTTAATGCAGTATTTTTGTTAAACCTCTGGAATTAAAAGGCTACACCTCAATCGCATCTTGATTGCTTCATTTCAAATCCATTGCGGTGGTGTACAGAGGCAAAATTACAAAAAGTGTGTCGCTGTCAAAATACCTGGCTGTATGATGTAAACAGTCTACTGGCCACTTTACCTACATGATAGACAAGCAAAAAAAATCTATTAAACTAGGCTCATTCTTATGAGACAATGTCATATGATGCCAGTATTCATCACTATTATGTGAAGTTCACTTTATTTAGAATATGTTCAGCATACTAACCAAAATAAATACCAGCAAACAGTAAAGTCACCGTTTACAGGTTTATTTTTGTTCTTTGACAATAATATATACACGTGCATATTAAAAATCTATGGGCCTGTGGCGCACACACACACACACACACACACTTCAAATCAAGTCAGGTCAGGTCAAACTTTGTCATGCCATTACAGGTTTGTCAATAAAGAAACAAAATGCAGTTCCTCTGGAATACAGTGCTAAATTTAAACACAGCATAACACAAGAGGGTAACTATTATATACACACAACAATAGACTTCTCTTTACAATAAACCATGCTAACATTAAGGACAGGACATCAGACTGTAAGAATCATAGACAACAAGACTGAAGACAAATGTGCAGTGCTTGACTATTGCAGAAATGAACACTGTAGATGTGTTATTAATCAGTACAAGCTGTGAACTTACTTGTCCTCGCAGCAGTCAACAGATCCTGTACAGTGTGTATGTATACAAATGTATATTTGTCCATGTAAATGATGGAGCCAAAAAAATGTCTGTCTGGTGTAAAGTGACTAGGTTTAGAGATGATTGCCTAAAAGTCCACCAGCCAGATCTGTTCAACTGTCTCAATGGTTGCAGACAGTAAATCTTTATCAGTCTGGAGGACTCCATAGCTTGCTTCCAGATGGGAGGGATGAGAACAGTCCATGCAGGGGGTAAGTGGGATCTTTCCTGATAATGCAGACACTTTTTTATATACCGTTTGTTGTAGGTGGTCTTGAAGGCAGGAAAACTTGAACCAGTGATGGAGTAGTTTTCACCACCTGCTGCAGTGTTTTCCCACTGGACGCAGAGCAGTTTCTATACCAGACAGTGATACTATAGAATTCTTTGCAGGGCTCTCAGTCTCTCCATCTAATACCACTATAAAGAAAAAAGAAGCAACAAATAGTTGAATATGTTAAACAAATATGTTTGACATGTAAAAGCGTTCTACTCTATTAATTTAATTTTAGCATGTTTTTGTCTTACTGCAAGTCCTCATAATATCACTAGTTTTGTACTGTTGCAAAAGACCAGTCTCACACGAGTGCAATTACAGGTTGTAGCCATGCATAGAACAAACCATGATCAGTTTCTGACCACAGTACTTCTTGACCAGATACTGTTATTACTGGATATTTTATGGGTGGCACAGCAGTGACACAGACATGTTAGTGGCATGGCAGTGTGTGTGAGATATTGGTAAAAGTTTGATGTTTGGGCTTTTACTGCATCAGCAGTGCTTTCTACATACCACCCAAAAATAGCCAGTCAAGAGCAGCTTTGTGGTCAGAAACTGACCATTGATGAAGGTAAGGTTTCCCACTCCCAGTCCTTTTGACCCTTTGATAAGCACATTCACTTCTTTACACACTTAACCCAGCCAACAAAATGCTTGTGAATTAGTTAATGAGTTGAATCAGGTGTGTGCAATGAGACAAAGCACAAAAATATTTATAATCTGGGCTGGGTTTGGGAAAACCACTGAGCTAGAGGATGACTAACAAAAATTGTACATCAGCAAATTGGATCTATGACCAATGGGAAAGATTAAGGCCTAATCCCATTTCTTATTTTTACCCCTATTCCTCAATTTCGAGTGTCACCTTGCCTCTTGGTACTGAGTTTCAAGGGGTAGTGGTTGAAATCTTCATCTACGAAATAGGACAACCCTCAAATAAAGAACATTACTTCACTAACAGGCTACTAGCGGTTCTCTGTAGGCGACCCTGCCAGTCTGCAGTGAAAGCAGAGGAGGGTACATTTCAGCAACATCGCTGCTGGGCTTTAGTCAAAGTAGGGGGGCTCTTAATACAATGGTTATCGTAATTTTTTAATGTAGAAAATACTCACATTTGTGGGTTTCTTTGGTCACTTGCGCAGCCATCTTGCCTTTTTTTTTCTCATAACACTCCGTGTGGAGTGTGCCTCTGAAAACCTCCATTTTGAGGTCAATGTAGCCCTGACACTTCGCCCTACCCCTCTACCTTAACAAAAAATGGGACACTCTACCCCTAGACGTGAACGCACAAAACAGAAGGGTAAGGCTAAGTGGTAGGGGTGAGGGGTGAAATGGGATTGGGCCTAAATGTTCAGTCTACACACTGTGAGTTTAATACCGTTTCAGTTTCACAATGATAACAATAATTACAGACATGATGGTCACGGTTCTGTCTTACTTATCTAGAAGGCCTTTTGCTCAGCATCTTCTCAAGCAAAAGACTTGGGTTGCAGTTTCACTTGGCACTCTGTAATGCAAAGACACAAGAATCAAAAAATGTGCTGTCAGTTCAACTGACAAAAAAATCAATAATACTTAATCTCTAAATGGCTTTCATAGCATGTCTCAAACATCTCATAATTTCTTGAGAAAAAGCACACTATTACTCCAACGTGCAATTTCTATATCTTCAGAATATTCCTTGAATGTACAACAAGTATTGGCCTACTAGTAGCTCATTAGATAAAGTCATTTCCTGTTCGTTTTAAAATATAAATACCTGCGACAACAGGGTGCACAACTACAGTCCTGTAGGGCCAGTGTTTAACAAAGTTTAGAGGTTTCCTTACTCAAACACACTCAGTAAACCTGGCAATTAACAGATAATTGTAGTCAGGTGTGTTTTGTGATCAATATTTTATTAACAAGTGAACACACAGAACATAATAAAAGCCCAAGATTCATCTTCACATTAGATATAGTATAGAGTCAATAGATATAGTATAGCATCAATAATCACTGCTAGATATCAAAGTAGCAACTTCAATAATGACAGTAGTGATTATCAGTGATTAGGTGTGTTTGAGTAGGTAAATCACCAAACTGCCGGTCAATGGCCCTCCAGGACCAGAGTTGTGCTAGAATGTTTAGATGGCAATAAAAGTAGAAAAAGAACAAGACTTAACATCATTGGTCACAAGACTAAGATGATGGGACCTAATATCGTACTTATAAATTCTTATACATTTTGATCATTAAATCCTAAGTAATTATGATTTAGCAAGAACATGGAAAGATGCGTTGGAATGATCACAGCTTCTTTGAGTCTGAATACAAGCCTTTGAAGTGTTTACTTGAGATTGGTTTAACTGTTATCTTGCACAGGTCTTGCAAAATTGGAAGTATTGGTATTTTGACTGCCTGGCAGTTAGGACATTGCCTTTGCTCATTTTTTGTCAGTTTACTAGAAAATATATGTAAGTAATGAAAACATTGTGCAGAAAACATATTCTCAAAATATATTCAAAAACTTTGTTAGGGTCATATAGTGAAATTTCTTCTTACATGAGAGACTCCACAAACCTGTTAGAAAACTTCACCACAGGTGTGAGCCGGACAAAGGCAGGTGTACAGTCAGGAAAGTTGCAGAGTTGACATATAAACTCGGTCTGTGTGACAAAATGAATAATACAACATTATAATGCTAATTTGACACAGCTAACATTAGCTAGCTAGCCATCAAGTAACATAAAGAACTCTGTAATTTGCCCAATAAACTCTACAGACAATGATAGACAGTGGTCTAATTTTAGCTCTACCTGTGTCTTCCTTATCATAACTGTGTCTTACTTCCTGTGCACTTTTAAATCAATTTTGCATGCATACCATTGTAATGTAAAATGCAAAAAATCTGAAATCATGATAACTGTTGTTGTTACTGTTATCATCAGTAATTGTAGTATTAATATCTGAATTAGTTGATCAACTGGAAATTACTGACTTTTGATGACTGATTTGCCACTCTTTGTTCTATGTCTGTATGTAACTCTAGAAGTTTGTTGTCTGATAGTCAGGCATAATAAGCAGCAGTTTGATGATATAGCCTTTAAGACAAATTTATTGGTAACACTTTACTGTAGGGCACGGTAACAAAGGCTACATGACACCTACATAAGCACTTCATGACAACGGACACAAACATACCTAAACATTTATAAACACTTATTCCAAAAGGCGTCAGCTGTCATAAAGACTGCTTTTGTCAACTTTGATGTCAAATTGACATAACAACTATGTCAAGAGACATAGAGTTTTGGTGACATTAGGTTGTGTCATGACATTTTGTGAGGTGAAATGACATAGCATGTTATGACAACTGACAACACAGTGCTGATGATGTGACACAGCTTGATAAAATGAGGCAGTTGGTTAAACTGAACAAAAGTGAAAACTTAAGGCCTACACAATCGCAGTAGTGAGGTTGGGCACTGATTCTGGGTGAATAAGACTGACGTTCATCAAAGAAAACGGACTACAAAATAAAAGTCTATAAAATTCTTTGTACAATTGTAGTCCATCATGTGCGAACTCTGTAACTCTTTACTCATCCTTCATTAAAGAGAAAACAATGGTGCAGGATGCAAATTTCAGCACTTTTCTGTGACTCCTCTGTTGAGATCCTGTTGAGGGAAGAAGATACAACTAGTTCTTACCTTCCAAGCACACCGGCTTAGGTCTTCCACTTCTGGGCTCTTGAAATGTCCTTCCATAAAATACAAGCATGCCTCTAAGGTTACTGCTTCAGTGTCTTGGCCCCTCAGTGGTGGAATACACTTCTCCCTAAACTCTGCACTGCACGATCTCTCAGCTCCTTCTGTCATCGTCTGAAGAATCACATACTCTTAACTCAATCTCTAGACTTGTGTTATAAATATGTAGTTTACTATATTTAACTTTATGGTACGAGTTGTCTTTTAGAATAGACTCTTGCAGTCTCAATCTATAGTATTCTGTTGTGCTTTTGCTTCCACTGTTTGCACATCTTGTGCTGGTTAAGAGAATCTGCTAAATGGCAAAATAATGTGGGTAATGAAAAATCATTTTCATGAATCCTTAATCAAATACCATGACACTGTAATGACACTGTTATGTATGTTCTCTCTGGCTCTTAAGTGAGTTCCATTTTACAGTTTATAATATTTTTATGAATCCTTATTCAAGCGCCATGACACTCTTATGTATGTTTTCTCTGGCCCTTACGCAAAGTGAGTTCCATTTTACAGTTTTTAATATTTTTATGAATCCTTATTCAAGCACCATGACACTCTTATGTATGTTTTCTCTGGCCCTTACATAAAGTGAGTTCCATTTTACAGTTTATAATATTTTTATGAATCCTTATTCAAGCGCCATGACACTGTTACGTATGTTTTCTCTGGCCCTTAAGTAAAGTGAGTTCCATTTTACAGTCTATAATATTTTTATGGATCCTTATTCAAGCGCCATGACACTCTTATATATGTTTTCTCCGGCCCCTAAGTAAAGTGAGTTCCATTTTACAGTTTATAATATTTTTATGAATCCTTATTCAAATACCATGATTTATAATAATATCTTCATGTATATTTTCTTTGGCAACTAAGTGAGTACCATTTTGTATCAGCTTCATACAGTAAATCAGTGTAATATTCAATGTAATGACAGTCATATGTACAAAAGGTACTTGAACTTTTACTTGACATTATTTGGAATTTATGGCTGAATCACTTTTTACATAGAATGCTGCATGAGACAAAAAAAAATCTGAAGCTGGATCTACTGTTTTTTTTCCCCAAACTAGTACAAATTTACACATTTCTTTTCCCAGATACATCTGACACTTGCAGTAGTAACATGACTGAAATTACATTTCAATAATATTCAATTTATTAGTAATTCGCTATGTAAAATGTAAATTAACACCATTCCATCTTTAAATCTGCAATAATAACCACTTCAAGTTAGGCCGGAGTCCATTCTACAATTACCTGTGGCAAAACTGACTTTACTGAGAAAACAAACAGGAGTGTTAGTATCCAAATAGTGACACCAATGAACAAATCTTCCTAGCCTTCATTTATCGTTGGAATTTTTTCAAATCATGCATCAGCCTACCCAATAGACCTTCAGGGTGGTTATTTCCAAGCCAGTTCCGCCATTCAATCAATCGAAGGTGGTACTTAAGCAGTCTGGATGTGCGACTACCCCTATGACGCCATATGTCCACCTTGTATGTCTGCCAAGTGCGTTCAATATACTGAGTGTGGCTGCCTGTCCTGGCATCAACAAAATTGTCTTTGTGGCATACAGAGAAATGCTGATATCCATACTGACTGAGCTGACCCCTATACGCACGCCATTCGTCGCTTATTATGTAACTTCCTTGTTTTACATGCCGTCTGATCACACAAAGAACAACACGGCGTGAGTGTGTCTTCACAAGTTTGAGGATTGGTCTTCTAGTAGTTATCCCGACCTCCAGCATAGCGTAGACCCACTGCCGTTTGCGACGCCAGCTGTTGCCAAATCGTCCTCGATTGTACTAGAGGAGAAAAAAATCTATTTAGAGGTAGTGCACTGTAAAAAAAAAAAAATAAATCCTGTAACATTTACAGTAGCTTAGTTGCCAGCAAAGCACTGTAAATATACAGCAATGGACTGTAAGACATTTTACTGTTATTTTACTATATTTCTACAGCATTAAAACCACAGTAACTATAGTAAACACACAGTACTTTCCTGCAGGGGCAGACAGATAATAAGAAATTCACATTGGGCACTCAGGCCCTCAACATATCTGGTAGCCAAAATTAAGTTTTTGCGGGCCACGTTTATAGAAATACTTTAATTGTATATTTATTACATTTACAATTTTAAAGTAATGCTTTACTACCAAATTAATTGTCAGGTGCTGCTTTGAAATGAAAATATTTAGTAAATTTACATCAATAACAACACACATTCACTTGTGCCCATTTTCTGAGCAGAGAGCTATTAGATGAAGCTGTATATTATAAAAAGATGTTGGGTTACTTATTTAGTATTCGGTTTCATTGAGTCAGTTAATGCTTAAAAGCATATAAGCTAAAGCATATATAGCTTGCAGGGCATGTGTGTGTAACAAAAACATTATTAAAAAAATTATTGGTAATTAATTATTAGATACCGCTCAGGGATAAAACATTTTTTTAATTAATGGTAGATATTTGTAAATGTGTAAAAATACTGCTGATCTGGTGTTTTTTAAAAGGAAAAATCCAAGAACAAATTCCTGATTCACTGACTCCACCTCCTATACATCTATAAGTCACTTCATTAGGTCCAGCTACCTAGTATTTACACTCATTGTCCATTTTATCAGCTCCACTGACCATATAGTTTCACTCTGTAGTTCTACAGTTACAGACTGTAGTCCATCTGTTTCTCTGCATACTTTGTTTCTTCAGTGGTCAGGACCCTCACAGAGCAGGTACTATTTGGGTGGTGAATCATTCACAGCACTGCAGTGACACTGACGTGGTAGTTTTATGTTAGTGTATGTTGTGCTGGCACAAGTGGATCATACAGTTTTTGTGAGTGTCCACTCACTGTCCACTCTATTAGACACATCTAACCTATTGGTCCTCCTTGATTATATTTTATCTGAAGCCGCATAATTTGTGTTGGTCATCCTCTAGTCCTTCGATGGTGCTCAGTTTCTGGACACAGGACACTGTTAACTGGTGTTTAAAAACTCCAGTAGCACTGCTGTGTCTGATCCACTATGTGCAGCACACATGCACAAACTAACACTCCACCACCACGTTAATGTAACTGCAGTGCTGACAATGATCCACCACCCAAATAATATCTGCTCTGGAGGGGTCCTGACCACTGATGCAAGGGGGTAAAGGGGGGCTAAAAAAGCAGAGAAACAGATGGACTACAGTCTGTAATTGTAGAACTACAAAGCACACCTAGTTCAGTGGAGCTGATAAAAAGGACGAGTACCCATACAAGGTTGGTGTACCTAATGAAGTGGCTAGTCACGGTATCTTGCATTTTATTTATGCCCAAAGTCTTTAAAGTTTATATTAATTTTAAACCTTTCTTCATTAAATATACCATATTTTGTGTTATTGCTGAATAATCTGAAATAATGTTGTAAATATTTATGGGGATTCTGGGAGTATATTTCATAGGATCTTATACAAATGTAAATTATATCATTCACTGAAAAAATGGCACTTTAAATTTACATGATTAAAATGTGACAAGTGATGCACTTAAATAAAATGTGCTGCATTCTTGCCATAATACATATGATGCATCCACATATAAGATGTTCGTAGCCCAGTTTGAGCTGCTTTTGGAGTTTCTGATCCTTTTGCCACTTGTTAAAATGTTCCAGTTGCTGAAAAATAATTCATCATCTGATGTGTTCTCATGCCAACAGCAGAGATGACTGTGACTGGTTAGAGAGTTACTTTCGCTGGCAATAGTTCAAACGGAGCGCATTTTCACTGTCTGATATTCGCATTTGGTGTATAAAGGCCCTTAGGCCACACCATAAGGTAAGGTTATTGTTTACAGCGTTGGGTTACCATCCTGCTAGAGAATGGTAATGTTTAACATCATACTAACCAACACGTACAAACACGCATGAATGTATTTCATAAAATAAAAATGATTACAGAAACTTGACACATGATTACAGAAAAATGGTAATATTTTTCATAACCCAAGCTAAAGCACATTTTTCAATTTTAATATTTTTCAAAAGAATTCAGTACTGCATTTTGGCGTATTTAGTATTTATTTATATTACCTTCCTAAGTTTTCCAGGACCCATACGAACCCTGATTTTAATCGTGAATCCTTTTTTTTCAGATCACAGAGCACTCATCAAACAGCACTTGATGTGAAAAAAACTCTATTACCTTAATCACACATCTAGTAAAATAATGCATTACCTTCCTTTTGTGAGAGAATTTGCTTTCATCAAGAACAACAAAGTGATGTCGACCACCAACCTTCATGCCTTTGCTTTTAAGACAGGAAACAGCTTTCATGCACACCTGATATTCACAGAGAAGTACATTTCAGTACCACATATTTTATAAATATTGTAGCTGGAATGTACTTCCATTTTCCCATTTCTAAGCCCTTGCAAAATTTAAAAATACACTGAAAAAATAATGCTTTGTATTTGCTCGATTTAGGTATATCCATTGGTAGCAAATGACTAAAATATGTTACATTAACACAAAACAAGTAAACCCAAAAAAAACAAAATTGTGTTTATGTAATGTATTTTATTTATTATCCACTTGACATGTTTAAGTATGATCCGTTTCTTTTCACTGTATAGGCTATATATGTGTCCCTGCTTCCCAGCTTTAATTCAGGGAGTGATGGACTATACATAACTCAATTTCTGGCTGGGTCACAACCCGATTCACCTAAATCACCAATGAGTTGTTTGCAAAAGGCACAAACAATAACTGTCAAATTTGATTGACCTATTTATTTTATAGGGTTCTATATATAATGAAGCAGTCATAAACAGACCTTCCTTACTGTATGTGCCATTTTGGTCAGCGTTCTTGAACTGCCAGCAATCCCATCTTCAAGCATGTCAAGTTGTCTTAGCTGCAGACCTTGGGAAATCTACATTTGGTGTAGGAGGGTAAAACATTAGTCCAAATAACCCATAAGTTTATAAAAATAACTTACAAATGTCAACATTTGAGCAGGAGGCGTTTCTTTCATTAAGGCCTGTTCCACCCCATTGAAAGTAATGCCCACCTCCATAACACAGTCGACCATACTGGAATGAAACGCTGTCTAAATCCTCTTAATAAAAGAAATACAAATAAATATACAATTACTGACCAGTTTGCATTTTTAAATTTAATTGATTTCAGATTAATAATAGTTTACATCTAATAGGCACAGTGGTTTTGTACAAATTTTAGTGAAGGGGCTATGTCTGGAAAAGTTGATATGTGGATTAAATAAATGCCTCATTAAATAATTACAGTGACAAGTTAATATTATTCAAGCTCTTATTCAAGCTTTAGCTTGCTAAAGGGGCTGGACACTGGATTGTTATAATAAATCTTTATCTCTGTAATTCTGAACTTATGTGACTTGATGATCATTTGATGACCAAAGTCAAATTTGGAAAATATCAAATATACTTAAAAGCTATAAAAACTCCACTTCTGTCTGCTCAGGACTGTGTATATGTAACTGTAATCATGGCAATGTAAACAAACGTAAGGCAGCAGGCTTTTTTTATATTTATATTTCTTTTTAAACTTTAATTTTCAGACAGATGTCAGACCTTGAATCAATATCAAGATATCGGAATACGGAGGTAAAGCTAAGTTCAATCAGGAGTGATTATGGTAATCACAAAGGTAATATTAATTCTGTTCGTGACTAACGCAAATGCCGCTGGCTTTAGGTAAATAAAGTAACGTTAATGTTGGTTTGGATAGGTGGCAATGACAGCCAACAATCATTGCTTTCCCTTTTCCTAGTATACTGTAAAAACAAGTATATAGGCCAATGACATAAAAGCCAGCCCGTGCATAAATAGCATGTGATGACAGTTAGCTAGCCTAGCTGACCACAAACGGTAACGATAATGTCATCGAGGTTCGTCAGTTTTCGATAAACCTAAGTTAAAGTCTCAAAGCGCGTCATCCATTTCGCTGTGACATCTGTTCATTGCCATAAATAAAAAATAAAAGTGACGTACCTTACAGTCTGGAGCTATCTGAGATTTAAGCTTAGCTACCTAACTTCGTATTTCAAAATCGGACAAGTACTGTTGTGTGGCGCTGTTGTATGACGTAAACTGAAAGCAGCAGACAAAAAAACAAAACAAAAAAAAAAAACACAGTTTGGGTATAAAAAAACGGTACTGTGTCATCTGCTGATGATTTGGAAGACTGCACTATTAAAGATCATTAACTATAACACAGTGTTGAAACATAAGATGTTATAAATATTCTGATATACGTTCTGTTTTAAAATGGAACACGGTCAGTAATCGTGCATTTATTTATTTATTTATTTGCCTTTCATTAGGAGTGTTTAGATTTTTTCTACATTTCATTCAGATAATTCTCCGAGTGTTAAGACGCGCCATCTACAGGTGACAGAATGTAACTGCGGCAGCATTTAAGATGGAACTGAAAATAAGAAGTCAACTCTAGAAGCACTGAGACATAAGTGTAACTACCTACCTGTAAATGAACATCAGCCATCTCGCCAGAGATTTGCGAGATTTGTACATCACAGATCCATAACGTACTGATGTTTTCTTTGCTTTGTGGTTTGTTCCGCAAACCCTTAAGGCAAACAATAAATGTTCAATCAGTTCATTAAGTTTACGTTGTTGTGTGCCAAAATGAGTCTAGGCAATGCTCAACGTTATGGTTTATGAAATCTAACAAAAAATTAGCAAAAGCGCAGTTAGGCCACTTACCAGGTAAAACCATCACTGCGTGGGCTTTCTGTCAGTCGCATACGACGTGTGCATATGCAACACCGCATTGATCTTTTCAGTATTCCCCGGCGTTGCATCCATCTCACAGTTCTTCTCCTGTTGTTAATTGTGTCCCTTCGATGTACAAGTTTATTTCAAATTTCATGTTTTTGCCGCTTAGTCTGCAGCCAAGGAAAATCATGGTAAGTAATACTTAAGGGTCGCATACAATAGTTTATTACTATACATACAGCGTAATCATATACTTAAGGTTAGTCCCAATGTGCAGTGTCTTGTGAACAATTTAAGCAAGTTCCTAGATAGCCTAGCTTAACACAGTGGTAGCCAGCTTGCTAGGTGTAGCGACCAACATGTTAGCAAGTGGTAACATGAGCCTGAGGGTGGTTGGGCTGTGGGATTGCTAAAGCATAAAAACAATGTTTTTTGTGATCTTATTTTCTTTCATGTCTGATTTTGAGAAACAGAATCGTATAAATAGACGCGCCAAGTGAAAGGGACAAGTTTCAAATGAACAAGTTGAAAAGGAGCCAAGTGGGGAACAAGGAACATCTCTTCCACCACAAAAGCAGGGTATGTAACAGTTACTCAACGTATTTGGCCAGCTGGCTAGTTTAAGGGTAAATAAAGTAAAGTAACTTTATTTCTCAAAAACAGATATGAAAATAATCATGGGCGAGAGTTCAGGTTCCAGTCCACAGAGTGGCAGTAAGAAACTGCTGTCACGACCCCAGTCGTTATCCATCAAGAAAGGTCGGACGCTAGATCAATTAGAGTGATGCCAAGGCAGTTACATGCATATGGTTATATGGGTTACTTAAATAGGGCTGCACGATTTTTGATTAAATTTTACTCATGATTTTTGACTTAAAACTGAAATCATGATTCTCATTTATAATTCTTTGACACAGCAATTTTGTACAGAACAATATGAATTTATATATGAAGGTCTTTCATTCTGTATCTTACAGTCTCTTAGTGTGTGTACAGCAGTTTGGAGATAAAGTGTAAACAAAATATTACAAAAATATGTAATATAGTGAAATAAAAAAGCTTTCTAAATAAAATCAGAAATATGAAGTATAAATAGAATCACATTAAAAATCCCTGGCGTAAAACAGACAAACCACCATCACCTTATAACTGAGTTTGGTAGTACACATGAAGGCTGTCTGCATAGCAAAACATCTTTTATACTTCATCTTTCGTATTCATAAAGGTTAAAATCAACATATCTACAGTTGACTGTTGTTTCACATAGTGGTAATATGAACTAATATGCCATTTTATGAAGATGTTTCACTGACAGCTTTTTGTATTACATATATAAATAGTTTGAATGCTTAGTGTAAGGGATTACTCATGGTTAATTTTAAATGAAATAAACATTAGGTAGGTTACTTTTTGTAAGCTAAAATGAAACTTTTATTATTTAATTATTTGCAACACATGCAGTATAAAGTAAGCAACGGGGATCTTTAAAAGTTTGAGTTTATTAAACTTAAAATAATAAGATATAAACCACAAATTATTGTTCTGTGTATGCTCATTTTGAGTGTTCATTATTTCATTTTTGAGGTCTACTAGAATAGATTTACATGCTTCAGTGTTCCTAAAACATATTACCGTGTTGTATTAGCATGCCAAGCTTGCCAGTAGGCAGGCAGTAAGAATTGTATTATGGGTAGACATCACCTTATAACAGAGAAAAGGCTGGAGTTCCAACAAGGTATTTTGGGCAGCTGAGAAATGTTGTTTCTGTGGGAGAGATTTTCTCCCTCTGACGTGAACTTCCATTTGACAGAATTTGCGACTTTGCAGACAATTTACACGCACAAAAAGTATAACATGTCTCTTACTATTATACGCTTATTATCTGTACTTATTTATTACATATACATTTATCATTTAAGACATCCAGATTACAGTCAGGTAGAAGGACAAAGCCGGGTCAAAACCAAAACCAGGGTAAAAAATCTCTGCAAAAGGGAGCTGTTAGCACCCAAGAAGTAGATTTAATGTGCATTGTTAAAAGGAAAGGAACTGACCTCATTAATACAGGTTCCTTCAGTCACAAATTGCCTGTATGTGAATGAAAAGACTCCAAACCACAGTAAACATACCCTGTATTTCATTTAACTAGGTCTAGGTTGTCAAGCTTGGTAGATTTCTGACAGCTTTTACAATTCTACTCGAAGTTAGGCTGAAAACTAAGTTAGACTGAAACATTTATTGTTGAATATTAACAGTGTTCTGACTGTTTTAATAGTAGCTGTTTATAATTTTCTTTCTACATATCTTTTTGTATTTTTTGAACATTTCACATGCAACCATGCAATATTTTAAAGCATAAATTCTCTCTTTTTATCTTGTTTTTCTTTTTCATTTAATTTCTCTCTTAATGCTTGTCTCTTCTTTTTATTTTTCTATAAAACAGATGAGAGGACATTGGCTTTGGACTCCAGCCCAGAAAAGGCATCCACCTCACTTCCTAAAAAGAGAAAGCTGCAGATGGCAAGCCCCCTGAAAAAAGGTTATTATACTAATTAATTTTTTCATAGTGGGTTACATTGTATTTACACTCTGTTTGAATGAAGCCCTATTCGAGCTGGTTTTGTTTTACCAGAGGAGGTCTGGTATTGCAAACATCTATGTAATTTCCACCAAATTACCCCAGATTGCCTGGATCAAAACCTGATAGCCGGATGTTCACATTGGCGTTAAGATTAAGAATTCACACAAACAAACAAGAAAAATGAACTTCCAGGTAAAGCATTAGGCTAGTAACGTGAGCTAATTCAGCTTAACAAATGTCACACATCAAGACAGAAATCACTTTGCCTTCTGAGAGGTGCTTTCAAGATACCTTATGTTCATTCTCTTTCTAATTAGGCCATGACCAAAAATGTTATAGATTATAGTAGTCTTTTGTTGAATTTGAGTATAGCTGTACCAGTTAAATTTTAGCGGTTAGTCTTGTTTGTTTATCATTCAGAGGCATCTTGTCCACCCTTTTTTATAGAATTGATAAATAATTAAGTTGTATCACACGATTACATTGCAAATGCATTTTTAAAATGCCTTCTGCTCACTTTAAATAAGGCCCAGAATTTTTTATTAGGTCTGAAGACCGACTGGAAAGTCAGTGTCTGCAGTATATTATCTTAGCTTATGGATGAACTTGATTCATTTGGTCTGTTCTTTTGTCTCAGATGTCTTGTAATTGTTTTGACTGTTACCTTTTTCATTGCAGGGATGTCTCCCACAGCTGCTTTGGAGCATCAAAAGTTGAGGGGCAAAGTTGAACTGATGGAGCAAAAGATCAAAATGCTGGAACAAGTGAATTCGGATCTGAAGGATGACAAAGAATTTTTGCTCAGCCAGATAAACTCGTCAGCTCCTCAACTGAGTATGTATTACGAAACAGCAACAATGTATTGCAATACATGGGGCAAATGAACGTATATAACATAATACATGACAACAGACTTAAATCTAATCCATATTCTTTAAAACAGCATTTTTCTTGTTTTCTTCCACCCTTATTTATTTTATCATTGTAGACCCGGAGAGGCAAACCATCAGATTCATCATATGATGAACCGAGTACATCATCATACAAGTCCAGCTCTTCAGAGGAGGTGCCAAAAAAGAAGAGGAAGAAGTCTTCTTGTGGATGTGATAGCGAGAATGTTCGACTTGGTAACAGCAGGACCCGTAGTAAGTGAATAAGCGTATTCTTCTGCTCACTCCCTTCCTGGTAGAGCTGGGCGATACGGCCAAAAATGTTATCACGATAAACAAAATTCATATCGTTGAATATCGATATCGTGTTTTAAACTATCCTTTATGTTCAGAACATGACGAACACTCGCCAAACAATGGAACATTTCACAGATCTGCCATGGGAGAGTGGGAGAAAGTGTCTGGTGAGCTGTTTTTGTCAGCTGGAAAAACATGGCTATTTTTGTAATAGTCATAATTTAAGAAAGAAAACAGATTATTTTTAGCCAGTGACGAGCGCTCGGCTACCCCGTTACAAATGACATTACAGTATTCAGACACCAGCTAGCGACGACTGGATTTCTCTATACTATCGTAGTAGTTTAAGGGGTGAACCGGAAAATATCAACACCAGACACACGGAGTCCTCTTTTTAGGTATGTTTAAACTGAAAGCGGTGCTTTTGCGTCGTGTTTGATCTACAGTATCATCAGTTCTCCGTGTTGTGTGAGTGACAGTGCGCTGCTTCAAGTTAGCCAGCTGCTAAAAACAGCTAGCTTGGAAAGATAGCGCTCTCCTGCTCTCCAATGCCTCACAGCTTCCTCAGTTTACTTTCGTATAAATCAGGGTTGTAATTTACATGAACTCACTTCTTTCTTTCACTTTCGTTGCTTGGGAATGCACTCATACTAAATTATGACTGTCCGAGCGCTGCAACAGCGCTGTAGTTGTGAGGATTGTGATTTATCGCTGCTAAAGCTTGTTAGGATGTAACGTAACAGAAAGAGGTGAGTTCGCTGTAGGACAGTATAGTTACACCACTGATCTCGTCACTCACACTCGGTCACAGGAGAACAGGTCGCCGGTCGCTCCACTCAAACAGGGAATGTATAACTCCGCGTTTCAGCAGTTGCTAAAGATTCATCTTACTCGTGGCCCCCTCCCTCTCTAATCATGTCGAAAAACTCGGAAGTGCGCCCTCTCCTGGCGACAGCAGAGTAGTGTCGCTTTCCTTGCAGTAGAAAACGCCACGAAGGCTTTCGCTGAACGTGGAAGTGTGAGAATGGTGTATTATATCGAACATTTATCGAACATGTCGTATCGCTCTATCGAGGAAAAGTTATATCGCGATAATTATCGTTATCGCCCAGCCCTACTTCCTGGTTCCTTTTCCGACTCCACCTCATTACTGAATGTTCCTGTTCTATTCGTCTGTATCAGTTCTGTGACTTATTAGACTTATTATTGCAGTGGCCATTTTAATGATTGTCTTCTGTTGCAACATAATGGAAGAGCAATATTGTAGAAAACTGAAAAAAATCACAGTTCAGAAAAAATATGCGTTCAAAAAAGTAATTTAATAAATGAATTAGATCAATACAAAGTTCTTTGCCATTTAATACAAAGTCTTCATAATTCAGAATAATGTACAGCACCATTAGAAGACTACTTTCATGTAGAAATACCACTGTGACCATCACATTTTTTGCAAGTAACATGTTGCAAAGAGTAGCACGTCTAAAGTTAGCAAAGTACCTGCTCACAGGTAACAAAAAAACTGCACTTTTTGGTTGGTCTTGTCTTCTGTCAAAGCAAACACTTCTTGGCTGTAGTCAGAGGCAGGACAGAGGTTTCCTGCTGCTCTACATTAATCAGTCAATTAGCTTGTGCTGACTAGCAAGCTCTCTGGAGAAAAAAGGAAATTCAGACCAGACTGGGTGTCTGCTCTCGTGCATCAGTCTTTACTGACCCTGTCAAACTAGACCGGACAAGCTTACCTGGATTAGCACTTTATGCTACTTACAACAACAATAATTATTTATCAGTTATGTTTTCTCATTACTTTGTTGTGTTACATAATAAACTTATAAGTTTATTTAAAGAGCAAGCAGCCGTATGGGAAAGTTTGGACACCCTTGGTCAAAAAGTAAAATCCACAATTACTTTTTATTTGCTGACACTGACATATTGGAAATTTTAAAAAATGTGCCGTGTGCAGGCTTTACGGCACTTTAAATATGTTATGTTACAAAAGCTAAAATATATATAAATTATTTTTTTAAATGTGTTAAATTCAGCAAATTACTAGAAATTGCCACATTTATGCCATATTTAAGTTGTTTGTTATAGTGGGTGTGTTCATTTATTTTCACTTGCAGAATCAACAGAATGTGTGATTTGAGGAGGGCTGTCCAAACTTGTAAAAGACTGTAAATAAAGAGCATAATAAATAAATATATTCCAGCATTCATACAAAAGTAACCTAACAGTAAGTGATGGTAATAATTATAGTAATTATTGTTCAGTTTCTTAGTAGTATTAAAAATAGCCATAATAATACATAACAGTAAGAGTAAAACATAATGTTTTTCATTGAATTTTTAAAGTGAAACATGTCTTGAGCTTTTCTTATACGATATTTGGATATTCAAAACAATTTTCAATAGTTGCAGGCCTAGACGTTGCCATAGCTGCAAAATGTGTTGATCATTAAGATTCGCTTCGTGTCTTGTACATAGTAAATTTTCACTTTAGTGATATTACCAACCACTGAAGTAATTAGACATTTTCATGCTGGTTAGCTTACATAGGAATACAGTATTGGTTATGTTGTTGTTGTCATTTTAACTGTACAGCACATAGAATTTCTTCAAGTAATTAAAATAAATAAATCATGTTGGAAATTTCCCAGCATTATTAGTCAGATTTTCCAAAGACACAAGACTGTAATTTTAGATATTCATGCATATGATTGTTGAACAGTATTTGTGGAGTATGACAGATTTTTCATGCCTTTTTTTGCAGTGAAGACGATTGAAGGGGTCATAAAACGCTATAAGCTGGCACTGAAGTTGTACAGAAGATGTGGCTCCAGGAAGAGGGCGTTTGAAAAGCAAAATGTCGACAGAAACACGATTGCGCGAACTGCTCCAATTGCGGAGCTTTACATAGCATTTCCAGATGCCTTTGCTGCTCTGCCAGAATGGAATGACACTGTTGAGAAGATGTCAGCTTATGCTGAACGTTGTAGGCAGGCAATTACTTGTGACATGGCTCAGCAAATTCTAGAAATGAAAAAGAAACACCTCCTTCTTCCAATTGTGTATAAGCTCACATAAAAGTTGATAAAATATTAGTGATACAAAGGCATCTGAACATGTAAATTTGTTATTTGGGTTTGTGTTCATTTTGTTTTGTCCAACTGAAAAAAATATCTTGTAGGAAATGTCAAGTAATTAATGCTGTGTACTGTGTTTAAGTAGGATGTCTTAGAGCTTTGGAGTATCTTGGTATTGTTAATATGGTTGTTACAAAGTAACAAGTTTCATTCATATTCACTACAGTCAGTTTGTAGTACAAGCTAGTTAATATGTCTGTGCTTTTAAGTTTTAAGTTTAAGTGATTAGGTGACAGAACAACCTGCCTATTGATCACAAATATTGAAAAAAACAACGTTGTATACTGAAGGCATTATCTTTTTCTCAGTAAAAGTGTTTAATGTAAATTTGGTTCCACATTTTGATTTACTGCTGCCATTAAATATTAACAGTAACAATTTTCATACTAATTTACGAATGTTTATCAGGTAGCATATCATACAGCACCTTAAAAACTTAAATAAAACTCACATAAAACAAGGTGAGGCTAAGGTTTACTTAAGAAAATATACATAAAGATGTTATCATATCACGGAACTTTAATATTTTTATGAATTCTTATTCAAAACTGTAAAATGGAACTCACTTTACTTAAGGGCCAGAGAAAACATACATAAGAGTGTCATGGAGCTTGAATAAGGATTCATAAAAATATTATAGACTGTAAAATGGAACACACTTTACTTAAGGGTCAGAGAAAACATACATAACAGTGTCATGGTGCTTGAATAAGGATTCATAAAAATATTATAGACTGTAAAATGGAACACACTTTACTTAAGGGCCAGAGAAAATATATGTAACCTATATGTGTCATGGTGCTTGAATAAGGATTCATAAAAATATTATAAACTGTAAAATGGAACTCACTTTGCATAAGGGCCAGAGAAAACATACATAAGAGTGTCATGGCGCTTGAATAAGGATTCATAAAAATATTATAGACTGTAAAATGGAACACACTTTACTTAAGGGTCAGAGAAAACATACATAACAGTGTCATGGTGCTTGAATAAGGATTCATAAAAATATTATAGACTGTAAAATGGAACACACTTTACTTAAGGGCCAGAGAAAATATATGTAACCTATATGTGTCATGGTGCTTGAATAAGGATTCATAAAAATATTATAAACTGTAAAATGGAACTCACTTTGCATAAGGGCCAGAGAAAACATACATAAGAGTGTCATGGCGCTTGAATAAGCATTCATAAAAATATTAAAAACTGTAAAATGGAACTCACTTAAGAGCCAGAGAGAACATACATAAGAGTGTCATTACAGTGTCATGGTATTTGATTAAGGATTCATGAAAATGATTTTTCATTACCCACATTATTTTGCCATTTAGCAGATTCTCTTAACCAGCACAAAATGTGCAAACAGTGGAAGCAAAAGCACAACAGAATACTATAGATTGAGACTGCAAGAGTCTATTCTAAAAGACAACTCGTACCATAAAGTTAAATATAGTAAACTACATATTTATAACACAAGTCTAGAGATTGAGTTAAGAGTATGTGATTCTTCAGACAATGACAGAAGGAGCTGAGAGATCGTGCAGTGCAGAGTTTAGGGAGAAGTGTATTCCACCACTGAGGGGCCAAGACACTGAAGCAGTAACCTTAGAGGCATGCTTGTATTTTATGGAAGGACATTTCAAGAGCCCAGAAGTGGAAGACCTAAGCCGGTGTGCTTGGAAGGTAAGAACTAGTTGCATCTTCTTCCCTCAACAGGATCTCAACAGAGGAGTCACAGAAAAGTGCTGAAATTTGCATCCTGCACCATTGTTTTCTCTTTAATGAAGGATGAGTAAAGAGTTACAGAGTTTGCACATGATGGACTACAATTGTACAAAGAATTTTATAGACTTTTACTTTGTAGTCCGTTTTCTTTGATGAACGCCAGTCTTATTCACCCAGAATCAGTGCCCAACCTCACTACTGCGATTGTGTAGGCCTTAAGTTTTCACTTTTGTTCAGTTTAACCAACTGCCTCATTTTATCAAGCTGTGTCACATCATCAGCACTGTGTCACCCTGACATACCAAACACAAAGAAAAAAGCGACAAAGTCAGTTGTCATAACATGCTATGTCATTTCACCTCACAAAATGTCATGACACAACCTAATGTCACCAAAACTCTATGTCTCTTGACATAGTTGTTATGTCAATTTGACAACGAAGTTGACAAAAGCAGTCTTTATGACAGCTGACGCCTTTTGGAATAAGTGTTTATAAATGTTTAGGTATGTTTGTGTCCGTTGTCATGAAGTGCTTATGTAGGTGTCATGTAGCCTTCGTTACCGTGCCCTACAGTAAAGTGTTACCAATTTCTTAAAAGAAAAAAAAAAAAATCAAAATAATCTTGAATCACAGTATGTGCAAGCTGTAGCTAGGGTTGAACGATTTGGGGAAAATATCTAATTGCAAATTTTCTGACCAATACTGCAATATCGATTTAAATGCAGTTACCTTCCAGGGTTTTTTGGCCAAGAATATCCACTTTTTCTGGCTTGAGGCCCTTGAACACTGAGTGAGCAAGACTACTATTTAGTGGTTATCACATATACAGCTGGTCAGTTGGTCAAACTCATCTACAGGCAGTTCACAAGCTCTGTATGATTTGTTGAAATTTCCTAATTTAAACCTTGTTAATATATATTTTCTATAATAAACATTGCAGCTCTTGCAATTTAAATATAAAAGCGATTAATATATCAGGCCTAGCTGTAGCACAAACAGTAACATTCCAACCTTCGTACTGCAGCATTATTTTATTTTCTAATGTTATGTGAAAATAACCGCAAAACATTCCTTGGTCATGTCCCTTTTCTTGTAGGAATCTTCTGAAGACATAAGAAGACAGTAAAATATGTTCCTGATGTAGTATTGAACTGAGGTTTTCTGACATATCGAGGACAGAAGTGACCAAAAAAACACAGAAAAAAGCAACAGCACAAGAAACAAAGCAAGAGTTAAAATTTTAATTACTATTTAAGTAGAGTTCCCCAACATTTTCACTGGGTTTACCCTAGTCAGCTTGATAACAATAATCACATGGAGCTCTTTGGACTTCTATCAAGAGCTAACATCTTTCACATTTACTGTTACTGTTAGGTTAGCATGTTAAATAAGGTAAGCAATACAACAATGACCACTACAAACTAAGTAACGTTTGTTTGCCTAAACTGAACTTAACAGATGCATCATCACATTAAATGTCTAAGACTAATGTACCTAAATTCATTAAAGGGGTTAACCAGGATTTCCAGGTCCAGCGAAACTCCCTGGCCTAAAGTGTACTTAAAGTATTCAACTGCAAAAGAAATTGAAAATGGCATATATACAATACTTGATCTGGGCAGTAAATGTTATTATTTAAAATATATATACAAACACACAAATAAAAAATAGATTATTTGTACCATCTACTACCATCCAATACCTAGGCTGAATTTCACATGGCTCCCTACTCACGAGTGGGGATAGGGAAAGTGCACCGGGATGTTTTTCAGAAACTGCAAATGGAAAGCAGCCTGACCTTAGACAAAGTTGTGCAACTGGCATGACAATCAGAGTTAATAAAGACACAGAATTCCAGCATGGGTTCAGCTACAGACGCCAGCGCAGTGCAGCAGCAGCCCAGGGGTGCAAAACGCCTCAGTGGAAGTAAGAGACAGCATAAGAAGGACCAACAAGAGCACAGGCAGAACCAGGGAGCTTTCTGTTCACTGTGCAATAGATCACATGGTCCATGCGAATGCCCTGAATTTAACAATAAGTACCGTACATGCAACAAAATGGGACATTTTGCTGTAACATGCAAAAGCAAAACAGTGAGAGCAGTGACTGCGCAGGACAGTGAGGAGAACGACTGTAAGCCGTTCTTTCTTGGCACATTCAGAAGCTAAATGGCAGGTGATCCTTCCAGTACGTGGTAAACCAATAACCTTAAAATAGATACGGGGGCTGATATCACGATTATGTTTTGCAGCACATACATGGCTCACGGATTAAAGATTAAGCTGCACACGATAGGAACCTAGTAGCCGTCTTACAGACAATTCAAGAGTCGGAGTTGAAGATTCACAATGATAAATGTCACTTTAGTTAAAGTGAACTTTGATTCTTTGGACATGTTGTCAGCAAAGACAGTGTTAAACCTGACCCCGATAAGGTAAACGCAGTTGCAGAGATGTCATCCCCGAAAGACATTATTTCACAGCTGAAACAAGTGCTTGGCATGGTAAATTACCATGGAAGATTCCTCCCAGGCCTCTCCACTGAACTTTACCCGCTGACTGATCTACTGAAGAAAGTCTCTGCATGGGTGTGGGATACCCCACAACCGCAGGCATTCAACCATATAAAGACAATGCTTTCCTCAGCCCCAGCCTTGGCCTACTATGAGGTGAAGAAGCCCACAGTTTTGTCTGCTGATGCTAGCAGTTGTGGGCTTGGGGTGGCCCTGTTGAAGATGCATGAGGACAGGGTCCAGCCAGTAACCTTCAGCTCAAGAAGGGGGCAGAACAAAGATATTCACAAATTGAAAAAGAATGCTTGGCTGCAGTGTGGGCTTGTGAGAGCCTTGCCTGCTATCTCTATAGTTTGAGTGAATTCACTCTGCAGACTGACCACAAGCCCCTGGTTCCCCTCATTAATACGTGTGACCTTGATAAGGCACCTCTACAATGCGAGCAGCAGCTCATGCGCTTGATGCGTTTCAATGTGAGGGCTGTGCACATTCCAGGGAAGTTACTGGTGGTGGCTGACACACCGTCCCGTGACCCAGTTGACAACATTACCAACTCAGATACAGAAGCTCATGTAAATAGCCTACATGGAAGCAGTAGCAAGCACAAGGCCGGTGTCAGAGCCAAAAGTGGAGTGCATCAGAGAAGCTACTAGGAGCAATCCAAACCATGTGCCATTGGAATTACAAAGCTACTATGCTGCTAGAGCATCATTGTCTGAGGCAGAGGGACTGCTCCTGCATGGGTGATAGAATTGTGGTCCCCACTGCTCAGCCCAAGGAGATCCCTGAACGCCTGCATGATGGCCACCAGGGCCTAATCAAGTGCAGAGAGTGAGCAAGAATGTCGGTATGGTGGCTTGGCATAGGGGCCGAATTTAATACTAAGATGTCTCGCTGCACCTTCTGCCAGGAACACAGGCCGACCCAGAGGAAGGAACCACTCATTACCACACCTTTGCCACCAGGCCCCTGGTGCAAAATAGGGGCTGACTTGTGCGAGCTCTCAGGTAAAATTATCCGATTGACTATTATTCCAGAGACATTGAGAGTGCATACTTGCAGTTTACAACGAGTCTCCATGTCATTGATAAGCTCAAGAGTATGTGTGTGAGGTGGGGCATTCCAAGAGAACTTATCACAGAAAATGGCACCCAGTTCAGCTCCTCTGACTTTGTTCTGCGCACTCCACCTCCTGCGAATGTTGAGACTGCCCCATCAACACCCCTTTCAGGCTTCAGAACTACCTCTACGGGCAGAGTGATGAAACTCCCTGTTCATTAACGTAATTAGTTTAAAACTATACCAATTTCACTGACTGTCAGGTAATGTCTTTCTTATTAAGGACCTTAAAAAAATAGTGGTCCTCAAGGAAAACAATGCTTTGCATTATTGTAAGAAGCACCACTTTCACAAGAACATTTTAGCGTTCAAGGAAAAGTTCATGTGTAGCATTCTTACATAATACTGTTACATGCTTATAGTGATTCATGTTTATTTTGATTAAGGTTCTATTGAAAGATTTTTTTGTAAGAAGATGTAGATGCTGTAATGTTATTAAACAATATTAACACATAGGTTAAAGAAAACAGTGTTTACTCTGTACCTTAGTGGAGGCTTAAGAAAATGAATAGTGATGTCAGCGGAGCCACTGTGTGTGATCACTGCTGCCACAGCTGCAGATAGAGGTCACTTCTTAAACAGTGGGTGCCACTTATAAAGCACATGCTGACTGCTGTCTTTTATAAGTAAATGGCTAGTGCCACTGGTTTGTTTAGTAACACTTTTGAGTGGCAGATGCTGAAGGCTAGTGCCACTCCTGAGCAGCAGATGCCTATGGTTAGTGCCACTCTTGAGCAGCAGATGCCAAAGGCTAGTGCCACTCCTGAGTGGTAGGTGCCACTAGCATTTGGTTAGTGCCACTCCTGAGCAGCAGGTACCACTGGCTATCCATTGCAGACGCCGATGAGGATCACTGTGAATTATACAAATGAATGAATAAAAACAAGATCATAAGCCTGCGCTTCTCGTGTTGTTTAATAAATACACTGATAAATGGTCTTTATACTGTTTAGATTTAGCATGAATCACTCATCACAAATAATACAGTAATTAGTTTGAGTACATCTGTACCACAAGCTGTTTTCTTTAACTCAAAAGCCTGCAAGGAGTCTATATTCGAGCTAGCGTTACTGCTATTGTTGCATAGCCTTTGGCTAAAGCTGCTTATTCCGCTTAGAATCGTCCACCCAACAGCACAGCCAGTGAACCAACAAAATGACAGACTATCTGCAAAACGTCTTCAAGTCGACATTCCTGTAACTTCTTTTAAAAGGTTCTGAAGGCCGATGGTGGAGCTATGATATGCTGCTAGTTAGCCTAGCCACGTAGCCGCTGTCCAGAGTCACTGCTTTACTCACAGGAGCTGTTGGTACATGCCTGTTTTGAGAGGCACGCGCCGTTTCTGTGCGGCAGGTGCCAATGGCGAGTCCCACCAACTGAACGGCGTGAGCTGCAGGTGCCACTCGTCACCAGTTATCCATGGCAGGTCCCATTCTGGACGGCGGAACTGCCACTTCCGGCTACCATTTGCCAGTCAGGGACTGAACCCTCTCTCTCTTCCTGAGAGATTCTGTGTGAACGCTCTCCTGGTGCAGTTGGCGCTCAGATTCAAACAAGTGATTCTCGGCATTCGTTGGCTGAACAGACCATAACCACGATTTTGTCCAATGAACGCACACAGCTGTCTGCTTTTAACCTTTTTTTGTGATTTCAAAAGTTTCATTCTACCAAATATAAGACAATAGTACACTTTTGAGCTGATTTTACAATTTACTGCTATTTTAAAGAGAAGTGTTATGAGTTACTGAACGGCTTGACAATTACTTGACTTTTTTAAACCTCATCATTTTAGTCAAAATATCCTTTACCCTGTTTTTTTTTTTTTATGCTTACCCTGTTTTTACCCTGTAAACTATGGAGGACCAGATTTACCAAATTGAAAAATAAATAAAATTAAAAAATAAATGGCTCAGTAAATTAATCAATAAATAAAAAAAAAAACTAAATAAAGTATATATTGCTTATTGTGATTGTAATTATGCACATATTTCCTTTTTCTGCAGTTATATATTTCTCAATTTATTTATTTCTGTATTAATTTTGTTTTATTCATGCCATTTTTATATTTTTTCCATATCTATATTTTTAACAATTGTTCGCTTTATTCTTTGATTCATGTATTCATTTATTTATCTTTTCATCAATTAATTAATTTATTTTTTCATTAATTCATTTATTTATTTCTGTATTTCTTCGTTCATATGATAATGAGGGGGCGTGTTTTTCACGTTCAGGCTTAGCAATCAAGACCAGGAGGAGAAGAGCTGATTAAACTGTTCTTTCACCAACTCCATAAAGAACTGCACGGACAGACAAACCTGCCGATAAATAACTCTCGATGGCTTCCACAGGCCATATGTGAGAAGTGCGTCCAAATGTCTGAGTGATCTGAATTTTGCAGGAAAAGACGATGAACCACCTCCTCCAAAGTTCTGAAAGCTCGACCTCTGTATCAGCAGAGGCAGCAAAATGGATCAAACTGTCCCCACAGCCTCCACACCAACGAGTAAATAATCCGGACCTGCATTTTCAGCCAGATCAGCCGAGACTCTCTGATGTCTGACTGTCTGCTGCTGTAAGAAGCCATTATTGTACTGTCTCGTCCTTAGTTACCGCTGAGAGAGCAAGACATGTACAATCGATCTACAGAGTCTGACATCGATCAACCAATAGGAATATTAAGACGCTGTGACATCATTGACTGACAGCCCCTTTATTAGCATAAGGACAAGGAAATACAGAAATAAATAGAAAAATAAATAAATATAGAAACAAATAGTTATGGAAATAAGTTAATAAAATAAATTCATAGAAAAACAGAAAAAATGTTAATAAAGAAACATATAAATAACAAAAAAATAAATAAATACAAAAATTAGTGAGAAGGGTAAATTACTGAACAGACATATAAATAAATGCGGACATTAATTTATGTAAGATTTTAATTATTAATATATTAATTATGTATATTTATTTATTTATAGATTTAGCATCATTATTCTTTTCAATTCTACTCCATATATTAATTTACGTCATTTATTTAAGTCATGTGGGCCTCACAGCAAGAATGGCCTGGGTTCGATTCCCGGCCAGTTGACCAGGATCATTTCTGTGTGGAGTTTGCCTGTTCTCCCCGTGTCTGCGTGGGTTTCCTCCGGGTACTCCGGCTCCTCCCACAGTCCAATATGCAGTCAGGCCAATTGGACGTGCTAAAATTGCCCCTAGGTGTGAATGTGTGTGTGTTTGTGTATGTATGTCTGTCTGCCCTGTGATGGACTGGCGACCTGTCCAGGGTGTATCCTGCCTTTCGCCCAATGACAGCTGGGATAGGCTCCAGCACCCCACCGCGACCCAGAAGGATAAGCGGTTTAGATGATGTATGTATGTATGTATGTATGCATGCACGTATGTATTTGAGTCATTTATTTTTATTTATTTTTCATTTTGGCAAACCTGGTCCTCCACACTCTTCAGCCACTGTTCGCTCCTCTGTTGATGCCGCACGCAATAAACCTCGGGATATGTTCGCTGGCGAAGGATGCACCCGTTGGATCCTTCGTTGCCATGGAAAAGAAGGACACATTTCTCGGCCACATATGAAGGAGTCTCCGAAATGGGGCAGTCTAATCGAACAGCTGTGATGCAATCGGCCTTCGAATGCAGCCTCCGAAGGACGCAGCCCCTGAATTGAGACACACGGAAGGTAATAAAGGCGTGAACTAGTTTTTCCACATCCTGTAGGTAAAGGTGCATTTTTTACCCTGGCAATAGTTTGAAGATGACAGTGATGCCAAGGTTTTTCACAGATGTTCCTGATGCACCTGAGAAGCTATTAAGATTTAGCGTTAAATTAGACAGTGTGTATCTAGCAGCTTTTTCGACCAAGAACAACAACATCTGTTTTGTACAAGTTGAGTAGG
This sequence comes from Colossoma macropomum, assembly GCF_904425465.1. Classification (NCBI taxonomy): domain Eukaryota; kingdom Metazoa; phylum Chordata; class Actinopteri; order Characiformes; family Serrasalmidae; genus Colossoma; species Colossoma macropomum. The sequence continues at coordinate 34,338,216 of NW_023494787.1, forward strand.
AGACAGTCACTTCACATCCAGTCTTTTATGTCTTTCACAGAGTCCTAGAGCTTATTAAGTTGAAATGTATAATCTGGTTTGGCCAATATATATATTGACATATATCTGTGTATGACATATATCTGTGTATATATGACATATATCTGTGTCATTAGCATAGCGGTGGGAATTTATGTTGTGGTAGCATATTTAAAAACGGCCTTGTGGAACACTATACTTCACTTTTGTATGAGCAGATGATTCGCCATTTGCATTCATTGATAGCAATCAGTCAAGTAAGATCTGAACTAGGAAAGAGCTATTCTTGTTACTTTTACAAGGTTTTCTAGCCAGTCTAGTAGGATAGTGTGGTCTATTGTGTTAAATGCTGCACTAAGATCAAGCAGAAACAGCAAAAATACATTTCCTGGTCAGAGAATAATAACAGGTCATTTACAATTTCTGCTTTAGTGGTGTCTCTACATTGTAATGAAGCTTAAATCCAGACCGGAAATTTTCATGTATCCAAGTAATCCAAGCTGAAACAGGTTTTGTAGGGCGGTAGGTTTGTAGCAGTTAACTGTGCTTTTAAATTGAATGGTTTAAAATATATTATTAAAATAATGATGGAATCATTGCTGCTGTTGGCTGATATCTGGAGATTGGTAGCTGTTTGGTTATTATTAGTTAATATAGAAACTGTGCTAAGTAATGATCTAGGTTCATTCTTATTATTTTCAATTAGAGATGCGAGAAAGGTTGAGCATGACGGTAAGCGTCTTTCTATAGGCAATAATCTTATCCTTTCAGGTGAATTGGAACAATTCTATGCCATTTACACTCTAGTTGTCTAACAGTGTGTTTTAAAGCTCTAGTATGATCAATGTACTGTGAGGTAAGCTTTTTGTGCCTTTTTTTTACTTCTCAGTGGAGCCACATTATTTAAGGCAGAGCCAAAAATATCCTCTAAGCATTCGGTCATAATATTGTAGCATCCACCAAAGGCCACGCTGCTGTGGGGTAACTTAGAGGGTGTGATCATGCATAATGATTCTCAGGATACACCACACTCCTGTTGTAAAAAAGACATGTAGGTTCATTTAAAACAGCATGAATAAAGTCAGCCAAAAGAGTAAAATAAAAGAAGTAGTGAGCAAATTTCCAATTTAAAATCAGATCAAGATTTTTTTGGAAAAATCATTTCAACATTACAGGCACACCAAAGAATGACTTAACAAGAAGAGAAGAGAGAGAAAAGATATTTCAAAAGAATAAATCCAAAAATGAAACCAGAAGTAAAAACAGACAATTACAATCCCATAAAAGCTCTTCTGCTATCTCTCTCTGTGCACTAATGGTTATACTCTAATGCAAATAATATGTAAATCACACTTAATCAAAAATGTTAATGATCATTTGCTATATTAAAATCAATGCTATCATTATCCATATGCTTGGTCCTTAACATGTATCAAAACTACTAATGACCAACTAACAGAACTCTGGAAAACAAAAATCACATAGATCATAAAGGCAGTGTCAAAACAGCATCTTGTTTTTCAGCTTCATGACCCTGAATGGCTCCAGTCCATCTGCAAAGTAACTGGTAGCTGGGCATAAACAAATTCTTATCTTATGTCATCATGTCCCTCTTAAACACAACAACCAGCTTTCATGCATCACAAGAATATCAGCATGAATCCTTATGTCTTTTAAAGACTCTGAAGGAGGTAATGGAAAAATAAAGATGCTTTCTGTCTTCTGGCCTGCATGTAATTTTACACCATGTAGAGCAGATATGTGTGGACTTTCAGAGAAAAGGTCAGTAGTACGTCACTCAGATAGCTTGCCATGGTTCAGTAGTCATTCTTCTGACTGGGTGTCTTTCGCAGCATAGCAAAAAAAAAAAGCTTCACTTCTGCACATTCGGAGCACAGTGTCAACCAAAACACTTAAACCTTGCAGGCTCCTAGAAGGTACAGTAGCACCCTCCAAGACCTAACACATGGTGTCTTCTGGCATTCCAAAGTCATGATCTGAGTAAGCCAGAGACAACAGTGGCAAGGAAAAACTCTCCAGATGTTACGTGACTGAAACTTCAAGAGAATCCAGGACTCAGGAGGGTACTCCATTGTCCTAGAGGTGACACCAGATAAGAATAGACTAAAAAACATACACTGTATCGCTCGTCTGCCTTGATATGTATATGAACTTGAGTGACATCCCATTCTTAATCCATAGGGTTTATTATAATGTCGGCCCACCCTTTGCAGCTATAACAGCTTCAACTCTTCTGGGAAGGCTTTCCACGAGGTTTAGGAGTGTGTTTATGGGAATTTTTGACCATTCTTCCAGAAGCACATTTGTAAGGACAGACACTGATGTTGGATGAGAAGGCCTGACTTGCAGTCTCCGCTCCAGTTCATCCCAAAGGTGTTCTATTGGGTTGAGGTCAGGACTCTGTTCAGGCCAGTCGAGTTCTTCCATACCAAACTCGCTCATCCATGTCTTTATGGACCTTGCTTTGTGCACTGGTGCACAGTCATGTTGGAACAGGAAGGGGCCATCCCCAAACTGTTCCCACAGAGTTGGGAGCATGAAAATGAAAAAGCTTGGTAAAGGCAATCATAGTGTCATCATCGTAGTGATTAAACTAATTATCACAGTGATTAAAGAACACTTAATGTCACTTTTAACTGGAAAAACATGAAAATATTTGCCATCTCGAAGCATATGGCTATGTGGCTACAGTCAAAATTAATTATTTTTTTCAAAAATCTGTTTAATGATTTTTTCCCAGGAAATAATGTTTTATGATGTGTTAAATTGTATGCCTGTTGGTTGTTTATGTTTCTGAGTAGTACTGACACAAATCAGTCTCAGTTAAACACTGATTTTTGACAATACACTGAATCTATGTCAGCATTTACAGTGCTCAAAATGAGATTGTATGTCACTCTATTTTTTCTCTGTTTTTAATTACTATTACACATGAATTCAGTATTTTTCTGGCACTTTCTGTGAACAGAGTCCATTTTATGCCTCAAAACTCTTTAAAAATTAACATTTTCTTTGGTGTTTCTTGACAAAGTATTAATCAAAGTAAGTGCTTAACCTTCAGAAAATGTTATTTTCTATATACTATATGAGCTGTTTTCAACATTAACAGGATTGAAGTGAGTAACAGTGTTGAACATGGAGATCATATTCCTTATTTAGTTGATACTAATGCAGTAAAAAACATATAAAGTAGTCAACATAGAGGAAAAGGGAAAGTTGAAATTTTTTAGTTTAAATATTTTCATTAAAATCTTTGTTTTAAGCCATTTAAATGTAATTTTCATTTAAAATAAATGAATGTTAAAAAATGGGTAACAGGGTAGCAAATTAACCTAAAATAAGCTAGCATTCAGAAGTGGTTACACTTGGGTGCACATGTTGTTAATTACTATATAGTTTACAAAAAATGTATATATATGTATATATACACAGATCAGGCATAACATAATGACCACCTCCTTGTTTCTACGCTCATTGTCCATTTTATCAGCTCCACATACTGTATAGGTGCACTTTGTAGTTCTACAATTACAGACTGTATTCCATCTGTTTCTCTGCATACTTTGTTAGCCCCCTTTTACCCTATTCTTCAGTTGTCAGGGCCCCCATGGAGCAGGTACTATTTGGGTGGTGGATCATTCTCAGCACTGCAGGAACACTGACGTGGTGGTGTTGTGTTAGTGTGTGTCCACTCACTGTCCACTCTATTTGACACTCCTACCTTGTCAGTCCACCTTGTAGATGTAAAGTCAGAGACGATAGCTCATCTGCTGCTGCACAGTTTGTGTTGGTCATCTTTCTAGCCCTTCATCAGTGGTCACAGGACGCTGCCCACAGGACGCTGTTGGCTGGATATTTTTGGTTGGTGGACTATTCTCAGTCCAGCAGTGACACTGAGGTGTTTAAAAACTCCAGAAGGACTGCTGTGTCTGATCCACTCAGACCAGCGCAACACACACTACCACCATGTCAGTGTTGCTGCAGTGCTGAGAATGATCCACCACCCAAATAGTACCTGTTCTGTGAGGGTCCATGGGGGCCCTGACAACTGAAGAACAGGGTAAAAGGGGGCTAACAAAGTATGCAGAGAAACGGAAACGGAGAGATGGAATACAGTCTGTAATTGTAGAACTACAAAGTGCACCTGTACAGTATGTGGAGCTGATAAAATGGACAATGAGCGTAGAAACAAGGTGTTCATAATGTTATGCCTGATCAGTGTATATATATATGTATCCTGTTTTTCTAACAATAATTTTGGTAACATGGCTGAATGGCCAAGCTTTACCCATGCAGCCAAATCACTTTTTTGCATAAATTGAGAAACCAGAATGAGAATGCTTACCTGTCACATTGGCATTCTGCAGAAAACAAGATGATGCAAATTCTTGTATATATATCATAATAAACAGAATGCTCCATTTTTATGAGGGGGAACAGGTTTTGCTAACAGGGTTGTGCATAAAATGTGGGACACATGTTAAAATAACTTTTTGTTAAATTAACTAAATTGATAGGGATTTTTAATCAATCAAAAATAGCTTGGAGTGTGACCAAATAACATTGTAATTTAAGTGTTAATGGAACATTTTCATTAATATATTTCATAGAAAAGTTCACTGTCAGTGAGGTTTTGCCAGTGATATTTTAAGTGTTTTTGTAATCATTTAAATATTAATTTTAAGTTAAGGTTTAATTTAAAGTTAAAGTACAGATCCCTTCACATTTCATAGAAATTAAAAAAGTCACTTCATTGCTTTAAAAAGGTAATTGCACATACACTGAACTTTATTCATGGAAAGTGCCTTCTTGAGTATGGGCATTTTTTTTATCGTTAAACTGTCGCTACTAAGACTAGGTTATCATTTTGATGAATGTTTGTATATGAAACCCTGCACTCCTCAACATAATGTTGGTCTCAAGAATTACCCATATAGGCTCACTGATTCCATTAGTATTATAATAACCTTAACCCTGCACAACATTAATTAAGGCAGAATGGCGTAATGTAAACAGATTTAGTTTCCTTTTCAGAAAGGAAGGATTTGTCGACGTTACAAAATAGCATACCAAGGGACCGAAACGGTAAGAGAGGGGAGCACGGGCCTATTGAAATTTATTGTTACTTTTTTCCACCCACACTTGCTAAATATACTAAATAAAATAGCTGAACTTAGTGTTACTATATCTGTTGATTTATCGCTATATATGTATACAGATGAAAGCGGGTACGCTGGACGTCCAGTTGGAGCTTTTGTTTACTACATGATGTTTGTCTTTCGGAGTTGTTAGCATGCTAGCTTGGAGCCAATCGGCAAACGCGAACGTTAGAATTAGACATGACTTTAAGTAGAGCTTGCGTTTATATCTTTAAGACAGGTAGATGTAACATAGTTTTAAAACTAGTGCATGCATTTTATTTACAATGTATTTTAGTGGCTCGCTATTTTGCGGAAAGTTAGCTTCCCATGCACCAGTTGGCTAACGACGTAAGCAGTGAAATTACAACCATTCGTAGCAGGTCAAGACTATACATGCTAGCTAGCTAACTAGATAGGCTAGCTCATACTAGCTTATTGGCTGCTATTCTGTTCTGAACAGCAAGTTAAACAGCTAAACACGGAGCATTCTGATAAATATTGAAATAACGTTACATTTTAGGGCACAGTAACCGGCTTTTGTCCACTTTTGTTTGGTGTCCTGCAGATAGGAATAGCTTGGGTTGTTAAACAGGGGCTCGGGCCTCAGTCCGCGGTCTTGAGTTGAGCAACCTTTCGGGATCCAACGTGATTCATTGTGCCAATACACCTACGCAAGCTGGACGTTCGTCATGGGCGACAGCAGAGGTGAGATACTCTTCTAATCTTTACTTTTAAGAGAAGCCTTTTACTAGATACTTGTACATTACACAATAAATTTCCCCTCAAACGTTTCAGTCTTTGCAGTTCAACCAAAAAAACAACGAACTTTAAGCGTTTTTGCTTAATGGCTACATTAGTGTGTCTTAACTACGGATGGTTAGTAACATGGTATGAACTGTTTTTGTTGTTCCCAAGTATATAGTGTTGGTCATTGCTGGCTAGGTTTCTTTCTCTTGTGGCATTTCTTTCTTATTGTGGCAAAATAAGTAGGCTTGTGCCAAGGCTGTATGAATGCAACATCAGTTTGGATTTATACAAAGTAACACTTCGAGACATGTAACCTAGTGTTTGAGACAAAAGGTTTTGATTAATTTCATAAAATCAGTTTTTCTGATTTTGTGTTTTGTAGTCTGGTAACTTGGGAGTTATTGAGACCCTGTAGATTTGGCATGAATAATCTTTTAGCATTTAAAATGTATTTCAGATGAAAGTGAAAAGTTGTACTTCTTCTCAAAACTATTTTCAAATGTGTTATATTTGTATGTTTGAAAATAATAATCCATTAAATTTCTTTTTTTTTTTTTTCCAAGATTCTCGCAGTCCAGACAGCTCCTCTGTGTCGTCACCACCTTCAGGCCAGCGTTCACCCCCACTGGCTTCCTTAGCAGCTGCCATGACCTCATTGCCTCCTATTACCTCAGCGGTCAACAGTCCCATTAGTAGCATAGGATCACCCTTCTCTGTCATCAGTTCTTCACTGGGCTCCCCATGCCTACCTGGGACACCCTCCGTGGGCTATGGCCCTATCAGCAGTCCCCAAGTAAGTACGCAGGTGCATAGGTTTATAATAATTTATGTGTTGCCTGGTACTTCACAATTTAATGTGATTTAATCTTTTATAGTGACACTTTGGTGCTAGTATGATTTGGTATTATGTTTATACATGACTTTTTTCTGTGTTTATTAAAGCGTAGATTTTGGGTGTGTTTAGACTTGACAGGTTTGGCCCCATTAAAACAAACACTGGTGAGTTCTCTGTTAGTGCGGTTCTTTAGAGTAAGTGAGACCTCTGTTCACTAAATAAGCAGACGGAGATTCCCTGAGTAGGTTGATTTTGGTTCACTTCAAAACAAACTCTGGTGCGGTTTGTTTGAGGTGTGAGGGCAATTCAGATGAAAGACGTCTAATCGGACTAAAGACAAAATGAACCATCATTTCCTCCCTCCATAATCTCTTTGGCATGTAGAAAAGCCAAGTCTGTGATATTACTTTGGCTTGTGCATGTGTCTTATCATCTGTTCATAAGTTCTGAATCAGTGATTATAGAACAGATAATTTTGGTTTTAAAACAAGGCTCAGGCTTCATTATAAAATATAAAAAGTCCAGATAGAACAGAAACAGCATGATTCAGAAAATTCAGTAGACATTTTTACAGTTATTGTATGTCATGAAATCTGCCCAATCATTTGTGGCCATATATTGTTGTGACTTTTGTTTAGATCTTTTGGTTCAGCTTTAAATATATTTGTTTACATCTTTTGGGTAAAATATATAGTGCAGAGGTGCTCAATCCTGGTCCTGGAGATCTACCGCCCTGGAGAATTCAGATCCAACACACCTGGCTCTAAAGTTGAAACACCCTTGAGCTACACTTAGCAGGGTGCTAGATCTACAGGAGCAGGATTAGCACTGTGTTAGTGTAAACGCTAAGAAAACCAAAACTGAAATGCAACAGTTTCATCATTTTCTGCTTTGGTCCAGACCAAGTGAACCAAACTTCAATTATAAAACGCACCCTTACTGCTGCTGTTATGCTGTTACACATAGTTGGAGGAAGGGCTTACATGAAACGGAATCTGTTAAGTAAGGTGTTCATGTGAACCTTATTGCAGTTGAATATAATGGGTATTTTCCTTTGCATATGAATAGGGTACTCTTGTGTTGTACATGATACCAGTCATTAATGATATAGCATACTGTAAGATGACATGCAGTACAGCAAAATTTGTTACATGCTGACCCAGCAAGGGGTCAGTGTCTTATTGCCATCTGGCAGCAGGAAGTGGCTACTCTACATCTGGAAATGACACGTATCAGCATGTGCCACTTCACTTATGGCACCTGCCATCCATAACTGTAAATAAGTGACACTTGAAACCCTCGTTTAGTGATGCTTGATGGTGGCATGTGCCATGCAGCAAAGGGGTGTGCTATTCAAAACGGGTACATAATGAGAAAATCTGCAAGTAAACTCTGGGCAACAGCCACTTGGCTAGCAGCGCTTCGTAACTCCCCCATCGGTCATCAAAATCTGAAAAAAGAAAGGAGAAGTGTTGATTTGAAGACTTCATAGAGATGTTGTTGGTTTGTTGGTTTTACTGTTGGGTAAATAATTCTAAGCGAGTCAAACCACTTAGCAAAACACTATGCCACAATAGCAGTAAGTAAATGTACAAACCCATTTCCAAAAAAAGGTGGGACAGTATGTAAAATGTAAATAAAAAACAGACAGCATGATCTGCAAATCATTTTTGAGTTCTATTCAAAAGCAGCACAAAAATGCAATATATTATGCTTCAACTAATTTACTTGTGTTTTTGTATATATATACTTATATACATTTGTTGCCTACGACATCTCTCAAAAAATGTGAGACTGGCATGTTTCAGTATAGATTTCTCCGGATTCTCTGTTTAGTATTGTGTTACATTGCCTTTCCTTTTAGGAACCTTCAGTAATCGTTTGGCAACTGAGGGCACCAATTGTTGTAGTCATGAAAGTGGAAATTTTTCCTTTTCATGATGTAACACTTAAGCTACTCAACAGTCTGGGTCTCTAGTGTCATATATTGTGCTTCATAATGTGCCACATTTTTAAAATAAGAGACAGGTCTGGCAGGCCGGTCTAGCACCTGCGCTCTCTTCCTACAAAGGCACGCTGTTGTATAACATGCACAATGTGGCTTGGCATTGTCTTGCTGCAACAAGCAGGGACATTCCTAAAAAAGACGTTGTCTAGATGGCAGCATATGTTGTTCCAAAATGCATATGTAACCCTCAGTATTAATGGTGCCTTTACAGATGTGCAAGTTACCCATTTCATTAGCAGTAACACACGTCCTCTCCATGATGGACAGTGGCTTTTGAACTTACCGTTGGTAACAACCAGGAAGGTCTTTTACTTGTTTGGCCTGGAGAACACGCTATTTCCAAAAACAGTTTGAAATCTGGACTCCACAGAGTGTCCACTTTGCATCAGTCCATCTTAAATGAGCTTTAGCCCAGGGAAGTTGGTGGCATTTATGGATATTGTTTACATATGGTAGAGATGGGACCGATCTGATCCTATATCAGTGTAGGGACTGATATTGACGTAATTCACTCGTGGGATATCGGACAAACAAGGCCGATCCACTTACCGATCCACATTCCAGTCCACAGCTTGCGCTGGACCCTGAACCTGCTGTAATGTAACATGGCCTAACATGAAATGTCACAGATCCAGATTCCATTCCACATAGTAGCATTAACCCATGGCAAGTTCAGTCTGTAACTGAGTGAGTAAATACCATTAGCTGTTGGTTTCAGTAAGATGTTGTTTGTTTGGAGATATTTTAGTCTGGAAATGCCGAAAAGCAAGACCGCTGCATGTAATGTGCAAAGCCAGCAGGCCGAGGGGTGCAAGTACTGCTGCATCGTACACTACAACCAATTTAATCAAGCACCTGCAGAGGTTTCACGTGAAAGAGTACCAGGAGTTCATGATAGACAACAGACAGGAAGATACCACCTGGCAGCGACTCCCGCTGATGCTTTCCAGAAATGCGATAAACTTCCAGCGGACAACCCAAAAGCTAAAGGGATTACAGAGGAGTTGCTGAACTTTATTATACTTGATGACCATCCACTATCTGTACTGGAAAATGTTGGATTTCGCAGCCTGTTGGAGCACTTGGAGCCCAGGTATAATCTGCCATCCAGAAAATAAATTTCAGAGACAGGACCTCAGATGTAAGTCTAATGTCTCTCTTAAATCTCAGTGTACACTGGGTGAACTCAAGCATATGCACTACAGAATGCAGTGTGTTTATATTCGTTACAGAGGCATGTCTGTTTTTTAATGCTGTGCAGTTTGAGGAAATGAACATCAATCAATATTGGACAGGGCACACAGAGATTTCTCTGGATTCTCTGAATCCTTTAATGATATTCTGTATTGCAGAGGGTAAAATACCAACATTCCTTGCAAATGCTTATTGAGGCAAATTGGCAAACTTCAACTTTTCTTTGATTATACAGAACACACGAGCATATATTTACAAAAATTATGAACTTTGAAAGGTTAAACACTAAGTATTTTGTTTTTTTTTGAGTAAAGATCAAAGTAAATTTAAAAATCACTGCTTCCTGTTTTCATTTGCATTTTATTTACTGTCCTGTCTTTTTTGGAATTAAATTTGTGGACTACATGCAGGCCTTCTGTTGTGACACAGAGGGTTAACGAAAACACAGCTCATGTTAGACATTCATACCAATTGTTGAATGAATAGGGACGTTTTTCATGTTAAATCAAAACATTGCATATTTGTTGGCGCATTTATTAAACAACGCATGAGAAATTGAGGCTTGTGTTTTTTTGTTTTTTTTTTGTTTTTTTTTTTATAGAGTGATCTATCATCGGTATATGCCTCTCTGGAGTGACACCAGCCAACACGCGTGGCTGACTGACGTCGGTATCTGCCTTCAAGAGTGGTGCTAGCCAAATGTCAGTTGCACCAGTTGTTTACTTGGAACTGACAGAACTATATAAAGCAAAGTTATGATATCACCTAAAGCTCTTTTGTAATTACTGGCACCCACTGTTCAAGAGGTGTGGTGGGTGTTTAGTTATAGCTACCTGGGTGATGATCTAAGTTGTCATTTATTTACCTTGAATTGTGAATGTTATTGGTAAATTAGAACAGTAATTTATTTCATTATTTACTTCAAAGCATGTGTGTAACTGTTCAGACTATCTAATTTGGCTAATATACCTTTGGTTGTCTGTTATTTGGACCAGATTGTCAGTCATGGGAGACTGAATTGAGTCCCAAAATCTTTTCTTTGCAGGAACGTACTTTGTGACAGCTAAGACATTTCTCTACCAGCACAGTACATTACTGCCTAAAGTAAAAAGTGCACTTGTGTAACCTTCCCTATAGATTTTTAATGTTGTGAACATGCTATTATTCAAAGCAAAACCTTTTTTTTGTAGTTTTACTGGCTTCTTCTGAAAGGCAGACACTGATGGCTGTCACTTAGAAGTAGATGGCTGGTGCCGCTGGCAGTTGGCTAGTGCCACTTCAGGCGGATGCCGATGAGGGGTTACAAATAATTTTTTTTTAGTGAATAAAAGATTAATAAATGACGAGAACACAGGCCTACATTTCTTGTGTTGTTTAATATATACATGGATAAATGCTCTTTACAATGTTTAGATTTAGCATAAACAACACATCTGTGCCAATTAGGTAATTAGTATGAGTATTTCTTCGTTGACTCTCTATCTGTATTCAAGTTAGTATTATTATTATTTGAAGCATAGCCTTTTGGCTGGAGTGTTATGAGTTATGATGTGCTGCTAGATAGCATAGCCGAGTTGCGGGTACCCAGAGTTACTGGTCTACTCACAGTTGTTGTTTGTGCCTGTTTTGTGCCCTCTCTGTTTCTGCAGGGTATGTGCCAATGTCAGGCAGCACTAATTGAATGACGGTAAAAAATGTTACTTATTAACAGTTATTGATGGCATGTACCATTCCTGAGGGGGCACATGATGATTCATGCCATTTCCATATAGTGGAGTGGCCACTTTCTGCTGCCCGATGCCTTTGATGGACAGAACCCCCTTTCTGTTGATTTAGCAAGTGACAAAAGGCTTTTGGAAAGTAAGTTTTTGTTGGTTATCACACAATAAGCTAGCACATTAAGACACACTTAGTTTTTTGTTTGTTTTAAAAAAGGTCACATTCATTCTTTTCAGATTCTTTCTCCAAAATAAACTTGTTACGGAGGTCTTTCCACACTTCGCAGTGTTCTCTGTAAATTTTGCTGTTTTAAACAGTAGACACTCTGTCTATCCACATTCTAAATGTAGGGATTTGTCTCCTTCCAACACATACAAATCTGTCACGTTGCTGTGACAATTCCCACTGTCATAAGAGAAAATTCCCTCTTATTAATGTAGGGAATTTTAGTTTTGTCTCCTGGAAGACATAATCTTGATGAAACTGAAGGACCGTAACCCATTTAAACCCATTTTCCAAAAAAACAAATCCTTTTGCATCCTCATAATGCATGAAAACATGTGCCAGTTTCTTGTTCACACTTCCAGCACAAATTATTCTTAAGCACTCACATTCTATGAAATCGTGTTGGAGTAAAATATGTGTAGCACATTATATTGAATTAGTTTGCCCCATGCTTCTCTTACATGTCTCCCATTATTAGACCAAACCCTACCCCATGTGTCTTCTTTAAATACACATTCAAGATCCATTTGCCATATTAGTCTTATGTTTAACAGCTCCTTTTGCAGATTCTGGAACACCTTCCATAAAATATGGATGCCTTCTGGATGGGGGATTGTAGCTCAAAATATTCCATTATAGCATTTGTTTCTTGTTTGGGACAAGTCATTGCTTTTAGACAATTTTTGTTTGGCAAATATGTCCAAAAATGACCCCTGCTGACAAAAGGCTCTTAATAAAGCTTGTACCACTCAGTAATGCTTATGTGCAACAGTTGTATTTACAAGGCAAAACAAAAGATGATTTTATAGTCTAATGGTGGCATTTTCAAATGACACTGGCAATAGCGCAGGTGTGGTAAAAAGTTACCAAAACATGTGTAAAGGGAGAAGTTATAAACAATGGACAAAATTTAGGGTGTTCATCCAAATGCATTTTTTGCACTTTTGCTTTACATATTTTCTGTGTAGGAAACATTTATAATGGTGTGCAAATGCCAGGAAATGATGCCTGTTTTTGGCCTCAGGGTGGCATAGTACTGACAGAAAGAGGGCTTACATTGTAGGATTGAGCAGTGTAACAGCAATAATTTGTACTGCATTATTTCAAAATGATTATGGTATTTACAAATTACATGTTAAATTTCTATTCCACTTCAAAACAACCAAATAAACACATTCCACCTATTTGTAGTTTAAATTGGTAGTGTGGGAGCTGATCAAATGAAGGGGAAAAATCAGAGCCAAGGAAAAACTAAAAAAAAAACTAAGCATGATAGTGGCTCAGTGACTGTTCAGAGCTACACACACCACAGAACACAATTTTGTCTTTCACTCTACCACTAGTCACTACACCCCTGTAGAATGTTTTGGTGGGTTTAGTGTTTTTTCTTTGTCATTTAATTTGCAGTTTTATCTTTATCCCAAACTTGTTGATGACTTCACTGTTTGTGTGAAGCTGTTGAACCCTGCACCTCACAACATGTTCCCAGTTAATCCATGCACAGTTTGCATTACTTTAGTAAGTCAAATGTCCATTTCAGTTTGTGTGATTGCCTATAGCTTTAGTAAGTCAAACGTCCATAAGCATACATACACTATATTGCCAAACGTATTCACTCACCCATCCAAATCATGGAATTGGTGTTCCAATTACTTCCATGGCCACAGGTGTATAAAACCAAGCACCTAGGCATGCAGACTGCTTCTACAAACATTTTTGAAAGAATGGGTCGCTCTCAGGAGCTCAGTGAATTCCAGCGTGGTACCATGTTAGGATGCCACCTGTGCAACAAGTCCAGTCGTGAAATTTCCTCGCTACTAAATATTCCACAGTCAACTGTCAGTGGTATAATAACAAAGTGGAAGCGATTGGGAATGACAGCAACTCAGCCACAAAATCGTAGACCACGTAAAATGACAGAGCAGGGTCAGCGGATGCTGAGGCACGTAGTGCGCAGAGGTTGCCAACTTTCTGCAGAGTCAATCAAATGCAAAGTGTCGAACGCAGTGGTGTAAAGCACGCCGTCACTGGACTCTAGAGCAGTGAAGAAGTGTTTTCTGGAGTGACTAATCACGCTTCTCCGTCTGGCAATCCGATGGACGAGTCTGGGTTTGGCGGTTGCCAGGAGAACGGTACTTGTCTGACTGCATTGTGCCAAGTGTAAAGTTTGGTGGAGGGGGGATTATGGTGTGGGGTTGTTTTTCAGGAGTTGGGCTCGGCCCCTTAGTTCCAGTGAAAGGAACTCTTAATGCTTCAGCATACCAAGAGATTTTGGACAATTTCATGCTCCCAACTTTGGGAACAGTTTGGGAATGGCCCCTTCGTGTTCCAACATGACTGTGCACAAAGCAAGGTCCATAAAGACATGGATGAGTGAGTTTGGTGTGCAAGAACTTAACTGGCCTGCACAGAGTCCTGACCTCAACCCTGTAGAACACCTGTGGGATGAATTAGCGCGTGCCAGGCCTTCTCGTCCAACATCAGTGTCTGACCTCACAAATGTGCTTCTGGAAGAATGGTCAAAAATTCCCATAAACACACTCCTAAACCTTGTGGAAAGCCTTCCCAGAAGAGTTGAAGCTGTTATAGCTGCAAAAGGTGGGCCGACATTATATTAAACCCTATGGATTAAGAATGAGATGTCACTCAAATTCATATGCATGGAAAGGCAGACGAGCGAATACTTTTGGCAATATATTGTATTTAGGTTGCATTAAGGCATAGTTTGCTCTGTGTTGGCCCTCCTATATACATCTGGCCCTCTCTTCTGTAGTCTTTAGTACTTGCAGTAGGTTGAGGTCAACTGCATGTTGCCAGTTGCAGAGTTTCAGCATTTCAAAAGCAAAGGAAATTTACAGATTTTAAATTGTCAAAACCTGTTGTTTGTTGATTATGTAATTTAAGTCAATTATCATCTCATCTTTATGCTATTTCATATTTTGCTTTAATGGTTTTTCCACTGTGTGGTTGCAATGCCTCTACCATTTTCACAAAATATTTACTGTGTTCTAGCCTTTTTGGATCTTTTTAACAGTTTGTTAAGAAGGTATGTTGATGGGAACTCTGAAATGTAAGAGAGCACCAGAATAATACAGTTTGTTTTTAGTTGTGGAAGCCAAATTAATAAAAATATTTCTCCTTTGTCTTCTCTCCAGATCAATTCCACTGTGTCAATGTCTGGTCTACATGCTGTTAGCAGTTCAGATGATGTAAAGCCACCGTTTGGCCTGAAGCAACTTTCGAGCCACAGTCCTGGACCCACGCTTTCTCAGAAACGCCTTTGTGCAATTTGTGGTGACCGCTCCTCTGGTACTGACAGAAAACATAATAGATGAGTGTGAAATAAAGATGAGGACACTGACCAACTTTATGTAGTACAGTTAAATAGAGATGCTGAAAGTAGTGATGGGCAATTTGAAATTTTAGCATATTCGTGTGTGTGTGTGTGTGTGTGTGTGTGTGTGTGTGTGTGTGTGTGTGTGTGTGTGCGCGCGTATGTGTACACCAACCAGCAACTTTATTAAAACCACCTCCTTGTTTCTACACTTGTTGTCCATTTTATCAGCTCCCCTTTCTTTGTAGTTCCACTATTACAGACTGTAGTCCATCTGTTTCTCTGCCTACTTTGTTAGCCCCCTTGTACCCTGTTCTGCCATGGTCAGGGCCCCCACAGGACCACCTCAGAGCAGGTATTAATTGGGTGGTGGATCATTGTCAGTACTGCAGTGACGCTGACGTGGTGGCTTGTTTGTGTGTGTTGCGCTGTGTGAGCGGATCAGACACAGTAGTGCTGCTGAAGATTTTTAAACAAAACAGCGTCCTGTGACTTTTGATGAAGGACTACAGGATGAGTAATGCATTTGTGCTGGACCAAATGAGTCATTGTCTCTGACTTTACATTTACAAGGTGGACCGACAAGGTAATAGATAGACATAGACAGTGAGAGGACAAAGTGTTTAAAAATTCCAGCAGTGCTGTTGTGTGTGATCCACTCACACTAACATTCCACCACTATATCAGTGTCAGTGAAGCACAAGAGCTGTGCCTTGGGAACTTTAGGAAACATGGCTGGGCAACATACAGAGTGGCAACATAACTTGCATGTTATTGTTTGATGCTTATGATTGAAAACATCAGCCTCACAGTAAGAAGGCCCTGGGTTCTGTTCCCTGGCTGGGCGACCAGGGTGCTTTCTGTGTGGAGTTTGCATGTTCTCCCTGTGTCTGTGTGGGTTTCATCTAGGTACTCCGGTTTCCAGTTCAAAGACACGCAGTCAGACTAATTGGACATGCTAAATTGCCCCTAGGTGTGGATGTGTGTGTGAACATATATGTCTGTGTCTGCCGTGCGATGGACTGGTGGCCTGTCTGTGTGTATCTTTCTGCCTTCTGCCCAAGACCACTGGGATTGGCACCTCCCCGCAACCTAGAAGGATAAACATGGACCCTCCCTTTCTCCTTAACCTCTGGCCCGTTTTGAACTTTGTTGCTTATACATCATTGCTTTATTTAAAACTCTGCATCTGGTCTATGCAATTTCCATTTGCTATAGCTAATAAAGGCAACAAGTTTACTTTATATGCATTTTGTTGAGTAGAGTACAAAAGAATAAGAGGAAGCCTGTTCCCTATTGCAAAGGACAAAACAAAGCCTACTCCTCTTCACAAAGTGATAATGTTTGACAACATAAACTAAAAATTGTCTTGTACTTTTATTGACTCTTTAAGAATAAATAGTAAGTAAAAAAAAAAAACAACAAAGCATAACCTATGATTTCCCTGCATACCAACATACAGATTTTGTTTTGAGCCTTTTTTTTTTTTGGGCCACTCTTCTTTACTTTTTTCATTCTCTTAATCTCTTAGGTAAGCACTATGGTGTGTACAGCTGTGAGGGATGTAAGGGCTTTTTTAAGCGCACTGTGAGAAAGGACTTGAGCTACACTTGCAGAGATAACAAGGACTGTATGGTCGACAAGCGCCAGAGGAACCGTTGCCAGTACTGCCGCTACCAGAAGTGCCTGGCTATGGGCATGAAGAGAGAAGGTGAGGCTTGCACTTCATACCTTTTACACATTGCTGGTACACAAGCGTGGCACAATAGAATAAAAAGTTAAAAATGTGAAGAAGGAGATTTGGGATTTTGAGATTGTTCTTTGTTCTTTTTTTTTTTTTGAGAAAAAGCTTAAAAACTTAAAAGCTTAAAAATATATACATATAAATTGAAACAGTTTAGCAGTGAAGTGAAATACCTCCCATAACTACTGTGACATTAGGTGGAAATTGTGAGTAGATGGCAAATATCAATTTTAAAAGGAAATAACTAGAGGAGAGGGAGGAGGAATAGCTATGTCATTGTCCTCCTCTGTCCATATTTTTTTCTCTCATTCTGTCTCCTCCCTCTCCTTCTGTAGTGGTCCAAGATGAATGGCATGACATAAGGAGAAAAGAGGGAGGGGGGAAAAAGTGTATGTGTGCATGTGTACAAAAGGGAATCCTCAGAGATCAGTTAGATACTTAAAATTGTCATGTAAAATCTAAACAAAACCCTTATCAAGCCATATACTGCAAGATTCTTCAATTTTATGTTTCCCAGAAGAACATTTTTTCCCAGAATTAAATTAGATTGGAGCATGCCCAAAGGACTTTAATTCAGAAATACCTGTATGCATATATCTGGGTTTTATCTTTGCTTTTTTCTACTCTGTTTTCCATCTTTCGCTGATCTCATGACTTTCTTTGACTTGTATCTCATCTTTTTGTCTCTTTTGTGTTGCTCTGTGCATGGGTTGCAGCCGTTCAGGAAGAGCGTCAGAGGAACAAAGAGCGAGATGGGGAAGCGGAGTCTACCAGTGCAGTGAATGAAGAGATGCCAGTAGAAAAGATTCTGGAAGCAGAAATGGCTGTGGAACAGAAAACAGAAATGCATTCTGATGGAAGCTCAGTGGCCAGCTCTGTGAGTGACTCACCTGACACACCACAAACTGTTTTAAATTTAGTATCATTAACTCTGTAAACACAAGGAAAATCATGTAAAAGCTCCAAATGTAATAAACTGTATGTTGACCAGTATCTACAATGTTCCTCTGCTCTCTCTCTTCCCCGGTCTCTTTTCCTTTCTCCCTGTCTTCCTCCTCCCTTCCTATCCTTCTCCTCCTGCTCCTCACATCCCTCTTCTTTTCTTTTCTTTACCTACCTTTTTTTTCTTTTCCCTGTCTTCCCCTTTCCCCTTCCCCTATCCCTCCCTCCCTTCTCTCTCTCTCTCTCTCTCTCTCTCTCTCTCTCTCTCTCTCTCTCTCTCTCTCTCTCTCTCTCTGTCTCTCTATCCCCCTTTTCTCTCTCTGTTTCTCCGTTTCTCTCCTTCCATCCATCGTCCCCTCCCCCATTCTTTGTTTCCTCACCCACCCCACAGCCAAATGATCCTGTCACTAATATCTGCCAGGCAGCTGACAAACAGCTCTTCACTCTTGTGGAGTGGGCCAAGAGGATCCCACATTTCTCAGAACTGCCTTTGGATGATCAGGTCATCCTCCTGCGTGCTGGTAAATATTGAATGTTTGTATTATTAGTGGATGGTTTATCAAATATGGGGATCACAGCAGATTTTGGCTAATGACAGACACGCACAGACAGGTGACAAATTAAAGGACCAAAATCCAACATGGTGTCCTGGTAAGGTGGTGAACCACCATGAGCCACTAGAACAGCTTCGTCAATTTGATGGAGACTTATTGGCTGATAATGCTGGACAGTGCACTGCAAACATGCAGCTGACCTTAGTTCCTGTTTCTGTCATGATGCTGCACAGTGTGTTTTGAAACAGCCTTTTGAGAGTATGAAAACTCATGAAATTTACATCCACTGCCGTGAGAGCAAAGCAAAGGCAAAAAATGTGAGTCTTTAATAAGCAGTTCTTAATTAAACTGTGAGACTATTTTGCAAGTTTATTTGGCAGGATAGTTAGACTTCTTGTGATGTATGCCATGATATATGCTCTGTCAAAATAGTAGCAATGGTGATTTTTTTGTCAGAGGCATGCATCTGCATGTTTATTCGTGCTTAATGTATATGCACACTGAAGAGGCAGGTGACTAAGATCAAAAGTTTGTTGTCACACAAAAAAAAATTTTTTTAATATAATTTGTAGATGTGAACATTTTCTATCGTGTTTTCAGTGAAATCTTGCAGGATGACAATGCGTCCATTAATAAGACAAGGCACATGGGGTCACTGAATGGTTTGAGCTGTATGAAAATGAAAAAAAGTAATATGCTGTGGCCTTGCAGGCACCAGATCTCAACTGAGCACCTATAGGAGATTTTGGGCTGACATGTTAGAAAGCAGTACCAACCTCGACCATCATCAAAACATCATCTGAGGAAATGTCTTGAGGAAGAATTTTGTACCATGGCTCCAGTACAGTTCCAGATACCTGCAGAATCTAATTGATTAAACTGTTTGACTGTTATTCTCAACTAGGTTTAAGTCTGACTGTTATTAAACTCTATGAAGGTTAAAGGAACAGGATAATGTGAGTAGGAGCTTTTGTGGATTCTGAAGCCTACGGCCAAGAACGTATTACACAACTTGTGAAATCTCAGAATCGCTGAACTCCTCACAATACATAACATTTTATTACTTGTAATCTCATTTTGTCATTGTAGTAATTGGTATACTCTCTAGTCAAGCCCCTTTGACTCAAGGCTCAGACATATTGTTCACCTGGTGGGATCCCTAAAAAAGAGCTCAGTTGTACTGTCACATCAGTCACATACCGTCACATGGCTTTGCTGATAGCTGAACAATAGTTGAACAACAGCTGTTGTAGTTGTTTAAGGACTCGTGCACCAATTTCTGCATTGTCTGTGGTAGTTTTTGGGCTTTTGGGTTTTTGGGCCTGTGCTGGCCTCCTCTCAGTTTTCTGGGTCCACAAAAACATGATTGGCCTAGACATGATTGTGTTGTTTGTTTCCACCTTGTCCCCCTAGAGTTTCTTCTTGTACTGTCATTTGTTATTGCTCATCCCTTTTCTTGGTGCTTGTCATTCATGTAACAAAATATTAAGGCAATAATTTGAAACATCCTCGAAATTGTTTCGAGGAAAATGATAACTCGCAGAACTGGGTAAATCATGTCTCTACTCTGCTTAATATGTATTTCTGTATCATTTATCAATCAAAAATATTCACTATGCATTAAAAAGATTTCTTTTAATGGTGTCCATATTTGCAAGTAAATCATTTGAGATCAAATGTTTTTTCTAACATGCAAATACAATATTAGTTTTGTTGCATAAAATATACTGCAAAATAGCTTAATGTCTTCCTGAGATTTCTTATAACATACCTTAACGTTATAAATGTGTGTTTTAGCATTTATTTTGTTATAGGGTAAATAAGCATGTAAATTTAAAGCTGTCAAAATGACAGTAATTGCCATTCTAGTAGTTGTGTTAAACTAAAGACATCAACTAACGATTAACAAAATCGCCAGATAACTGTAGGCTCAATATTGACTACATATTTATGATCAAGGATCAGCAGGGAAATTATGTTGCCTACTATTGAATAAACGTAGGTGATAAATAGAAGTACTGTGCAAAATTCAGAACACCCATTCATTTATTTGATTTCCAGTCACAACAGCCAATAAGTATAAAGTTATTAATTTTTCAGCAGGGGGGGGGGGGCAAAAAACATCTGTTTAACAGAAAATTACTCAGAAGCCTCAACAACCAAATATAATATCAAAATATACAGTATTTAGTGTGTCCACTCTTTGCCTTTATTACTGCTTCCTTTTTTTGTGAGACTTGCGTTCAGTTTTTCAAAGAAATCTGTAGGGATATTTTTCTATACCTCTTACCTCTTTCTATACCCAGAGTTTAGTCTTAGAAGTTGGTTGCATGTTCTGTTTCTCATGTTCCTAGTAATCCATAACACATTTTATTATGATGAGTTCTGGACACTGAGGTTTTTTTTTCCAGATCTGAAGCAAGAGTGGGACTTGATATTCTGCCATCTCTCAAAGATGAAAACTTTAAGTACTGTTTATCTGATGGTGACAGTTTTGGTGGTCTAACAAGATCTTCCATGGTTAGAAGATTTGTTTTCTCTATATCTTAGATAAAGAACTAAATTTAGAAGGAAATAGATTAAGAATTTGAACTCTGAGTTTTGTAAACTCCTTCTTTTCTTCTGTTTTTGTTTCCCACTTATTTTCCTTCGACTTAATTTAACTGCAAAAATGAGGGTCTGCCCTTGTTGCACATGTAGTCCCTGAAATGACCACACTGGGATGGCAGCAAATACCATCAATAGTTCTCTGTTTGGTGGAGTATATTCTGTTTTCATGCCTTACGTGGACTAGGACTCATTTAAGCTCATGTGTTTGCTTGCTGTAGCTAAAATTGCTGAAATGGAGATTGTGCAGATTAAATTGCTTGTCTCGTTGAGGTGATAGGAGAGATGTGCCAAATCAGTGGATACTCAGTTTATAAAATCTACTCAACATTTGATGTGTTCTTACTCTTTTTCCAAAATCCTCTCATTTTAGGCTGGAATGAGTTGCTGATCGCTTCATTTTCCCATCGCTCCATCACAGTAAAGGACGGCATTCTGTTGGCCACTGGTCTCCATGTTCACAGGAACAGTGCACACAGTGCAGGTGTTGGAGCTATCTTTGACAGGTAACTGTTTCCTACACATTCAGGCAATAGTTGTAGGACACAATGATTCACATATCTGTAGGAAAATCTCAGTTCTGCCAATGAAAATAAAATTCCTAATAAAATTTCTATAGCTTGGCTGAAAACACCTTGAACTGCTGAAGTGAGCTTTCTTGCTGTAAGGTCTAGGCTGTTTTATTTGTTTTTTAATGTCTTTATTTGATTCAGAGGATCATGATTAGAGCCAGGCATATTTTATTGGATGTGGTATCAACTATACTAAGCCTGATCCACTTCCGATCCTTTGTTAGAGTTCATTGTACTCTGTCTATGCCACTGTCGTAGGGGTGCCATTAATGGACATTATCGTAAAATGTTAAAACCGCGGCTATTATCCACCCGCACATCTCTGTTCAGCCCACTGATGTGTTGGTAATTGCTATGGCAGTGTCATTAGGTCGTCCAGCAAGATATGCTGAATCTAAGAAAGATTATTTATTTCCCATACATTCATTATTCTATTGGCCTTAAGTATTTAAACTTAAAGACTTGTCTAAGTAGGCTAATTGCATACACAGCAGTGTATCTAGTAGTGCCATACATGCTACAGTGACTACTTTTTTTTTTTATTATATAAACTCACATACCATTATATACCATATATGCTGGTGCATTGTCCGGATGGTGTGAATATATGAAAAAACAGATAAGCCTTCTGCATGCCACTAGAAACACTTCACTCAAAAATAAAAATAAAAACACGTTTAACAGCTATGTTAGTAGTATCACTTTATGAAAGTATAAATAATGAAGTGATTTTACTATAGCCTTAATTGGAAGCCTATCATATTTTACCCAAATTGGACTGGTTTTGCTAACTTGAATATACTTTTAAGCGCACACTGTGCAGCTACAATATCTATACAAATATCAGATTGGGCATAGTATTGGCTGATTCTCAGTATTAAAGAGTAACTACACCCTAAGACATTTTTTTTTTTTCATTAACAGCTGAAATGCACTGCTCTGTAATAATAAAATATACCTGCCTTGCTTAAAATGTGAACACATCTTTCCAAACTGTAAACATTATCATTTTTATCGTTGTCAGTTCTGCCTCCGGTTCAACTCTGCTATAGGCACGGATGACGTGTCACGGTATACAACTTGGTCAAACAACGTTACCGCCTCCTGATGACGCTCTACTCGTGCTGCACTCATAAATATGTAAGCATAGGAGCCTAGAGCTAGGAAATAACCACACTCACGCACTGAGCTAAATACCTTCCAGCACCACCTCACAAGGCTGCGATATGCCAGCTGTCTGTACCAACTGTAAATAAGTCAATTAATCTAAGCTTAGTTTGTAATAAAGATGTTGAATCGATTAAGTGAGGATTCTTGCAAGTCTCTATAAAGCTCCCGGTGCTGCATCAGATTCATGTTTCCTTTCACAAATCCCTCAGGCACGCGTACTGACTTGACAGACATCAACAGCAAGTAACACTGAAACTACGGAAAGCGAAATGGTTCAGGAAAGGTTACCGACTGACGTTTGACTTTCTCAAACTTTTTTCCTGCTTTCCGTAGTTCCAGTGTTGCTTGCCGCTGATATCTGTTCAAGTGCGCGTGCCCGAGTGTTCGATTTACGAAGGGGAACTTGAATTTGAGTGGGATCTGAATCAGATGTAACACCGGTAAGTGCCATGAACAGCTTGCAGAATGATTTAGGGTCACTGTAGCAAAGCCTGGCTGACCAGTGATGCAGTTTGCGATCTTGATGTCAAACTGAATGAAACTTAGACAGTGTTCAAAGAAATCCACTTAATTCATCTGCAATTTAGTGCATCTAAGATGTCAGGACTCGGGTTATATTGAATATGTACCTGAGTTAGTGAACAAGAGTGCCTGAATGGGACAGTCATTCCGCTGTGGTGATTTATAGGAGAGGAATCCTCTCTCTTTTTAAAACATACCCAAAAACATCACTGGTATGGGTTTTCCTCACTTTCTATCTGAAGTGGCTTTGATGGCAAAAACACCTTTTTTCAAACCCCTGACGTGACGCAACAACTTTTTTGCATATTCCTGCATCGCCATTTTGAAACAGTCACTACAGACAATTACTAACAAACAGTACATTTGGCCAGATTTAACTTGACACCTTATTGGGCCATTTTCCAGTGGGGAGGTAGGGTTTAGGTAAATAGATTGAACTTCACTGATTGCACATTAACTTACACATATTAGGAGGAAATAAAATAGGAGTAAAAAAACATAAATTACGCAGAAATAGAAAAAGACATACATTAAGGTAAACTATAAAAGAGTAGGAATAAAAGTATATCTATTGCATATTTACATAGCATGTAAGACAGATTTGTTGTATTTACCTGAGAGCAGGTATTGCACTAAGTGGTATGAGGTAGATACAACAAAGAGTCCAGCTTGACTCCAACAACAGAGCCAGCCTTCCTAACAGGTTTGTTCAATTTGTGCAGGGCACTTTTGTTAATGCTACTGCCTCAGCACACAACAGCATAGAATAAAGCACTGGCTACAACAGACTGGTAGAATGTAAGCTCCACCTCCTTAGTCTTACTAATGTTTAGCTGCAGCTGGTTCAGCTTACACCAGTCAACAAAGTCATTCAGCATTTCTGAAATGAAATATTTAAAATGTACATTTATGTGTACAAGACCTTTGCGTGTCTGCCTTTAGGGCCTCTTTTCCACTGCAGGCCGAACAGTTCTGAGCACAGGGGGTAACCATTCCAGTGGCGTTTCCACATAGACACGGTTTGACATGGGATGCCTAAAAAGCGGCTCAGCCTTTTTTTTCGGCACAGTTAGCTAACTGTACTCAGGGCCACAGAACCGTTCGGTGGGATGAGGTAATGACATAGCTGTTCGTTGAATGGTTCTACGTTTATGTCAGTATTGCGCCACCGCATCCTGCTGCGTTATTTAAAACAAACAATTAAGTTTGGTTCGCTCACACGGACAGCAAATTAATGAAGGCAGTGCACGATTTTAAACCCACCATTTAATAAATGTCAAAGCTTTAGTCTAACACTAATTTCTAAATATTAAACAGCGCTGATAACCAGGAGAGAGTAACTGGTTAGCGTTAGCTCACTACAGAACAGGTTCGATTCTGACTAACAAAAGCTTTACTGACACAAATTTTGATGATCATGACCCTGCTCTGAGGAAGCAACGTTGAGCGGCTGATGTTAGAGAGACAGAAAGCTGAAATTAAACATGTTCTTTGGTATCTGGAGCTGGAGCCTCCTAGCTAAGCTAACATTAGCTAGCTTCTCTCTACTAGTTAACTTAGCATAGCTGAAGAGATCCGGACACCCCAGTGCAGGTTTGATTCAACTAACTGGTGCGCTGCTATCACAAGTATAGATGATAAAAACTTACTACATAAATGATAACATATGATAATAAATGTACAACAGCAAGAGCAATATTGACTGACTGACTGGTGGTGTGACAAAGCCAAAATTTACCTGTTTTGTAAAGCTTTAAGCTGTATCCCACAATGCCTCCCACTGCAGTACATGCTCGGTTCTAGCAAACTGACGAATAAAAACAACTGTTTAAAGGATAACGACGCGTATCTGAGTGCACAGATTCAAAGGACTGGTGTTGAAGTGACAAAGATAAAAAACAGCATTGTTCTGTGGTACTTTGAGCTGTACCCTGCTGGTCGACGCTTATGCTAACGTAACTAGTTGTCCGACTACAGGTGAAACCCACCACAGTACAGGCTGTTTCTGTAACAGATGCTCAAATAACACCCATTTAGAGGATAAAGAAGACGAAAACAGACTGAGAGACAGCAGTTGGAGTGACAGACCGAATCAAACATGTTTTGTAGTGGGTGGTGTGTGCATGGCTATTAGCCTGTTAGCATTTGTATATTTTTCTTGGGTATTTCCTGGTTCTGATTGAGCAGTACAACAGATGGAAAAAGAACCCATAACTGGTCTCGCAGACCAATGCAGAACAGACCAGTACAGCTGTACTTGATAGTTTTTTAGTTGAAAAGCTGCCTAAGTTAGACAGAAGCACCACTGACACTTATAATATAATGAACTACATACATAGCTCTTAAACAATGAATACATTTGGATTTTCATAATGTCATGTTAGCTTGGCTAGCTAGTAATTTGTAAGATTGCTGTAGTTGCAGACTGATATTAATTAGCTAGCCAGCTAAGTTATCTTACTCTTGTGGTAGGTAGCTAGCTTGCTGCTTTGCAGATTAGGTAAGTTAGCTAAATAAACTGGTTAATACTTAACTAGGTGGCTAAAAAACAGCAGTTAAGCATGCATAACTGTAAAGTTTAGAAAATTCCAATGCACAAGATTTTACAAAAAACTAATGAAAATGACTGCCAACAAAGTCAGAGTTCTAAAATAATTGCACTGGTATAATACACACATGCATATGCAATGTGTTCCACATATTTGAAATACATTTTGGTGCCACACTGACACTAATATTAATTAATAAATAACAATTCCTAATAACTTTTAACAATATAGTAACTTTTAATTCTTTTTAAACAACAATGCCACTCTGCCACTGCAAATACTCATTTTTTTTTTAATTTATTTACTCTTTTTTGGTATATGTATTCTGTGTACATGTGATAATTACATACAAATATTAAAAACACTTTTATTTTACAAGCTGTCTGCTTTGAGTCTTAGTGGTGTATCTTTAAATATTTTATCATGCTTCTTGTTAAAATTTATTTAATTTTAGATGTGTTATTAGTGTAACTGCAACTAGGCATTCTTGCGAACTTGGAGAAAGCAAATTCAGCAACAGCAGCTTTGCTAGATAACGTATAGGAGGTAGCTCACTTTTTTTTGCAAGTGCCTCTTATTCTGCTGCTTATTCTGATGTCTCCTTCACTCTCTTCCTGCTTGTCCCCCCTCGACATAAACTGTGTTTACATAGTGGTCAAAATAAAAGCACATTGTTTTTTGAAACTGATTAATAAAAATGCTCAACATTTTTTAAAGAAACCAAAAATATACTTTGGCAGGTGTCCATATACCTTCACACACCCCCGAAGTATAACCTGATACTAACACTACCCTGTTATTAGATTGTTTTATTTGTATAGAGCCTTTCTCAAACCCGAAGAAGCTTCACAACATCACACACAAACACCCCACAAAGCAACAGTAACTAAAACATAAACTACAAAAAAGCAAACAAAAAAATATTCCTTAGCTTCTGGAGGAAAACCCCTGGGTTGGCGGGAGAAAGTGTGTAAACGTATAGGGCAGGGTATTCAACTAAAGCAGATTTTACACTGTGTGATGACAGTAGTCTTTACTGATTTACTTTAATTTACTGCATGTCGTATTGCACAAGATGCTGCAAATAAAATCTTGGCCCACCCTGCATGTCAGACTGTGCTAATTCAGTTATGCCCCACATCAGGTTATATGATAAAGATTTTCTAGTGATAGATTTACAATGCAAGAAAATGCAGACATTCCGCATGCACTGTTTATTTGCCAAAAAGTATGGCCATGCAAGCCAAAACTTCAGCATTTCGTGCGGCTCCGTAGTGGTTGTTTTTAGTCATGTGTCTTAGCAGCGGTCACACTGCTAGATTTTAGATCAAAGTTTTGGACATTGCCAGGACTTTATCGTCTTTGGTCGCAGAGGCAATGAATTGGTCACCTTGGAGCATTACATTAAATCTTCATAGATTTTAACTCATGATCACTTTGCTATTTTTGTCTGTGACAGCATTGTCATGACAATTATTGCAAAGTGTAAACCTGCTTTAAAACTTGAAGGTCCATTTACATAAAATTTCTTGCTTACAAACAAATATCAAATATATTTTGATTAAATGTTTTATTTTGAATAATATTTTACAATGTAATGTGCATTTTAAAATTGTATGACCATTATCTATTGTTTGTAAAATAAGTTGTAAAACTTTTTAAAAGAAAAAAGTCTTTAATTTCTTTTTTTATATTTTTAAAACAAATTATTTACAGAAGACAAAATTCTTGTCTTTCAATAAGGTAAAATAAATAAAATAATACATTTAAAAAAAACAATAAATCAAGCTGTTCTTACTGAGCATTTCATGCTCTTGTGCTATCAGGGAATCAACAACCACTCTTGTGGACCTATCGTGTTGAGCTTTGGGTTTGTTTTATTTTTCCTCATAATTGGGTTTTGTTGGTAGGTTAATTCAAGTGATTTTGTTCATAGTCCTGGCACTTAATGTTTCCACTTATGATTTGTGCCACAGGCTCACCGAATGTGAGACATTGTTTATGAACTTGAACCGAGGAGAAAAATGCGGTTCATTCAGTTCTTTGTTCATTCTTTTTTTTAAACACCGTTTTCATTGTTGACTTTCCTTGATGTTGTCGCTTTACTACTTTACTACTGGCAGTAAATAAAATGAAATGAAAAATCTACAAAAATATGTGTATTTCGGACATACTTACCCCCAAAGCATGAGACTTGAGAGGTGTGGGTAAGCATGGTACCTAACTTTAGTGTTTTATTTCCTTGCAAACTAATTACTGCCAAAGATTGTGGTACTTAGCTAATCGGTAATCTGTATTTGAACTCACCTTTGTTAGCTAGTTAGTTTTCTGTTTTGAATCAATGATAATTTCACTAGTTGGCTACCAACCTGACTAATTTGACTAACAGCAATGAGTATCACTAGCTCAAAAACTTAAGAAAATAAAACTTCATTTTTTAAATGACTAAATGATTTATTACATTTTCAGCACTTCAACTTGCCTTTTACCATTATCGTCTGTTACTTAATCTTTTCAGGAAAAATCTATAGAACTCAATATTGTAGTAATTTCCCAACAATACAGTAATGCCCAGAAATGTAATACGTTTGCACTTTACTTCGTCAAAAAAGTAAAAAAAAGATCAATCTGTCTCAACCTGAATTAAAAAGTTAGCTTTTGGATAAAAGACCCCATTTAATTCAAATACAGTTGGTCCGACTGTAGGAAGACCAATGAGCATTCTAAGGAGATGAAGTTATAAGATTTGCACAAGATAGGGAAAGGCTGTTTGGATATCCCTGTGAGCACAGGATCACTTGTGAAGAAATGGAAGCTGTGTTATACCACCCAGGCTCTGCCTAGACAAGGCTGTCTCTTATAACTGACACTAGAGTGAATGTGCACCAGTCGACTGTCAAGAGAAAACAGAGTGACTTAGAGCAACCCAGCTAAAATCTGGTACAAGGTTTGTAGTATGATGAGACAAAAGTGGAGCTTTTTGGCCAAAATTGAAAATGCTGTGTGTTGTGCAAACTTGACACTTCTCTCAACAAATACCATCCCAACAATGAAGTATAGGGACGACATCATTTAAGTTGTGGGGATGCATTTCCTCAGCAGGGGCTGGACCTCTTGTTAAAATTGAAGGACAGATGGATGGTGTGAAAACTGGGAGAAGCTGCAAGGCAGTGTGCTTCAGTCTGCTTAAAAAAAAACAAAAAAGTAAGCACACAAAGTGTCGCTGATGCAAAGCACCAGCATGTAGTACCCCATAGGACATCCTGCTGGTCTGGACATACACAGAAGTCACTATAGTGCTAGTATAGTGCTAGGATTAATTAGGCAAGGGGCGAACAGAACGACAGGGGTGGCACAACACTTCCAAAAGTGGTGGGGCAAAACTTATTGTTTCCACAAAAATAAATAAATAAAAAAAATTACAGCGCCACCTGCTGCTTGTTTTGGGCAATGATTGTGCATGTGCATCTCAGCAACGTGAGCAAGTCAAGTCAGTGACACTGTAAGAGACCTCAGTCCTAATAGGTGGGCCTGCTGAGTGGTCAAGCAATAATACTTTTATGGTATGTAATACTTTATTGCAACATTGGGATGGAATTTTTGTCATACTCCTTGAACTGTTGTTAGTTCTCTGTTTTGTAGAGATAATTTAGCTAGCTGGCTAACCTTATTAACAGCAGGAATGAACACTGCACTCGAAGAGACTGCTTCTAACTACATTTTAAATCAATTGGTCAGTGGAGAAATATTTCATTTTTAGCTGCCTTTTCCCAATATCATTTAAAAGCACATTTAACTTGACTTTATTGCCAAGCTTCTAAGGCAATTACAGAGCTTGGGTAAATGTGTGAGAGATCATTTTGATTGGTTTTGTCATGTCCTTCAGCCATGCTGATTGGAGTGCAGATGGAATTTTCTTATCCCAATTTGGTTTGCGTTTTTCAACAGGGAAACTTTTACCTTTTAAAAAATAGGTTCCAGTCAAAACGGCCATTATGTACAAGTAAATCAAATCTTGGAGTATTTAATTTGTCCAGTCTCTTCTTTTGTGGACCTTACTGTCAGTTTAACTCACACACTTCCAATATTAAAAACCAATAAGTTTTAAAACCAACCAGTTGTCCTTCTAATAAAACTAGGCCAACATAAGGGCTTCCCAAATATGTTAATGATATTGTTACCCTAAAAACTGAATGGTCACACTAAATGGTTTCTTGTGCTTTGGGTTGTCTTGCTGCGTAACTCTGTTGCACTACACCTTCAGATCACATACTGATGACCAGACATCTCCTGCAATATTTTTCTGATAGAAAACAGAGTTTATGGTTCTGTCAGTTATTGCACTCAGGCCCTGAAGTAGTAAAGCACCCCTGCCCACCACCACCACACTACGACCACCATGTTGATGTTCTTAGTATGGAATGCTTTCAAAAAAGTTCTAATTTCATCATCACTCATGAGTCCCTAGAAAGTAATTCCAAAAGATTGACAAAGTGGTTTTGGCAAATATCAGATAAGCCTTTGTTACTCTTTGTTTGTAGTGGTTTTCGCCTTGCAACTCTTTCTAATGGTGGAATCATTAATGCTGACCTCATCAGAGGCGAGTGAGGCCTGCAGTTTCTTAGATGTTCGTCTTGGTTGTGGATGAGCTATTGCTGTGCTCTTGGAGAAATTTTGGTAGGCTGGCCACTTTTGGGAAGATTGACTACTGTTCCAGGTTTTCTCCTTTTGGATATAGTGGGTCTTACTGTGGATGCTGGAGTCCCAGAGCCTCTCTTTGGGAATTTCTTTTGATTGTGGCATAGTGTGCTCCTTGTTAAGACATTTTAGCCTATTTCACATTGCTGAATGTTATATTTAAACATTGTCATGTCTGGTATGGTATATGTATAGTTTAATGCAACTAAATTTTTGGTTAATTGGTTGATTATGTCTCTAAGGGGCCAGTTACTTCTTCACACAAGGCAAGTTCTTATTGGATAACTTTTTTCCCTGCAATAAATGAAATAATCATTTAAAAACTATTTTTTGTTTACTCTGGTTGTTTTTTGTCTTACTATAGTTACATCAGGAGTGGACACTTTTACAGCCATATAAAGGGTATGTAGGTGTGTACATATATACACACACAGGTGAAAAACTGTCCTCTCCTGATTTCTTCTATTTTTGCATAATTGTCACATGTGAAAAAGTATTTTTTTTTTTTTGGGCATATGTGGACATATCCATTTCCAATATTTTGTACATCTTAAAACCCTTCCCAGACTCTTTCTTCAGAGAGCTCTTTGTGATGAAAGCATGATAACACACACTCCAGTAACAAATTACAAACTAGACCAGACTGTCAAAGATATTCTCTAATGGTGTTCTAATCATTAGCGCTTGATTGGGTGCACCTAATTTAATTTGACCTGTTTGAAGTGATGTGTGTAGGGCTGTGCTTGCATTTTCCACCTTAGAAAATTTCATTACTCTTTATTTCATTCATATAAATGATGACAGTGTTGATTCTAAGTGTATCTTGTTAAATTGTCACCTTTATTTATCAACACTGTTTAAATTGAGACTTGACATCACCAAATATGTGATGTTTCAGCCACACCCATCGCTAACAGGTGTATAAACTTTAAATGTGTGTAAAAGGGTGCCACGTTTGCCACAAGTCAGTTGATAAAGTTTCTGCCCTGCTAAATCTGCCCCTTCAACTACAAATGCAATTAGTGTGAAATAGAAGTGTCTAGGAGCAACAATAGCTCAGCCACTAAGAAGTAGACCACGCAAACCAAGTGCTAAAGTGCGTAGCGTTTAAAAATTGCCAATCTTCTGTCGCCGCTCACTACAGAGTTCCAAACTGACTCTACAAAGGTGTTTTAGAGAATTGTATGCTTCCAACATTGTGGCAACAGTTTGGGAAGGTTTCCTTTCCTCTTCCAGCATGACTGTGCCCCTGTGTGCAATGCATAGTTTTGTCAAGTTTGGTGTGGAGGAACACCAGTGACCTGCACAGAGTTCTGACCTCAGCCACATTAAACATCAAACATGGAATGCACTTGCAAGCCAGGCCTTCTCCTCCTACATAAGTGCTTGACATCATAAATGCTCTTTTGACTGAATTGGCACAAATTCCCACAGGGACACTTCAGAATCTTGTGGAAATATTTCCCAGAAGGGCAGAGGCTTTTGTAGACGCAAGAGATGCCAACTCCATGTTAATGCCAATGGTTTTAGAAAGGGATGTTCAACAAGCTCATATAGGTGTGATAGTCAGGCCTATGTATGCTTTTGGCTATACAAATACAGTAGAGGCAGGTGAAAAATTAAAGGAAAAACCAGTCTGTTCCCTGAATTGTGTTGATGATGGTGATTGAGGGCGCTGCACCAAAAAGTGGACCTGAACGTTGCCAACAAAGTGCCACCCAAATGTATTTGCGGATGGAGTGAGGAACACTTGCTCTTCTGTTTTTCCTTACGTATCACATCATTGAGTGTGTGCTTTTGAGTACAATTTTCAATCCTTTTACTTTAAATCACTGTTCATATTGAAACACAAGCGAGATGAGCAGTCTTTGTAACTGGAGCTGCTGCACCTGTCTGTACCCCAACAATGAGCCCTTTTGCCATTTAATCCAAAATCAAGGTCAACTAGGCTTGCTTAGCATTTTTACTCAGGATGTTAAATGTATCATGTTTCTCCACTCATTTCTTACACACACACACACACACGCACACACACACACACTGATAAGGGCAGCACTGGCCTACATACACATGTATGAAGTCAAAGACTGTCTCCTCTGCTTGTGGGAAGTACCCAGCCCCTTTTGCTGACGCACTCTCCCTTCGTCACTCCTCAGCAGTGGCTAATTACACAGCAGTTACATTGTTAAAAGGCTAAAATTGAGCACATTTTAGACTCCAGCTTTTTATGCTTAGGATTAGAATACATTTTGGAATAACTGGTTGCAGGCTGTTGTTTCAGATTCACATTTTAAAATCCCCCTGCTTCAGTGGGCTTTGATGTTCAGTAGGCCTGGGCGATATCTAAAAACAATTATTGCAATGTCTTGTTAGGAATATTGTTTATCTGTAGCCACCCATTTGACACACCTCCCTGTAGTTTATTCTGCTTTGTTTTCTTATTTGAGCTTTCTTCTGTAGAAAATAAACTATTTCACTTCACATCTTAAAATTTGTGACTGCCAACACACACACACGATACACATCATTGATCTGATGTGCGTTTGTGGCTTTTACCTTTTTCAATGATGTACACAAAAGGAACTTGCAGAAGCAAATGGAGAATTTTTAGCTTGTTAAACATGAGCAAGAGAGTAAGTTACAAAGCCAGGTCCATGTGATTCATATGTAAAAGAAATAACAATGGATCATTTTAATACTCCTTGGTCAGTAACAATAATATACAATATCATTACATATGTCTAAACATTTTATTAAAAAAATTTAAAATTATTTGGCAAGCGGTTTAACAATTAAGCTGTCAGTTCTGTTTTCCAAATGTGCAGTTATCGTCTCAAGCACAGACATCGAGCTACTGGTAAATAATGATTATCAGATTTCATCGCCCTATCGCCCAGCCCTAATGTTCAATCAGCTTAATGTCTCTATTTTATACCAATTTGTTTCATTCTCTCTTTTTTGGTGCACAAAAAGGGGTTAATCTTTATTTTTCCCTGCTCACACAATGGATTTATAACATTGAAATAGTCTTGTATTGTCTGTAGCTGATCTGATTTTCATGGTGCTTCATTGTATTCCTGTTTTATTACTTGCACCATTACTATATGCTTGCGTTTCTGCTCAACACTCATACAGTTAATAACCTTTATTCTTATTCTAGCAAATGACCTTTTATGTACTTGTTCTGATTGGACATGACTAACCTGTAGTGCATGTAATTGGTCTTACACTGTTCTCAGTAGTGGGAACATCAGTAGCCCTTAACATTGCTTTCATGCTGTATAAATAAAATTAAAAAATAATTTCTTCATTTTCTTGTTCATGTTCAGAATTTTAAACTTTTAGTGGCATATCTCTTAGGTCTTCATTTTATCGTCTTTAAGTTTTATTGCTGCTTTGCATAGCTAATGCTACAAGCCAATATGAACAGGCTGTCTCCCTCTCAACAATAGCCTGTAACTTGTTACTCCTTGAATGGGCCCCTTTGTTAGTGCACATGGAGTCATAACTCTTAAATGGGGGAAATATTAACAATGTAATAATCTGTGTATTGACATTGTAATAACACATTGTGATTGAATACACAGGGAGAGTGCGCACAATGCAGAGGTTGGGGCCATATTTGACAGGTAATGATGCTACACCACATGGCATAAATATTGCAAAAAACAGCAAAAGCAAACACACAACATCTTGAAATCTTGTTTATTTGATACTTGAGTGTACAGTTTTTTGGTTAGGGGCTTTAAAGTCGGCCTGTCTGTCTATATCAATAACAGGTTCTCTGTGCCAGCGGGCTAATGTCTGTCTTGCAGCCCTCATGTTGCCATTAATTTGTTAGCTAAATCTAATTGTTCAAGATGTGTTGTTAAGATCTCATTTTGGTTTTTTGTTTTTTTTTGTTTTTGTTTTTTATTTATTTACTTTTTTTTTTTGGTTTTGTTGTCTATATAACCTGCCTATTCAAATGCTGTTCATAAAGTTGGAGACTTCAGTACTGCATGTTATTCATTTGCTGAAGTATGCTAATTAGCAGCAGAACTGTGTGCCCTGTTCAGATCTTTGCTGTGGTGCCAAACTGAAGGCAAAGTTAAATATAGCCCTAAACTTTAACAGATGTCACTCCTTCCTTTCCCCTCATTTTCCGCACTCTTGCTTTTTCTTTCTTGTTCCTTCCCTCTGTCTCATTTTGTACTGTGACACAGGGTGCTAACTGAACTAGTGAGTAAAATGAGAGATATGCAGATGGACAAGACTGAGTTGGGCTGTCTGAGAGCCATCATCCTTTTCAACCCAGGTACTACAATTCAAACCTTTTTATGTATTCATTTGTGAATTCAAAGCTGAATATGTTTATTAATTGTACTGTTTTTGTACTCTTTAAAAATCATAATATTTTTCTTGTTCTAGCCAGGTGGTGAACACTTACTGTAGTACATATTGTTGTACAATAATATTGGTTATTTTGTGCTGTCAACTACATATCATAGCTGCATTTTAGGGCACAAAAATCATGGACATTTAATATTATGTACAATATTATAATCATTAAATGTATATGCTGTTATCATGATGCTTACTATGTGTAGAAATATCATATATACCTTTTTACAGTTAGACCTAGAACTGAGAATCATTGCCATAGAGCACTGTAACGTTTACAAAGAGCTATGAAGGTTCTGAGGCTTATGAGACAGTGTTTCAAGTATACACAGACCATTCTAGGAAGAACTAAAACTTGCTAACCGAATTGAAATCCCTGTAACAGACTGGAGTGGTTTATTCCTTATATAAAACAGCAACACAAAAAAATCTATACAGTATAATAAAAATGTTTAGGAAGAAAAAATAATTTAAATAAAGGTTAATTACATGAGCAATGGGAGTATTTCACCATGGGTTCGAACGTAGCTGAACCAGTCAGATCTGCTATGTGATGATCTTGTACCACACTACCCATAATTTGGCATTACGCAGTTCAGTTAATTAAAAAAAAGTCCTTGGGATTTCCAGTGTTTTAGTGCCAAACCAACAGTGGTGTACTTTCAGCTCCCCACACTGGATTTAATTCTACTTAAGGTAGACTGAGCCCAAACATGAGCATTTCAAGCTTGCAAAAGTAGGATGTTTACATTTACTTTATATTTACACAATATGTGATTGAAAACATGCATGTATTTGTTTGGCTGAAGTAAGGTGCAGTCATTCAGTTTTGTCTGTGTGTATTTCACAGATGCAAAGGGGCTGTCCAGCCCGAGTGAGGTGGAATTGCTCAGAGAAAAAGTCTATGCATCTCTGGAGGCTTATTGCAAGCAAAGATACCCTGACCAGCAGGGCAGGTACAGAATTCACATAATTTGCACTCATTTTTTGTCTCACATTTCCTAACCTATTTTATGTTTTTTAGAAAGTGGTTAGGCTAGCTGTCTTTAGTCAAAACACCTAAACTAGTTGCAAGTGAAATGAGAAGGTGCAGCTACACACTCATCATTAACAACTCCTTTCAGGCCAAGCAAAAGCTGTAGGCTACTTTCATAGAAGCATTTTAAAGTAACTAGTAGCAAACATCTCTCTGACCAATTAGAATATAAAAATATTATTTTAAAAGAAGTAGGTAAAAAAATCAGTTTAGTGTTACTTTTTGCATAATAAAGTGGTTTTACTGTAGTATATTGAAGAAATTGCCAGCTTAGCATATCTTACCTAAATTGGTTGGTTTGACCAACTGTACAGTACAGGAAGCAAGCACTGTGCGGCTCTATTTTTCCAAAAATACAAATATTGGTCAAACTCAGTATCAGTCGATACACAGCAAAAGGCAAAAAATATAGAATGTGTTCTAATAGTAGAATATGGTAATTCTTTTTCGGGTGGTGTAATTTTTTCCTCATTTGAAATATTAGATATGTATTAATTGACAGAACTGTATGCTTCAGCATCACCATCCCTACAGGAATTGCATTTAAGGGTTCAAAAGAGCCATATCCAAATCTGTCTGAAACGTGTATGTTTGATATTGATATGTTCATACTGGATATTAATATTAACAGAAATATTTAATATTGCTGCATTGCTAATGATTCGTGTTTTTATATTATGCACTGTGAGTACAGTCTGTGTTTCTATTACTTTGCCACTAGGTTTGCCAAGCTTCTCCTCCGGTTGCCAGCCCTGCGATCCATTGGCTTAAAGTGCTTGGAGCACCTGTTCTTTTTCAAGCTGATTGGTGACACTCCAATCGACACCTTCCTTATGGAGATGCTGGAGGCTCCCCATCAGCTGACCTAATGTGGACTGAACTCAACCCACTTAAATCCGGTTTGCACCAGGGTTTACCAGCTTCTTGGACTTTGGGGCTTCACTGTGTCTCCTAGTTAAATCTCCAGCTCATACCATCCTTTATTCTGTCCTCCTTTTTTCCCCCCTTACTGCTTTGTTGCCTATGCTGGAATAGCCCTAAAAAGATTTTAAGCTGTTGGAAAATTAAGCAAAAAAACATGCAATTTCTGGTTAAGACTTTACACAGGGAAGCATTCATACAGGTTATGAAGCATATCTTAAGATAGGCTTCAGTTTTCGATGTTATCTTCCAATTTTAGAGCTCCTGTATTGACAGTAGTGTTCATGTGTTTTGTTTATTTTTACATGCTACACAAAAGCAGTTCAAATTAATTGACCAAATGCATAGCTGTATTGACCACAGCATGAAATTTCATTAGATAAACTTTCATATAACATCCCTATTGGCTACGAAATTAAGCGCAGACAATGCCCATTTGCAGGCTCTTTATCTTACATGCCATTCTGGGGCTTATGCACTGTATGTGCTGTACTCATGGAATGAGTGCATTGGAATGCGGCATGGAAAATTCAGGATCTTGTAGTCTGGCCTTGTTTATGCACAAAATGTATGTGGGATGATTTTACTGTGTTGGATTTATTTTTGCTTATATCCAGCGGAGGGTAAAAAGTAGAGCTGGGCACTATGACAAAAATCAAATAGCGTGATACTTTGTATGATACATGATATGTCACGATATTTATTTTTTAAGGCATCTGGTCAGTTGGAACAGAGAAAAAAGAACCAGTAGTGTTACATTAAAAAAAATCCTATCAAAAACTGTGAACACATTTGATATGATTTTTATCCCATATTTGGCGTACTTGTGTTGCACTAAATCCGGTTAAATGGGGCTAATTTTGCTCTGGTTATAATGAACGATGCAGTTCGTCAGTGTTCACGATATCCACAGTATGGTCAGAAAATCATAACGTACTCTTTTGTGACAATTTATTGTGAGAATGATACATGTTGTCATATTGCCCAGCCCTAGCAAAAAGGCACAGTGAGAATTTTGTAGAAATTTTTGAATGGGTTGTTTTGGTTTTTTGCAGTTTATTCTGTAAGAACTGACTGTGATCTACAGATCTGTTTAGCTTCACAGTTCCAGGTGTCTCCATATGTCTCTCATGTGGTCCATTGCTTGGATTCTTAAAAAAGAACTAGAAATAACTTGACCCCAGAGACATACAGTGTGTTTGTCGATCGGTCACGGACCAACAGGGGTGACCAGCTTCTTTCTTTCCAAAGATATCTACTCTGCTGGTGGTATACTACTGACTGTGTTTAACCTGATGTAGGAACAAGCCTTATGAAGGACATTCATGATGGATCTGTGAAAGGTTATTTTCTACATTCTATCTATATTGATGTCTGTGCATTTTTCACATTTGCCAAAACCCCATAGCCAGATTCACTTATGGATTATTAAGCATTTGGAGTATCTGGTGTTAATTTTTGATAAGAGTAATTATTCTGTAATCAGGAGTTAAAACCAGCATCTGTCACAGTCTATGCATTTGAGGAATACATGCATGAGATGGCACAATCTTGCACTTCCTCGTGTGCACAATCCACGAACAAAGTGCTTGCCAACTATAAGTGTACATGGAGGAGTGTTGATGCACATTCTAAACTCTTGGAAAGGTGTACTAGTTGTAAGAAAAAAAGAAAAAAATCATGTATATAAATGACCATTCTACAGACTATATGTCATGCAAGCAAAGCAATCTCTTCATACCAGGTGCTTTTACTCCTGAAAGTTTGGAAGCACAGGCCAAGCCCAGAATTATTTATTTGATTTTGTAGTTAATAAATGATATTTTAGTGGATAGAATGGAGCACGGCTGTCCAGCTCTTGTCCTGCTGGGCTTCTGTCTAGCAGAGTTTGGCAGTACCCCTGCTTTTGGTTTTAATGGCTTTAATATGGAGTCATATGTATTCATACATACTAGAATTCGTCACTCGTCTGCAACTCCATAAATCTCCCATTACGTTTGTAAACATGTAGAGAAATTTATGTTTGTCTCAAAAAGAAAAAAGATTGTGCAGTGAGTTTCATCTGCTAGTACAGTTAGTGCAAAGTTCCCCCATTGTTTTCAGAAGCCTGGTCAAGCAGTGGTCTATCAGCAACTTCTGGTTAATTTGCCATTCTTTGCTTTGAATTTTCATCAGGGGCACATTTTACATCCTTTGGTATCATTTTTCCTATTCTTTGTGTGACAGTTGCCCTTCTGGCTTCCAAAAATCCTTCATGTCTGTTGTATTCTTTTTTTGTTTTTTTAATATTGCCAGTGCTAGAATTTTTTACTGTCCTCTATTAAACAGTGGTACTGTAATATCTTCATCCTTGTGATTAAGTTCTTCGTGGGAAGGATGTGTAGTTAAACATACAAATTTTGTGGACATTGGT
The DNA here is from genome assembly GCF_904425465.1 of Colossoma macropomum. Lineage (NCBI taxonomy): Eukaryota > Metazoa > Chordata > Actinopteri > Characiformes > Serrasalmidae > Colossoma > Colossoma macropomum. Next base: position 34,377,569 of record NW_023494787.1, read on the forward strand.
GCATTGTTGGATGTGTTATTTTGAATATATCCACTTTGTTCTGTGTGAAAGTTTGTTTTCGAGCAGTACCCTATACCCAATCAGCTTGCAATAACACAGAAAGTGATCAAAGTTGTAAGGTGGAGCTTTGACTAAGGTGGACTGTTTAACCAGACTAAAAATTTTCTTGAAGTGCAGTGGCCGTCAACATCCGTTACTTGTTTAGGATTTGCTGAGCTTGATTATGTTGTTCTCTCATGGATCACCCTGACTGTTTTTTTGGGGGGAAAGCACAGCTATCTTTTTTTTCTACAAAATAAACAGTCCTGTGATATACCTGAAATTATATAGTAGTGCCAGCCATGCAGGTGTCAAAAAATTTCTCTGCATACTGCACAAGGGTGCTGTGTTAAAACGATAATTTAAGAAGGATGAAATCATGTTGAAAATTGTGCTCCAAAATCAAGGAATGCACCATTTTAATTTTATATTTTTTAAACATTTTCCTCCTTCTTTGCTATGTCTCTTATGTGGAAAGTCCTTCTGAGCATGTCCTGAAATATGCAAACTGTGAACCAGCGAGAAATTGAGGGTGGTTTTATATTTCTCAGTGTATGAGCCTGTTTAAGGCAGCAACAGTACGTTAGTAGAGGAAATACAAAGCTATAAATCAATACAGCAGAAACAGTTTTCCGAGCCCTAACCTTAAAACTGAAGTTGTTCCGCCATTGCACATATTGAATGGCAATACCCAAGACGGAAAACCTCCCTTTTACAATTTGCTCACTGAGGACAAACGAATTAAAATGTGACAGACAGTTGACAGCGCTGGCTATGAGATATAAGAGGAAAAAAAATCTTATATTTAAAACAAGACGGCTTCTCCCGGTATTGCCAAGCTATTTTGTGCATTCTGAGTGTTTGCGTATTAAAGTGCACAAAAATCACTTACGATCATTTCAGACGTCTATTTCCGCGACACAGCCTTTAACAGACTCTGGCAGTTCTATTAATGATGGGCTGTACGGTGACTGAAGATGTTTTTCCTGTTGTATCATGTCTAAATAAAGGTTTAAATATTGTAGATTTTTATGTCATTTCTTTTGTATGTTTCTCCATCTCCTTCTCCATCATCAGTTCCTACTTAAACCCAGGTTTTGAGAAATAATTACATTATTGAGCTTTTTTTTCCTAGTGATTATTAGCATTACAGTGGAACATCAAATCTGATTCTAGTACACGACTTTTTTCTGGGCACCACACCTTCTGCAGCATGCTCTTGGAGGTCCGCTGATAGAAACAACGTGTACGTCAGTCAAGTCGCTGTTGTGAGCGCGTCTTCCATTAATTTGAAATTAGCTACTCAAAACTGACATGTACCGTCAGATTTCCTCTCTACTTGTCACGTGCCAAAATCTATTTTTTAATGAAAAAACAGCGTCTTGAGTATACACCGGTAGGTGTCAACTAATTCAGTGCTCCCCCGATTATAGACATGGAATGGTATGGTGTTCAGTCCAGCAGGACCCCAGGGCCCTGGGTGGTTGGTGGCGGTGTACTGCTACGTGTAGCTCGCTGGAGGGAGCACTTTTCATGAATTGTACGTTTTATATAACCGACCTGACCTGCGAAATAGCTGGTGGAATACTGGCTGGTCTCACTTTGGGTTAATGAAGCAATGACTGTTGGGATCTACTGGTTTAGTTCGTTCTTTCACGGCTTTCTCCACCCTCTCACACAACTCAGCTCGTCAAACAGGACGTTGCACACACAGCCTAGGGAGCATATTTTGAGTCCAAACAGATTAAAAAAATAATAATTATAACAACAACGAGTCGTTCTGATGCTTGGATACTAAAAATAAAAAATAATAATTGGTACGATTTATTTATTAATTATTTTTTTATTTAGAGCTTACTCCATTATTAGTGTTGCTGCTGTTGTTGTTATTATTATTATTATTATTATTATTATTATTATTACTATTATTATTATTATTATTATTATTCAGAAAAGATACTCCCTTACCATTGTAAATGTTGCAAAATATAAGGACATTTAGGTGCTCTAAAAGTAGCACCTAATAGTAATGGTAACATACATTTTATAAAAATACCAATCTATATAATCATAATAAGCTATCCAAGAGGAGTTAACCATTAAAAAAAAACATTTTCTGAGTGCAGGTGGTCTTTTTTAAAATGTGTTAATAATAAGAGGATAAAAAAGGTCTTGTTTGATTGTCATCCATTTTCAATTGACGTTATCACCATTGGAACCTTTACGTGACTGCATGTTGCTGTCTGTCTCAAACCATCAATGTTTTACAGCATTTCTACAATGACCCGCAATAGCATTTTTTCTCCAAATGCGAACATGTATCCCTGCTTGACCCATTTTGCTCAAGATTTTTCCTTGATGTTTGGAGCTTAGCAGTCCTAGGCAGCTACCCTTTTAATTAGTGTGGTAGGCTGCGGTAATGATAATTTGTATTAAGTCACAAATACTATCTTTCTTTTCTCTTTCTTTTATTGTAAAGGGAAACCTGACCACTTCATCTTTTTTCCATTTTAAAATAAAACATAGCTTAAATCATATATAAGGAAACCAAGATGTGCATGCCTGTTCAAGTCACTAGGGTGAAAAGTGATACAGTTCCTGGCTGTATCTGGACGCCGCCTGCTAATACACAATTCTGAGGCGGGAAAGGACCTGCAGCCAGTTTCACCAGAAGTTTGAACGTAAATTGCCACTACATTGAGGAGTTTATGAACCACTAGAATGGGTTGCATCAAGTAACAAGTGAGTTTAACGTAGCTTTAGGTTATAACTAAATGTACACATACCTTATAGTAGGTGTAAGCCGTAGTTCAAAAATCTAAATAGTTTAAAAATCCGTTACAATGGCTGGTCGATTTGATCGATAGGAAAACTTGCAAGACAACGAAATACACCTCGGTTTGCGTCGGTTAACATTTTGTTTCAGTCGTTCAGCGAATTCAAATAGCGATTACGATAACCTCAGCTTCTCTAACGTTAGCGACCGTTCATTGATAAAGTGCCTTTAAAATACTGTGCCTGAGTATCCCAGTTTAAACATGGAAAAAAATTCAAGCAGCAGCAGAACAGAATGAACACGCATACAAGAAATTGACGCTTTGAGGACATCACTTTGTAACACTATTGTTGTCCGATTATTTCCTTCTTCTTCTTCTTCTTCTTCTTCTTCTTATTATTATTATTATTATTATTATTATTATTCTGCCGGATTTTGTATGCTAACATGCTGCGCAGTTTTCGAGATATGGACACTGTTCCAACTCCAGAATGTTCGGTCTGATCGGTAATGGTGTGCTTGTATACAGCTTTTTGATCTTACGTACGGTTTTCGTACTCTAAAATGATTATCTTTTTTACTCTTAGAAATGAATGGGGTGAAAAATTGAACGACAATTTACTATACTCTATTCTGCTCGACCGAAAGACACCGTTTCCCATATGCTGTCTCAGGGCAGGCAGGACAGCACAAATTCAGTGTTGTTCTGACCCGCACTCATCTGATTGTTTTAACCTGTCATTTACCCCATAGAGTCCTATTAAATTCCACACCCCAGAAACTGTATTATTTCTTTAACTGACAGCCACCAAATTTCATGTACTCAGGGCAGGTCCCCAAGCTATAATACATAGCCATACTGACTCTCACTGTGTCATTTTTTCATCCCTCGTTCCTCTCGTGGACTCCCATTCATTTTCAACACCACTTAGCAACCACTTCCCAGATAGCAGGCACATTTGGGCCTAATCTGTGCCACTTTCGATACTTACGGCTCAGTTATGGAACTGGCAAGAGTAGTGTGAACGTGGGCCTCTATCGCACCCTGTGTTAAATAAAAATGTTCAGAACCCGATACGTTTTGTCCTGTGAACATTCTTCTCTTGAATACCACTGGATCCTCCGAATTACGAGGTCGTTAAAGAGTTGAAATATGAATAATGCTACATGTGAGCTAAAGCTACTGCGCACTGAATTCACGTCATTAGACTGGCAGCCTCCTTAATTAAGCGGGTTTTGGCAGCGTACGTTTCCATTTACAGACCGAGGGCAGATGAAAAGAAGTCAGAACAAAATCAGGAGGTTTCCCTGCAGTTCTCTGTTCTTCATCTGATGCTCACTGAAACACGATAGAGCTTTCCTTTTAGCTTTATTTGAAAAGATCTACAAACGTACCTGCACTCCGGCTAATCCAGTACAGACTCATCTTAATATTACTGCTCACCCCTGATAAACTGATTTAGGCTCTCAGAATATCCTAATTATTATTTTAATGCTGGTAATTTTTCTGAGGACATTTTCTCAGGACATTCACCAGCTTTTTGTTCGACTTTTCCCGTTCCACCTTAAACATTTAAGGTGGAACGGGGAAATTCGAACGAGCAGCCGGAGGAAAAGAAGTTGACTTGAGTTTCACTGAAGGTTGAAAGGCATGATATGAGGAGGTTTCACTATTAACGCTTAACAGCTGAGTAACATTAAATTATTTTTGCTGTTTCACCAGACTAACAGGTCAGTATTTTGTCTTGCTTGCTAATGTTTGTGATAGCTAGTCACAGCTGCTGCTGACCCACACTCCTCTGTGTCATTTTTTTCATCCCTCGTTCCTCACATAGACTCCTATTCATCTTTGACCACACAGAAGCCCTATTATTTCTTTACCCAACAGCCACCAAACCGCATGTATTCACTCAGAGCAGGTCCCAAAAGTCTAATCCACAACCATATTGATCCACACTGCTCTATATGTCATTTGCTTCATCACCTGTTTCTTTCATCGACTCCTATTCATTTTCAAACAACACATAGCAATACCCTAGCAACAACTTAATAAACAGCCCATACACCATGTTAACTGCCTAGCAACACCTTATCAACCACCTGGATTACCATAGTAACTGCCTGGCAGCACCTTAGCAACCATCTGGGATACCACAACAACCACATAGCAACACTCTAGCAGTCACCTGTGATACCATAGCAACCGCCTAGCAACACCTCAGCAACCACCTGAGTCGGTGTCAGGTAGCGTTACTGATTGGCTGCAGAGAGTGAAAACATCATTCTGTGTGACAATATTTTGATCTAAGATCACTTTACGTGCTACTAGTTGATTACCGTAAGTGTCTGTGGTGCAGCCGAAATTCTTTGTGCCGGTAGTTTTAAACTAACTGTCAACGTAAGGTTTAGGATGGAATTCACATGACGGTAACATGATTAAAACCAATCTATAAACCCGCTGCCATGGAAATGCCAGCGCAGCTTACTCTGACTGGAACAAAACAACCAGTATAGAAGAGAGCAATATGTACTTCACAGTTAAACTGATTAAAACTAATTATCTATAGCCACTGTCTGTTTATTTGTTAAAATTTCTGAGACAACCAAATGCACTTGTTAAGTGATGGTGTCTGGCTAACCAGTATAACAGCAGCCTCTGTTTAGACGTTTAGGCAGCTCACTGAGCTGGAGCTGTGGATGTTACCTTCATGTTCAGAGTTAAATCCAGGGTGATGATTAGAGTTGTAAGTGAAATCATAGCGTATAGCGCTCAGATTTTTATTTTTTTTTTATTTTTATTTTTTTGCTTAGTTAACCAAAAAAAGTGGTGTTTTTGGACTATTTGTGCTTTCTACGTGTTTTCTGATGGTTTCCCCAAAACTTACACCTGCTTAAGGGAAGTGAAATATTTGATAACTATAAACTCAACAATAAAACTATTGTGTGGTGCAACCTGTTTTGATTTAGTAATGCATTAATCTGGAGCCAGTTGCACCAGCTGAACAGAGGTTTGAATGTAGTTTGAATGTAACTGCCACTACGTTCAAGTTTATGAGTTACTAAAATTTAACTGGTTGCACCAGGTAACACAGTTTAATGTAACTTTAAGTTATAACAAAATTTAAGCATACTATATAGTAGGTGTAAGTTCTGCTGTTAAAAATAAGTTTAAAAAATGGCTGGTTGATCTGATCGATGGGAAAACTTGCAAGAAAACAAAATACATCTCGGTTTGCATCGGCAACCACTTCTGCAGGATAGATTACTCCAGTTTTCCTCGATCAGAGAAAAGATCACAAACCTCCAAGCCACAGTTTTGCAACACAACGCAATGCAAGTGTGTCTGGCACTGAGATGTTCTGCTACAGGGTCATTCCAAAACCCGGTGGGTGACTCTATTCAAGCACGTCACCACGTGCAGAGCAATAAGAGCAGTTGCATTAGTGCTCAGGTTGTGTGTGACACTGACCTTATCATACAATACATAACACAGGTTATTGTGTAAATATAACCGACATAGTTAACATTACCTTTCTGTCATTCTGCAGATTCAAGTAACGATTACATTAGCCACAGCCTGCATTAACCGACCTTTCTGATGATAGTGCTGCTGCTGCTGCTACACAGACTATCTAAATATAACCATTGCTTCACCTATTTTTCCCCGTTTCTGTATTTTAATAGTTTACTAGCTGTGTCAGTAAAATATCTTCGAGACCGGACGCTGTATCTCGGCTCCAGAGTGTGCAACATACCACAAAAGCCCTGGTTCTCAGAGACTGAGTACGGACACAAATCCTTGGCAATAAAAGCTGCAACAGAGTTGTAGATTGCTTCGTCCTTTACGAGTTGGGTGGAAGCTTTGACATCGCTTGCTTCTGGTTAGCAGCAACTACAACTGGGTGGAAAATGGGTGGAAACATGTAATATGGTTTCCCCCCTCAACTCCATAGAAGCCAAAGTGCTTCCATAAGCTAGCTCAAGTGTTGGCAACCTGCGGCTGTTTTACTGGCCGGTTGCGACTCCACATCAGAATTAGATTTCTAGGTAAATATATAATAATCCTTCTTTTGCAGTAAAATAAAGCTTTGCTGACCATTTTAACAATAAATAATCTTAAATGCTGGAATTAATGTAGCCTATAACTACTAGTTCACCCAGCTAGTAGCTAACGAAAGGGAAAAGAGAAAAATTTGAGATGAACATAGATAATTTGGAGTCTTATTTGCATTTATAATCACTTCAGCTGGTTTCCTGATACATTCAATCTGCAACGAGAAACTGTCAAACACTAAAAAACATGTGAAACTGAAGTTAGTTTCTCGTTCTCCAGCTTCTTGTTTGAATTGTCCCGTTCCACCTTAAATTAATTACATCAATTACATTCTGGCGCCTCGGGCACCACTTAAGGCGGAACGGGAAAATTCGAATGAGAAGCTAGCGAATGAGAAGCTGACTTAAGCCTATAAAAAGTTGAATAGTGAGAGACATTTTACAAGAAACTGTTTTACTTTTGTGGAAAAGTTTCCAGCTGATGATGCAAGAAAAGTGGCTACAGCTGAGCTAAAGCTGAAAGCAGAGCAAAGTAAGTCTGTGTTTTTGTTTGTATTATATTTTTAGCCTACACTAGGACATTAGCACGTACACATGTACAGTCAAGACGGTAAAATGGACTGAAAATGTTGTGGATCCCAAGGTGGTTTGATTTTTGTTGAAAGGACAAAATCACTCTTATTAACATTTGCGTTGCCAACCCCCACACTAGCTTTGATGTAGTGTGCATGCCATACTTTGCAAAGTTCCACCTTTTGCGTTCCGTCAACATCGCGTTATCAATTCAAATTTAGAAAATCAATTTTTGACATTTGTGAATCGATTCAGAATCACCCATGTCCGCATTGCGATGCATCTAAGAATTGATTTTCCCCCCACTCCTAATTCTGAGACTGCAGTAATCATTAAAAGTGGCATTTTGTGTTTAATTTGGAGAGACCACTTGTTATATTAGTTGTGTTGAGCTATTGAATTGCTCTTGTTTGATTGGTTTATTGCAAACAGCAGAAAGTTTGTAAATTTTGCTAATAAACCTAATTTGCATTGGGGGTTGAATAATTTGATTGCAACTGTATATACACAGTTATCTCAATTGAATGTCTAGTATAACATCATCCAGCCACTGCCCATCATCTAATATGGCCAACAGTGAGTGAAGGTGCATTAAAAGCCTTGTATAAAAATACATCTTACAAATGTGTTAGATAAGGCACACTTTAGCATCGCTGCACATCCAGTTTAGAACACAGTAATCATTTAAATGTGCACATACCCTTTTTCCTTTCTCTATTGAAGATATTGTTTGTCTCTGCAAACAATAAGATGACAGAATTAGGCTAACAAGGATAGGTGAAATTATCCAATACCCATACAAGATTATATTTTGTATTTACTGCTATGATTAAATGCCCTGCATTCCTACTGAATAGTGAGATTCATTATTCATTTATTTATTCACATATCTATATCTATGTATCTAGGGGCATGGGAAGTCTCAAGATGATGTTCTTAGAATAACAAGGTCTAATACCAACAATAAAATTATTTAAATCATTGTTGGAAAACCAGTATGGTCAAAATACTAAAGCTAAAGCTACATAAATCTACTTTTCTGCAGCTGTTATTATTAAATGTACTGCTCTCAGGTTAACATAAAAAAATAAAATCCCTGGGTCATCACAACTGTATAATGTCCCCAGGTCAAGACTGGATGATGTTCCTGGGACGTCCTTATGAAACTTTGCTACTGCTGTTATTATTACTTGTACTGTGCCTTAGTAACATGTAAAAATGAGATTACAGGGTTAACACAACTGTATGATGAAGTCAAGACTGGATGATGTTCCTGGGACTGCTTAATATGTTAGCTAGCTTACTATGGTGCGAAAGCTATCAGTTCCAAAACTTTTCTACTTTTTTTCCAGCAATGTCAGAAAGTGGAGCCTCTCAATAGTTCCCGGAAGGTAGCTGCAAATACTAGCAGCGCAGCCGAGTTGCAGCAGAATAGGCCGGTTATGATGCACTTTTAAAGGGTAAGACATTTAAAGAATCAGTTTGTATATAATCAGCACATCTGAATTAAATTAACATGTATATTAAAGCATGTTAGTGGATTATCCCCCACTAAATTAGTAGATTTAGGGAATATTAACAGATAAAGATTAGGCTAGGATGCTGAGTAAATTTAGCAACACATAACATTAACCAGAAACATCCTAGTAATTGTAAATTTCCTGCTCTTAATGTCATTTCATCCACCGTTGTTGATTACTTGTAGAGTGGTGGTGGAGGAGGTAAAATGAAGATAATGTTATCCATTTTGGAGTACAAGCTAACGTAAGTTACACAATAAAAAGAAAGAGCTATTTTTGTGATACATCACTATTGATATGGATTTAGAGTGTATATTAGAGACTTCAATGAGTAAACAAATATATGACTTATGGATTGAGTGTTTCTAGGCTTTGTGATTCTGTTGACTATTATCTGTCCATTATGTTGCAGTTTAGTTGATTTTGGACTGATGGCAAGAACCACAGGGGGATTCAACTCAGCCTAAAGACTCCCTACAATAAGACAGCACCCTCACCCTGCATCCTGAGTCTCAACACCCTGGGTTTTGCAATTCTTTACCTGTTCCTTATTTTTAATAAACAAAACATTAAGCTTCCCAGTGGTGTGGTCTTTGTTTGTGAAACGTGCAATTCAGTGTCACATTTTTGTTGTTGTTGTAATCTTTAGTAATGGTAAGTACAACCCCAAATTCAAAAAAGGATGCTGTGCAAAATGTAAATAAAAACATAAGTGCAATGATATGCAAATCATTTAAACCCTTTTATTGACAATAGTACAAAGACAACATATCAAATGTTGAAACTGAGAAATTTTATTGTTTTTTAAAAAATATATGCCCATTTTGAATTTGATCCCAGCAACATGTTCCAAAAAAGTTGGGACGGGGGCAACAAAAGGCTGGTAAAGTTGTGTAATGCTTAAAAATACACCTGGTGGTTGATTGGCAACAGGTCAGTAACATGACTGAGTATAAAAAAAACATCCCAGATAGACTGAGTCTTTCAGAAGTTAAGATGGGGAGGGGTTCACCATTCTGTGAAAGACTGCCCGATCAAATACATACATACATACATACATCATCTAATCCGCTTATCCTTCTGGGTCGCGGTGGGGTGCTGGAGCCTATCCCAGCTGTCACTGGGCAGAAGGCAGGATACACTCTGGACAGGTCGCCAGTCCATCACAGGGCACTCGATCAAATAGTGCAACAAATCAAGAATAATGTTTCTCAACATAAAATAGCAAAAAACTTTTGCTTTTTGTCATCTACAGTACATAATACCGTTAAAAGATTAAGAGAATCTGGAGAAATCTCTGTATGCGAGGGACAAAGCCAAAAAATAGTATCCGCTGGCCGTGATCTTTGGGCTTTCAGACAGCATTGCATTAAAAACAGAAAGGATTCTGTGGTGGAAATCTTTGCATGGCCTTAGGAACACTTCTGAAAACCACTGTCTGTGAACACAGTTTGGTGCTGCATCCACAAATGCTATTTAAAACTCTAAAATGTAAAGAAGAAACCATATATAAACAGGAACTAGAAACACCGGCACCTCTGGGCCTGAGCTCATTTAAAATGGACTGAGGGGAAGTGGAAAAGTGTCCTGTCTTTTTGGAAATTATGGACACTGTGTCCTCCGGGCTATGGACAACTCAGCTTGTTATCAGTGCACAGTTCAAAAGCCAGTATTCATGATGGTATAGGGGTGCATTAGTGCACGCGGCATGGGTAACATGCACATCTGTGAAGGCACCGTTAATGCTGAATGATATATACAAGTTGTGGCAACATATGCTGCTATCTAGATGATGACTTTCTCAGGGAAGGCCTTATTTCAGCAAGACAATGTCAAACCACATTCTGCATGTATTACAACAGCATTGCTCTGTATTAAAAGATTCTGAGTGCTAATCTGGTCTGCAGTCCAGACCTGTCACCCACTGATAACATTTGGCACATTTTAAAATGAAAAATATGACAAAGGAGACCTGAACTGATGAGCAGCTGAAATCCTGTATCAAACAAGAATGGGAAAACATTTCACTTTCAAAAAGAGGTGATGAAACCAAGTGATAAACATGCCCCCGGTATTATTAAATATACTCCTCCTGGGTTAACATAAAATAATAAAATCCATGGGCCAACACAGTATGATGCCCCCTGGGCCAACAGTATGATGCCCCCAGATCAAGACTGGATGATGTTCCTGGAACTATATAACATGCTAACTTGCTTAGTGTGGTGAGAAAACTAAAAGATCCATTCCAGAACTTCACTACTACTATTAAAATAAAATGTACTGTTTAGAGGTTAACAGAGCTATCTTATATGATGTCCCCAAGAATACGTTAGGCATGATTTTCCGTGAACTGTAAAGGTCTAAGTGTGCTAACTGGCTAGGTAGGTGCAAACAAGCTAAAAGTTCCAGGTCCATAACTTTGTAATTATAAATGTATAAAAATGTTGGAATAAATTGTTCCAAGCTAAATTTTGACAGTGAAAAAAGGGCATTAAATGAGTTCTCAGGCTTACCATTAGGCTAACCAGAGAGTTTACCTACCTAGCATTGCAATAGCTATCAGACATTAACTAACCAAACTAAGGCTACCTACAATAAATGTTTAATTGTGTAAGTAAAACCTTAGCATGACCCCTCCCCTAACATTATAAAAACTAAAGCACATAAGTTTATTTTTGGCTATGTAGTGCTAATCAGTAATACCTGTTGCTAAGTTGCATAAAGGGGAGAAAAAAAATGATGTTGCGAATTCTGTGTATTTATGTCAGCTGACACGCTGCTAGCAGCTTTATTTTAATCCAAGAGAGGTTTTGCTGCCTAACCTAGCAAGCTATTCCTATTTGCCAGTTTCTTGTTCTAATTTTCCCATTCCACCTCAACATGTTGGTGAATAGGAAGGTAAAGCCAGCTTTCTATTCGAAGCTTCCTATTCTACCTTAAATGGTGCAGCTTTTACATTCCAGGAAACATGAAGCTTAAATCAGCTTCCTATTCAAATTTTCCCATTCCACCTTAAATGGTGTGGCAGTTAGACTACATTCTGGCAAACGTGAAGCTTAAATCAGTTTCCTATTCGAATTTTCCTGTTCCGCCTTAAATGGTGCAACAGTTACATTCTGGCAAATACGAAGCTGAAGTCAGCTTCTTGTTTGAATTCTTTCATTCCACCTTAAATGGTGCAGTAGTTACATTCTTGCAGATATGAAGCTGAGCAGAGACTGCACCTTTCCCACAACTGGCCGTGGCTTCAGCACCTTCAGTGGACACCCCCAAGTGTTTCACAGCAGAGAACACTGTTCATTTTTAGCACTTTCATGCTGCAAATCTCCTGTTCTACCACATCTCAAAGGTGTTCTATTGGATTCAGATCTGGTCACTGGGAAGGCCCCTAAAGAACACTGAACTCATTGTCATGTTCATGAAAACAGTTTGAGACAACTTTGGCTTTTTGCCATGGTTCATTATAATGATGGAAGTAGCTATTAGCAGATAAATAAATTGTGGCCATGAAGGAAAGCACATATCAGCAAAAATATTCAAATAGGCTGAGGCATTCAAGTGATGATTAACTGGCATTAACAGGCCCAAAGTGTGCCAAGAAAACATTCCCCACACCATTATACCACCTCCACCAGCCTGGACTGTTGACACAAAACAGGCTGGATCTATGGATTCTTGCTGTTGGTGCCAAATTCTGAACCTACCATCTGCGTACCTCAGCAGAAATTGAGATTCATCAGACGAGGCTACATTTTTCCAGTCTTTAACTGTCCGGTATTTAACTGTTCGATATGTTGTGCATTATGAGATGCTTTTCTGCTCACCACAATTGTACAGAGGGGTTATCAGAGTTAAGATATCCTTTCTGTCTGCTCAAGCTAATTTGGCCATTCTCAACTGAACCAGAAAAAAAAAACTCTAGTTAACATGTATTGGATGCTTGATTAGCCAAGCTTTTGATTAACCAAGCTTTTTGACAAGTGGAGAAAGCAAGCTTGAACTGGACCAAGGGAAATCATCCACACATGTGCAACATGTAATATACAACCCCAACTGAAAAAAGTTGGGACAGTATATGAAATGCTAATAAAAACAGAAAGCAGGGAAATATATGCTCATTAATTTAATTTGTAAATATATGCTCATTCCAAATATCAAGTCTAGTCAAGTCAAGAGAAAGTTTATTTATATAGCGCAAACACAGGTGTTGTCAAAAAGCAGCTTTACAGAAAAATCTGGGTCAAACCCCCATGAGCAAGCCAATGGAGACAGTGGCAAGGAAAAACTGCAATGGAGACAGTGGCAAGGAAAAACTGTAACTTTTCCTTGAGAAGAGCCAAGACTCAAATGGGGAACCAATCCTCATCTGGTTGACACCAGATAGCAAACAGCATTAGTGTAAAATATTAAAATACAGAAGCAGGGAAAAACAGGTGAAGCATTGGTTATAAATTAAATAGACTGAATCTGTGCAGCAGCAGCAGCAGTATCATCAGAAAGGTCAATTCATGCAGGTGAGGTTTTCACAGCGTTGTACAGTGAGAAGCATGAAGCTCCATGGTGGTCAAAATGGTCCAGAAGGCTGGCAAGCGGTGGGCACCTGATCAAAGTAGAAGAAGCAACAGCATCTGATCGCACAGGATGGGCAGTTGTTCAACTCGGCAAAGAAAATAAAACACACAGAGAGTTAATTCTGCAAAAAGTGACTGATTGCAGTTTACAGAGTGCAGCAGAGACTCTGACTTGACTTGACTTGAATTCCAAATATAATGCCTGTAGTATGTTTCAAAAAAGTCTCTGAGAGTTAATTTTATAAGACATCCAGGTAATAAAATATTGTAAACGCCTTTAACAAAATCAGTGACAATTTGGTGTTCATCCAAACACCATCAAAAGTGGTAAATGTGGGAAGCAACTCTGGCAAAAATAGACACAAAGAAATCACATAATCAGTACATGACACATTCGGTTGTTTTTAAATGTTCCAGAAAAGTTGTGCCCTGTAAGGTGCCTATAAAATGGTCTAAACTTTCTGTTCCCTGTGGGTGCCCTTCCAATAAAAAAGTGTGTCGTTGTAAAGTGCCCTCTATGCTGCCTCTGCATGACAGCGTCCTAAAGGGTGCCCTTTCCTACAGGTGAGAAAACATTATGATGGATAATGGTGAAGTGCCCCTCCAGCAGATACAATCTGTTGGAGTGCTGTAAAGGGTGAGAATGTGGGGTATGTCTGAATGGCTGTCCCTCTAGTAGAGAAAATTTGATGTGGTACCATATTGAGAGAGGGTACAAGTCCTTTGGAAGGACTTAAAAAGCTATAAGCCAGTGGCACTGACTTCTCATCTTATCAAGGCCCTGGAAAAGCTTGCCCTTGCCTATCTTCACCCCCTGGTAAGCACATCCATGGATCCGCTGCAGTTTGCTTATCAGCCAGACATCTGGGTGGATGGTGCAATCATCTTTCTTCTCCACAGATCCCTCTTTCACCTGAAAAGGGCTGGAAGCACTGAGAGAATATATATATATATATATATATATATATATATATATATATATATGTATGTATATATATATATCAACACAAGTAAAACCAAAGAGCTGGTGATAGACTTCTGCAGTACAAAACTAGGATAGAATGGACATTGAGAGCAGAAAATCTTCTAAATACCTGGGTGTTCCTTTGAACAATAAGCTGGACTAGATTGACAACACAGATGCACTGTACAAAAGTAGACTCTTTCTTCTGAGGAGGTTCAGGTCTTTTGGTATACAGGGTGTGCTTCTAAAGTTATTCTATGACTCTATGGTGGCATCAGCCATTTTTATGGAGTGGTCTACAGGGATAGAAGTATCATGACAGCAGACAGAAGCAGGCTGCACAAGTCTCCTGGATTAAACTTGCTCGTAAGGCAAGCTGTGTCCTAGGATGCACTGTGGGGGAGGCTGTGGGAGAGAGGAGGATGATGGCCAAGCTGTCATCCTTAATGGAGAACAGATCCCATCTTCTGCAGGAGACTGTGGTAGCCCTAGACAGGCTCCTCCACCTGTGGTGTGTGAAGGAGAAATACCACAGGTTCTTCCTTCTTGCTGCTTTCAGACCCTACAACTATCACTGCACTAAAGCAAAACACCTGGCACCCCTTCACACAAATCAACTGGACTTTCATATCTCCATTTTTGTTGTAAGTTGATATAATTTGAAAAGAACTGTTGCCCTTTACATGAAGTTTCATTGACTTACACTGAAAGTAAAGTAGTTTTTCCTTCTCCTGTAAAGTTATAATTTAGGATATATATATATACATATATATATATATATATATATATATATATATATATATACACCGATCAGGCATAACATTATGACCACCTCTGCATTTCTACGCTCATTGTCCATTTTATCAGCTACACTTACTGTATAGGTGCACTTCGTAGTTCTACAATTACAGACTGTAGTCCATCTGTTTCTCTGCATACTTTGTTAGCCCCCTTTTACCCTGTTCTTCAGTGGTCAGGACCTCCATGGACCCTCACAGAGCAGGTACTATTTGGGTGGTGGGTCATTCTCAGCACTGCAGTAACACTGACATGGTGGTGGTGTGTTAGTGTGTGTTGTGCTGGTACGAGTGGATCAGACACAGCAGTGCTGCTGGAGTTTTTAAACACCTCAGTGTCACTGCTGGACTGAGAATAATCCACCAACCAAAAATATCCAGCCAACAGCATAAAAAGGGAGAGAGAGAGAGAGAGAGTACTTGAAAGTACTCATTCCTGTTGTTAAAAACTTACGTTAGTTTTCAGTTTTTGACACACCTCCTCTCGAATGTTCAGATGTCAAAGGCAGCTTAATACAGTCTGAGCTGTAACTCTCACATCTTACTACAGTGTGTGAGGTCAGTAATACAACGATCTTTCTTTGAAGTTGAAAAGATTGAGTTTTACCAATGATGCATTACTAAATATTAATGTATATACACTGCAAGTACTTTTATAGATTGTTGTGTCACATTTTTTAGCCTAGATGCATAGCTAAGGAACTAGCTAAATAAACAGATACCTTGCTTAGCTGATTCTATGCTAGTCTGTGGACTTCATTTGCAAATCAAGCAGGGGCATAAAAATCTTTCCCTAAGGGAGTTGTTTTGGGGTAACATACACAAAATGCCCAAAGAACTTTAAAGCTTGGTGTGAACTGCTTTTTAAATTAAATTACGAGTGATTATTGACTACTAAACTCCCAAATCATAGCTTTCTCATTGCCATTATCATGTCTGTGTGTGTGTGTGCGTGTTTGTGAAACAAATGTTAACAGTTCCCTCTATGTTTTCCTTCTGAGATGTTTGCAAAATAAATGTGAATAAATATTTTAAAGGTTTACAGTTCCTGTGTAATATGTATTGCCTAATAAATGTTCACCTTAATCATGGATGATGGTTATTTCATCATACATGATGCATTATTGCTTTTTGCATGCTGGTGGGGCTGCATGTCATGCAGTACATTTTTATTTTTTTACCCCTGCCCTTTAAACAGGCAAAGTCCACCACTGGTGGCCAGACCTGGTTGCAGTTACTAAGATTCTACTAAGAAATTAATGGGATAGGGTCTCATTTGTGCAACACCTTAAAAGTTCTGTTTTCTGTTGGTCTGCCAGTTTTACAAGAAGTTTTATTTATGTGGCTGTTTAGAATTAGGTTTCAATGTTAATTCAGTACTTTCACAAATTTTATATATAATGGGAGTATGTACCATCAGGCCAGAGATATGAATCACTATAGATTTTCAGTGAGTTTGCAGGTCACAGTGGTTTTCTAGTGGCATATAGCAAGTGGCACATGTGGCAAAAAGCTGACAAAACTACTGGTTATATGCATATAAATGGAGTGACTTCTGTCCTTAAACATCTGTTTTCCAAGCAAGACTAGTGGGCCTAGGGGTATGATGCTGTAAAATGTTCTTAAAGGTTGTTTTCAAGGAAAACCAAAAATTTGATCGTTACTTTTGCCTTTCAGGGGGTCCAAACCCTCTGTGCCCTCTATTTTTCAGATCCTCTGTAGGCACTTAAAAGTAAATGTTCACAAATGGTTCTTGGCTTAGATGTATGGTTCTGGAAAAAAAGAAAACTTGAATTGATATGCCACTTCATGTGGAGGTTCTTTAAACTTTTAAAAGGTTTTTCCTGTTAAAATTCTCATTTACAAAGTAGTTATTCTATGCAGAGCCAGTTCTGACTTCCCTGGGGCCCTAAGCAAATTTCTGCAAAGGGCCCCTTCTACCTGACCCATGTAAAGCATTTGCAATTGCCACACATTCACACCTGACTGCTCCCACTACAATCCTCCCTCCATTAAAGCGAATCAACATTTTTAATTCAATATTTAATTTAAATTCAATATTTAGTCAATGTCAATCCATTGCTTTACATTTTGCATTATTCCAGAGTTGTAACTAAACCTTGACTGACAGACTAGATAATCACTGTCTTGTTTTTAAATTATGTGTGCTTATGAGGAGTGTTCCATCACGCCTATATATTGTCTGGATTGGACTCCACAGCGGTTAAGTGCTATAAACACATGTTTATGTGCAACACGATTATCTTTTCTGAGCTGCAGTTTGTAAACACAGTTGCTTGTTGGCATTCATCAAACTTAATAAATAGTTGTATTTCACTTTTTGTTTTTTGCTGACATCAAGCTTGGAGAGTAGAGAACAAAAGTTTACCTGATTACTGTTCCCGCAATTCACTTTCATGAAGTGTAAGTATAATTCATGTAAGGCCTTATTTTACCACATAAGCCCAGTTGCTATCCTAGTGTCTAGCATGTGTGAATTTCACTAAATTTAAATTTGCCTTGGCTAAAAACTATTCACAGTGTTCACAATGTTTCATTTGCCTGTAGTCCTGAGCTACATTAGGTAGCACATTATAAGTGTGCAGGTTATTTGGCAACTAAGATGCAATATTGTATTTGCCACTACTGACGTTTTCACACATAGTCTGGCTATCTCAGCTCTTGCATTTCAATGTTCAAACGAACCAAATTAGAAAAATCCATCACAAGCAAGTCTTCTTGCTTTGATTGCCAATTATGGTTCCATTTAGCCCAGATTGTTAATGTACAGAAGTTACTAGTTGAGATTCTGAAATTTGCAATTTGCTGCTATTTTGAACACAGTAAAACAATTATTCCCATCTTACCTTTTTGTAGCCTAAGTCTGATGTCAGACCTTCCCTTAACACCTTTTTATGTGATTCAGGTTTTTTTCTTTTTTCTTTCCGGTGAGGCATGAAATATCAAGGATGGCCTGTCTTTTGAGAATGCCTTTGGTTAGTGTTTTGTCAGCGTTTCATTTTTTTTTCACTTGTGAAAGTGAAAGTAACCATAATGTACCTGGTGTTGCCCAGTGCACACTGTTACGGTTAAAGGGAGTAATGTCTATTTTTACCTGTATTTTTTACATCTAGTTTTATTTCTGCCTAATATGTAAGTTCATGTACAATTAATACAACATGACTTGCTACTGTAATGCTGCAATTTCCTTTAGGATCAGTAAAGATCTATCTATCTATCTATCTATCTATCTATCTATCTATCTATCTATCTATCTATCTATCTATCTACCTACCTACCTGGTAAATACAATCTCATTACATTTCTATAGACTCACTAGATTCTCCAATTTGCCTGCAGTGTCTGTATATGTATTGTATCTTATGATCTTAGCTTTTTAAAACTTTGTCTTGTGGTGTTGTCTTAGCTGCTGTATTGTTCAATTAATTGTAGTTCTGTGGTTTGTCTGAAGTCATGCTACCATGTCTTCACCATTCAATAATGTATTGAGGTAGATTTTGTCTTAGGTAGATATCAACTAAAAATGAATTGTGCATTTAATATATTTTGAGGACAGAGAATTTTTCAAAAGTATTATGCCAGATTTCTGTAAATGCTTTATTATAAAAGTTATGTTTTTAAGACTATGCAAAAGTACCCCTGGCTACAGTTTTCACACAGCTGTTTCTCCCCATCTTTCCAACTACTTCTAGTCTTCTTAGGGTTCTACTGTACCTACACCTTACTGCCTCTCTCGCCCTTCCAGTCACACAAAAGACCCCTCTGTTCTCTCTGACTTTTCCTGGCCACCCCACCCCCTTCCTCAACACCCCAGTGGTACATTCTCCCTCCTGCCATCCACCATCCAGTATGCATTCCACACACTGGACCTGTCCTATTGTGAGGCTTTCCTGTTAGTCACTTTTAACTTAAATCTGGGCTCAAAGGTGGCTATATTAGCCAAGCTGACATGGGTAAGCATACTAGGACTTAATGGTTTGCTCTATTACTACAACCCATGGGTCATATACAAAGATACAAACCACTGTCAAGGAGAAGTGGCCAATGGTAAAATGAGGCATTTATATTCTTTACAGCCTAGCCTCATCTTCTTTAACTTTTCAGGCACAAAGCTAGTTTCTGCTATATTCACTTTAAGGGAAGATGTCAATTTAGACCAGAGGTGTCCAATCTTATCCGCAAAGGGCTGGTGTAGCTGCAGGTTTTCACTGCAACAAAGCAGGAGTTCACTTGATCAGTTGTTTAAAGACTGAGACTCATTGATTAAACAAGTGAAATCAGGTGTGCTCTTTTTTGTTTGGGATGAAAACCTGCAGCCACACCAACCCTTTGCGGATAAAATTAGACAGCCCTAATTTAGACCATCCAAACTGAGATTTAGAGTTTTGAGATGTTAGTGAATACACTTGCACTGGGGGAGAGCCTGCATTAGAGAATTTAGAATTTGTCTATCTAGAATTCTAAATGTTCCTCGCTATGCCACCTTCTGGTTGGCATATTTTATGTAAGCTGTAATAGCTACGCCATTCCATGATTAGCATTGTGTTTTTGTTTGGCAAGCATACCTAGCAATTTTATATCTCTTTCAGGCTATATGTGTGCTTTTCATGCCACCTGCTCCAATGATGCTGTGCTGTCCAATAAACATGCCTACCTTTGATTTGATATTAATTAATTAACCTACGTCTTAAACTATTGTCATGTAATCATATTACATATGTCTTCTTTGCTGTCCAACACATTCAACAGTTCAACCATTAAACTTCTTTCTGGCCTTCATTAATCTTTTTGCTCTATATCATTTGAATGTCTTGCTTATGTACATTTTAGTCATTTCCTATACTTTCATTACCCAGTGTTGCATATGGACAGATAAGTCATGGCTCCTTTCATGGTTTCTTCCTCGCCTTCTCACTGTTGCTCATTAGCTGGGTGTGGATGTGGATGTAAAAGCTGTGAAAAGGTTTTGTGATATCTATTGCAATTAAGCACTCTTAAAGTAAAACTGAATTGAACTGAACTGAACTGAACAAATTGTCCATCTAGCATCACAATTGGAATTTAACAAATCGTCAGTCTAGCACCACAACTGGGAGTCACTGACCCCAATTTGTCCACTGTGTAATGTGACAATTAGTGTGTTGAGTGTGATAGACCCCTCTATTGTAGTTAATGACTCCAAATTTTCACCTTAATTGGTCAGCTAAAGTGACCTCCTCCTTTCCCCTCCTACCCTCCCTTTTCCACCTTTTTCTGTGTAAATAGTGTTTGATCCCCCACTCTCTCTCTCTGTCAATAGCCCTCATTCATTCCTTCTCTCCCTATGCATGCCTCTGTACTCCCTCCCTCCGTTTCTCTCTATTCATTCCTATAATTTTTCCTTGCTGTAGCTTTCCATGGCTTCTCTTAAACCTCTCCTTTCCTGCCTACATTTTCTTCCCTATCTTTATCTTCTTTGAGTGATGCCATACAAAAACTAATTTTGGTTTCCTAAAAGAACCATGAAAAAGAGGTTTGTGAGTGTGAGGAAACTTTTCAAAGTTGTTAAAAAGTTTTTAAAACACTTATTCACATAATGTAGTGGCTATATACCAATGTATGCGTTCCTCTTATTGAAACTTTTAATTATGAGGAGCATCTTAAAACTTTATTTACAAAAACAGTTCTCTAAAGAGAGAACTGTTTATTGCAATGCACAAAGAACCTTTTTCGGCACAGTTATTTTAATTATTTAAGTAACTGTTATATACGCTCCATGAACACATGGCATACTCACAATATGATATGATGTTTTCGGATTTCAAATACCTCTGTGGTACATTGTTTAGAGGTGACTATTACAGGGTGATTAAAGAACTATTAGTTTAATAGTTTTCAACTGTGCTAAATGATCTAAAACCCACAGCTGAACCAGGTGTATTTAACTTGCTAGAAAACCTGGAATAAAACAAAAAAGACATTTATAAACATTCCACACTATTAAGGTACACACATGACTTCTGCAGTTGAATGTGCAGTTCAAATTCACATAAAGCAACTGTTGTATTAACTGTATTAGCAGTGTACCACAATGTCTCTGCAGTGGAAATGATAAACTGTTCTTCGTATCCCTGGTGTCCTTATTCTTCTTTATTTTCAATGGTTTATGTCAATTTACTGGTGCAAGTCTTGGCAAAACCATTATTTGAATATACAGACTACACATTAAACAATAACTTGTTCAGTCCTCACAAGCAGTGACAAATGCATGTATAAAATTAATTTCTAGACCAGCCCTTATAAATACTATTATATGCAGTAACAGGTAATATGGAGAATATCGTTATGAGGCTCATTTCAATTTGAGCCTTGCTTATTGATATGATTTATTTAATTTATATCTATATAAGTCCAACTTTCTCAGGAGAATAGCTTGTTTGGAAAATCAAGTTAGAGTGACACTATTGCTTGGAAATTAAGTATACTATTAACAACTAATATAGACACAAACAGAAACACAAATGTGGCCTGCCCAAAACATGGACAGCTTTAGTTCTAAGGATGTACAAAAAGTGTGTTTTTAGAGAACAAAAAGTAATTGGACACTTTGCTGCTTAGTTGTTTTTTGGTTAGGTGTATGTTACTGCATCACTAGTTCATGTAAAAGAGAACTACCAATAGGTGTGGTAATGATTACAGATGTGGCAATGAGGGCAATAATTAAATGTCTTCAAGCACCTGAAATTGTGATTAACCTGCCTGAAAGAGGAGATAAGTGGTTTTGGCCCCCTGTGCATTGAGGAGGATGGTTTGAGAGGCACAAAATATTCCAGGGATTGCAGTAGGACAGTTATAGGATTTGGTTGTGAAAATACATTTAGATGCTATCTCTATGTCAGCAAACTGAAACATCATTCGGACTTTGATTTGAGCAGGGTTATATAGTGAGATGAGACTAAAACACCAAAGGTGGCACATATGTTTTTTGAGAGAAACATAACAACTGTCTTTGAACAATTTTACCTCCCTGAAAGGTTAGACTCTTCTCACAGCTACAGTTTAATATCACTCTGCTAACAAAACATTTTCTCATAGCCTTTTTTCTCAAATTTACCAAAGGTATCTAGTTACACTGCTAACTTAACAGGCAAGCATAGTTGATAAGAACAAAAACAACAAGAACAACAACACTTTTGCACACTTTACATCACACAGTATATTGTCTGGCTGGGCTACATTATATAAATCAGTGTAGATGTTTGGTTGCTGATTGAAGTGTTAAATGCATAGACAGTTAGTGAATTCAAATGGATTATTTATTTATTCAGGGGTCAGAAATAGCAAAGTAATTTACAACATAAAAATCAGTCCTCTCATCTTTTAGTAGGCTAACTAGCTGGCCAATATAAGTTGGCTAATGAAAAATCATAATAACAATAATAGAAGCAAATCATAAACAGTTCAAAAAACATAAGCTAATACTACTCTAGCAACCAGTACTACTAATATGAAATAACTGAATGACGCAGTTCCGGGTTTCCCCCTGCCTTGGTCGACTCCACGCACTATTGTTCCCTTGATGCTTTGAACACTCTCACCATGGACAGCTTCCTAGATCCACGTCAGCTGACAACTGAAATGTTTATACCTGTTCCTTGTTGCATGTCTCTGTATAAATACCTTTTTGTCATGTTCATTGCAAAGTATTGCCCACCTAACCCGCTGCATACCGACCATTCCTTTTCCTGTTTGTCCTATCCATGTTTATGCCCTTTTTCCTTGTCCTGTTTGTTCTATCCTTTTTTATGCCCTTGTGATTGGTTGAGAGTAGTAGGCAGAAAAAGTTAAAATTAGGAAATTTTTCTGCCAAATGGGGCTCAAAGGAGGTTGTGCCTGACCATCCTCTACACTGCCACACTGAATCACATGCAAGTTTTTGTAGTGTAATAATCTGTAGCAGATACTAAAGTGTTACATAGAATATTTTTTTTTTATTTTATAAAGTAGCTGTATTTTACACAATCTGACTTTAATCTAATCCTCTGACTCACTCTCTCATTTCTACTTTTTCAATATGTGGTTAGTTAGGTGTATATAAAGCCCATATCCAAAATGACTGACCCATTCTTTTTAACACTCAAAATCTTTATGTTCATATACCAGAGTTACCACTGACTGGGGCTACTGTGTTTGAAACTCATGGACACATAAGCAGCCTTATTCTTTCTATGGGTTTGCAGGAGCCTTGTAGCAAACCATTTAACTTCCACACACTCACACACAAATATTCACACACCCAATCCATTTCCTCCCCCTTCTGTGATCTATTTTGGTATGTTGTAGCGGGCTAGGGTGTGTGTGTGGTTTGCAACCCAGCCCAGTAAAATACAGAGTCTTCAAGGAAGTCTACAATATAATCTGCTTGCTTTATTGTAATTACAAGGTCCTATTTTTAAAAGGGCTGGCTAGCCACAAGCACTTGCTGTATCTGTCTACAGGGCATATTTGTCTTTTCATTCATATACCCCACCTGATATGTCTAACCCCCTAACAAAATCATGAAATGTGTAGATAGGCATTACAAAATCTGATTTGCTCACACTCTGCTGTGCCAGAATAGTTGTTAATATGAGTAGCTGACAGAAACTATACATAACCACAGAGCCTTTGGCTCATTTCCAAACCCTAAATTTCCTATGACCAAATTAGCTCAGCTCTTTTAATTTAATTTAAAAGACATGGGTGCAGTGACATGTGGCTGATGACCTTGAAAACACATGACTGAAAGATTTCGAGGATTTCCTAGACAAAGTTGGTCTTCACAGTCTTTTTGACCAGAATAATTTAACAAACAGGGTTTGTACATGTACTAAAAAAACATGTAAAAAGAACATGGAAAATGTATGTTTTGGGTGTTCTGTTTTCATATTAGATAATGTTGAAATGAAGAGTATATACTTTAAACCAGTTGTGGAATGACTTAGCATGTATGTGTCTAAACTTCTGCAGCTGATGTGTGTCATATTACATTATTGCCAAATATAAAGGACAACACATTTCCACTCCTGGGATTTGAACAGCAGGGCTAATAGCCTACCCACTGGAATAAGGTTTGACAGTCTTAATGTTGTTTCACTGTTGTCACATTTTGTTTCCCACAGAAATCTTTTCACTAGGTTGATCACACCTCTCTTTTCACACCCACTCTCTTAACCTGCCTCTACCCCCTTTTTAAATCTCATTCATTTCTGAATATCTGTGTCTAGGACTCTACTGCAGGTTCCACTCAGGGCATAATTACAGTGTTTCAATTTCGGAAAAACAATGCGGACTAGAGTGCATCTGCTGGGAGCAACAAAAACTTACAAAGAACGTTTAAAAATTTCCAGTCTCTGTATTCTGTGAGGTGGAAAACAAGGCACTTTCAATTTGTCACCTCTGATGTACAAGTAAAAGCCAATAGTTAAGAAATTATAGAATAAGGACTTTTCAGTATCATGTCTTGGAGCCAGCTCACAGGCGTAGTGCTATAAGCTCAAGCTATAGTGTAAATTGCCAATAAACTCTATAATCAGTATAAATATGCCACAGTCAGTTTCAAATGTTGTTGCAAGAAAACGTGATTGTGACTATAATTGGTGTGACATTCATTTGCTTATGAAGGTTTTCTTTTGGTTGTTGTACCATGTGCACATGGACACACTGAATAATAGTTTAAAAGCCAGAAAACACATTATTGAAACTGAAAAATGATGGTAAAAAAGAAAAATCAAACAAATAAACCTTCATCACTCTGTAAATTGCAGGCTATTGCATGCGTATAAGAGGTCAGACTGACAGAGGGAGTGAGAGAGAATGGGCAGAGAACACAAAGCATTTTTTTCCAATTCAAAGACAGTGAAATGATAGGGAGTGAAAATAAGTAAAAGGGCAATAACCAGAAATGATGATTATTATACTTAATTAGAGTATGCTGCCTGTCACTACATTTAAAGAAAGAATCTTAAATGCAAGTTATGTTTCAGGGCTGTTTGAACTCACAGACATCAGTAAGTAAATCGGCACTGGTATCCAGAAAGGAAAAACAAGTAAATGATGGGTAACACTGTGGATGAGGAGTCACAAACAAAAAATACATACTCATTTAAAAGGCATGTAAGCTAGACCATCCCTGTGTTGTCTCATGTGCCATTTGATCATCTTGACTAAGTTTCTGAAAATGTGATTTAGGACTAATTCTACATAGTCATACAAAGGAAACAAAATTTTGCATTTCTGAAAGAGTTAACAACATATATAATTACTATTATATTTCTTACTTCTTTGTGATAATGACAGCTTGGAAGAATTTAGTTACCTTCCGAAATGAGACCATAGGTAATGCTTTACAGACTGGATCAAAGATGATGACAAATCAAGCCTAAGGAGTCCAGCTGCTAACCCTAATTATTTATGCAGTGTGCACTTTTGGGTGTACTTTTTCACAAGTGCAGCTGATCGAGGAGGAAGTTAATAACTGATTACATTTCCCGTCCCGTAACAGACCATACTGAAAAATCAGAGTATTGGGATCATCGTTGCGCTACATCTTACACTAGCACGTCTTTCTCACATTTTGCTCACGTAACCTACCTAATGCGCGGACTACTGCAAGCGTGGTTACGCACATACCCCCGCCCTTGCTTTCTCCTCTCATTCGCTCTCTCCCTCTCTCTACACACACGCTCACTCGCTTGTCGAAGGAGAAAGTAAGAGAGAGAGACACAGGCAGTGAAAAAGTGTGTGTGTGTGTGTGTGTGTGTGAGAGAGAGAGAGAGAGAGAGAGAGAGAGAGAGAGAGAGAGAGAGAGATTCCAAGTCTCTCTCTGCTCTCTCCGCTTTCGGGACTCCTGCTCACTCCTCTGACTCAATGGGGCTTTAGCGTCAGGGATTTAAGCTGAAGAACTAAAATATTTATTACCCATTCCTGTTACTATTCCTGTTACTATTTAAATTCTGTATGAAAATAGATAATTTATTGTCAAGGTGAGTGTGCGTTAAAATAAGTCTCTTAGCGCGCACCGTTTTCTTTTTGCCGCACAGAAAGCTCAGTCGATTGCACTCGTCTCGACTGACTGCCTGTGTCAGACCTCAATCTAATTAGATACTGTTCTGCTTTGTAGTTTTACCAAACGGTCAAATTTGGACACTATGGATATTCGGAAGAAGCGAAGACCGTGGCGCCTGGAACTCAGCTCCTTGCTTCTGGTGACTGTTACGCTCGTCCTGTGCCAGGTCCCACAGGCTCGAGCAGGTAAGTTAAATCTTTTCTAACAGTGCATTAAGACGATTGTTCAAAATATCTTAGACACGATCCAACGAAACATCTACTTGCCACAAACACCTAAAGATGTAACCACGTGTGCGCACGCGTTTCTCTCTTTGCGCATTCATTGTAACAAACATTACAGAGAATTGCACACGTTTAATAACATATTTCAAAAGGGTTGCCTTCAAAAAGATACTTTTTTACTTATAGACACCATGGCCTTTATGGACAACTGAGTTGTTTTACAATTAAACGACTGAGACGAAGGCTTCGTTGCGCGCGGATAATGCAGTATTCCAGGCGGGGATATGGGGTAGGACGGTGTACTTTACTATCCAGGTATATCAGATAATTCTGACATACCAGTCAACAAAAATGTAGCATACCGCAAAACAACTTCGCATGACTACAACCATTTTATTTTACCCTAACTTACTTCTCAACTGCTTCAACTGCCTTCTCACTCTTATTATACAAGTCACAATCTACTTCCTGACAATTTTCCATTGTGAACTTATTCAATCTATCCAAAAGCGCGTTCTGTTTGTATTATTCGCTATAGATATATGAGTATGGATAAATGCATGATATAGGTAATTTTGTGTAATTGGGATTTTAATGGGCCTTAGTCTGTAAGCAGCATCTAAAACACAAAATGTTTACATATAAAACATTTCTTATAAGGTACAAGTAATAATGTCAACCAACTCCCAACTGTAAAAGTTATTCTCTGTTTAGAATTATTTTCCGTTATGCTTTTTGGTTTATTTGTTTCTTTGTTTATTTTCTTTTTCACCATGCAAATGTTTTATGCATTGTTTGTTTTGAAATTGGACTTAGCTAAATGTGGTGAGTGTAGATCTGATTATGCATTTGTAGCTTAATGATGTCACAGCAATTTTTACAGTAACCATTTTTAATCAGAAGTGTTCATTTAACCTATACTGAAAAGGATTAGTAATTGCAAACCTGTGCACAGTATGCTCATTGTAAAGGTAGCCACAGACTTACATGATCGTTTGTCGCCGCTTCTGAAGTGCACCAGCTTATTTGCACTGAAAATGTTCCCCTGAGTGAGTCTGAGGAAACATTTCAGAGATTTGCTGTTCTGAACCCTTGTGTATTTTAAAGTCAGAATAAATTAATAGCTTATTACAAGGCAGTCAGACTGAAGAGGGTGAAAGCAGTAGTGTCTCAGTGTGTGTGTGTGCTTTATTCAGTTATGTCTGTGTAACTATGCACGTCAGTGTGAACCTAATACTTTTTTTTTTTTACCTTCGTGGTAAAATGAATGCTTCACTGTGTGGTCGTTGAACGTTGAGCTCCTAGGCCTTTTCTCCCAATGACGGTACATGTGGCTTTCATTGGAAGGGCTGTTTGTCCCTCTCCCCAAAGGCCCACCCTAAAATGATGTTGCATTTTTTCTGTCATCATTCTGAAAGCTAGACAGAAAAAATAGTGTGAAAATTAATGAAAGATTATATACTTGAAACAGCTCTTGGAAGGCAGAGAGTTTTAGGTTAAATAGGCTGTATTTGTTCACCGCTATTCTTTGACGTTGACCTCATGTTTAAGACATTCACCAAGGAATAGGTAGTATCTCTGAAACTATCCAAAATGCTCCCTCCTATGGCAACCAAAGTGGCCCAGCTCATGCCTTCACCTTCACTTATCCTGTGATTGTGCCTTAGGTTTGAAAGGGAAAGCCTAGACCATTCCACTGCAAGATTGTGGGTGTGTCAAGAAGCCTTAATAACTTTACCAAACAGACAAAAGAGCCTGCAGGTTACTTCTTCAGACCTCTTTGCTCTTTTAATCTCTTAATGTATTCCATATTATTAAGCTTAAATTATATCTGCCCATGTAGTAACGTTTTTGAATATATGGAGAATAAAAATATTATGACACTGTAAGTTATACTGCAGCATGACTTTTGTATGAAACACTCTTACACGAAACAATCTTACATAAACAAGCATTACCCAACCAAAAATATATGTTTATTTTGTCTGTGGCTATTTTTAGAGCCAAATCACAACCTAGATCCATTTAACCACCTCCAGAGTGTTCATCGTCTTCATGTTAACCAGGTCTTTGTGGAACAGTGGACTTTCTTAAATAATTTTTGTGCCAGAAAAACTCGATTCAGGCAAAGTGGTTTTGTGGTAATGTTCTGAGAGAGAGTTGGGCATCCTTTGAGGTCCTTTGGGCCTTTGAGGTTCAGCACATAATGGTATAGTACATGTATGTTATTTTTGCTTCCCTATTCTTTTTAAAAAATAGATTTTGATACTTTTTCCAGTTGTGTCTCAGAGTGTATTTGGTCAAGAAGTTGTTTCCAACATGAGTTAAAAATGGAAACATGTAGTACAAACTCTTCTACCAAGAGAATTGTTTTGCCTTAGAGGCCTATTAGCATCTTTTTACTCAATCCAGTTCAAAAACAACAACAACAACAAAAGTAAATAAGTAAACTCAACTTATTTAGGTATTTCTATTTTTTGTTTTAGCAATAGTATCTCAGTACATTGGTGCAGCCCTTTGAGTTTATCTAGTACCTTTGCTACCTAATATCAGGCACTTGCTGGATCATACTCCTGAATATTTTAAGAAAGACAAAATAAGATAGTATCTCAATCTGATCCACCAAAATACTATTACACAGAAAGAATTGCACTAGATAGATCTAAGTAAGTTTTTTTTTTTACTGAGTTTCTTAATATTACAACTTGTAGGTGGTTCCTGGCCTTTTGAGGGACTTAATCATCTTGTACATTTTTCATTGTATGTTTGAATTTAAGGCATTTACAGTAGTTTACATCATAGGGTGTATACAGTAATTGTGGGGAGTCTGTATAAACTGAATCTTTTTTAGTGCACTAACCATTTGGTCAGTATATCCACCTTTTTAGTGCCAAGATGGGTTTTTTGCTGCCACAGTGACTCATTGCACCACACAACCACGCAGGCCCAGTACACAGTACACAGTGGCACTCTAGACAGAGAAGACAAGGAAACCTACCTTTTATGGTCTAATGATGTTGATGTAGGTTAATAAGACTTGAAATTAGCTCAAAAGTAATGTATAGTACTAAAAGGACTGTTGTTTAAAGTCATCTACTACCATTTTGTACACCACAAACTTTTAATAACATTGTTTTTTATGACTGAATATGGATGTTAATTTAATTCTGCAAAATTTCCTGTACAATTACGCTCTTACAACCACAGTTCTCTTTTTCTGATGCCTTTTTCTGGGGGGAAATAGCATGTCTTATTGGGGGTTAGAGATGGAATCATATTGTAATCTAAACAGTATGTAATCTAATGTGTTATTTGAAGCCAAGTTGTGTTCTCTTACAAATACCTTAATGTGGTCAGTTGTCCTTCATTTAATTGAATGATTTTGGTGTGTGTATGTTTGATAACCCACTGCGACCCTAAAGGATAAGCGGTTTAGATGTGATGTGATGTTTGATACCCCACATGGTATTTATTTAATTAGTATCTTTCAGATTTGGCCTGCACTATGCATAGAGTTGCCACTATGTAGAAAATTGACCCAACTCTTTCAATATGGCAATAACACAATATTTTATTTATTGTGGTTTAGTAATAACTGTAGTGAAGCATTAGAGAATTTGTCACCACAGACAAATATGGAATGAAGATAAAGAGTATTACAGAATTTCAAAACCTCATTCAAAGTATACAGACAGTGTGATAGCAAGTACAATATGATTCATGGAATATGGCTACATCTTTGTTGAATCAACTTGTTTTTGATGAAAAATACTTTGCAATGCTTTGCATGCAAAGGCTGTGGCTGACAAATTATGGTGTTTTAGTAGATTAAATGTGTTAATGCATTGTCTGTCTCCACAGATCCAGTTGATGTTTTGAGGGTGCTGCAGCTGCCCTCACTCCCTGAAGGTGTGCAGAAGGTTCCGGGCTTTTGTACCTCTCGTCGTGCTGGCACTCCTGACCATGCCTACCGCATCACTAAGAAGGCCCAGATCTCTGCCCCAACCAAGCAACTATTTTCAGGTACCAAGCTCACATGCTCAAGATAATTCATTTACTTCATAGCAAGTAGCTATAAGTATGAAACACTTGAGGTTTTGTTAGATGACCTGCTTTTAAACCAAGTGCTAAATCTAAAATTGAAATTTGAATTGAGTTTCACTTAAAACCAAGGTGCGAAATACAGGGGGATCTGGTGCGTCCGGAACACCTTATTTAACCTCTTGGACCCCCTGAATGTCTCAAAATCAAAATTCTGGGAGGCCCTAAAAAAAAACCTTATTATGGCATTATGTTGTCTGTTAAAGAAAAATAGATGCTCAAATACAAGTTCAGGGAAACGTTATTGTTTAGCTGCATTACCCACAAAGAAACCTCCTGATGTGCAATTTGTTTAAACCATATATTTAATTGAAGATAGTACAAAGACAACACATCAAAAGTGGAAACTGAGAGAGTTTATTTTTGTTATTTAAATATGTGTGCATTTTTATTTTATGCCAGCAATATATTTAAAAAACGTTGGGACAGGGACATGTTTACCACTGTGTTGCGTCATTTCTTTTTAAAAAACAAATTGTTGTAGTTTTGAAAGTGAACTGTTTTTCCATTCTTGCCTGACATAGAGTTTTAGCTGCTCAACAGTTTAGGGTTTCCTTTGTCGTATTTTTCTTTCCATAATGCGCCAAATGTTTTCAGTGGACTCTTAGCACCTGGACTCTTGTATTAATGGCACTTTTACAGATGTGCAGGTCACCCAATACATGTGCACTAATGCACCCCCATACCATTGTGGATGCTGGCTTTTGAATTGTGTGCTGATAACAAGCCAGATGGTTCCTCTCCTCTTTAGCCTGGAGGACGTGGTGATTTTCAAAAAGAATTTTAAATGATTTGTTGAACCACAGGAAACTTTTCCAGCTAGCCCCAGTCCATCTTTAATTAGCTTGGGCCCAGAGAAGACGGCATTGTTTCTGGATCTTGTTTGTTTATGCTTTCGTCTTTGCATACTAGAGTTTTAACTTGCATTTGTGGAGGCAGTGACATTGTGTTCACAGACAGTGGTTTTCGGAAGTGTTCCTGAGCTCATGCACTGATTTTACCTACAGAATTGTGTCTGGTTTTAATGCAGTGCTGCCTGAGGGCCAAAAGATTGCAGCCATCCAATATTGGTTTTCAGCCTTGTCTCTTGATTCACACATCATTGCATTTTGTTTTTATTTACACTTTGCACAGCTTCCCAGCTTTTTTGGAAAGAAGGTTATAGACACAAATATCTAGTTACGCTGATACCAGCGCTTTGTCCTGCTTATGGATAACATTAGCTACGTTAAATAACAAACTAAAAAATAGGTGAATTACCCCCTTTGTTGTTGTACTGACATTGATGTTATATGGCCAAACAGGGTCAAATAATTATGAATAGCAATTCTGATGTGCAGAAAATCTCTCTTTTGATTTTCTGTGGTTACTTGCTTATATTCCAGTTTTGCTGAGCAGTAAGTAATTGATTGCTCATCTTATTTTGATAATATAGGCTGAAATTGTAAACTGTGTGTGTGTGTGTGTGTATGTGTGTGTGTGTGTGTGTGTGTGTGTGTGTGTGTGTGTGTGTGTATGAATGGGTGTGTGTGTCTGTGTTCACACAAAAAAGTTTCAGGTAACTGAGCTGATTATGGTACTGTACATCATGTGTGGTCATAATAGGTAGGCAGGATATTCGGCATAACATACACCATATGTCCAAATGAGTGTAGACATCTGCTCACCCAAGCATCCTATTTTATTGGTATTGTTTTTCTATGGACATTCAAGCAATGTGTGCACATGCCTGGAAGTAGCTAAATTAGCTAATTAGAAGGGGGCGGCTGGGAACTTTTGGACATAAAGTATACATATGAATGTGTGAGTGGGGCCTGGGCTGGACCAGGATTTCTGGTTTTCCCAGTCCTGCTCTGATTAAACCTGATGAAACTCCAAACCATGTCAAGACACAAGCAAAATTGTAATTTTTTTAGCAAGTCAAAGATATTGTGAGGTCTTATTTAAATCTGCTATTTAAGATGGATGTGATTTTCAGTCTTTTTGCAGTTATACTTATTATTGACTGACCTATTGTCTTTTCAGTTAATCACATTTAGTGTCCTCATTTTCTTCATTTGTTTCAGAGTTATACCTTTAAACTTGTTTTTCTATGATGTCCTAATTTGCTATCACCTAACACTTCTCTTCACTTTCTCTTTTCTCTCTTTGGTTCTTCCTTCATGTTTAAATTGTTCTAACCCCTTCATCCACTATTTTCCATGTTCATTTTTATCTTATTCTGGTTTTTGGTAATTTGCTATATATTCATTTGTTTTTCATCACAAGGACGTTTCCCAGAGAACTTCTCCATCATGGCCCTGGTGAAGGCCAAGGCTGGTCTTCAGGCCTTTCTGCTGTCCATCTACAGTGAGCAGGGGGTGCAACAGCTAGGATTGGAGGTGGGCCACTCACCTGTCTTCCTGTATGAGGACCAGAGCCGCAAGCCTGCCCCAGAGGACTACCCACTATTTACAGGGATCAACCTGGCTGATGGCAAGTCAGTAACCAGATCCTGCTGAACCCAAACTTGTTATAAAATTTAATGTGTTTGTGTGTGTGTGCACGTGAACATGTGTATATTTTTTTCTTCATCATAGTCATACTGCTTGCCTTGCTTGCTTAAAATCCTCTCTCTGGATTCTTCCAGTATTCATCTTAATATCTTAAGGTTATGAGTAATGGCAAAACTTACATAAACATGTTTTAGCATTACTCTCATGCTCGCATACTCCATTTTTTACTCCATTTCCTTCACATACTTCATTTCTTTCACTGTAGTTACTCGCATACACACCCTTCTGCTTAATCCCATCCAATCCTGCAGGTGGCACCGCCTTGCCATCTCTGTACAAAAGAAGAACGTTACTCTCCTGCTTGACTGCAAGAAGCGAATAACTAGACCTCTTCCTAGAAGTAACAAGCCAGTGGTGGACACCAAGGGTATTACTGTATTTGGTGCACGTCTGTTGGATGAAGAGGTTTTCCAGGTCAGTGGTGCAAGAAATTTTGGGATAACAGCTTGTGCTGTTACTGTTAAGTGATTTTGGAAGCTCTCATCTTTAGATTTTAAACTAGTTGTTCAGCTCATTATCAAGCTTTTCTTGAGGCAAGCCAGTTGTCCTAGTGCCTGGGTACACAGGCCAGAGATTTGTCTTAAACAAATCAGTACTTGCCAGCAGTGAGTTTTGGTGGAGCATCATGTCTCAGCTTGCTAAAAATGAAATGAAAGAAAAAAAGACAGGGGAAACAAAAGAAATGGAAACAGTATGTCACCTAAATTTACACAAAAAACTAGTCTGTGAGTGTTGGAACCTGTAAGCCTAGTCCATAATGAAATACATGACGTCATTTGGCATAATGACAGGGGGTCCATGGGGATTTCTTATTTTATTATTATTATGAAAAAAAGAAAAATGATTAAATGCTTTTCAGAGGGTAATAGAGGGTATCATTGATACTGTATCAGTTTTGCATCAAATAGTGAATTCCACTGCATACAGAATGTATTAGTGTTATTTTTTTCAGGGTTGGCATGACCTGTGATGGTGAGGTGGTGGGGCCTAATGTGATATTTTTTCATGGGGTACAAAATCCCCTGGTGGTGCCTCTGTTTATCAGTCTTCACCTTCTTCTTATTGTTAGTGTCCTAGACTCTTTAAAACCAGAAAAAAACATTTTAAGTTTGGGATATGTGAGGTATAGGATATTGTGAGCTCTGTAACTAGGAATGTTTGTAGATTATAATTAAAAAAACAGCCTCTACGTATATCATTATTATTGTTAACATTACTACTGTACTGCATATATACTCATTATTTGCACTACAATTGAAAACCTCTAGCTGAGCAATAGTAGAATTGTTTATTTGAAAATTAATATATTGAACCCAAAATACCATTTTATTTTTTATTTTTGAGAGATTTTGGTTATTGATGGTTCACAGATGACTGAGCACAATGCTGCATGCTGCTTTAAAATGTTGCATATCCACTCTATGATTATATGATGTATATGATGAAGTAATGTTTCTGTAATGCTATGTCAGGCTACAGACACCCTCACAGTTAGACTGGTACTTAATCATAGTTGATGATTTTTCCATCATGTTTTTTGGGTTATGTTTCTTCACAGGGCGATATTCAACAGCTGCTGATTGCTTCCAACCCTCAGGCAGCCTATGACTTCTGTGAGCATTATAGTCCTGACTGTGACACTCGTCTACCCAAAGTTCAGGCCCAGGATCCCAACACTTATGTGAGTAACACATTACATCCTCCCCAGTCGCAGTGCTTGGAATTGCAATATTATTCCAACGTAAGAGACATATTTTTAGTCATACTGTGACCAGGACAGGTCTGTATTTTGTACTAGATGTATGTTTCTCACCTGAATACAAAAATGATAAAATGAATTGATGAAAATCATGCCAGAGTCATCAACAGTGGAGACCTGCCATCTTAAACAACAGTTTCAGTTTCTTCATTGTTACCCAAGTAGAAAGGATCTCTTAATTTCACTGTGCTTTCCTTGCGCGCAAGTTTCTATTTTATCTCCTGTTTATTGTTGGCTGTGCTTATTAAATTCAATTCATTTAAATTAAACTCAAACTGTTTTTTTTCCTGTCAAGGAAAAAAGAACTTTTTCCTTGCTTGGAAGGCCGAGATATAGCCACTCATTCCTGTTTCGCTGTTGGGAAAATGTTCAGGAACTTTGAGGACAAGAGAAAAATGTATATGACTATGAAAACCCCTGTGGATATTTTACAGGAACAAACAAACAGTATGTATGTATGTATATATATATATATGCAGAGAAACAGATGGACTACAGTCTGTAATTGTAGAACTACAAAGTGCACCTATATAGTAAGTGGAGCGGATAAAATGGACAATGAGCGTAGAAACGCAGAGATGGTCATATTTTTATGCCTGATCGGTGTATATATATATCTCATACATCTCGCTGTTGTCGGAAGAAAACCTCAGTAACTTTACAGGCGAAAGAAAAAACATACTTTACTTTTAATGTAAGTCAGTGAAATCAGACTTTTTTCCTATTCATTTTTGGGCCATTTCTTTTGGTCCAATTTACACGTAATGTAAAGGGCAACAGGCATTTTCAAATTATGTCAAAAACTGAAAAACAACAATAATAGAGATACAAGGTTTTCTTCCGACACCAGCAATATATATATAACTTAAAAAAGGAAAAAATTAAAATATTAATTGTACCATATGAAAACGTTTAGACACCGTACTAAGTCAGTAATTTTGTGGCAAGTTAGGAGTCTTTCAATTTTTTTTTTAAAAGAAACCTTTTAGCCACTTTTATTGCAGAACACTCCTAGTTCTGCACTATTCTTGAGCTGTCGGGCATGCACAACATATTTAAGACCTACTCACAGACCTAAGGTCAGGGTACTGTAGGGACCATTCCAAAAGCTTCAGCTTGTGTTTCTTGAAGTAGTTCATGTTGTATTTGAGGTATGTTTTTTTTTGTCATTGTGCTGTCATAACCAGCCTCTTTTCGGCATCAGTTTCTTGCCTGACTGTGTCACATTTGCTTCCAGAATTCTTGTGTCAGCTAAACCTCCTTCGCTATCATGTGTCTGTTTTACAGATCTTGCCTTGACTTCCTTGGTTCCCATTAGCTGCCGATTCTTAATGACATTTCAGACAGTAAAAATTGTGTGCTAGAAGCACATCTTTATTTAGTCTTCCCTTGCTTTGTAGGCATTAATTAGCTTCATTTTTAGATCCTCAGTCACCTGCTTTAAGGAGCCCATGGATTTTAAGTGTTAGCACAAGCTTAGAAGTCAGAGAATTTATTAAGCTCTGGAACTTCAACCTGCCTAGCCAGTCCTAATGTGCTAATTAAGAGAACAGGAAGGGTGTCCAAACTTTTGACACAATTACAGTTTTTTTTCTATTTTTTAAGTTAATATAATATAAATGAACTGTAAATTAACATTTGCAGAAAAATGACATTTTTTAAAATAGTTGGTTGCAGAGGTTGTGTTTACTTCTTTTTTACCTAAAAAAAAAAAACATTTTTCTGGGGTGCCAAACTATACGTCACAGTTAATTTGATTCAAATATCCCTAGAGAGAATTAACTATTGTTCAAAAAGCCTAAGGTCAAACTTACTTCTTTTCCATTCTCTTCATTTCAGTATTTACTCCCATCTCATATAAATTTTTAAAAACCCAAACTTTCTCTCTACACCATCTCATTTAACGCACTCTAAACAGCCTAACACTACAATTATGTTGTGTTTGCCGTCCATTCTTATGTATTTGTTGTTTATCTGTGTTCTATACACTGTGTATGTTTGTGTATAATGTATGAATTCTTGTGTGTATGGGTGGGCACTGGAGGCTCAGGTATAGTAGCGCTGTCTCACATACAAACCCACAGTACTGCACAAAAATATGTGCCACCAAAAGAAGAACCACAGAGCAACCTGGCCCCACTGTGACAATCCAGCTAAGCAGAGAAATGCTGACTTGCTAAAATTGACATGACGTATTTATGATTATGAGCACATTTAAAAAAATAAGATCATGTGAATGATCAGTGAATTTTCGGTCAGTAATTAAAAACCGGCTTTTATCCTATGAAATGTGATATGGTTAGATTTGTTTGCAGGTTTTCCCTTAAAAATGTAAAATTTAATTTTCAACCCCTGAAAAGAATCCATTATTTATAGCATTCTGATATTCTTTCTGACGTATGCCATTACTGCTCACAGGTCTGTCTTTATTTTACCTCAGATGAGTGTCATTGCATCATTGTTCATCTGTCTATGCCAACCCATCTTATTTTGTTTTCTTTTGGTAGTTTGCTCAATATTGCCACTCTGACAAGCTTAACGTGGCAGATAATATGCATAATATACTCTCGTTTTTTATGGATCATACTGAAGCAGTCATGCCTCAGTACCTGACCTGTGCTACTGCTTGTCTATGAGGAAGTGCCTCCCCTTGGGTAGTATTTTCCATTCATATGGCCTCTACACTACAATTATTTAAATTAATACATTTATTTTGAGTGTAGGGGCACTATGAATAGCAAAATAGGACTGTCTGGATCTGTGTGTTGCTTGATGCTGTCAGCGCTGTTTCTCTCTGTATGTCATCATCTCTCTCTGCACAGTTGGGCAGCACAGTATGCCAGTCATGCATTTGTATTATCAGCAGCACATGCTTTATTTGAGCCTATTTGTCTCTGTGTCCCTGCAAACCACAGGCTCTGAGTCTTTCTATGCATAAAATAGCTGCTTTTTAATACAGACAATGGCATTATTGGAGAAAAGTGTTGAAACCCCAAATGAATTAGACTGTAATTCAAAGGAAATATTCATTAACAATTCCTTGTTTATACTCTTTTTTTCTTTCAAGGTTTAAACCATGATATGTCTGTGCACTGAATACTGTATCCAGTAATGCCAACATTCTCAGTTAGTCATCCAATTGCCAGCGATCTTAATGTCATTGTCATCAAACACCAACCTTGTCTTTCTCTCTCCTCCTGTCCTTCCCCACTGTTTTCAATCCCACCCACCCCTGACATCTTTTCCCCTCTGTCCTTTTGTCTTATATTCTTTACTTCAATACTACTTCATTTAAAATACTTTATTATTTAAAATATTATTATTAAAAAATACATTATTATTAAAAAAAACTGTGAATTTTATAGGACAGAAAGGCCACCCAAAAATCCACTGCTCCTGAGAAATCAAAAGTTGACAAGACAAAAGCTGGCCCAGCTAAAGCAAAACCTGCCAAGCCAATTACATTAGCTAACACAGGCCCAGCCCCAACAAGTGCTGCCACAACAAAGCCTGCCAAAGCGAAACTTACTGCTGTGCAAAATTTGCTTTCAAAAACTAAGCCATCTGTAGCAGCTAAATCATCTAATTCTAAAGCCACATTAGCCCCTAAGACTAGAAGAGATAAAAAAGCAAATGGCAATGCTAAAGCAGCTGAGAATAAAAAAGGTAGTGGTGAAATTAAAGTAAATGGTAACAGTAATAGCAAGACTATGGTGGAAAATAAAGCTAATGGTGCTAAAGTTAACAGCGATGGTAAAGTAAATGGAAGTACCAAAGCAGCTGAGGAGAAAAAAGTGGAAGTGAATGGTAATTCTAAGCCCAATGGTAAGGTCAGTGGGAAAGCAGTTAAGGAGAAAAGAAACAACAGTGCAGCTAAAAGCAGTGAGAAGTTTGCCATCAATGGCAATGCCAAAAGGAAAGAAGATAACAAAGCAAATGTTGCTACTAAAGCTAAAGGCAGCGAAAGAGCTGTTGTAGAGAAAAAGGCTAATGGCAGTGGCAAGGCAGCTGAGGAAAAAAGAGCAAATGGAAATGTGGAAAAATCAGTGAAAACTGAGAAACCTGAAGTGAAGCTGGAGATAGGACTGTTCAGCAAGTACAAAGTAGGGAAAACTGAGGTTACTGATGCCAAACCAGGAAAAAATGCTAAAACTAAAACTGACAGAGTAAAAACTGAAGTTGCAAAAGAGGCGAAGATTAAGATAAACAAAACTGAGCCGAGCAAGGTCAAAATAGTTAAGACTGAGACATTAAAGGTGAAAGCTGGGAAGAGTGAAAAGGCAGATGTTAGAAAAACTGTCAAAGACACATCTGATTCTGTAATCATGCAAAAGCTTGTTAGTCTGAAACCCATATCCAAGAAGGAGACACCAGTCCCAGCACCCATATCTGCTCCAGCCCCTGTGCCTGTCCCCATCTCTCTCAAGCCAGAGAAACCCAAGGTGTTGATAGACGTCAGTAACTTCAAATCAATGACCAAACAATTCCCACCCTTCGACAAGGCTGCAGTCAGTGGTACCACCATCTCCGCTCCAGAAAAATCCAAGAAGAAACCAACCAATGGTTATCAACAGGTACAAAATCAAAAGCCCGTGTTGGCTGTCCAGATCTTTATTTCCAACCTCATCATGTAGTGAGCTAAGGTCTTTATTCACAAATTACCTCAAAGTGAGAGTGTTGTGCTAGAATCACAATTTTCTAAATAAGTCTTATTGTTGTGTACTGACAATGATATTTACATCGTTCTGACTGTGTGGTATGTTGTGAACGCAGACCCAGCTATCATCTTTTAGGTTTTACACACAGTTTGCACATATTTACACAAATTGCATAAATTACACCTATTTACAGCTGTCCACAAAATAACAAATGCAGACTGTAGCCAGCCTGAGTGTTAGCCTGTGGGCAGTTTGTGCTGCTTCTGTCCTAATAGCCATAGATTGTATCATTCAAATTTATTCACTACATTAGTGTTAAGGCCCGAGCACACTGACCAAATGAACAAAAACAATGTGAACAAACAGAAATGTTTGGTTGGTGTGCCATGCCTGTGTTTGATTGCTGGGAGATTCTAGCTTGTTCTCTTTCCATCTACACTTATTTTGTCTGTTAGCTCTTGAAAGCTTTTGCTCTGGACATTCTTAAGTCAACTGTAGCTCTGCCAAAAGGCAGACAATACTCAACCTAAACTGTCATATTTTATTTTTTTTCATGGTTATTTAATGAGACAGTTAAACATATAAGTTCATAAGAACAACCTAATTGATTATTTTCATAATTTGGTCATTTTCATAGCTTATGACCCTAACTGATTAGAAATAGCTGTATATTTTATTGGCTCACATATGAGGCATGTAAAAGCAACTGGAAATCCATGTGTAAAACCTTAAAGAAGACATTCCTAGAAATGAGGTTGGAAGTTAATGACCTACCGGACTCTTTCCACCGTTTCATATATCAAATGATCTCAGTGATCATGAGAAACGATATAATAAAGCGGAATATACTGTAACACTACCGCATGACTGCCTGTACAGTCTTCTGTCTATTTATGCTTTAATATCCTGTCACTACCAACCTATACACCCTGTTGCAACCTTACTCTAGTTTGTAGAAAGTAGTTGTGCCAGCATGCAATCTTTCAATAATGTTATTGTAAGGATCAACATATTAATTAATTAATCATACTGTAGATCTATAAATGAAACAACACATCCTTTCTCTCAGCTATTCTTTCTGTCTGTTTTTTTTTTCTTTCTGGGCATTTTTGTCTTGTTCATTAAATGCTCCTTTCTCATCCATATTTGAACTGAATACTAGTGAAGTAGTTTCACAAAAAGCACTACTGGTTCTTTTATTTATTGCTGATATTTGCAAATGTAGTTTACTAAGCTTCTCAATATAACGCACGCCTGCAACAATATGCTTTGGTCTATTGTGTAACTTAGCTATCATCAGGTTAATTTGTTTATAGAGTATTTCTGTGAGGCTGTGCTCAATGGTTTCTTCTTTTTCTGTCCTTCACAAAATTTTAATAGCAGCCTCACAAAATGAATAACAAGTATCAAAACGGGATCATGTTTCTTATGATGCAGCAGAGATGACCATTACAACTAATCTTGACCGATTGAAAAGTCAAGTTATGGCCCTCTATTGTCCTTCACACAAGGGGCAACTTGACTATGTGAATACCTTGGCATGGCATTGTGGCTTTTTCAGTTTAGATCCAAAAGGAGTTAAGCCTGGGAAAACAAGTCTTGGAATTTTGAATAAACCTTTTTGATGTAAAGGTTTATGTCAAGATATTACATTCTGGCTTAAACGTTTCCCTGCTTTAATTTCATTGCGAAATTATATCAACAATGTTTCGCCAGAAAGTATCTTGTTTCTCTGGCAAAGGAACGTTGCTCTCTCCTCTCTGCATTTAATAAGTTCATCAAAATATGAACTTACTTCAAACTAACCAGTCTTTCTCCTTCAAATCTGCATACCTCCATCCCGTTCCTATCTTCTCCTTGGCCTGCCCAATCAGGATGTAGATCCTGCTTACTCTGAGGCTGACCACACCCCCACAGAGACAGAGTATTATTACACCTTGGAGGGGGAGGAGGCCAAACCACGGCCAAGAAGTGAGGTGACTGGACATGAAGTAACCACAGGCCAGGTAACTCATGTCTATTAGCAATGTCAAAACATTCAGCACCACATAAAATCTGTCACAATGGAGGTGAGACCATCCTATGTAGAATCCAATAATCTTGTCTGTAACAATATAATTTCTTATTAACATGTTTCTGAAGCTACTCGTGCCATGACAGGTGCTATACTTCCCTCGAAGGAGAATGCATAGCATTCATTTTATCAGATTTTCTTTGTTGACACTTTGATATTCTACCAGATTTACCCGTGTTCCTATATCAAGATTGGATTTAACATCTCTTCACAATCTTGAAATAAGAACAAAATGTCTTGAGGAGTCAACCAGGAAGTTTGGCTTGTAAAGGTAGAATGTGTATTATGCATTATTACATGGACTGCTAATGATGGTTTGAGACATAGATTTTTTAAAAATATCATCTATTTGAAGTGCTTAGAAAAGTTCATTTTGAAGTTAATTTGCTGTTTTTTCAGTTCACTGAATTAGCTGTATTCAACCATTGCCCTCTCAGTTATGTAAGAAGCTAGGTCTGTCATGGTCAGGTTTGTAAATCTAAATGTAAAATGTAAAAACCACAAGCCCTAACCACAGGAAATGGTAAGTTTATGGTAAGGAAACTTTAAAGAAGCACCTGTCTTTAGTCTGCAGAATACTCCAGTAGAAACTGGAGTGACATTTCTTCCATAAAGTTAATGCGTCATCATAGGCTTGTGTGTTTCTGTGTTCTCCTACTTTAATTATGATTAATGAACTTTGTGTTATCACAACACTTGTGGTATTGCACAGTATGTATAGTATAGTAAACTCTCCCTAAAGAGCTATTGTTTGTTGAGGCACAGTACACAAGTTTATGGGCTGCCATTTACTTTAATGGTGGGGTACAGGCAGAACACATTCTCCAGGACACAAAACATGGGCAAAGAGACAGGACACTTTAAGAAGTCAGTAACTTAATAGAAATGTGGAATACCAGAGATTTATCTTGTCTGTCCTCCATTATTATTTAGATCCAATGCAATAAGCATTAGTGTGTGTGTTTGTGTCCTTCTCGTTGTCTGTCTATCCACAGGTAAGACTTATTCTGAATCTCCATCTTCTCTTGGAATCTTCCTGTTTCTCCCTATTTTTCCTTTCTTTACTACTCTTTCCTTTTGATTAATATATTTTTTTCCTTGCCATACTAACCCACCTTCTGTCTTTGTTTATCTTCTAACCACCTTCTGTTGTACAACTATCTTCTCTACTGTCCATGTTCCCAATGGAATGCCCCAGGTGGAGGAAACTGTAGTGGGTGAAGAGGTAGAAAAGGTGAAAGCAAATGGTGAGGAGGTATCTGAAACACCAGATGAGGCCTTCATCGAAGAATATGTGACAGGAGACTTTGGAATGAAGGAGTATGACTATTCCTACAAGGATTACAATGAGCCCATTCCTGGAGGGGAGACAGATGGTACCATGGGCCCTGTCCTGTCTGCTGTCACAGATGAGGGAGGCGTAAGTCATTTTGTGATGACTGGCAAATTCTCTTCCAGGCTCTTGAAAGCTGAGAGCTAAAGTAGCATTTACCTTTGCACCATACATAGTTAAAGAGGCATCTTACAGAAATGGGAAGAGACTGGGCGTAGACTTCCTTGCTAACCTATCGAGACCTAATTGTGTTTTTAACTCAATGACAATAGCTTTAAATCTACTGAAATTTATTGTACAATAATTTGTTCCTTTGCCATTACAAGCCTTCATGACCCGTTCATAGATTCCACTGTAAAAATACATAGAGGTTACTGTTTTAAAGGACTTAACCATCTTGAGTGTTCCAGAAGCTGCTTGTATGCACTGATCTCAAACCAGGTTTACAGTTTCTTAATAATGAATGATATTAGGATGATCAGTGATGCTAGATCCGTGAAAATGGACAACTTCCTTCTTCAGCACAACACCATTCTGCATTATTTTGTGCTTCAAGACTGTTCTGTATGTATGTATGTGCAATACATACATATATATATATATATATATATATATATATATATATATATATATATATATATATATATATATATATATATATATGACATTACTTATATATACACATATAAATATACACACACACACACACGCACATATATATATATATATATATATATATATATATATATATATATATATATATATATATATATATATAGTACTCCTGCCTAGATTGCGTATATTAGTTTTGATACTAACACAGGGCTCTTTAATCATGCAAGACCATGCTGACCATC
Source organism: Colossoma macropomum (assembly GCF_904425465.1). Taxonomy (NCBI): domain Eukaryota; kingdom Metazoa; phylum Chordata; class Actinopteri; order Characiformes; family Serrasalmidae; genus Colossoma; species Colossoma macropomum. Next base: position 34,421,533 of record NW_023494787.1, read on the forward strand.
CTTTTTTGGTTGCAGAACCAGAGATATATGAAACAACATGTATGATCCTGTACCTAATTTAACAATGGTTCAAACAACAAAACTTTAGTTCTGAAAACCAATATGCATTTTTTTAAGCCCAAACAGAACACCAGGGAACAAATCAAGTGCTGTCGTATTCATTTCATTATGACCATTGCACTCAAAAATACATTGGAATTAAGGTCAACATACTTCATCAAATCAGTGTCCTAGGAAATTACTTGGAAGGTAAAGTTGTATTCTCTTAGTTAATGCTCTGAGGCTGTTTCTGAGTCTACAGACTGGTAAGACAGTCATTAGTGAAGGCAATATTGTTTACGTCAAACAACACAGAAAATTAGATGGAAAAGGGTACAAATAAACTGAACACAAAATTGAACTGAAACACCTTTTTTAGATAGAATCCTATTCTATCTAATATAATCTTTCTATCTGACTTTGTTAATGTTAACCTTGTGCAAAAAAAAAAGATAAAAGGGTTGTGTTTTTTTTCTTCTTCAGGTTTTAAAGACACAGTGTGCTGGTTTTCAGATTAAGCCTCAGCCTGAACTAAATGGCATTGACATTGCAGTTTAGCCCAAGCCTGGGTGTAATCAGTCTGTATGAAACTGGCCTCACCAGTTTAATACTGAATTTGCTTGACTTGGACTTTTCTTTCTTGCTGTGTATTGACTGGACTGTATTGTGGGTTACATATCTGTTTTGCTCAGGCTTCTGTGAGGGCCCAGAAAGGAGAGAAGGGAGAGCCTGCTGTCCTTGAGCCTGTAAGTTTCAGCTTTGAATAGAACCAGCCTGCCCTATCCTACTTTTGAAAATCTACACTTTAGTTCTAGTAGAAAATTTAGTTCCAACCCTAAATTAATTCTTGCTGTTTGTTCTAATCTCTAATCTAATCTCACTGATTAAATGGATTAGATGTGTTAGATTAGGGCTGGAACTGCACTCTTTAGAGTGAGCAGATCACCAGGAGTAGTTATGGTCACTCTTGGAATACAGGTTTTCTTTAAAAGATATTCATAGTGGTTGAAGGACAATCAAAGGCATTGCAAGAGGGAAACTATTCAACTACATATCAGCAGTGAGAGGGAAACTTACGTTTATATGCAGAACAAATCCCCACATTAATTCACTGTGCATTCCTGGGCAGTTATACATTCAGACAGTCAGAAGGTACTGCTACATTTCATTGTCAAACCTAGTTCTTTCTTGACAAGAAACAGACATACTACAAATAAATACTTTTAAAAAACAGCTATTAAATTAATACGTTTTTTTATTATTTTACCATTCTCATAGGGCATGTTGATCGAAGGACCACCAGGACCAGAAGGACCAGCAGTGAGTGAATCTTATAGAATTGCAAGAAACCTTGCATTATTGATAAGCCGTTCTGGACCACTAAATTGCTAGTCCAGTATTAGTTATAAGTTCACAGATCCGCTTAAATGTTCATATATTCTTTCTTACATGATTATGTTACCGATGCCTGCTGAATATCATGTGCACAGTAAATCACCTGTTGCATCTTTTGCTTTATATTGTGCAACACAAAAACATGCCTCCATTTTTCTTCCCCCCCTCATCACTCTACCGCAGGGTCTCCCTGGCCCTGCTGGGCCCACTGGTCCTCCTGGGTCTGTGGGGGATCCAGGAGAGAGGGTAAGTTTATAATGAAATCTTGTTTGACAACCATGCTTAGTTGTGGGTGAGAATTTTGTGTAATATATTGTATTTGACCCCGAACTGACCTTCTCTTCAGGGTCCACCTGGTAAAGCTGGTCTGCCTGGAGCTGATGGTGTTCCTGGACCTCCTGGAACATCTGTCATGCTTCCAGTATGTATTACTTCTACTGCCATCACTTTTTTATTCTCGTTTTTAGCATTACTTCATCATTTGTTTGTCCTTTTTACATTCCACCACTAGATGTCAGCATAAAAGTGTGGCTCAGCAAATTAAGTAATGCCTCCAACGATTCAAAGATTTAAGTAACACAGACCTTAGGCAGATCCTGATATGAAAAAAAAAATTGACCAATGAATCTGTTCTGCATGACATCTTTGTTGCATTACATGGTGAGTATTTATGACATCAAATGTGATTTGGAAAGAATATATGTAGTTGGTGAGGATGTCAAGAGCTGTTTGAGCATTACTGTGATGTGGTAAAAACACAAGGAAAAATGGACCTTATATAGCCAGCTGTCTTACAGACAGATATAGGTTTTATTTTGCTGTAGCTATTGTGTTGGCTTTACCTGCTGTGAATAGTTGCAGAAAAACACATGGAAAACACAAAACCTTTTAAAATAATGTCTGCTAATATGTCTGTTAACACACATTTTGATCCCATAGTTCCGATTTGGACAAAGTGGAGGGGACAAAGGCCCCATTGTCTCAGCACAGGAGGCCCAGGCTCAAGCTATTCTCTCTCAGGCTCGGGTAAGTAGCACATATGAGCCATTTAGCTTTGTAGAAGCATTGATAGCAATGACTTATGGTTTTAATATCTACCATACTGAAACCATAGACATGAGACACACACACACACACACATTTTCCAAACTGCTTATCCTTCTGGGTCACGGGGGTGCTGGAGCCTATCTCAGCAGTCATTGGGCAAAAGGCAGGATAAGACATTAGACATACCATTCAAAAGTTTTATAAAGGTTCCATTATTTCTATTGTTTTCCACATTTTAGAATAATAGTAAAGATATCAAAGCTAAAGCTGCCCTCCTTTGCTTTCATTCAACTATGCACAATATTGGCATTCTCTCAAGCAGCTACATGAGAGTCACTTATGATGTTTTTCTAACATTTTCTTGTAAGACACAAAAAGATTGAATCCATACCACATTTTAAATGAATGTGTAAACTGTAGCCTTCTGAAATATTTTTGGCTACTCTGTTGTTTGAGGAGGAGGTACTCAAGGTGTACACTCTTAGAAATCAAGGTTCTTTCAGTAATGCCATAGAAGAACCATGTTTGGTTCTTTAAAGAACCAGTTTTGTAATTGAGATGTGGAACCTTTTTAAATTTTATAGAACTTCTACATAACGTAAAGGCTCTATGAGGGGTTAATTGAGGGGTTGGTCCTAAAAGTTTGCACTATACAGAGGTTCCTTGAACTTTTAAAAAGGTTCTTCACACTAACCTCACATCTCATTTACAGAAGTAGTTCTCCCAAAAAACATTTATTAAAAGTTTTTTACAGGTTGCACAATAGTTGCCAGGAAAAAGAATTGCTTAGCTAATCGTATGTATTGTTTCATAGAAAACCCAAATTATATCACGTTATCATTAGAAACTTAAATGATAGCTATTTAGGGAGAGCCTGTCCCATTATACCAAAAACTAGACTGCAAAACATTAGAGGCCTAAATTAATGGGTGAATGGAGTTGAATGGCTGAAAATGTTTAATGGTAATTTTGGAAATTAGAAGAATATGTTGTATAAAAAAACAATGTTTTCTACAGCTAAAAAGTTTTGGGCAGTAGTCTTTGGATGCTAGCATTACTGCACTGATGCTACTGATGCTAGCTGATTATTTGGTGAGTTGATCAGTTCACTGGCTAAGTAAAGCTATTTGCACTCCCTGATGTCATGAATGTACATGAGGTTACATTACACTGTTCTTTGCTGATATACTGTAGACAAAAAGCTGAAAAGCATTCGAGAATATTATTCTGTTTTGTGCTGAGTAAACAAGTGCATTTGTTTGTATGAAAATGATTAACTATGTACAAATTACAGATTTGTCCAAAAGCTCCTTAGGCCCCCAATCATTTTGGACTCTCTCAAGAGCAGCACCTGCCATCTATGTGTTTGTTAGCTAAATGCGCTTAAAAAAAAAAAACATACAAAGTTAGACATATCCCTTGGAACGTTTGACAAACGTTAGAACTGTCATATGTTTGCATAGTTGTTGTTTGGTTTATGGCCTACAGTGTAGTGTTTTCTGTGCATTTGGTAGCTGTTGTGTGTGCTAATGTTACACCTAGCTTGAAATAGAGTAATAGCATCGGTAGCAGTTAGAATCATCAGCCACTTTATCAGGTGCAAGTTGTATCTGCGCTCCTTGTCCATTTTACTTGGTCCATTTCCCATATAGGTGCATATTGTAATTCTTCAATTACAGATTGTACTTGGTTTCTCTATTAAATTTATTAGCCCCCCAAATGACCCCCACAGGTATCAGCAAGTATTATTTGGATAATTCTTAGCACTGAATTGGTAGCCACATTGCTACTCGGATCTCATCTGGTCACATTGGGGATGCTTTTTAGTGAAAAGTGTAAATGGAATTCAACCAAAGTTTGTCCAGATACAATCCGGACATTAAACATATGTTAATGCAAGGCATAAATAGGCTCATTGTCACTGTTGGATTGAGAATGGGCTGCCAATCAGAAATACTCAGGCAGCAGTGTCCTGAGGCCAGAAACTGACCACTGATTAAGGACTAGAGGATGACACAAACTGTGAAACAACAGATGAGCTATCATCTCTAACTTTACATCTACAAGGTATAGCAACATAGTGGGAGTGTTTAATGGAGTGGACAGGAAATTGACACAGTGTTTTAAAAACTCCAGCAGCAACGCTGTGTCTGATCCACTCAAACCAGTGCAACACCTTAACATGCCACCACCATGTCAAGGTCACTACAGTGCTGAAAATGATCAACTGCCCAAATAATACCTGCTCTGTGTAGGCCAGTGGGGGTCCTGACCATTGCAACAGGGTATAGGGGATTAACACATTATGCAGAGAAGCAGATGGACTACTATCTATAACTTTAAAACTACCAAATGCACCTATATGGTAAGTAAACATGATAAAATGGACAGTGAGTGTAGATACAGGGTACATGGACCTAATAAAGTGGCCACTGACTATATATATATATATACAGTATAATGCAAAGAATATTAATTTAAACTATTATTCTTGGCAGAAATTGTATTTTTACCAATGAAAACACTATAACACAATATATTTTTGGGCTATTATTTGACTAGTTATTGATATGTTAGAAGAATAAACTTAGAAGAACACTGACTACACTGGTTTCTGAATTCTCACTGCACACTAGTCATTACATGAATTTGTTAAATTCCATCACTAGCACACCTAATTGAATTAAATGAAGTACGTGATTATCTAAACTAGGTTTTGGACGGTAATTGTAAATACTGGGTTTTCTCAAGGAGAGGTTTGGAAATGGTTAACTAACACTCTGACACACATACTCTGATACACATACACATATCTCCATGTATTGTTTATTTGCATTTTTTCAAATTTTTTCTAATGCAAATTATTATTTACAGAACAGGCTTTACATGTCATTTTCTCACGTGCTTTGCAAGACCTTTGCACAATGCTGCATGTCTGCATGCCATTTATTCTAATGATACATTGTACTTTTACAAAACACTGATTGCCCAGATAAATTGTTTTAAATAATGAAATCCCCTCCTTAGAGAAACGTGACCAAGGTTGCTCTAGTGTGTTTCAGAAGGAGTCAAGAGGAAGTCACTACTCAAATAGGTTGAGATTTAGTTTTTCAAGGAACAAGGAAACATCATGCATAGACGTCGCATAGTTACATTCTTGCTAACCCCATACATTGCTAATTACATACTTATTAGCCAGTTTCACTCACCAGCTAATTACACACTTGTTAACCAATTCCATTCACCTTTCATACTTACTACTCAGTTCCAATCACTTGCTTATTCCACAGTGTCTAGTTCCTTAATAATTCCTGAACTAACAGATAATGTTTTTAAATGCAGTCTCTTGGCTAATTGAATTTTTAATTTTTCCTCCTAGATGGCCCTGAAGGGCCCACCTGGGCCAATGGGTTTTACTGGTCGGCCTGGTCCCCTGGTAAGAAGATATATTCAAACAGATCTCTTATTTGGATGTTTTCAAATCAATGAATAGATGAAAATGGCAACCTGCTTTTGCAGTGTTATGTGGTGTAAGTCCATTACATTGCACATAGCAAAAATTAATGTTTTTAATAGGGTTCATCTGGAAGTCCTGGTTTGAAGGGAGAGGTTGGAGACCCTGGTCCCCAGGTTAGAGTGTATTTGTATTTATGTGTTTATGTGCATATGTGTATAATGCTCATTAATCATTCAGCTTCTGAAGTGAAAAAAAGGAAATATGTACAGTTACTTCACCCATACACATTTTGCTTCCTCATATCATGATGTCATATAATGTCATGCCCTTCATTTATTCTGCAGGGCCCCAGAGGTCCGCAAGGATTGTCTGGTCCTCCTGGCAAACCTGGGAGAAGAGTGAGTGATCATGTTTGGGCCAATCAATTTATCTGTCTTTACAGTGGTCTTCTGTGATTTATTTTAGGGTATTCTAAAAGTATAGAACTGTATGCCTAGGGGTTTTTTTTTGTAATGTTTATGATGTTCCTAAAGGGTCGTGCTGGTGCTGATGGTGCTCGAGGAATGCCAGGAGAGCCTGGAGTTAAGGTTAGATATGTTCCAGTAATTGATTCTGAGTTGTGATATTTGTCTATAAGTCTCTTATTTTGGTAATAATGGGCTGGTTGGTTGCTTTTTTAGCATTCTTTATGTGTCTAACAGTAAATGTAACTCTACTTGTCTAGTATGTGATTGAAACTCTGAGTGCTCTAGCCACTACTCTTTCTCAGCAGTGCTTTAATGTTCCTCACTGTTCTTATGTGTCTGTTTTAGGGTGACCGGGGTTTTGATGGGTTGCCTGGACTGCCAGGAGACAAAGGTCATCGAGTGAGTGTTGCAATCTTTACCTCAATATGCATGCTTATCAGAGAAGGATTTTTCAAATTTACTGGATCCTTAAATCACAGTATGTTGTACCAATTGCTTCATGCTCTCAAAGTACATGCACAACATAAAACTAGGGTTTCTACCCATTACCACTGAAACTAAACTGAAACTACCACTTAAGGCAGTAAGGGTGCTTGGAATGTACCATAGTGATTAAGATCTTTGAAATTATTTACTAGAGAATCTGCTGCCAGTAAATGGCTGTGGAAACAAGAAGGCTTTATACTGTGCTAATTTAACCGGCGCTATCCTATCAGGCCTGGTTAACAAAGTTACCATGGTACTAGAAAATCAGTAAAATATATTTTGATAGTACAAAAATATACTACTGCTGCAAACCATAGCAAGCCTCGAACTATTTGTTCAAGTCACAAATAACCTGTCTAACGTGTGAGGTGGTACTTTTCGCTAGCTAACTGTAGCTATCATAGATGCACTTCTCTTTGTATAGTACAAATATGCTGTGTTCAGAAGAAATCAGACCTGTATAAAAAGTGTCCTGTGGGCAGTGTAGCAAAATGTATGTATAAGACGTATAACCTAACAGCTACAATAATGCATACCCTAGTAACAGTAACTATGAAAAAGTGCATTTGTGGGCAGAGCGCACAAGCTGAGAGACTTAGCTTTATTTATGGTCCTATAAAACTATTTATGTTTTGTTTGATTTGTTTGGACATTCTCACACCCCTCCTCCCACTTTTAAAACAGCATGTACCTCTGCTTTAGATTTTCTTCTTATTTATCCAGTTTTAAACTGTCTTTTTGGAATCATCATTTAGCACAGAGGTCCATGAGAAAATGGATGTGCAGAAAATACAAACTGATTCAAGGAGAGTAAAGCACGTTAGGCAAGGTTTATCCATATGTATTATTTTTTTTTTTATTTGTCCATGATCTAATGACAGCTATTATTGTCACGATGTGATAATTTAACCGGCGCTATCCTATCAGGTTTTATTCAGCACTTTGGGTGATGGACCAGGTCAGATTAAGACAGGATTTTCTTGGGCTTGGGTCAGTTTCTTGCAGTGTTAATTCTTTCTTTTTTGATTGCAAATATAGACCACTGCCACCTCCTGCTATAGAAAGTTTTTTTTTTTCACAGAGGCACATTATGTATGTGTGTAACAGTTATCAGCTGTAGTCTTTGCGATAAATTCAAGTGTAAATTTTCAAATAAGATGTGATGTGATGGTGAGCTAAGGGAAGGCAAACATTAGTCAGCCTTTGTTGGCGCTAATTATTAGATGTCTGCTTGTTGTGTCTGGGCCTTAAGGAATTTGCTGACATTTTCCCTGTTGTAATTCCCATACATACCAACACTATTCAACAACAGAAAGTGAAACAATAAATTTCCCCAAGTTATATCAAATAAGGTGAAGTTACTCAGTGACAGTGATGGTGAGAGACAAACAGAGGCAGAAACTTTTACATGCGAAAAAAAAGATAATGCACACAAATTCTATACAGTTAGATTATTCAATCATTATCCCACACTTCCTTACAGCTATTGCAAGCTTTAATCATTTTGAGTGATCAGTTACATAATTACAATTTCAAAATTACACCAAATTACAATCTGTAAGAAAATTGTGAACTTTCACACACATGCATAATTAATATCATGTGAAATAAGGAATGTATGTTGTAGGTTAAACTTTAACGTAGTTATACACTACAGTTTCTCATTAGGTTGAAGAGGATTTTTTGCCAGGGTTCTGTAAAGCTGGTCCAATCTTGCAGGAGTAGCAATGAAGAAACACATTTGTGGTGAAGCATGGATAGGCAATTTAATCAGGTTTACCAAAAAAAAAAAATCAACATTAGGTATTACTGAGATTAATTTTTCTACATATCTGTGATTATATACATAATGTATGTGGGCTATCTATTCTGTTATTCTAATGTGTTTAGAGTATCAACAGATTCTAGCTGATGATTTAAATGAATTGTTTTCTAGTTCATATTTTTATTCAATCTTCTCTTGCATCCAGGGCAACACTGGAGGAATGGGACCACCTGGACCCCCTGGAGAGGATGGAGAGAGAGTTAGTAGCTTCACCAAACCTTTCAGCCTTGATAACTTCAAATTAATTCAACAGTATATGTATCTAGTATAGAATAGTATGTAGTCAGCCTTTATTTTCTTTCACAGGGAGATGATGGAGATGTCGGACCCAGAGGACTCCCAGGTGAACCAGTGAGTGTCCCTGTCCGTACACAAGTGTGTGTATATATATATATATATATATATATATATATATATATATATATGTATATATATATATATGTGTGTGTACTTTATGCAATCAAAATGTAGAAATGTAGCTATGTCTGTCATACATTGTGTGTCACAATGTACACAACTGGCCCACAGAGGTATCAGTCTCAGGTGCTGGTAGGCCACTGCCCTGCTGAGATTACAGTTTTCCCTTTTCTAACATGCCAAACTGAACAAATGCTTGTCTTGTCGCTGGTGAACCTTCTAAGAATTATTGTATATCCGAAAGCTTACACCAATAGGCATTACTCCTGAAATCTCATACTAATGCAGCTTTTTGGACATTTTAGTCAATGGAGCTGCTGCTTTCTTCAGGAGACAAAGACAGAGATGGAGATGGGGAAAGCAGGCCAGAAAGCATGGTTAAACCCCCAGTGAATCTCACTCACTTCAATTCACTCACTTGGAAAAAAGGACTAGCTGTTACTTCTTAACAATACTTTCCGTTTCATTAAAATCCGTCTCAGTGAATCTGTTCCATACAGCACTGTAAAACACCTTGGCTTTCATCTCTACACAGCTGAACTCTTTGTAGTTCTCTCAGGGGAATCAAGAGATGGAGGAATCCTCTTCTTATATCAGCGAAGGTTGATGAAATCAAGCTGTCTAAACTCTGAATCAAGCTAATCAGAAGGCAAAACTTGCTGTATTATGAGAGGTAAAATGTAGAAGTAAATCTCACCTGGGGATGGAATGAATAAGTATTTGGAAGAAATGTTAAAATTACAACAGATTCTGTTTTCGTTGTTCTATGTTATGTAAATGCATGTTTTGACTATGGTCAAAACAGCGAAAATGACAGTGGACTTCAAGGAGAAGCCTCTTACTTCGTCCAGTCATCACAATCCTCAGCAAAACTGTGAACTACATTTACAGTTTTCAGTGCATCCTTAGGTCTGCATAAAAAACATTGGTGTTAATTTCCCCACTCTGCTTGATTTGTACAACATCAGATCCAGCATATTCTGGAAAAGGAGAACTTGCTCACTCACTGTACCCTGGCCATCACCTATTATGCGAGTGTGTGTGTGTGTGTGTGTGTGTGTGTGTGTGTGTGCGTGCGTGAGAGAGAGAGGCATGTGTGTGACAGTGCGTAAACAGATTAAATGAAGTAGAGTGCTAAACTCTGCAATGCTGTGGCCCTCCAGAACCTTTTCTGCACTAAAAATTATTTTCATTAGAGAAATCACACTCATTTTAAAAGTCTGATTAAGCTTAATCTGTGTCTGTGAACCCACCCCAAAACCACTCAAGGAATGATTAATTCTTCCTCTTAGCTTTCTCTCATATTTTGCTCTCATGTTTGTGTTGTCAGAACATGTCATGAATAACTGTATTTTTTTTTGTCACATCTAATAGGGGCCCCGTGGATTGCTGGGGCCTAAAGGTCCTTCTGGAGTACCTGGCTCTCCAGTAAGTATTCAGTTCCAAGATAAAACGTTTTTTTTTTCTTTTCCAGTAGCACCCCTAATTATGTTACTGACAAGCTAGCTGTGGTGAATTCAGCTCTAGCTTAACATGATGAGTCTGACAGGTTTCTGCTCAGCTCTTCAGCATTCTCAGTGTCATGAGGGCAAAATGTATTCCAGGAAAACAGAGCTTGTAACACAGCATTTTTGGCTATCGCAGCTCACTCCAACTATACTTTACCTTAAAACATTATCATTAAAATACTTCCAAAATCTTATTATTTTTGCATTAAATGTGTGAATCCATCTCATGCATATCTCATGCTTTAAAAATTCTTTTTGAAGAGTCCTCTATTATAGAAAAGTTTACATTTTAGTTGCATCCCTCAACATTCGCTCAGTCCTGTTAGCTGAATACATTCACCTCTATTAAGTATCTAGAATATCTGAAAGCCATGTTCAAAAAATTACATTATTCAGATTTCCTGAAGATTAGGGATTAAGAAGAGTACATTCTGTCATTCCCTTTTTTACCTTTAAATTCAGTAAGATTATGATACTGACAGACTAAGTTCCTTTAAAAAGTACAACCCTGTTGTCTAAATTACAAAAAAATTTTTGAAATAATTAGGATGTCCTTAATGTTCCATTAGTGTGGAGGCTAGTTAATCACATTTTGTGTATTTGCTAATTCTATACTAAAAACTCAGGTAAAACTTTATTTTGAGTGGTCCTTTGTAGACAACTATTGACACTGTATCAGTAACACATCAACAACATATCAGTGAAGTAGCAGTAGTGAAGGTAATAGGTAAATATCTTGAAGATGTACTGTTGATACATTACTTACATTAAGTAGATGTATTATTGATATGTTACATGAAGTAGACTTAATATGTTACTACGATTAGGTTTTGGGTTGAAGTTAAGGTCAGGGTTAGGATTAGGACCAGGGCAAGGGTTAGGTTATGGGTAAGGTTGTGTAAGGTTAGGTTTTGCATAATCGAAGTAACACATTAAGTAGATGTATTATTGATATGTTACATGAAGTAGATTTAATGTGTTACTTCGATTATGCAAAACCTAACCTTACACAACCTTACCCATAACCTAACCCTTGCCCTGGTCCTAATCCTAACCCTGACCTTAACTTCAACCCAAAACCTAATCGTAACCCTCACCCTGGCCTTAATCCTAACCTTGACCTTAATTTCAACCTAAAACCTTACCCTAATCCTAATCCTAACCTAAACAGAAAGCTTAATTCTAACTCTCACCCTGGCCCTAATCCTGTCCCTGACTTTAACTTCAACCAAAACCTAATCGTAATCCTCACCTTTGCCCTAACCCTAACCCTGACCTTAATTTCAACCTAAAACCCAACCCTAATCCTGGCCCTTATCCTAACCTTAACCTCAACCCAAAACCTAATTCTAACCCTCACCCTGGCCCTAATCCTATCCCTGACCTTAACTTCAACCCCAAACCTAATCCTAACCCTCACCGTGGCCCTAATCCTAGCCCCAACCTTGACCTCAACCCAAAACCCAAGAAATCTTGTAAAAAAAAAAATGAGATATTGTACTTGAGATGGGTTATCGTATTTTTTGAACAGTTAAATGAATGTTTTCTTTAATGCTAAAAAATGATAAAACAAAATTAAATTTTTAAGAGTTACAAGAGCTAAATGGCAACACAATTGTGGAAGCACTCTTTTATGTTATTATTCATGAGTTTATTCTATTCAATTTGATCTTTTCATAAATGTATTTCTTACCTTTAGGGGCTTCTCTCCTTGTATATTTTGACATATGTGTCATTTACACTGCTGTCCCAATGCTATTTGATGTTGCTCCACCATTCCAGACAACTCCCGCTTTTATACCCCTCTGGTTGAACTTTTCTATAGAGCATGATTCTTAGGCTCCTGGGCTGCTGAGCATCCCATTCTATTAGCAATGCTTTTTTAAGAATATGGGGGCAGTCGTGGGCTGGAGGTTAGGGAACCAGCCTTGTGACTGGAAGGTCGCCGGTTTGATCCCCTGAGCTGACAGTAAGTGCCCTTGTGCAAGGCACCTAACCCCCAACTGCTCCCAGAAGCTCCCTACACAATGTTTACCCTTCACAAATTGTGCTCATTTTATATTCCATTCCAAAAATGATCATTTTTATACATAGAGGTTCCACTGTGTCTGCTTTAAGGGTGTTCGTGGCAGCGATGGTCCTCCTGGTCCAAAAGGAAACTTGGTTAGTACGTTTCTCTGGATGCATTTAACTGATTTGCTTTAGAATGGTGAACATTTGGGCTAACGGATGCCGCAAAACCTTAATCATTTGTGTCTCTTGATTTGTTTTTCATAGGGACCCCAGGGAGAGCCAGGTCCTCCAGGCCAGCAGGGGGCCCCAGGAACACAGGTGACTATCATATTACATTAATGATATGATTAGATGTAAAAAATAATGTCACAAATAGTGCTTCCTGAGTGGCTTGATTATTAGGATATGAAATATACGGTTAAAGATGATTTGTATCTACTTAGACTTCTGTGCTCTTGAAGTAAAATGCACTATGAAAATATGTATGTGTGTTAGTGAAAATAACATTCTTCTCTGTTATAGGGAATGCCTGGCCCTCAGGGTGCTATTGGTCCTCCAGGAGAGAAGGTGATATTTTTTTTTAGATCTTCAGCATCTTTTTTTTTTCTTCAAAATGTTATAGCATGCAGTGTACACGGAGTGTGCCTTGTTAAATTCAGCCCATTATGAAAGTCAACCACAGTAACAGCTAGCATCATATAATTGCCGTCCTTAAAAAAAAACTTAGAACTAACAGAAAAGCAAAAGAAACACTAAATACATATTTTTTTGTTTTGTTTATATCCATTTTTTCTCCCCTGTTTTGCTGTGGTCAATTCACAACTGCTAGTTATGTCTCTCTCTGTCACACGATGCTAGGAGGGTGAACGTTAACAAGTATTTTCTCTGAGACATGTATAGCCAGCCATCCAATCTTTTTGAGCTGCCGCTAATGCGACATCATTGGACAGTTCAAGCACGCTTGGAGAAGAATGCTAATTCTATTACATTGGCTATCAGACACCCATGTTTGTTAGCATTGGGCTGAGTGATGGTAGAAGAGGACGGACTATTCTACCCACTCAGACAGAGTGAGGCCAATTATGTTGTCTTGGACTCCCAGCCATGGATGGATATGGCATTGCTGAGGATTAGTTTGATTTTCTGTGATTGTGGAACACCCAGTTTTGACTGACTGTTTTGTTTTCTCAGGGACCTGCAGGTAAACCAGGTCTGCCAGGCATGCCAGGAGCTGACGGTCCCCCTGTAAGGGCTTCTCATCCTTACCTTTCTCAAAGATCTCTCTTTTAGTCATTCATATTTTTCATCTTTACCTTCATTTAGGGATGGGCAAAATGGCAATATGTTATTAGAATAAATTACATCGCTATGAGCTGTTTTGAGCATATTGTGGATATTGTCAGTAACTAAAGAGCACTGAGCAATTATTTTAATAAAAACACAGCATAATACGTCCTGTTTAACTGGATTTAGTACCGCACAGTATATGAAACATATAAAATCTTTCAAATAATCCAGGAGCTCATGGATTAATTGATATGCCACAAGCACCACCAAACAACTGTTCTGTTTGGATGACTCAATTTTAAATCATAAGAAAGTCTTTCAATTATACTCTAACTCATTTTTTCAAGGGTCACCCAGGAAAAGAAGGCCCCTCAGGAACCAAAGGGAATCAGGTTTGCATACTTGACTATGTTCAGCTTGTGTTTTTAAAACGATTACTGTATATTTGACAGATGTGGTAAAAGTGTTGCAAATTTTTACCTGTGTTAAAGTAGACTTATTTGAATATTACTTGAATAACATTCACAGTAACTCACTGAATACTCTGAAAAGACTAATACTTAATTACTTAATCTAACTCCATGCTTGTATGAGTATTTAACTAACTGGCTGTAATAGATTAAATTAAAAAGCTGCAAAAAGTATGTTAAAGAAATAGTAAAGTAGAAAACTTGTCTTGCACTCACAATATCCTCTTGAATTCTTGCTTAAAGTTTAAAATGATGTGTATTTTTTCTCTTTTTAAATTTGAATCCTTTTATGTAAAATGACCTAGGATTCTGACACAAATCTTAGACACAGTGCTTGAAAAGCAATATCATACCATAAGCATTAGTTTAGCTGTTGAACAGGCAAAGAAAAACTCAAATTTTCATGCCATCACTATTTATATTTAGTTTACCAGTGAATTAAACAGAGTATGCTTTTCCCAGTGCATATCAGCACTGTACTGTTTGTATAATCTGCCTGCTTTAACATTTTACACTTTGCAGACACTCATATCATTCCTTAAACTCCAGCTGCTGCTAATAATGGCAGAAGAGCAATTAAACAATAGAATAGATCTTTTAATCTTTTAACGTTAAGGGTTTAAATTTGGCTCATGGATCACAGTGTGTATTTTTGGCCAAACATCAGCAACCTGATTGGTTAGCGTAAATTCAAATTGGTAAAGTAATTATAAAGAGGCTGATATCAAGTAAGATTTGTTACTACTGCTGATTATGATGCGCATCGACAATAGCCATCTCTATTTTTTATGGTGGCAAATGTGAGTAGCAAAGCACTTGCCTCCCTGCAAAATTGGTGCAGCCTAATGTCCCTCAGAGATGTTATCTAGCAGAGTTTGCTGTCTGAGGCTGAACCCAGTGAAGTGAGGGGTTAAAACAAACACTGACCCTGTTTATATTTATTTCTAGTGACATTAAGTGACATTTATTTTTAGCATGACATTAAAGGTAGTTTTAGTCAGTGGCGTAACAGCATTTTGTCGCTGGCTAACTGTGTTTTTGTTTGTTTGAAACAATACATTTTGCACCACTACTTTTGGAGGTTTGGCACCACCCCTGTCAGGGAGGATCTTTGAGCTAGCTGAGCATTTCGCTGGATTATCATCCAGCAGGATGATACAGCATTTTAGTTAATTTAGCCATTGGGTCATTATGGAGTGATTAAGAAATCCTTGTAGGTGTACAGTGTATGGAAATATGTACCAGATCTATGAAGCTCAGAATGTCCAGTTATTTTTATTTTTATTTATTTATTCTTTCAGTTATTCATTTATTATTATTTCTATTTTTATATCTTCCTACCACAGAATAAAATGTCTTAAATAGCATGCATCTTACTTAGAAGTATTACTATGTAAACATAGCATCTGATAAACTGATTCGTCATCCCCTGTACACATAATAGATCAACCAGTCATGTAATTTACTCAGGAGTCTAATTCATAGATTTAACAAATCCAGTTCAACGTTTAAGATTATTATCATTATATAATATTATTATTATCATCATATATTATCAAAGTTGTTTTAATGTATTTGTCACTTTCTGTCACAGGGGCCTAGCGGTCCTCAGGGTTCTATCGGTTATCCTGGCCCTCGTGGAGTTAAGGTATGACAGTTCTCTGTTTTTACTTAATGTTTAATGACAGTGGGTGTAGATGACGATCTGGCACTTGGTTGCACAACCAATATATAAATAAAGAAGTTATGTGCAGTTAATATACATTGCATGGCCAAAGTATGTGGACACCCAAACATCGCATTCATATGTGCTCATTGAACTTTTTTTATGGGCATTAGGGGAACTGATACCCCTTTGCTGCTACAAGAGCCTCCACTCTTCTGGGAACGCTTTCCACTAGATGTTGAAACATTCAGGCACAAGATCATCAAAGAGTTTGGGCACCAAGGTTGGGCGATAAGGCCTGGCTCACAGTTCATCCCAATTGTTTTTGTATTTGCATTCCAATTCATCCCAAAAGTGTTTGATGGAGTTAAGTTCAGAGCTCTCTGCAGGCCCTTCAATATCTTCCATACCAGAAACTGCAAGCCATTGATTTATGGATCCCACCTGGTGCACAGAGGCATTGCCATGCAGAAACAAGGCCTTCCCTGAACTATTGCCTTAAAGTTGGAAGCACATAGTTCTCTAGAATGTTATTGAACACTAATAGCATTAAGATTTTCTTTCACTGAAACTGAGAGTCCTAGATCCAAACCATGAAAACCATCCCCAGGCCATTATCATTCCCCAACCAAGCTTTATGCATTCAGCCAGGTAGCATTCTCCTGGCATTTGCTAAAACCAAAGTCTTCTGGTAGACTGATTTTTCACTCCAGAGAATATGTAAACTTACTCCAGAGTTCAGTGTTGGTGTACTTTACACCACTCCAGTGGATGCTTGGAGTCTTAAGCTTGTGTTCAGCTGCTCAGCCATGGAAACCCAATCCATGAAGCTCCCAAAGAGCAGTTCTTGTGATGACTTTGCTCCAGTAGCAGTTTTTTAAATGCTTCACATTTCAGCACTTGGCAGTCCAGCTCTGTGAGTTTGTGTGACATACCGCTTCACACCTAAGCTATTGTTGCTCCTACACATTTCCACTTTACAATAACAGTGCATACTAGGCGCAGGTCAGAAATTTTATGAGCTGACTATTTGGGAAAATGGCGTCCTGTGGCAAGGTCTTCTAAAATCTAAGGTACTAATGGAGAGCAATGATTGCAATGATGATTTGATTGTATTCAGCCTTAAGAGCAATAGTGCACTGAAGTTGTGTAGTTAGTTCTGTATCACAAATGGCACTCAGACTAATCTCAGACATGTTAGTAGAGCAGTTCCCCTGCTCTACAGCCCAGTACTGGGAGGCTTTATATCCCTGTACCTGATGCTTGGCATGGGGCATGGTGACCTTAGGCTCATGTGAAGCTGCTTCTGAGCACCCATTCTATTGGCAGTACCATTCTATGGAGACAAGCTGTGTGTGCGCAGTTGAGTGCCTGTGTTAGCGATAGGTGCATCTTAAAGGAGCTGACTTCAGTAATTTGTGTCAGTATAGTTTTGGAAATATAGTCTCCTAGCCGTGTAGTGTGGAGCCATGTGCAGAATGTCATGTCGTCAGTTGGGGGGCAAGTAGATTGAATATTTGGTCAATCCTTGTAGCAGAGATACTAGCTCTGACTGTCAAAGCTATTATTTGTTCTATGCTACAGAAGATTATGATTACTCCTTGTTTTGTTTGACATTGACAGACAGTCAAAAATTATTTAATGACAGTGACAGACTTATAATTAAAAGCGTTTTGTAATATTCCCAGGGAGTTCAAGGTATACGTGGACTGAAGGGTCATAAGGGAGAGAAGGTGAGCAATTTTTGTGTGCATTTAAATCAGTGAGACATTCAAAGACCTCTAGACTTGGCCAACATTTTTCTGGAAGTACCTCTGGCATTTTTCATTTTTGTATGTGTAAAATTATACTATGCTTTTCCTTTAGGGAGAGGATGGTTTCCCTGGAATCAAGGGAGACTTTGGCCCAAAAGGAGAGAGGGTAAGACTTTCACAGTGTGCATAATTACTTCTTACCAAGTTTTATCACACACTTCTATAATATATATATATATATATATATATATATATATATATATATGTGTGTGTGTATAAGGGGTTAAACAATGCACTATAATCCGCAATATACATTTCCCTAAATACATCTGCAGCCTAATAAGAGGATTGCAGTAAAATAACAGTGCATTTTTACTTCTTTGTGATATTACATTACTATTAAATTTTGACCTACATCCTAGATGCCAGAAACTTATTTTGCTAACATTTTGTGTAAATTCCATTTTAATTATTCTATTTTCTGTCCTGCTGTCTCACAGGGAGAAGTAGGAGTGGCAGGTCCCAGAGGAGAGGATGGTCCTGAGGGACCAAAAGGTCGTATTGGTCCTCCTGGTGAGATTGGACCTATTGGCCTGGTTGGTGATAAGGTAAATTGAAAATATGAGTATGTTTAATATGGATTTGGATACATGCAGTACCTGTGAACTTTTATTTAGCATAGTAACAGTTTGTCCATTTGTTAATGTGCATGTCTGTAACTGTGTTTTTTTGTTGTTGTATTTTTTTGTTTGTTAACTAATGTAAAAAATGCACTGAATATTTTAAGCCAAAATATGCTGTTTTAGGGAAAACTTGGTGTACCAGGACTGCCTGGCTATCCAGGAAGGCAAGGGCCTAAGGTAAATTGCACTTCATCTGTGATTTGAAGAATTTATTTGTAGCACAGTTACAAAAAGCAACTTATACACTTGTATAGTACGTTTGTGGCCTTTTGTGTTTTGTCAGGGCTCACTTGGTTTTCCAGGATTCCCTGGCACAAATGGAGAGAAGGGTGCAAGGGTAAGGTTTCCAAACAGATGGACAAATGGACATAGTATAACCTAATAATAATAATAATAGTAACAGTTGTACTGAATTTTATTATCCTTGTTTTCACCACTTAATATTTTAATAATTTCATTTCTGAAATGGCAAATCACTGTTTTAGTAAGTAAACAAATGTCTGATTTATCGTCACAACAAAACCATCCAAAACAAAATTAAAAATTAAAAACTTAAATTTAACAAAATTAACAGCAGCAATGAACAATTCAGAAATGTATTCCTTTTATTTATGTTGCCTTATTCATCTTCAACGATCTCAACCTGACAAGTAGTTTACCATCTCCTTGCACAAGCTTGCAGTGCTTACATGCCTCAAAAATACTGCTTACACAGTGGGTGAAAAAACAACTTCAGAATCAACACTAAAATTTTACCTCTGAAAAAAATCAATATTAATTAATACTGTATTAATAAATCAATTAATACTGTACAATTGTGCCTGTAGTGTCACTGTGTAATTATAGTCACTGTTAACATCAGGGCTATCAAGCTTTAATACAACCAGTGAAACTATTTAATACATTTTATATTTATTTAGGTTTCTAGGTTGGTCAGAGTGAATTTCCAGTGTAGCATAACTTCCTTTTCAGGTATCCAGTCTGGGAGGGAGATAACTGCTTGAGCTTTCTTCATGAAATCTACAACTAAAACAAATTTAAAATCTGATCACACATTATTGTTTGTGGCTTCGGTACATTCAGTAAACACTTTGCTCCAACTGGGGGATAAGGCAGTTGTGTTTTTTAGAGCCCATCCCTTCCCAACCAGATATATGTGGCACAGCTGGAATTTGACCCTGAAAATCTTTCGTGCTAAGTAGTGCTTTAATTCACCAATTATTTGTTATTTCATTTCTAAATGCACTTTGCTTTGAACCACTTCTGAATTAAGTTTTCTTTTTACAGGGTCTAATTGGAAAGACTGGGCCAAGAGGGCAAAGGGGACCAACAGTATGATCTTGTCTCATCTCTTCTCTTCTCTTCTCTTCTCTTCTCTTCTCTTCTCTTCTCTTCAAATCAAGTTATACAGCAGTCAAATTCCTATCAACACAATTCTGTTCCTCTCTGTTCAATCACCAACCCAACTTTCTAACTCTTTAGGGGCCCAGAGGACAGAGAGGTCAGCGTGGATCTACTGGAAAACCAGGTGCCAAGGTAAACATCACTTCTAGCAGAATATTTTCTCAATATTACAAAAATATCAGCCTCATATGAATAACATTTAATATTTTATATTTTAGGGGTCATCAGGTAGTGATGGCCCTTCTGGACCACCAGGAGAGAGAGTAAGTTTATTTAAGTATTCAATATAAAATATGTATTCTTTTAGTGTTATAGGTTTTTCTCTTGGGTCAAGTTAATTTAGATGTCCATAACTTTGATATTCAGTAAACTCACTTTTCAAACATTTTTTTCACTCATTTTAGTTAAAACAGCAATTTATTTTTAAATTACTCACTACTTTAACAAACTTCTCACTAACTATTCCATGTAGCTCAAATAATAGTCACCCATTAAATCTGACTTTCTGTTTTTACTTAATTGTTTCAGGGATTACCTGGACCTCAAGGAGCAAATGGATTCCCAGGGCCAAAGGGACCTCCAGTATGAGAACTCGTCATTATTCCACTTATTATAGAAAATAAATTAAATATAACATTTTAAAAATAATTGTATTATTTAGTGTCACATTTTTTAATTTAATAATTTAAAAGATTATTCAGTTTAAATATTTTTTTAATACCAATTTTTTTTTTTTTAATTCGACTTCTGATCTATGAAGGGACCGCCAGGGAAAGACGGACTGCCTGGACACCCTGGACAGAGAGGCGAAGTTGTGAGTATTTTGTCAAACTTTATTTATCAGGCAACTTGCACAATATTTAATTATTTTGCTGATTCACTTGAATTGTAAAATGTAATGCATAAATGCTTTGTATGAGTATGCTAGAGGTTTATAACAGAACATTATTCTGTTTATAACTTTTGGCATTTATACTTTTTGTCAACAAAGTATACAAAGTGTTCTTGCAAGTAGATCCTCAGGAGTCAGTGTTAGTGTTAAAGTTGATTTTCTTTCTTTATTTATGTTTTTCTTTTTATTAGGGTTTCCAAGGCAAGGCTGGGCCTCCTGGGCCACCTGGAGTTGTTGGACCTCAGGTAAACTTTATTTAACTGTCATCGGCATCTTTTGTGTACTTGTTACTATCAAATTACCAAATATAAGCAAAATTAATTGTATGAAATGGGATTAAGGCCCAATCCCATTTCTTTTTTTTACTCCTACCCCTTGTTTTCGAGTGTCACCCTAACCCCTTGGAACAAGGAGTAGTGGTTGAAATCTTGCCCTACGAAATGGGACAACTCTCAAATTTAAAAAAAAACATTGCTTCATTAACAGGCTACTAGCAGTGCTCTGTAGGCGACCCGGCCCGTCTTCAGTGATAGCAGAGAAGGGAAAAGTTCAGCAACCTCGCTGCTGGGCTTTAGTTACATTTAGGGCATCATATCCTTTCAAAGAGGGGGTATAAGACAATTATTGATTATCGCCCACCGCTAATTCTTTGGTGATACAAAGCTCAAGTCAGCTATTGACCAGCTTCTTGTTCGTATTTTCCCGTTCCACCTTAAATGGTGCAGCAGTTACATCCTGGCGCTTCAGGCGTTAGCACTGCTGGACTATTTAAGGTGGAATGGGAAAGTTAGCTAGCTAGCTACTCAGACATTAGCATGCTATTAGCGATTTTTATGCTTGTTATGAAAAAGACGACCATAATACATTGAAACGACATTAAACTAAGATAATACGATAGTTAGAGCAATTTTTTAACAGAGAAAATACTTACATTTGTGGGTTTCTTTGGTCGCTTGTGCAGCCATCTTGCTGGTTTTTCTTTTTTTTCTCATAACACTCCATTTGGAGTGTGCCTCTGCATGTAGCCCCAACCCTTCACCCTACCCCTCTATCTCAACAAAAATTGGGACACCCTAACCCTAGACGTGAACGCGTAAAACAGAGGGCTAAGGGCTAAGTGGTAGGGGCAAGGGGTGAAATGGGATTGGGCCTAATACTAGCATTCTCTGGTTTATATCCATAAAAATAATAATAAAAAAAAAATAATAATAAAAAACTGTCTGAATAACAAACGTCACTCATGTTAGCAACACTGAGCAGTACTGAGGATGTGCAAACAACAAAAACTTTATTCAACATTCAGAGCATTCCCAGAGCAGTATGCATTCCCAGCTAGCTTTACTGTGGTACAACATACCGTTTGCTTGTTGGTTGGTCATGAATGGTCATTCTGTGTTGATTAATGATTTATTTATCATTTGAAGCAGATTGAAATAAGAAAATAAGATTTAAAATCTGTATTTATCTTGTTTTATAAATTACTTTTACTTCAATGTCTTGATGTCTTGGTGAAGATCTCCCTATTTGAGCCTTGTAGTTGGTAATGGCCAGTAATGGAGGGTGTGGTTTTCACCCATACCAACATTTTTAAGGAGGAGTGACATCAGTGTATGTATTGGGCATGTGTTATTGAGGCTCCATTGCCATGGTTTTGACCATAAAACAAATATATAAAGAAGATGCATCTTATGAATGCTTGCCGAATTTGCTGAAAGACAAATACAGGTTAGTAACAAATTAAAGTTTTAACAAATTAAAGTATAATTTTCTATGGGGTGGTTATAAGGGAAACTATGAAAGAGAGTTTATCACTGGGACACGAATGCAAAAGCTTCAGTCACAAAGACCGCTCTTCTTGCTAGTCAAAATACAAAAACAAATGCAAATTTGAAAGTTCAATGGTGCAAAACCATAAGCACTGATAACCATAAGCAAGTGTTGTGTGCCGTATACCAAGAGAACAGTATAGGCCTGCATGTACAAAGGTATCTAATGGCTCTGTTATAGTGTGGGGCATTTTACTGACAAGGTTGGTGTCCACTTGTGCCCTTAGAGGGAAAGGAAAATTTAAAACAATACAGAAGTATTTGTATTGACACATATGTATATGTATCACTTTGTCTGACTAATTACCTTTGTTCTATGATGAAGTGTTTGTAACTTGATAGGAGTTGGCAGAAACAACCAGGAACACACCTGATTCACTTGTTTAATCAATTGGTCTTCAGACAGTTGATCTTGCTTTGTTGGAATGAAAACCTACAGCCACATCGGCCCTTTACAGATAAGACTGGACACCTCTGTATTATGGCAATTTGCAGTCACCAGATCTCAACTTAATTGAACACCTACAAGAGAATTTGAGACAACATGCTGGACAGCACATTCCACCACCAATTAAGGAAATATCTTTTGGAAGAATGGTGTTCTGTTCTTCCAGTACAGTTACAGAGAGGTGAAGAAGGTGCATTTAAGCTGTTTTGGCAATTCAAGGATACCCAACAACTATATTTGTCACTCGTCTGTTAATGCTTTGTCAGTATTCTCAGTATTCCACTGAAAGCTTGATTTCAATCTTAAATGTTTAAATAAAATCAGAAGTTTGCAAACAATCTCTGAGGAAATTGTTTTATGAATACTCTCAAGTCATGTTAAAGTCATATTAAACAGTTAAACCGCAGACAGAAACTGCTGGAACTGGCAGCGTCGCCACACAACACACAGAACCATACTCCTTCAGTTAATCATCATTCTTTATCATTAAGGGTCCTTCAGGTGAGACTGGCCCAATGGGTGAGCGTGGCCACCCTGGACCTCCTGGACCACCAGGTGAGCAAGGACTTCCTGGCCCTTCTGGTAAAGAAGGAACCAAAGGTGACCCTGGTCCCCCTGGTGGCCCTGGCAAAGATGGACCTCCTGGACTGAGAGGCTTCCCTGGAGAGAGAGGACTCCCAGGAACACCAGTAAGGAAATTCATCAAAACTGATTGAGAGATCTTAAAAACACTAACATTAGGAATTACATGTAGTATAGGAAGTACAGTTCAACTGGACTAAATCCGTGGGGCCACAAAATTGTAGAGCCTTTACAATTGATATAGATTTATATTTTTACATTTGTTTGTGCTCTCAATAGGGTGGCAGTGGGCTGAAAGGAAATGAGGGACCTGCAGGACCACCTGGACCAGCTGTAAGTTTTTATGTTAGATCTTACATTTCAAAAAGTACAACAGATGTATTTAATTTCTTAGTTATGACTTAGTTCATGACAACTTCTCTTTCAATAATTGAGCTGAATTGCTGTATAGGGATCACCAGGTGAGAGAGGACTGGCAGGTACAGCAGGACCCATTGGTCCTCCTGGAAGACCTGGACCTCAAGGACCCCCTGGAGCTGCAGGAGAGAAAGGAGTGCCTGTAAGTTTTAACTGCAGTTTAGCTGTACTCATAATATTGAAACCTAATATTGAAAGTACATATCATAAGCCAGTAACATGACATTCTCTCATCTTTCAGGGAGAGAAAGGCCCAATTGGTCCAGCTGGTCGTGATGGCATCCAAGGCCCAGTGGGTCTCCCAGGCCCTGCTGGACCCCCAGGTGTTCCAGGAGAGGATGGTGACAAGGTGAGTGATCTATTCATCTCAATTCTTAAGCCAGAAAATTATATTGTCTATTTGTGCTAAAGACAGACACTGTGATTTATCCTCTAACAGGGTGAAGTTGGAGAACATGGACAAAAGGGAGCAAAGGGAGCCAAAGGAGAGCAAGTGAGTGAATGTGCACATTTATGATAAATCATAATAGACCAAAATAGTGTGTAGATTTTCCACATAGCGTTTTACAATGTATGTGATTATTTCATGTTGTAATGCGATAACTGTTTATTGACAGGGTCCACCTGGCCCACCTGGGCCAATGGGTCCTGTTGGACAGCCTGGTCCACCTGTAAGCATGAAATTTCTCCAATTAATATTCAAACATTTCAATAGAATGTAGACTAACCTTCAACAAGTTCTTGGTAATGAGATAGAGCCTGCATTCCTTTGTCTTTTTGTCAGGGTGCCGATGGTGAAACAGGTGCCAGAGGTCAGCAGGGCCCATTCGGTGCAAAAGGAGATGAAGGAACACGGGGATTCCCTGGACCTCCAGGCCCCATTGGGCTACAGGTACCAAATCAAAAGAAAAGAGATTCACCATTTTCTTACCAAGCAGTTGTATGATCAGTATACTTTTTTCCCCAGGGATTGCCAGGACCTGCTGGGGAGAAGGGTGAGACTGGAGATGTCGGACCACTGGTGAGTCTTCATTTTCAAATATGGCTGGTCCAAAAAAGGATCAGTCGACCATATTGAGTTATGATTCTGATTTATCTCACTTATTAGGGTCCTCCCGGCCCCCCTGGACCCCGTGGTCCAGCTGGTCCGAATGGTGCTGATGTGAGTAATCATAAATTTATACCATTTAATACAATTGTTTGTCACAGTTTTATAAAGTACACAGCTAACACTTATGCAACACATGCTTTCCTCACCAGGGTCCTCAAGGTCCTCCTGGCGGTTTGGGTAACCCAGGTCCCCCTGGAGAAAAGGTGAATACAAAATGCAGTTTTTTGTGCAGTTGTTGTTTAATATGTATGGTAAGGGGTATGCCTGTCATAGATTGTGCTGACCTTTAACATGTACTGACAGGGTGAACCTGGTGAAAATGGACCACCAGGTGTAGGTGGAGAGCCAGGAAAAAAGGTGAGAATTAATTGTAATTTTATTGTATTCTGAGCCACTTTCTCACTGCTTTTCACTGCTCTTTATTTCTCTGGCTATTTTTCATATACTGTTTGATTGACACCGATGGTAGGGCCCAAGAGGAGAACGTGGTGAGAAGGGTGAAGCTGGACAACCAGGCACTCCTGGTCCTCCCGGTGGAAAAGGACCTCCTGGAGATGATGGTCCTAAAGGAAACCCTGTATGTGGTACAAAGTAAAAAGCCACCTGATACAAAAAGTAGGTCCAAATATGATTCTGTAGAGATTTATCTTTGCCCCTGTTTTATCTCTTTTTAAGGGTCCTGTTGGTTTCCCTGGTGATCCTGGCCCCCCTGGAGAAGTTGGACCTAGAGTAAGTACATACTGTATTCACATCTGATATAGCTGTGAATTGGCTACTGCATGTTGAACTTCATTACTGAAACGCTGCTGCATTTAATTCCAATTAAGAGATTTTATTATTAAGGTTAATCTTTGCTCATTTGTGAGCTCTATTGATTGGAATTATCCTTACTGATACATCTGTAAGAATATTTCTAATATCTTATCTTAAAAAAGGGCCAGGATGGAGCAAAAGGAGAGAGGGGAGAGGATGGTGAACAAGGAGAGGCTGTGAGTGGCATTTGTTAAGTCTTTTGTTTTGGACACCAGTTAGAGAGTCCCAAATGCTTTGACATATTATGTATATGAAACATGATGGGTAGTCAGATTAATTTCACGACACAAAAAAAAAAGTTACAACTTGCTGTACGATCACACCAAATCACCAGGTCAAGAACGAAATAAAACATTGATGAAAACAGTTGAAGCCCTGGTTAAGGGTTGTGATCTCAATGCTAGTATTATATTGATTTAAAACAATCTTGACACTTTATAAATTTAATTTCCTTTCTGGACAAGACGTTGCACAGTTCATATCAATTGCAAGGTACATATACTTCTGACACTCATTTCAGGGCTCCCCAGGACCTCCTGGAGAAAATGGACCACCTGGGCCACCAGGAAAAAGAGTAAGAATAAACATCACAACCAACATTTTGACATTTCTTCATATATTTGACCCTCATTGATCGTACACAGGTGATTTTCAGACTTTCACTAATGCTAAAATTATACACAAAATAATGCCTCTTGAGCGATTTGAAACAGGCATTTTATATGATTTGAATCACCATCTCAACACAATTCTGAACCTTTTCTAAAACATATCTAAACACTTTTTTTCAGGGTCCTCCAGGTTCAAGAGGACCTGAAGGTCGTGAAGGAGAGAAGGGAAGCAAGGTAAGGATGACACCAAAAAATTAAATGGTATCATTTAACAGAGGCTATTGCTCTTTTTGCTATTGCTCAGGGCACCGAGCTGGGAGTTGCTGAAAGACACTGACCTTCAATATAGATTCTATCTCCCTCTCTTAATATATTTTTCTTAGGGTGCTTCAGGAGCTGCTGGGCCTCCGGGAAAGACTGGTCCTGTGGGGCCACAGGGTCCTCCTGGAAAACCAGGAACAGAGGGTCTGAGAGGACTGCCAGGATCAGTGGTATGTTCATAGTCAACCACTGTCTGTGGTAAATTTCCCCTTTTTGGCTTATTCATTGTTTGAAAGTGGCCCTGCTTTAGATTTTTTGCGGGGTCTCAACCTTAAATATCTCATGAAATGTGGAAAAGATCCGTGTTATACTTGAATCACCTTATGTTCTGCCAACATGATTTGCACAGTTCACAGTAGTATCAGTAATAGAGTACAGCGTTTATCTAAATTTTTGTTTAATCCAATTTAATTCTTGATTTCTCTCAGGGAGAGCAAGGTGCTCCAGGTCCTGCGGGCGAGAAAGGACCTCCTGGACCCATTGTAAATATTTATAAAATTAAAATTACATAATAATAAGGAATGTATATTGTGTAATTTAACACTTTATGATTTAGAATTCATCAATCAATTCTATCAAATTTATTCAGTTAAATACTCAGTTAACTCCCCCCTCCTTCTCAGGGTCCTTCAGGTTTGCCGGGTCTGCGTGGTGACCCTGGTGCTAAGGGTGAAAAGGGACACCCAGGTTTGATTGGTCTGATCGGACCACCAGGAGAGCAGGGAGAAAAGGGAGACAGAGGACTGCCTGGCCCTCAAGGATCACCTGGGCCCAAAGGAGAAACTGTAAGTGAAGCTTAACAACCTTGTCCAGCTGGTTGTCCAGCTCAGCTAACTGCATATAAAAACACCAATTCAACTTTACACCATACTCCTTTGACTGCACATACCTCCTAAAAAACTATTAAGATTTGTGCTAATATCTTGTATATACATGTATGAAAGAGCAGCATACATTTCACAGAATTTGCAAAGGTGTATTTGATGTGTTGTTCTCTGTTCTAGGGTATGCCTGGTGGAACTGGCCCTCTAGGCCCTGCTGGTCCTGCTGGTTTGCCTGTGAGCATATTTTTGCAGAATTTTGTCTGTTTATAGTTGATACATGCACCACTGCAGGTGTTTTCACACTGTTTAGATTTTTACATGTTCACATGTATCACACAAAAAAATTAACTTCTTTTGTCTTACAGGGCCCACGGGGTATTAAGGGAGCAAAGGGTGCCACTGTGAGTATCTACTACAAAAAAGTCTTCAACAGCTGTTCCAAGTTGTGGTAGGTGGGATCATGCTATTCTAAAGCCTTTACTGTGATATTATAGGGTGGAGCTGGACCCAAAGGAGAGAAAGGTGTACAAGGGCCTCCAGGACCCCCTGTAAGTTCTTAACACACAACCAAAATGTGACAGTTATTGTCAGTTTTGATAATGTAAAAATAACACATATTGGAGGAGGTACAGCATATTATATTTTCAAACATCTCATTGTTGAACTTCTAGGGACCACCTGGTGATGTCATCCAGCCCCTGCCCATTCAGATCCTGAAAAAATCCAAGCGATCCATTGATGCCAGTAAGATTTTCTCTGAGATGGAAGATGAGGCTGCCCAGGCTGATGCCACAGGCACTGAATTCCTGACTGGCAACGAAGGCATGGAAGAGATCTTTGGTTCACTCAACTCTCTTCGCCTGGAGATTGAGGCCATGCGTTTCCCACTTGGAACAAAAGAAAGTCCAGCCCGCACCTGCCAGGATCTCCACCTCAGTCAACCAGATTACAAAGATGGTATGGTGATCATAAATATTTTGCATATGTTGAGAAGTAGGAAGTACTACTTTTGTAGCAATGTTATAACTTATAGGCAAACTGATTCTAAGTGAAGGTAACAACAGAAAAAACAACCAAGCAACCAAGACATTAAAAAGGCTTTGGCAGAATAGAGAAAAGAGAATCCCTGACTTCAACTTACCTCACACTGAAAGTATGGTATCTGTGGGCATAAAGAAATGATTTTCAGACTGTCTAAGCACAATGATGTTTCGGGCCTGTCACATCGCATCCTAGCTCTCAGTCACATCAGATTTCTTCGACTAAATATGTCAAGTTAGTAAAGCGTTCTCTTTGGTTTCTCTTCATTTCTGTCAAGGTGAATACTGGATTGATCCTAATCAGGGCTGCGATCGTGACTCGTTTAAGGTTTACTGCAACTTCACAGCTGGTGGGGAGACTTGCCTCTATCCTGGAAAGGATGTGGAGAATGTAAGCAAATGGAGGTCACACAGTCTCAAATTATTATTTTCTCACATTGGAAGAAGACCTTTCATGCGTCATTAAATGTCTACACTTACATCAATCAGAATACGTAATGTATTATGGTCTTTGTGTGTGTAAATCTTCACAGGTAAAGATGAACTCTTGGCCAAAGGAGAAGCCTGGATCTTGGTACAGTAACTTTGCTAAAGGAAGCAAGGTGAGCATTTCTTCTTTGAACTAAATGTGTACCTACACCAAAAAAGTAATTTATTATGACCTGGCCAGCAGAGAGACCTCAGCCACAGTCTAAAAGCTTTGCTTTGAGTATGTCATCAATGAAAATGCTTAGCAAACTACAATTTTCACAGCTCTCATACGTGGACTCAAATGGTGAGCCTGTGGGTGTGGTCCAGCTGGGCTTCCTGCGGTTGCTTAGTATTCAGGCCCGCCAGAACCTCACCTACCACTGCCACCACTCTGTGGCCTGGGCTGACAGCACTTCTGACAATGGCTACCACAGGGCACTGCATTTCCTGGGTGCTAATGAAGAAGAGCTGAGTTATGAGACTAACCCCTATATCAAGGCCCTCTCAGATGGCTGTTCTGTAAGTTATGACCTTTTCTTTCTAAATTATTAAGCAACATTGTTGAACCCCTAAATAGCCCATCCAGCTTAGGCTGTTTCTCCACAGTGCAGAAATAGGTTTGTTGCCATCCCTAGCTTATTGAGGTTATTACAGGTTGCTTTTAGAGGATTTTTAGAGGATTTTAAGCATACACACACACACACACACACACACACATATATATATATATATATATATATATATATATATATATATATATATATATATATATATATATATAACAGCTAAAAGATGTATTGAAAAACATTTGAGAATTAATTTCGAATATTAATTGCTTACCAGCCTGCTTGGCACTGAAGGTATGTACTTCACAGGGAATTAAGGTCTGAATCATTCATGCTTAACATTTTATTTGGCAATGCCAAAAAATGTTGTTCCTTTATAAATTTAAAAAACAATTTCTTCTTTTCCAAAACCAATATTTTTTTCTTCTCTTTCTACCTAGTATCGGAAAGGTTATGACAGAACAGTTCTGGAGGTAAATACGCCTCAGGTGGAGCAGCTCCCTCTCCTGGACATTAAGATCACTGACTTTGGCGAGAATGATCAGAAGTTTGGTTTTGAAGTGGGACCTATTTGTTTCCTAGGGTAAACATATATACATGCAAAGAGCAAAAGGAACACAAACCTAAATGAGAGCACACAGACATACACACACCACACACACCTAAAGCCATGACAAATAATAACCACACAAAGGTGTGCCAAAATAAAAACATGCTCAGTGACAATCTAAGATGTGCAATTCACACAAACATACACAAAAGCTGTTGTAAAGCAGACTTTAACTCAAACAAGTACACGCCCATGGAAAATATCCTTTAACCATCTGATGGATGACAAGAGAGGAGAAAGAGCCGAGGTGAAATATTCTTGTGGCAGAAGAGCTTAAATATCAACTCGCAAGGATGTGTATTACAAAGAGGTGTGCTCTGGCACGAGCTGTTGGCCGACGTTGCAGGTCCTGCTGCAAAGCCACCAAAAGACCCCTCAGATCCCTCTCTCCCCTCGTTGGTGCTCTTTTGAGGTGTCCTACTCTCTCTACCTCTATGTCCACTTTTAGTTTCATACAAACCCAGCCATGTAGTACATTTTACCTTATTAAAATGCAAATAAGGAAATGAGGACGAAAGCAAGGTCATTTCCTTTAGATAATTGAAAAATAAGGTGAAATCAAGCCATATGAATGAGGAGGAGTTTCTCACTTTGATATTTCTGGTTGGAATCAAATGTGAATAAGATCAAACATTTACCCTTTCCTTACTGTACTAAAACCCTAGCAATGTTTTTGTACTGTATGACTGTTTTGTTGAGCCTAATATATGCAATGAAGTCAAAATCCCTGTAAATTGTATTGATGTGTACATGTCTAATAGAGAGATGAAAATTGAGTGTTTTCAGAGGTTGATGTTAAGATTTTGCAAGCAAGCCGTTATACTAGACCAGTATTTACAGAGAAGACAGTAAAGTTAATTTTTGCAATGCATCTTTGTTCTCAAGCATGAGGCACATGCAAATGTGACACAAAACAAATATTCTTTATAGTAGAATTAATTCCTTGTTGTTAAGATTGACAGCAGATGGTGAAGGTGCTATATCCAAGTGATCAGTATTGACAACAAGCTCATCATCTTACAATGACTAACTTCTCTTGTCAGCAGTGTTCAGGCTGGAAATGTGCATTAGAAACCATTTGTACAGTAACAATATTTTATTGTATTTATTTTTTAGAAAGTGAACCAGAATGTTAACTACAAAGACAAAACACTTACAATATAAAATAAAATGTGGTATTTTCATCTGTATTTATTCCCTCTAGTTTTCTCACCAGTTCATATATAAGCATTAAAACTTAAGACAAAAAAACTGCCTTCTATGTACACTACACTCTTCTCAGTACACTACACTTCTGTCTATTTGCTTGTGAAGTAAATACGTTGTCATGTACAGACTACGATCAAGTGGATTTTAGTGGAACAATATCTCATTTGACACAAGTGGAGATTATAAAGATGATAAAACGGTTTATAGAGCTACAACGAGGAGGGCAGAGCATGTGGGAAGGATAACAAATAAAAATATCACAAGGTATTGCCAAAAATATTTTATTTAAATGACATTGTTGTTTTTTATATCATAAGTGAGATGGGAGACACAAAAGCTATACACAATTCTTAATGGTGTGGTCTTCTCGTCAGGAAACACTGAGGAGGGGTGTGCTGTGTTATTGCAAAACAAACATCTATGTCTTAAAATATGGTGCTGAGAAAAAGATTATTGTATGTGTGTAAGTATTTTTTAAATGTTGTTTCTGTAATATATATAATCTTTTTAAAAAGATCTATATGACTCACTTGTTTTTATTTATCATCTTCCTCTTCAAATTGCTGGTTTCCTTACTTAGGGAAATTAGGGATCTGAACAGTGAGACTGCTAAATGCCTTATAATTTCAGTCAAAATAATAATAATAATAATAATAATTATTATTATTATTATTATTATTATTATTACTACTACTATCAACTGGTCATGTTTTGCATTTTCAGGTAAAAAATTAAGCAAAAAACTATTCATGCAAATTTTCAAAACAGTGCTCCAAATTTTTGTAGTTGTTAGTTCCAACATCATTCTAAATTTCTACTTGTACTTTTTGTTAAACTGCTCATAGAATGAATGATATCTTACTGGACTGAGCTGAATTATGAACTAGGTATAAATGCAACACTGTTAGGTAAGAACTGTTAGGTTTTGAGTTGCGGTTAATATTAGGGTTAAGATTAGGGTTAGCATTAGGGCCAGGGTTAGGGAAAAATAAGATAAATTTAAGAAATACGTAGTTGAATGCAAGTTAAATGCAAGATAAGCATCAACAAAGCATCCACAAAATAAAGATTTACCGAAAAACATTAATTATGGACATTCCAACAAGACAAGATGCAAGACGCCACACAGTTTATTAATGAACTTCAGGCACAACTTAAAACCCATTGATCTGGGCTACGTTGTAAAATGTGTGGACAAGAAAAAAAAAACAGTTACTCTGGATGGTTTGTGGACAATGGTGAAGAATGAATTGGTAAAAGTTCCATTTAAAAAACTTTAGGAAAGTATGATAAAGCAGTGTGAGGTTGTCTCCAAGACTAGATGAAATGTTAAACACTGCATCCAACACATTCTTCATGTCTGTCCATAAACTATCAAAAGTGGTTGGATTTTCTTTTCTCTACACATTTCCCAAAAATGCCTCTCAATGGGTTTGCCTGAATTTCACGTCATGAAGTGTGTGGCATCTTGCACTGTCTTGTTGGAATATCCATCATTTGTTGTGGTTTTCCTACTTTATGTGAACAGACAGGATACATTTCTGCCCCCATATTTTATGTTTTTTTATATTTGGAATTTATGTTAAAATCTCTACTAAGAATAAAGATTTGGATTCTGATCCTTCTAACAATTAAAACAAAATATTTTGCAATATGTTTAAAAGAAATACTTGATGATTTTTTTTTACTTGTAAGTGTATTATAATTTCCCCATAACAATACAGTTTTCAAGTAGTAATTTAAAATTTCCATTTACATATAATGTGTTTACATGAGGTCATTTACAACAGTAAAGGCACCACTTGGAGATCTTGCAATTTAGTTGTTTTCACTCAGGGCAGCAGAGCACAATATCAACCAATGAACAATCCTCCTGAAGAAGTGGTGGAGAGAAATAAACATCAGATTTAAATTTATACAAAACTAAATGACAAAAACTGAAGAAAAAAAAATCATCACCTGCAACTTCAATGCTGACTCCAGTTATGTACTGGCTATCATCTGAGGCCAAGAATGCACAAACATCAGCTACCTCTACAAAGATATGATGCAGAGGGAGTGACACAAGTGACAAATGTAATTTTATATTTTAGAAGACAATATGACAGGCTAGAGCTTACATTATAGGTCAATAAAGTAACTAACCTAGAGGCTTCCCCATCCTGCCCAACGGAATCAGTGGGGTGATCTGTAACATAGAAAACAGTTCATACACAACACAATGACATGACTTGTGTTCCAGATGTGTGTGCGTCAATATTGTATAGTGATAGTGATGAAATAGTGATTGCCAGACGGAGAAGCGTGATTAGTCACTCCAGAAAACACTTCTTCACTGCTCTAGAGTCCAGTGACAGCGTGAACCACTGCATTCGATGCTTTGTATTGCGATTGGTGATGTAAGGCTTGGATGCAGCTGCTCAGCCATGGAAACCCATTCCATGAAGCTCTCTATGCACTCTTCTTGAGCTAATCTGAAGGCTACATGAAGTTCGGAGGTCTGTAGCGATTGACTCTGCAGAAAGTTGGCGACCTCTGCGCACTATGCACCTCAGCATTCGCTGTCCCTGCTCTGTCATTTTACGTGGCCTACCACTTCGTGGCTGAGTTGCTGTCATTCCCAATCGCTTCCACTTTGTTATCATACCACTGACAATTGACTGTGGAATATTTAGTAGCGAGGAAATTTCATGACTGAACTTATTGCACAGGTGGCATCCTATCACAGTACCACGCTGGAATTCACTGAGCTCCTGAGAGCGACCCATTCTTTCACAAATGTTTGCAGAAGCAGTCTGCATGCCTAGGTGCTTGGTTTTATACACCTGTGGCCATGGAAGTGATTGGAACACCTGAATTCAATGATTTGGATGGGTGAGTGAATACTTTTGGCAATATAGTGTATAAACAGTACTGTGCAAGTGTTAGGCACCTAATCACATTGGTAAACAATTTATCTTGACAATAAGTGTGCTTGTGCTTGTAAAAGCACCATATCACTAAAATAAATGCAAGTAAAATACAGTAAAAATACAGTAAAAGTAACATGAATTTCTTGTTTTCAAAAAAGTAGCTGATATCTTCTGAAGCAGTCAGAACAAAGTTTGATTCCAGATGAGTCCTTGATATTTGATTTTTACCCTAATGAAGTGTTGGATGATATCTACAAATAGTACTGCGCTGAGATGAGGTCAGGACATAGTTAAATAAGCACATTGGCTTACATATAATCACTACTTATTGCATTAACATGATTTATATATATATATATATATATATATATATATATATATATATATATATATATATATATATATATAGACCATAAACAGACCATGAATGTGTTTCATATCCCGCCATGGCTAAATACTTTTGTCTACAATGATTAGGTTTAGGTGTTTAAGATTGCCGTGTTATATATAAGCAATAGAACACGAGAGGGAGTGTGTGATCGCGAAATAACATCACGGCTGTGATTTGGTCACAGGCACTGGTTCGTGATAACACACGCCCAACCTCAAGTGTTCTATTGTTTTTATACAACAGTTAAAATAAAGTAAGAAATAAATAAATTAGGCTGTGAACGTGGCATTTAATATGTTTTAATATTATCAATTCCTTCCGCCAAATTATAGTTCCTTAACAAGCAGCTTGTTGCTATGTCAGAGTTACGAACTCTGCTCACTCGCTGCACAGCTAGCAGTTCATTCTCCAGCTCCTTACTCTAAATTCCAAAACTGTCATTACCACTGAGCAAGCTTTTCAATCAGCAGTTGTGACAGAACACCTAAACAACCTGGAATTAGCCAGAATGAACCGAATACCATTTCCCAAACGTGTAGTCTCATCTTCAGAGTCTGTCCAATTTGGACCGAGCCATAAAACTGACGCAATATCAAGTTTAGCTCAGTTTCGTCCATTTTTGCTAGATCAATATTAATGTTGTTTTGTTCCAACCATTTTGTTTGCCAAATGGTATTTGGTTCATTTCTGGCTAATTCCAGGATGTTTTGGTGTTCTTCTGTCACAGCTGCCGACTGAAAAGCTTGCTCAGTGGTAATGACAGTTTCTGAATTTAGTGTAGTCTCATCTTCAGAGTCTGACCAAATCGGCTGTAGGTCAAATGTACTCTTAAAAGTATCCATTTTCTGTTTGTGAGCAAAGTAAGAAGCAAAAACCTTCAAATGGCTTGAGCATCTCCTACAGCTGTCAAAGTTGTTGCTTAACAATGGCGTCCCAGTGGAGCGATACAATGTTTGTAAAAAAAAGAACGCTTCTCAACCAATCAGCTTGCGTGGCTGGAACTAATTGTTGTATAATTCTCTGTCTTCACACATTAGCTGTTTGACTTTTCTATTCTATGCTAACTTTCATGTCGTCTGCATTGGGTCTGCCCGTTGTGGCAGTAACCTGTGTTTTTGGCTTCAATAATTATTAGGTTTTAAGTTTGTACATCTTTAACTTTGTCAGTTTAACTGTCTGACTTTAATTTGTCATCTTCTCTGGGAGGAAGTTGCTTTATAGGGAAGGTCCTGCAGCATTGGTTGTGTATGTACGAATCCAGCTTTCTGATTGACTGCTCTAGTTTTGTATCAGGGTGGAAGTGTTGGAATATGTAGGGTGATGACTGCACGGCTGACAGCCTATAGCCTGATATAATGACACTGCAGGACATTATTGTGTTTTGTTGTGTGTGTGTGTGTAGTTTGGGGTGGGCTGGTCTGCATAATGTAACTCATGGCCTTGGCCTTAATTAAAAGAATTTTTACTGAACATTTTTAAGGTGTTCAGTACTGACTACTAAAGTATAAATCAACAGTTTTTTTTTGGTGGAGATTCTAACAATGTCCATTTACAATGTCAAATTACTTGAGTATTTTTTACTAGATTACTAGTACTTTTACTTAAGTAAGAAACTTGTGTACTTCTGCCACCTCTGCAAATATGCTAATTAGCGCAGACGTCATCTAGCAAAATTAATGCTACTTTCCATTGAAGGTAGCTGGCAACACTGGTTCTATGACATGTCATACCTTGCTCATGACTTTCTCTGGCATGTTTTCCGTCATAGGTGAGGCAATAAACCCTGGCAGGATGCAGTTACAGCGTATCCCATATCTGAAATGTCAATTTAAAAATTAAAACTGTCTCAACGTTAGCATAATGTAGGTTAATTCCTGTTCTTTTCTCTGCTACACTTACAGTATAACAAGGTACCTGCTTGCCCACACACACACACACACACACACACATACACACAAACATACTCATATATACTATATGGACACAGTGTTGGGACACGTACACATTACACCTACATGAGCTTTTATGACATCCCATTCTAAATCCATGGGCATTCATTTGGAGTCTGTCCTCCCTTTGCAGCTATAACAGCTTCCACTGTTCTTGAAAGACTTGCTACAAGATTTTGGAATGTGTCTCTGGGAATATTTGCCCATTCATCCAGAAGAACATTTGTGAACTCAGACACCAGTGTTGGATGAGAGGGCCTGGCTCGCAATCACCGTTCTAGTTCATCCCAAAAGTGTTTGATGGGGTTGAGGTCAGGGCTTGTGTGGGCCAGTGAAGTTGTTCCACAACAAACTCACCCAATCATGCCTTTATGGACTTTGCTTTTTGTACTGGGGCACAGTCATGCTGAAATAGAAAAGGGCCTTCCCCAAACTCCCCAAAAGTTTGAAGCATACAATTGTCAAAAATTGCTTTGTATGCTGAAGCATTAGGACTTCCCTTCACTGGAATTAAGGAGCATAGGCCAACCCCTGAAATACAATTCCATTGCATTATCCCTCCTCCACCAAACTTTAAAGTTGACACAGTGCAGTCAGACAGGTAACATTCTCCTGGCATTCACCAAACTCAGACTCATCCATTAGACTGCTAGATAGAGAAGCGTGATTTGTCACTCCACAGAATAAGTTTCCACTGCTCCAGAGTCAGACGCTTTTTCATTGTGCTTGGTGATGTAAGGCTTGCATTCATCTGCTCGGCCATGGAACCCCCTTGCCATGAAGCTCCCGGCGCACAGTTTTGGTGCTGATGTTAATGCCAGAGGAGGTTTGGAACTCGGTGCAGTTATTGACTCAGCAGAGCGTTGGCAACTTTTATGCACTATGCTCCTCAGCACTCGACAACACTGCTCTGTAACTTTACATGGTCTGCCACTTCATGACTGAGTTGCTGTGGTTCTTAAACGCTTCCACTTTTCAATAATACCACTCACAGTTGATTATGGAATATTTGAGTGGGGGGATTTTGTGAGTTGTTGCAAAGGTGGTATCTTATTACAGTGCCACGCTCTAATTCAGTGAGTTCTTTAGAATTCTTTCACAAATGTTTGCAAAGGCCGACTGCATGACTGGGTGCTTAATTTTATACACCTGTGGCTATATATACACACACACACACACACACACACACACACTCACTCATGTGTAAAGCACGCTTTTTTGTGGGCATGTGGGCGTATCGGTATTTGATCATCAGCTAAACATTTCCAATATTTGTGATATTTTCTTTAACTCCTTCCCAGACTCACAGGGATTCTTTCTGAAGGCCTCAGAAAGCTCTTATGGTCTAGGCATGATGATACCCCAAACTCAAAAAACAAAGAGCAAACCAGACCAGATATTTGACAGGATCCTCCAAAATATTTACTAATCGTGTTCTAAACATTAGCACCTGATTTCAATTTGACACATTTTGTCAAGTGGTAGACAGGGGTGTACTTACTTTTCACACATATAGAAATTGCATTTCTGTTTATTTCAATCATATAAAGAATGACAAAAAAATAATTTTAAGTGTCAGTTGTTGAATTATATCACTTTTACCTATCAACATTGTTTAAATAATACAAATTTATATGTCCAACAAAAAGTCTGAACTTTTCACAGGGTGTACCTACTTCTTCCCATGTATGTGTGTGTGTGTGTGTGTGTGGGTGTGTGTATACTTGCTAAGTTCTTTGGCTGCTGTCCTAGTGAGTCCCTCCACTCCAGCTTTAGAGGCTGAGTAGTTGATCTGACCAACGTTCCCTACCTTGTGACAGCCAAGAACAAACATGAAGCAAACAGTCAAAGCATAGAAACAAAGGGTACATGTAGTTCTCTGTACAAACTGTACCTATGAAAAATGAGGCAAGAACAGAAGCCCAGATTCAGTCAAGTCATAATATAGCCATAATAGTGATCGAGTAAAGTTCATATAAACCCACTATTTAAGAGGAATCTGTATGTTTTCACATCACATTTTACAGGTGGCCACATAGCTCATAACAAATTGATTACACAAATTTGTCATCATTATATAATATCCTGGATCTCCTACCAGAAAGCAATATTATTTTCAAAATGAATTCATCAGTTTCATCAGCATATTTTCTTTAAAACCAAATCACACAATTTTATACATTTGTTTGCAAATTACACAGTTTAGTGTGGCATCATACAACGTTGTATGTTGCACATATGTTTTAACACTATGTGTTAAAATTTAGCTGACCTTGCCTACTATGCTGCCCATTGTAATGATGGAGCCTTTGGAAATGCCAGCAGCTACAAGAGCGCTTGAGACTGCCTGTGTTAGAAGAAAAGTACCCTAAAAGAGAGAAGAGAGTGTAACAGCTGATGGTGCACAAAAGTTAAAATGCTTCAACACTTTTAACACAAGAATTTGCATGTTTAAATAAAGCAGAGGCCTGATATCGCATTTGCTGGGAAACACATTTATGTAAGCAAGCTCAGAGTTGTATGAAAGGGTTTCTACATTTTCTTGTATAAGTCCACTTATAACATTTGTGTGATTTTATGTACATGAAAAAAGTATGTGGACACCTATTCTAATCAGTTAGGCTATATAAGCTACATTAATTGCTAACACACAGCCATACAAACACCAGCAGTAGAATTGGTTTCCTATGTGGCACTATCATAGCATGCCACCTTTTCAACAAGTCAGTTTGTCAAATTTCTGTCCTGTTAGAGCTGCTGTGGTCAAATGTAAATGGTTTTATTGTAAAGTGGAGCAGTAACCACTAAGTGATGAAGCAATAAGCCATACTAACTTCTTTCCACAGGATAGAGAGTTGCATTATTCAAGAAGTAAAACAAAACGCAATTTTGATCTAGTTATGGCATTACATAGGTAAACAAGTTAAAATACTTCCAAAATTATTTGAAAAAACATAGAATTTTAGCCAATAAAGTACTATCTGTAGCACACACACACACATGTACACTCACCAAGCACTTTATTGGGAACACTAATACTGGGTAGGGCCTCCCATTGCTTCAATTCTTCATGGCTTGCATTCCATGAGATGTTGGAAACATTCCTTTAAGTTTCTGTTCATATGACTGCATCATGCAATTCCTGTAAATCTTTCAGGTGCACTTTCATCCTGTGAATCTCCCATTTTACCACATCCCAAAGGTGTTCTATTGAATTCAGAGCCTCTGACTGGAAAAGCTACGGAAGACCACTAAACTCATTGTCGCGTTCATAAAACCAGTTTGAGATGACTTTTGCTTTGTGACATGGTGCATTAACACGCTGAAAGAAGCCATCAGAAGATGGGCAAATTGTGGCAATGAAGGGATGCATATGGTCAGCAACAATACTCAAATAGGCTGTGGCATTCAAGCAATGATTGACTGGTATTAATTGGCGAAAAAAGTGTGCCAAGAAAACATTACACATACCATTACACCTCCTCCACTAGCCTGGATTGTTGACACAAGGCAGATTGGGTCTATGGGTTCATCAGACCAGGCTACACTTTTTTCACTCTTCAGCTGTCCAGTTTTGTAAGCCTGTGCCCATTGCAGCCTCAGCTTTGTGTTCTTGGCTGACGTTCTGCTGTTGTAGCCCATCCTCCTCAAGGTTCGACAAGCATTCTGAAATGTTTTTCTGCTGACCACAGTGGAACCGAGTGGTTGTCTGAGTTACTGTAGCCTTTCTGTCAGCTCGAACCAGTCTGGCAATTCTTTTTTAACATCATCAACGAGGTATTTCCATTTGCAGAATGGGCGCTCACTGGATGTTTTTTCATTATTTCACCACTCTAGAGACTGCTGTGTGGGAAAATCCTGTCTGACACCAATAATCATGCCATGGTCAAAATCACTATGTGATTTGATCACATATTTCTCCATTCTGATGTTTGATGTGAACATTACTTGAAGCTGCTGGCCCATATCTGCATGATTTTAGGTACTGCTCTGCTGTCACACAATCGGCTGATTAGAGTAGGTGTACAGGTGTTCCTAATAAAGTGCTCAGGGAGTGTATATACATATACAAGTTGCCGACTTGCATTGAGTTTCAATTCTTAGATTTTTAAAGGTCCTTCCTTAAGGTATGCCTCAGAATCACATGTATTTTTGTGCAGTTCTAGGTTGCACACTCAAAAATCTATTTAAAAATTACAAGATAATGCAATTTTTTTCAGTTTTGTTCTATTCCAAACTACACATGCCTTTTCAGATACCAGAAATAAGCTGTATGAATACTAAGATAAGTTCAGATATACATTAGTTATAAAATAAAACATTTACATCATATTACATATATATCTATGGTCTACGGTCAGTCGTAATATGCGTCCTCTAGAAATCTTTTTGAAGGTAGCCACCCAACTATACTGCCTCAGTATATAATGTTGCAAGGATATCACTGTCATGACACAGGGAAGTACTTTGAGGTTGACTTGAATGACGCTGTCAAAGTCCCTCTCCTCCATTTTCAGTAGGAACTCATCTTGAGTAATGCCAGCAGCGCTCACACATATGGAGGGTGGTTGGAAGTAATGGCTCTGGAACACCAAAAATACGTTAATAAACATTATATTCATTAATATTATATTCAGTAAATTCCTATTTGTATTGTTGATTGATTGTACTTTATGAGCACTGGAATGCTCATACACTTCTTATGACAAAGCAGCAAGACTTAGAGTGAATATTTGACTGAATTTGTCTGTAAACGAGCGTATATGGATGCTAATAAAGAAATAACTGTAAGAATGTACAAAATAATCTCACACCTGTATAGTATTTACTAATCTTCCTACACTCTTCTTCAATGACACATCCACTTCAAGTGCCACATGTTCCTGTCCTCTGTAGTGACGTGAAAGGAGTTCAAGTGTCTTGTGGGCTGATTCTTTGTTGTGGTCAGCTACAACTACGGAAGCACCTTCTGAAGCAAACCTCTGGCACACTGCCCTTCCAATGCCACTGCCCCCTCCTGCAAAAAGAAATATTATCTTATGAGACATCAAAGTCAGAATGTTTTAATGCACTTTTCAACTGATCAATGTTTGCCTCCCCAACCTGTAAATTTGTCATTTAATGTAAGAATTGAGGGCAAAATTACTTTTCTAATCACTTGTGAGCATGATTAGATTAGATTTTAACAAACAAAATAAACATGTCATTGATTATATACAACAGCCCCAAAAACAATTTGGGCATTTATGTCATACTTAAAAAATGTATTAAGTTCACTGTGTTAGGAAACAAAATTTAAAACCAAATGGTCTTTATATTAAACAGATCATTACAAGACTGTCATTTTATTTTTGGCAAAGTATTCTTTCAAAAGGCAGCTTATGTGTTTCAGGTGCACTGCTCATACTACCTGATCCATCATTTGACAAATGTCTTATACTAATTATTAGCATTAAGTACATTTTACACAAGGTTGGGATGCAAGTATACAAGTATTTGGAATACATATTCAGAATACAAAAATGAAGTGTCTGCATTCAGCTCAAGTTACATTGCAAAGGCAGTAATCAGAATACAGTTACTTTTTATATTTTTGGTACAATACTTTTAGAATACGTATCCACTAAATAAAAAACATACAATATGTGTAAAAAAAACCTTAGTCAAACTATTTCAGAATCAGTGCACATGTCACATAACCTCTTCACAAGCACTGAAGTTCATGCTAAAGCCTGAGCACACTGATAAGTCAAAGTGATAAGCAGTTATTAATCTCAGTGTTACTGAGCTCTGCTAAAGCCTGAGTAGACTGATATATCAATACGATGATCAGTTATTAACCTCAGTATTACTGAGTAGATTGATAAATCAATGTGATGAACCAGTTATTAATCTCAGTGTTACTGAGCTCTTGTAAAGGAATGATCAAGCCAATAATATTCTAAGTAGTGGACAAAGTTTACAAGTGATAAGTTGGCATTAGTGTTGTACTGGACTCCTGCACAGGGAATTGTGGAGTAGCAGAGGACTGAGGCAGGTGGTGAGGGAAGAAAAAACAGTTAGGAATTTTTCTTAGGAAAAGGTTTTCCCATCTCTCTTACCAACATGTATTATACACACACACACACAGACATTTTCTAAGTCGCTTATCCTTCTGGGTCACGGGGGGGGGGGTTTGGGGCCTGTCCCAGCGGTCAATGGGAAGGAGGCAGGAAATACCCTGGACAGGTGACATGTATTATAAATGTATTCTAAATCTATTCTGAGTATGTTAGTGTTATGCATCATAAAAGAATACTATAATAAATTTAGGACAGTGTGTTTAGAATTCAGCCATCACTACTTTTTCAAAGCATTTTGCCTGACCCTGATTGTACACTAGGAATGCACCATTAAATGGTTATCCAATATGCAAAATATTCTTACATTGAAAATATCAAATTCATGCTATCAATCTCCCTATTACCAGAATTACTCACAATTACAACACAGTTGAAGAACAGTGAAGTATCTGACCGATTCTCTACATGGTAAAACAACTCCTTACGCTCACATTTTGCCTCTGACACTCAAAAAAATTCTA
This sequence comes from Colossoma macropomum, assembly GCF_904425465.1. NCBI lineage: Eukaryota > Metazoa > Chordata > Actinopteri > Characiformes > Serrasalmidae > Colossoma > Colossoma macropomum. Next base: position 34,465,027 of record NW_023494787.1, read on the forward strand.
ATATCTGCTTCCTTTTCTTCTTTGCTGTTTACAAAGACCTGTGATTCCTCTGGCACAGATCAGCATAGCTTTTAGACAGAGGGCTGAGAGAGAGAAGCACAATGAGAAGGCTAGAACAGTCCAAAATCGGAACACTTGACAACCCTAGTTAGACATACACAGGTACAGAAACACATTAGTACACCTTTAGATATAAAAGCTTTTGTCTAGTTTTAATGAAGTAAATAAATCTAGACATACTAAACTAGCTATCTATTGCTAACAAACTAGGCTACAGCATTAGTCTTTTTAAGCCAGGGGAGCCTGCAGTGGATAACAAGCAGGCAGTATCTCACATTATCATAGTCTGCTTAGACATTTAAACATTTTGTCTTTTACCACAACTTTTAAAGATCACTGATAGTATTGAACATTATAAAAATGGAGCTGGCTCAGTCTGCTGCAGTAAATACATGAAACATGAAAAATGCTCACTGTATATGGCCTGCATTTCCCATTTGTGCGCAGGAACATAAAGATGTGATGGAAAATATTAATTTAAACCCAAAAACTCTCCCAAAACAAATTTAACAACCAAAAGCTACTAGTGCCAGAGAAGCTGATGACTGAGGCTGATGTTAACATTACCAAAAAATTATTCAGTGGTAGTATGAACCCATAATTCATATACATATTAAATATTCTGGCAGTAAAAGGAGACCTGTGGCTATAGCCCAATAGCCAGACCTTAAACACACTCCAGTTCTGTAGAGACAGACGACCGCTATCAACATATACAACATATGCCATATATGGACGGCCAGAGAAGTGACATAGTTTTAATAAATTATGCACTATTTGTAGATTGCATGGTAGCCTACATAGCCTGTATGCCTGTACAAATCAGACAGGCTGCCTATCACTTGGCAGCATGGTGCAAGTCCTGTAACCCAAACGCTGCTTTTAACCTCTGGGTTACCTTGTGTCTTGAAAAGACATTTGTGGTGATGTTGTGGACTTACTTGACACTAGCTAACTTCTGTTTGAGTTTTATACAGCAGTATTCTTTAAAACTAGACAAGCAAGTGACAGAAGTGGTTAGTAGCAGCAGCCAGCCCCCTCTGTTGGCAAAACACAACGTGAGACATCTGCCCTTCTGCTCTGCTGCCAGGTCTTTCTTTGGAACTTCCAGGTGTTTTTAATTCACATTTCCCGGGACCGCTCCAGCTGGGGACAGGCCAAAAACACGGATGTCTCCGAAAAACAGGGATATTTGGTCATCCACAGCTAGAGGGGCGTGAAACCCCCCCAGCACTGGCCTGTGGAACTGCATTCTCTGGAGTAATGGAGCACCAATGGATGAATACCTTTGGGATGAGCTGAAATGGCATTTGTGATCCAGAACTAATCAGCCAACATCAGTAGCAACGTTGGTAGTGTAAGATTAATGTATTACTATTCTTACAGAGCTAGGAGCCAATCAAATGTAATTATCATAAACTTGCCCATAATTAACCCTAGGTTATAATATATATAGACAAACATCTCTCAATCTCTCAAAAATCTCTTGTCTCTCTGTCTTGGCGTGAGCCATCATAAGGAAGAGTCATTAAACAAACTCAACACAAGTGATATAAATAACAACACCTGAGCAGTCATATGACTTTGCCTGAGCTTCATAATAACTTCTTTTTCCCAAAACAAAACATTAATCAGTTATTATACAACATATAAAAACAAAAAAAACAATATATAAATGAAAAGTAACAAAATAATACAACAATATTGCAAAAAAAAAAGAATTAAAGGGCCTGCAACTCTACCTAAGTACTGTTATACAAACCTATAAAAATGAACTACGTTATGAATGGGTTACATTGGTGTACAGACTTGGAATGAACTATAAAATCTAACCATTTAAGAACAGGTCACAAAGGGTAGACTATCAACCCATGTGAGTAGGTAATCTGCAGCTAAGGTAGCTAGCTTACAGCGCTTCTCCTGGATGCATTATTGTTTTCCTTTGAACAAACGTTACTTACGGCACGATATCACCGCCAGATCCTTTTCAGTGCGACAACCACAGTAGTTTTGGGCACCTGCTTAAACTGATCCGAAACTGGCTAAGCGATATGTACCTTTGCAAGAGTGCTTAGCTGTTGACGGTTTAGACGAAGCCGTTTACATCCAAACGGATAGCAAATATGTTTGTCTTTGATTTATGTTATCCTTAGCCAACATATTTGTTAAGCTTTCGAGTTTAAACACACATGAATGAAATTCTCGGTTGGCATTTCAAATAAATCTTTGTCGCCCTTGAATGAAGGCATGTAAGTGTTTCTTGTTTTAAGCTTAATGATCTGAATGAGAATAACAAAAAAGAGTAGTAAAAAAAAAGTCACCTGACACAACAGCCAACCTTGAAATGAGTCGACAGGGCGCCGCCATGATGATATTGGGGAAGTGGAGGGGAGAGGCAAGATAAGCTGCAAATAGCAAAACGTCCACCAGATGGCGAAAAAATGTCAGCAAAAACCAACAGTGCTAGCATGCAAGAAGTTGTTCAGCCATTTAAGTACACCTAAGTAACTGCCCTCTATAGATTTTACAGTGGTAAGTTATGTACTATGCATGTATGTAAATGTATCGTACGTACATGCAGACATGGGCAAAAGGCATTTTAATCTAGCAATGTTCGGTCATCTGACTTCCGTGACCTTCATGTGTTTCCAAAAATGTGTAGATTGCGTTTACAGCCTGGTAGGTACACATAACTAAAAAGCATGTAGTTTTCAATTCGAGATAGAGAGATGTTGTTACGTGCCTGCGATGCACATATGTGTTATGTTTTTCTTTTTCTTTTTCTCTCTCTTCGTCTCCTCGTTATACAAGCATCAAGACTCTTCTCTGTCCTGGCGTCCAGGTGGTGGAACGAACTCCCGCTGGCTGTCCGAACAGCAGACTTTCTTGCGGTCTTCAAACGCAGACTGAAGACACTTCTCTTTGTACAGCACTTAAGTGAGCACTGAGTTAAGTATTTATTGTAATGTATTTTACTGCACTTATTGAAATGTATTGCACTGCGCTGTGTTTAATTCTGTTCCTTTCTCTCTAGGTATCAACATGGGCTTTTGTTTCTAGCAATATCTGAGCTCAGGACTAGCTTTTTCTCTGGCCTATTTGTAACTAGCAAAGATACTTTCTCTAGGTAGACAAAGCACTTTTTGTAAGTCGCCCTGGATAAGAGCGTCTGCTAAATGCTGTAAATGTAAATGTCTCTCTGCCCCATTTCACCCAACCAGAACACTGTACAGGTGTGCGGTGGACCATTGAGGACGTCGATGATGCTTGGCTGCGCTCTGCTCTCCATCAATCGCTGCTGTCTGCTGAGGGGCGGGTCTTAGCTGATAAAAGGACTCACCTGAGAGAAGTCACGCGTGGGGGCATTTAGTGTGCTTGTGACTTATGGCGCCAGCAGTGATGTTAATATGTAACCAGTAAATGGTAGTCTCCTGTGCTCCCTCTTTAGTTCTCTCTTTCTTTCGAATTTCTCTCCCTAGCGCGATGTGTGGACAGGCAAGTTGGGCGTGCCTATACATACACAGTAGTTGTTTGATTGTTTAGACACATCAGGTAAAGGCCGAGTGCCACCTGCTGTATTTTGGTGAGGAGTAGACCTAGCCAGGCAGATTAGACTTTGGTTTATTTATTTCATTATTTGGCACCGTTCTCCGTCCACGTTTGCAGTTGGTTGGGTCCTACTAGTCAATGTTCTTACTTAAGCAGTGGTTAGTCCACTCTTATCTTTTAACTCCATACTCATTCTCAGCTCAGCTCATTGTATCATAGTATCTGCTCTTTTGTTGTAAATATTATTTGTGAATCATACACTTTTTGCAAGTGGGAAGCAAAAAAAAGCATTTAAGACAGTTGAAATCGCAACTACTGTGTCCTTGTGTCATTCCCTTTCCTCTCCCATCACAGGCCATATTATTTCCTCTCTACCACTAGATACATCATGTAACAGATGTTATATGTCTACAAATGATAGTAGTAATATAAGTGTGTAAAAAAATTACATGCATTATTTATTTTTACCATGTTCATATATTAGGACATATCGCTGCAGTTAAGGTAAACAATCATCTAATCAGTTTCTAATTTAGAATGGTGAACAAAACCAGTGGAATTACTTTTTATTGTGAGTACATTTATTGGTTTCAATTACTTTAACTTACAACGAATGATGGAAATGAACACTTCAGCAACTCAAAATATTTGTGATGCCTTCTTCAATAATGTAAGTTTAATACAACCAAAATAACCATAAACCCCTGAGTTGTACACACTCTTGACTTCTGAATTTCTAAACTTATACACATTTTTATTTTTTGAACTCTGCTAAGTTTACAGTGTCTACTGTAAAAATGGAACAGGTTAGAACTGGTTTTGAAATGTTTTTGAGGTTTGAATTTACCTAACCTATTTATTTTGCTTTTTATTGTTTTATTCAAATTATTTTTTGAGCTGAATAAAAACTAAATTGCTCATTAAAAGTAATTTTTAGATTGAACTAACAAACCATTTTTACAGCATAGGCTATATCTTCTTTTCAAACATTTATTTGGTTTTCATTCTATAATTCACATTGTGACAATATTGAGACAGTGTGGACATGGGTATAAAATAAGACTGGATAATGCTATTTATTGAAAACTAAATGAAAATTGAGTATGGGAAGACAACAAATATAACTTTTCTGAACATCAAACAAATATAAAGCAAGCTCTGCATTATAAAGTGTATCCTCTCCAGTGCCCACCTGCAAATTAATTCATAGACATGTAATTACAAGAAAGGAGGAGATTGTTTAGTACACGTCACACCATTTACAAGTCACAGTTGATTTCTAATTAATAGCTCTGTTAAATTTTGTATACAGCACTTCAACCACTGTAGTGACCAGTTTGTCTATTACATCATCATGTAGCCAAGCAGTTTGACAAGCAGTGCAGTTTCTAAAAAATCCTTCCCCAAACTGTTCCCACAAAGTTGGAAGCATACAATTGTCTGAATTGTCTGGAACTCTGCAGTTATTGAGTCAGCAGAGCATTGGTGACTTTTATGCACTATGTTGCAAAGCTGGCATCCTATTACAGTGCCACAATCTAATTCAGTGAACTCTTTAGAATGACCCATTCTTTCACAAATGTTTGCCAAGGCAGAATGCATGGCTAGGTGCTTGATTTTATACGCCTGTGCCAATGGGAATGAATAAAACACCTGAATTCACTGATTAAGAGGTGTGTCCCAATACTTTTGTCCATACAGTGTATATCCTGTGCATTGTTGTATTTGCCACAAAAGGAGAAGCCAAAGACAAAGTGGACAGTAAAGCTAATAGTAAAGCTTATTGCCAAAAACAATAAAGTTGGATAGAAAAGGTGGATAGTAAACTTCATGGCCATAACTAGCATGCGGACATGAGGTCTAGATCTGCATAGTTTTGAAAGCGTTTAATAAGATTCAGTGTGGAAACAGTGACTGATAATGAGGTAGCCTACTATGAAGAAAAGCTTGCATCCAAAAACTTCCCATAGACAACTTACTTGGTATGTCTATGTTTCAGCATTTGCTGCTGAAAATAAATTGGTAAACAAGTAATTAATCAACAAATTAAACTGAGTAACTGGAGTCAAATCCATTTATGTAACAGTAATAGTAGTTTTTTTATGGAAGGATGGATGTATGAACAATTGAAAGGGAAAACATAATAATTATGGATGGGTAAAAAAAATCCTTAAGGAGACACTGACAGTTGGTGCAAAACATGTATTTGGCAGTTAGTTTATTCACTGTATGATGCAGGTCACTTTTCTGCAAAATGGACCTCACAAATTTTTTTATTCTATTTCTATATTCTATATTCAATTTCATATCAGACAAACAGCATAATACTATAGCTGTTGGTAACTGGCTTGAACTTTCATAATACCTGATAGTCAGCAATCATAGTCAACACAAGGTTGTTTTTTCAGTTTGTGGGAAGGATTTTTTCAAATTGCACATTTACATTTACGTCTCATAAAATGGCTGAACCTAAATAACATGAACCCTAGTTCCCTGACAGAACTCACCCCATAAAACAACCAGGGGCTTCTTGAAACTACTATGCTCCACTTGACAGCTCACTTTCTCCCCCTGTTGAAGTACAAGCTCCAAGTATGAATGGAACTGGTATGTCCAGTCCCCACTGGCCATTGTCTCAGACTGGAATATGCCCTCATTGACCACTGTCTCATCCTTCAGCCAGGTGACAGCAATGTCTTTTGAGTAGAAATCATACATATGGCATTCCAACATGGTCAGCTGACCATAGCGAGACTTCTCATTGAAGCTCACTGCAACCACAGGGGGCACTGTAACAAGAAAAAATAAATTAAAAGTGAAAAATTTAAATTGCAGAGTTATATGATGATGATGAGAAAACCAACATATTACAGCGTTTATTTTGAAAAAAAAGGACTCTTAATGAGATAGCTCAGCACTGGTGATTTTGATTTGTTAATTAACTCATTTCATATATGAAGCTGACCTGATCAATAGTCATTAGGCCTTCTTGATTTGTGACCACTATAAATGTATGCATCTACATCTAAACCTACATCATTGATCAAATATGGATTTTTAAAATGTGAACCTTTGATAAAAACATCCTAGATTCAAGCAGTCATACTTACAAATTGTTCATGGTAGGACAAAAAACATTAACAAGTGTTTCAAACACTTTCATGAATGCTTATGATTTCTTCTGGAATAACTTTCTAAAAATGTAATCTGATCTTTCATAAAAATCATATCCAATGATAAAATAAATCCAATCAGTTACATTTAAAAGCACACAAAATATTTAAAAATGCTTTATCTTTACTGACCAAATGATCTAATCAATGAGGGTAGTAAAATGAAGTTAGAAAATACATGCATGTAATTCTTTTCTATATGGGGTATTACTGCAGACAGTCTGCAGAAGAGTTACTGAAGTGGCAGATGGGGGGATTTCAAACATCTGAAAGGAGTGAATGAAGTTTAGGGCCATGCACAGACTCCTCCCATGTCTCCTCCTCAGAACCTGCCTAATCATTAGTCCTTCCACCTGTGTTTAGATTGTAAAGTCTCGCAAGTCTTTGTCTATATAGCCCTCTTGTTTCACTGGACTTTTGAACTGTCTTTTGTTTCTTTACATGACTGTTTCTGTGTTTATTTTGTTTTATGTTAACAGTTGCTTCACTTACACTTATATCCTGCCTCAACACCTCCCTCCCTTGTGACAAACCGAAACAAAATATAACAAGGACTCTTACAACAAACCACATCAAACATGATTAGGCTGGGAATTATCTAAACGTGTATTTCAAGACGCTTCCAGTCAACCTTGCATATCACTAATATTGCAATCAAATTAAAATGTTTTTGATAGTTAAATATGACTGAAGCCTTTAAAAGAGTCATTCGATGCCAATGCTAGCCCTCAGTCCACACAAAGACATAGCTGGCTGCATCTGGCTGTGCAAACTGACCGACTAGTATAAATAATGGCAAATAATGTAGTTACTTTTTTTTTTTTTAAGCATTTATTTTCATTTTAAAATTAGTAACAGGAGGGTTACATCGTACAGGAGGAGGATTTCTTAGTTTTTAAACATACAATTACATACAACAACAGGTATCTCACAAGTTGAACCAGGTTAGTCTTGGTCCTTTTCAAAATAGGCAAATAGAGGACCCCATATTTTATCACACAGCTCTAACTGTTCATTTTTTAAAAATCGCAGCTTCTCCAAATGCAGTACATTGATTAGTTCCTTTATCCACATTTCATATGTTGGTACTGACTCTTGTTTCCACATTTGTAATATATTTTTTTTTGCAATAACCATACTAAAAAGAATGGCCTGGCGTTCATGTTTCTCCACGGTTACCGAGTCATTGGTTGGTCCCAACAAAGCCCAAAGTGGATTAGGTTTCCAGTCCCTTCCAGATGCTTTTGACAGGCAATTAAAAATACTGCCCCAAAATGTCTGTAGCTTACTACATGCCCATAACGAATGTATCAGTGTACCTTCCATTGCATTACATTTGTTACAGAGAAATATTTGGAAAAACCTTGTGAAGCTTAGTTTTACAGAGGTATATCCTATGCAGGGTTTTAAACTGGACTACATTATGTCTTACATTTATTGAGCAATTATGTATATTCTTCAGACAGATCTCCCATACATCGTTTTCTATTTCCATTCCTAACTCATTTTCCCACAGAAGCTTAATTGACTCTGTACTAGTGTTTATATGTCCTAATAATATTCGATAAAAATTGAAGACTGCCTTCTGGTCCAAAGGATTAAATCGGTTAATTTCTTCAAGTGTATTATGTAGATAAATGGTCTGAAAGTTAGTCAGATGTGACCTTGCAAAATCCCGGACTTTTAAATATCTAAAGTGTGAGACAGGGAGTTTGTACATTCTTTGAAGTTCAGCAAATTTACCATCTTTATACAAGTCCCTAATACATTTTATCCCACTTTCCTTCCATTGAGTGAACACAATATCATTTAAAGCAGGGGGAAAGGCATGGTTTCTACATATGGGGCTATCCAGGTATGTATCTGGACTATCTATATGTGTTTTGATTTGCTTCCATATATTAAGAGCACTGCTTATTATAAAATGCCCATCATACAATGATTTATTCACTTTATTAGGGCTGTTAAGTATGGCAGGTAGTGTGGTTTTATTGCAGAGAGACCTTTCTATTGACAACCATGCAGGACAGCTGTAAAGTCTGTCGGGCCTTGTTTCCACCATGAGAAAATATTTAAGTTTGCTGCCCAATAGTACAGTTTAAAATTAGGTATACCAAAACCACCTTCTTTTAGTTTACATAAATGTTTTTTAGATATCCTTGGTATTTTATAATTCCACAGGAATGGTGTTATCAGTGAGTCTAATTGTTTGAACAAATTGAGTGGGATAAAGCATGGGATGGTCTGAAAAACATACAAAAACCGTGGGAGTACCATCATCTTAACTGCATTAATTCTTCCAGCCAGTGACATGGGTAAAGTCTTCCAATAGTCAATATTTTGTTTTAATTGCTCTATTTTTCCCTCCCAATTTACCCTTAGCAGGTCTCCTGAATTTTTTGTTACCCTAACACCAAGATATGTGAAACTGTGGTAAGCTATTTTAAATGGGGTAGACTGTAAAAACTGCACATTCACATTTTGTGTAATGGGCATCAATTCACTTTTTTCCCAATTAATTGTAAATCCAGAAAATGATCCAAAAGTATTTATCAGGAAAAGAAGTGGAGGAATGGACACTGAAGGGTTGGAGACATACAACAATATATCATCAGAATACAGAGATATATATTGCAGACTTCCCTTTATCTTGATAGGCATTATTTCTGTATGCTGACGTATGCTTATAGCAAGTGGCTCTATAAGAATAGCAAACAAATATGGGGAAAGACAACAGCCTTGACGAGTTCCTCTGTATACTGGGAAAGGAGAAGAAATATTTTGATTGGAAATAACTGATGCGTTTGGTTGTTTATACATAATTTGTATCCACTGCAGGAAAATAGGTCCAAACCCAAATTTCTCTAAGATATACATCATGCATGGCCACTCAGTCTGATCAAAAGCACGTTGTGCATCGAGAGAGATGACAACAGCTTCCATCTCATGTTTGGCATATAGAATGTCAAACAGACGACGGAGATTGAAGAAAGTATGTCTACCTGGCATGAAACCTGACTGGTCAGGATGTACAATTGAGCCTATGTGATCTTTTAACCTATTCGCAAGTATTTTCCCTAGCAGTTTGGTCTCTATAGGTATTAATGAAATAGGTCAATAGGATGAGACTAATAAGGGGTCCCAACCTGGTTTTGCGATCAGAGCAATATTGGCTCTGTACAATGCTGGAGGAAGATTAGATGTTTCCAATGAATGCCGAAACATGCGACGTAGTAGTGGACAAACTTCTTTGCTATATTTTTTATAAAATTCTATACTAAATCCATCTGGGCCTGGGGCTTTATTGTTTGGAAATGAAAAAATGGCTGCATGTATCTCCTCCAGCATTATTTCTGCATCTAAAAATTCTACAGACCCTTCACTCAGTTTTGGAATGCTAAATTTGGAGAAAAAACTGTTCATGTCACTTAGTCCACCTTTGCACTGTGATTTATAAATTTCTGTGCAAAACGCTGATTTATTGCTTTAGGGTCTGTCAAGATGGAGCCATTGCTTGATTTTATGCGATGTATAGCTTGTGCAGCTTGGGTTTTCCTCAACTGGCGGGCTAACAGTTTGAGGTTTGTCGCCTATTTCGAAGTGTTTTTGTTTGACCTGCTGAAGTAATTTAAAAACATCTTTAGACATAATCTGGTTATATTCGTATTTTAGTTTCATTATATTATTCAGTATGCTAGTTTTTTTTAGTTGCTCTGTATGTTTCCTCTAATTTAGTTAATTTGTCATTAATTTCCTTTAGTTTTGCCTTTGTTTGTTTTCTTTGTGATGCTTCATATGCTATTATGTCTCCTCTAAGGACTGCTTTCATAGACTCCCAAAGCATAGAGTCATGTACATCGCCTTTATCATTTGTGTCTAAGAACTGTGCTATTTTCTCTGCCAGGAACTGACTGAATTTCCCACTTTGCAACAAAGAACTATCTAAGCACCAACGATATTCTCTTTTGACCACACTGAAATTTAAATCTACAGAGTGGGGGGATATTATTATGTTATGATACTGGGATGAGGTGGCTGTGGAGATTAACTTTGAGTCTAGAAGAAAATAATCTATTCTAGAGTAGGATTTATGGACAGAGGAAAAGAAGGAGTAGTGTCTGTCTGATGGACGAAGCAGTCTCCATATATCTACTATGTTTAAGTTATCCATATATTTGCTCAACACTGAACTTGATTTTGATGTATGAATTTGGCTTGGTTGTCTGTCTAATACAGGGTCAAGGACACAGTTAAAATCTCCACCAATAACTACATTACTCTGTGATAAATCAGGAATTACAGCAAAGAATTTCTGGAAGAATGCTGGGTCATCAAAATTCGGACCATAAATGTTAACAAGTGTAACAGGTGTCAAGTTGATAGTCCCACACACTATAACGTATCTACCATTCTGGTCTGTAATAGTTTGCTTGTGTCTAAAAGGGGTGTTTTTGTTTATGATTATAGCCACTCCTCTTGCTTTCACGTTGAAATTTGACTGATATACATATGATGCCCATGTTGGACAAAGCATTTTATGTGCTGCTTTTTTTATGTGTTTCTTGGAGGAAACATATGTCTGCTTTTAAGAATTTTAAATGTGAATAAACTTTGCCTCTTTTTACCGGGCTGTTCAGACCTCGTACATTCCAGCTTACAAATCTTGTGAGCCTATTGCCATACTTGGCGTGCTGGCTATGTAACATATGAGTATTTCCTGTCATGTAATCGTAAAGAAACCTTTAACAGTACAACTGAACCTCTGGATTCCATTACAAATGTCGATGTTAACCCTCTAAGAAACAAGAACAAATAAGAGAACATTTTCACTCTCCCTTTCCTAAACAACCTCCCCACTTCCGTCTTAACTAAACTACACCTTAATTAACGCCAGTAACGAACTAAATCGTATACGCTGTGCACCTTCTTATGAGCTGAATTAGCTACGTTACGAAAAAGTCCGTCCCCTTCTTGTGAAAATATAAGTGAAATTTAAGTCCTCGCCTTTTAGATGAAACTGAATTCAGTCCGAAACCACATTAAACTTCAAAATAGTGCTGTACAGTCTGTCTTACATTCTCTACCGTTTCTCCACATGAGCAGGTTCACCAGTCTTTCACCTTCGCACGAAGGAAATTCTCTGCCTCTGCTGGCGTAGTGAAGGTTGATGTGTCGTCTCCTGCAGTTACAATGAACCTTGCGGGATGTCGAAAACCACATCTTATGCCCCTTTCACTGCATTTCCTCCTAATTTCACTGAATGCTTGCCTTTTTCTGATGGTGTCGGAGGCCAGGTCCGGATAGACAGACACCCGGGATCCCTTGTAATGGAGCTGCTTCTTTTGTCTAGCCAAACGTAGCACAAGTTCTTTGACCTGACAGTGATGGAGCCGGGCTATGATAGGCCGTGCCTTACTCTCGATAGCCGGCTGCAGGCTCCTGTGTGCACGGTCGACCTGAATTGGCTTGCTGAAATGCTCACTTCCCAGAATTTCGGGGATTAATCTGGCAACAAATTCTGTCGGTCTACCGTTCTCCTCCTTCGAATTCGGATATTTTGGCGACGGGAGCGCGACTCCAAGTCCTCCAACTTAGCCTGCAGCCGGGTTGCATCCTTTTGTAGCGCCGCACACGTGTGCTCCAATTCCTCAATTCGTTTTTCATGCTCCATTGAAGCCTCTTCTGTTGTTTTCACCCGCACTGTGATATCTGAGTATACACTCTGATGTAAAGTGGCTCATTTGAGCTCACAATAAATTAACTACAACCCCATTTCCAAAGAAGGTGGGACACTATGCAAACTGTAAATAAAAACAGAATGCAATGATGTGCAAATCATTTAAATTACTGCGTGGGCAAATAGTGCAAAACAATTCAAGAATAAGATTCCCAATATAAAATAATAAAGAGATTTTGGGGATTTTATCATTTTATGGTGCATAAAAGATTCAGAGAATCTGGAGAAATCTCTGTATGCAAGGGCTGCCGAAAATCAATACTGGATGGCCGTGATCTTCGGATCCTCAAGAATCAGAGAAGTGATACCCACTGCTAACTTATAGATTCTGTTATCAAGAGATGAGGAGTCTTAAAAAGAGAGAGAAAGTACTGAATATTATATTTCAGTATCAATTGTCTAGCAAGAGACAGTCTCTCATACCTTTCCATCTTCTTGGTTTTCTAAGCACACCTCCTCTGCAGAGAACACACATCCCGGCACTACATTAAAATTCTGTAGTGGAAATCAATGCACAGACTAGGAACGCTTTTGAAAACCATTGTTTGTGAGCACATTTCATTGCTACATCCACAAATGCAAGTTAAAACACTACTGCCTTCTCTGGGCCTGAGGTCATTTAAGATGGATTGAGGTGAGGTGGAAATGTTTTCCTGTGGTCCGTCTTTTTGGAAATTATGGATCCATATGGAACCATCCAGTCTGTTAATAGTGCACAGTTCAAAAGCCAGCATCCGTGATGGTATGAGGTTGCATTAGTGCACATGGCATGGGTAACTTGCACACCTCTGCAGGCACTATTAATGTTGAACAATGTCTACAGGTTTTGGAGCAACATATGCTACGATGATGGCTTTTTCAGGGAAGGCCTTGCTTTTTTCAGCAAGACAATGCCAAACCTCATTCTGCACCTATTACAACAGCATGTCTCTGTAGTAAAAAAGTCTGGGTGCTAAACTGGTCTGCATGCAGTCAAGACTTGTCACTCACTGGAAACATTTGGCGCATTATAAAACTAAAAATAAGACAAAGGAGACCATCCTGTATCAAGCAAGAACGTGAAAACATTTCGCTTTCAACACTACAGCAATCAGTTCCCAAACTCTCACAGAGTGCTGTTAAAAGAAGAGGTGATGCAACACAGTGGTAAACATGCCCCCGTCACAACTTTTTTAAAACATTTGATATGTTGTCTTTGTACTATTTTCAATTAAATATAGAATTTCAATGATTTGCATATCGTTGCATTCTGTTTTTATTTACATTTTGCACAGCATCCCAACTTTTTTGAAAAACAGGGTTATATACACGTTCACATTATTAACAAACTATCTGGTGAAAAGGACTATGAATTAGGACAAGGGTTAGGTTTGGGTCTTAGATTAAGGTTAGGTTTAGGGTTAGGCCCAGGATTAAGCTTAGAAAAAGTTTTGTTAACTGAAATTTAAATGCAAGATAAAGATCTACAAAGCATCTACAGGGGGTTATCCAATAAAGTGTTATTGGACTGCACCTGTCATGAAACCCAATCTTGCTAAGTTCAGTGTGTGCTAGAAAGCAATTTTTGAATGGCTTAAGTAAATTCATGCCCTGTCCTGAGAACAACAATGTCAGATACGGTCATAAGATCATGATCATGTGCCAGTTGTGTATGTCATTACACAGCTACTGTGCAAAAGTCAAAGACCATCCTTCATTTATTCAGTTTAGTCAAAACAGCCATTTAGTGCAAGTTCGTATTTTTCAGCAACGACAAAAAGCACAAAACATATTTAACAGAAAATTACACAGAACCCTCCACAAGTAACTATAATTTCAAATTATATTTAGCATCACGTGTGCCCACGCTTTGCTTTAATGACAACTTCTTTTCTTTTCAGAAGACAATTTTTCAATTGAATTTATTTTTCAACACTACCAAAGTTCAGTCTTAGAAGTGGTTGCATTTTCTGCTCCACTCAATCCATGCAAGCCCAAACACATTCAGTTATGTTAAGATCTGGACTCCTTTGTTTGATTTGCAAATTATGTCTTTTCCATTTCTCAGTAACAGCTTCTTGACAGCTACCCACCCTTTTAGACCCATAGTAAATGTTGACAGCAACCCACCCTTTTAGACCCATAGTAAATGGAGCTTGATTTTGTCTAAGATATGAAAAAAAGTATGATAGTGACATTTTTGATGGTCTGCCAAGTCTTACATCAATTTCTCTGTATATTTTAATATCTTTTAAAACTCCAGTTTTGGAAATGTAGTTCCTACATGACATTTTTTACTGTTCTATTGTATTTTGGTAATACAATATTTTAGTCAACGATACCTATATTATGCCTATAACCGTTTTAAGCTTTTTGCTGTTCCACATAAAATCAGCAGAAAAGAATAATATAAATTCAAAAGAAATTAAAAGCTCTGAACGGCAGATAAACAGCTGGATGGCTACATCTCCACTTCATCACACAATACTTTCCACAACCCTTAATGTGTATTTTTGTGTTGAGATAGTGGAAGACCAGCAGAAAGTGAGGGTGGACATATGCCTTCAAACTGGGCTGATTATGCTAAAACTTCTAATAGACTATTAGTCAAGGTTGAGTTTCCCACAGTAATGTACAGGATTTCACACAGGCCTTGAAGCAGCAAAGCATCACTTAAAGGTCCCAAAATAGCAAAGCATCCCTATACCAGTGGTGGACGAAGTACACAAGTCATGTACTTGAGTTAAAGTAGAGATACCCTAGGTAAGATATTACTCCAGTAGAAGTCCTGCCTTTAGACCTGCACTTGAGTAAAAGTACAAAAGTATTTGACTTCAAATATACTTAAGTATCGAAAGTAAAAGTACTAAAAGATTAATTATGACTCTAATGTCCTATTACTATTTTTGTAACAAGACTCTTGCTTCATTAACTCATTTTAGGTGAAAATACTCTAGTATCACTCTTGGTAAACCAATCTTTTAATAGAATGTCATGAATTAGTCTGTCACTGATGTCTATTAAAATTATCATAAGCACAAAACACTGAAGGCAAACAATTTCCATTAGGTAGAACCAAGTGGCTATGAAATAACTTTTTGCAAACAAGCAAAGTTTCAGTTTAAGATTTATTTGCAACTTAGTTACAAGTTTAAATTTAATAAAAACTTGCTTTAAACACAGGTTCACAAATGTGTTTTCCTTTACTATAAAATGAAAGTGTTTTGTATAAATTCAGAAAAAAGACACATGCCAGTCACAACTGCATATGTGTACATATTTTTTATATTGTGGTCTATTTACACAAAGTTAGATTAGTTCCATCATTTATGTTGGTATAGGCACTCCCAAAATTTTACACTGCTGCACTGATGTTGAGCCATATACTTGCACTGAGTAGGTATGTCCAACAGGTCAAAACAAGCTCAAAACAAAGTGCGTGCTGTACCCTGATTGGTGTGCTCGCTTCACACTTCTTTTGTTTTGAGATGACGTTTTTATACACACATGAGCCAAAAGGAATGACAGATATCGCATAATGTAGTGGAGTAAAAGGTAAGGTATTTGGCTTTGAAATGTAGTGGAGTAAGAGTAAAAAGTCTCCCAAAATGGAAGTACTTCAGTAAAGTAAAGATATACAAAAAAAACACTTGAGTACAGTAACGAATTACGTTTACTTAGTTACTGTCCACCACTGCCACATACCATTGCACTACAAACCCCACAAAGCAGCAAAGCATCCCTACACCATCACACTACCAAAACCATGTTTGACTGCTTATGTGATTCTGGAATGCTGTGTTAGCTGCCAGATGTAACACAAGCTTTACGCCAGATGATCATCAAGGTGTTTTTGGGCAAATATGAGACAAGCCTCATGTTCTTCTTGATTATCAGTGGTTTTCACCTTGCAATGCTCCTTTGGATACCATTTTTGCCCAGTCTCTTTCTAATGGGATCATAAATGCTGAACTTATCAGAGGCAAGCAAGGCCTGCAGTTCCTAAAGTGTTACTCTGGGTTCTTTTGTGGCGTCCTGGATGAGTCATCGCTGTGGAGGAATTTTGGTAGGATGGCCATTTTGGAAAGATTCAGTTTTCTGCCTTTGGCTATAATAGCTCTTACTGTGGTTGACTGAAATCCCAGTGCCTGAAAAAAGACCTTGTAACCTTTTCCAGGCTGATATATTTAAACTTTTTTTCTCATGTTTTCCAGATTTTCTTTTATCTGCTTATTGAGACGTCTTAGCCTACTTCACATTACTGGAAAGGTTCTATTTAAGTAATGTTTAGCTTCAACAGTAATCAAGCATGGGTGTGTCTAATTGACTCCAATTATCAACTGAATTTGGCTAACTGGTTGATTGAGTAAGGGGGCAAATATTGGTGTTGGATAACCTTTTTCCTTCAGTAAATGAAATCATCACAAAAAGCTGTATTTTGTTTTTACTCAGGTTGACTTTTTCTTATATTAAAATAAATGTGTTTGCATATCCAGAACAATTAACTACAAATTGACAAATATGAAAAGATAGAAGTAATGACAGCACTATATGTGTTATTGCACATTTGTTTGTTTTTAAGTAGAAATGCATGTTTTGATATATGAACATTAATTCACTTACACTCTCTAGTTGTGGTATTGACATAGTATCTTGCATTGGCTTTGCCCACTGTCTCCAGCTCAGCTTTGTGAGTAGCCATTTTCAAGCTCTGGTTGTTAAATTTCTCAGCATTTCTGAACCCATATTCACCATATCCCACATACTTCCCCCTTCGAGAGTCATAGTTGCACAAAAGTTTCTGGTTGCATCAAATCTTTAGAATTTGGTTTATAATTACATAGAAAAGAAAATTTGAGGCCTTATTCGAAAAAGGAAAGCAAAGGGAGAGTTGATAAAATAGCTAAATGATCATTTAAATAGGTCTTTTTAAAATTCTTTTTGCTATAATTGCTTTACAAGTTGATTTTGTACAACATAGATCTTAGATCAACAATTGAATACTGAAACTTGATATACCTGTACTCTGTACTTACCCTCAACTGAGAAACAAGACAAAGCAAGAACCATGAGTAGAACTCTATCTAGAAGTCTTAATCCTCCAACTCTTCATGTTCTCATGATGGTATTTTTGCTGACGTCCTTACTTGAGATTCTGTGATGGTACAAGCAAAATTTGTCAGTAGTTGTAGTTCAAGAAACTCAGGTTTTAAAAAATGCAGTTTAAGAACGCCCCTGTTCATAAACTGTCATTTCCTCATACTTCCTCATACCAAATGAACAATGAACTGAACTGTCTAGTGTCTGTAAATTGTTATATGCAATTCATTACTGAAATGTCAGGACCTGTCACGGACAAATTTGTATATGTTAGAATCATTTCAATGAATTTCCTTTGCACAAATAGCATTTTCTTATTGATCACAAATCCCTGATTGTTTCTAACATGGTTAGAAATAGATCCATTCCAGTCAATGGATGGATAGTAAGCACAGAATAAGTGCCAGGCACTCATGTAATTGTAAAAACCTACCCTTACATAGGAGATTTTTATAAACATGTGATGGCAGATACATATTTCCACTTTCATCTGCACAGTTAAAGAGATAAACTCATGAATATTTTCTCAAATAGTCAATTTTTTATATCATAATATCCTGCGTGACAGGACTGATGGTGTTGTGACAGGACTGACTTCATGGAATTTGTTAATGCAGGAAAAGTTGTTAATTAAGCATTCCTATTTCAATTTCTTGTTATGATTTTAATGGTAATGTTATGTTAGACTAATATTGTAAAGTTTAGTCAAGAACATACAGTAAGGACCTATATCATTAGAATATGACTGACAACTCATATAGTCCAAACAAACTTTTGTCCATGAACTTCAAATTTACAGTGTAATGTCTATTCATTCAAATAATGTTTTACTATGGTATTTATTAAATACATGTTATATGCAATAATTGTAATAAAAAGGAACTGTGCCATTCATTTGTAAGGCCCTGTCATAAGGCTCTTAGTTTCTGTAACACAGGGCTGTGACAGGACCTCATGGTCAGCCATTTTAACTGCCATTGTTCAGCCTGTTACCAAAACTATGAGCATGCAAGCCTTTTCATGTTTTGAATTTACAACAACTTCATTCTTTTCTGGGATATTTCAGCATGACAGGGCCTGACCCATTAGCTTGCACTCATCCAAAAAAAAAAAAACTTAAAATCATCTAATACAATAACACACCCTTCAATGTCAGCATTACCTTTGTCAAACTATGTCAATTCCTCTAAGATTTAACTTTATAGCCATACTGTGCAATTTTTAGACGGGATATAATGAAAACATAGGGACAGTTGTGAAATACTATTTATTTGTAGAATTTTTGTATAATTTCATGTTTGTCATTAATTTATGTGAATGATAGCAACTTAGATTTGTTTTTGTTCTAAAAACAGTTATCATAACCAAACTATGAAAGATGTAGCTCACAATTTGCTGAGGACAGTCCATTTCTTAGGATTTGTCCTTTTTAAAAGTGTTTGCAGGCAGACAGACAGGCAGACAGACAGGCAGACAGACAGGCAGACAGACAGGCAGATAGATAGATTTTTATTGATCCTGAAGGGAAATCGCACAGTAGCAAGGAATATAATTGCATATAAACTTACATATATTAGGCAAAAATAGAAATAAAAACAGACATAAACAAGAAATAGACAGAAATTAGAGTAACCTATGAGAGAGTAGGAATAAAGTATATCTATTGCATATTTACATAGCATAGACAGATTTGTTGTATTTACTTGACAGCAGGTATTGCACTAAGTGGTATGAGGTAGTTACAGTGCGATGAATATAAACATAACTAGGAGTAGCAGCAGTGTGCACAGTGAGTGTCATTACAGTAGCAGGTTGTGATATAATAAACAAAAAAACAGCTGAGAACCTAATGAATGACATTCCTTTACAGAACAACTCACAGAAATCAATCTTCTTATCAGTTTTTGGCATTTTTAAAATATATACAAGTTTTATTCACTGTAAAAACTCCAGGACAGACAGTGTACATTTCTGGTAGAATGTCCCATCTACATGTCTTTTGAGTTAATCAAAAAATGTTTTCTTTGTGTACTGTTTTGTCTTGCAATGCCCTGCATGTACCCCTACACAATGACTTTTTAAAATATATTTTAGACCAAACTTTTATTGGAAAACAATGTCTTAGACATCAGGCAACATAACTGGAAATGCACAGTGACTTTTTTAGAGGCATGAAACATTTTAGACATCTAGTTCCTATCACTCCCACTGTGAACAGTTCTGACTTGGTAAGTTTCTTTAGAAGAGAACATTTCACATAAACTACTGAATGACTTTGTTTATTCACTATATGGACAAAGGTATTGGGACACTCCTTTTAATCATTTAGGTGTTTTATTCAGTCTCATTGCCACAGGCATATAAAGTCAAGCATCTATTAATGCATTCTGCCTTTACAAACATTTGTGAAAGAATGGGTCATTCTGAAGAGTTCACTAAATTTGAGCATGCTACTGTGATATGATGCCACTATTGCAAGGCAGTTCATGAAATTTCTTCCCTCCTAGATATTCCAGAATCAACTGTGAGTGGTATCGTTGAAAAGTGAAAATGTTTAGCAATCACAGCAACTCAGTCGCAAAGTGGCAAAATTACAGAGCAGGTTTGCCAAGTGCTGCGACACATGGTGCATGAAATTTGCCAACGATGACTCAATAACTGAAGAGTTCCAAACCTTCTCTGGCATTAACATCTGCATAAAAACTGTGTGCTGGGAGCTTCATGGCATGGGGGCCTTATATCACTAAGCACAATGCCAATGGTTGGATGGTGTAGTGTAAAGCACGTTGCCACTGGACTCTGGAGCAGTGGAAACGTATTCTGTGGAGTGACGAATCACGCCTCTCTATCTGTTCTATGGTCTATCAGTCTGATACCAACACATTTTGGACAGTTGTATGCTTCCAACTTTACGGGAACAGTTTTGGGAAGGCCCTTTTCTGTTTCAGCATGACTGTGTCCCAGTGCACAAAGCAAGGTCCATAAGGCATGGTTTGCTGTGGAAGAACCTGCCTGGCCCACACGAACTAGAACGGAGATTGCAAGCCATGCCCTTTAGTCCAACAACAGTGTCTGACCTCACAAATACTCTTTTGGATGAATGGGCAAAAATTCCCACAAGCACACTCCAAAATCTTGTAGAAAGCCTTCCAAGAAGAATGGAAGCTGTTCTATGTAATGGGGGACCAACTCTGCCTATAGATTTAGAAAAGGACATCATAAAAGCTTCTGTAGGTGTCCCAATACTTTTGTCTATATATTCTATCTTAATTTCATCTGTGGAATTTCCCTTTAAAGGGTGTTGTTATAATTGTGATTGGCGGGAAATCCCTTCTAATCCATCCATTATGACAGTGTCACATTTCTATTTGAAATTGAATATCAAAAAATACTACATTGATGGGGAGTTTTATTTTGTCCTTTTTTGTTTTAAAAGATTTCTCTCTCCAATGACTCATAAATGGTAACAGGACTGCAAAGGTTATTGTTTTCTTGTTTTAATACATTTGATTCAAATCACCCGCAAATTGTAAAGACCTTCATAAGCAAGTAGTTAAAACCTACATTTTGTTGTAGACCTTTGGGAACAGACTGAGCCCTGTCCAACAGGTCACTGGCTTGTCTGACTACTGCCTTATTTTTGTAGCTGCAGTTTTTAAGTTATACTGTCCAATGCCTTTATCCATGGCAAAACCTATTTGCAGAGCACTCCTGCCACCTAGTGACAACATACATCCCAGCTGATTGTGTTAAAAATGAATCTATGAGCTACACATATCTATCATGATGTAGAGTGAAACCAAAATGTTAAGAAACACTGTCTACCTATCACTCACGGAGCATCTTACCCTTTTTATTAATGCACTTTGTCAAATGGAGTGTGTGATGTTACCCCTTGTGATGATGCTTGCAGCTTGAAGTAACCGCCCCCCCCTTTTTTACTTCTGGATCTACAAAAGGATAAAATCAATGACAGAACTGGATCTCTGTAATCGTGCATTTAAAAGTCTTCAGATGTAATAAACAGACTACATGGGCACAATTTCAAAAACTTTGCTGAACGCTTAATGTATGCAATTAATCTTCATGACATATGAAGCAATTTATTTGCCTATAAAATGTCATGCAAATAAAAAAGCACTGTCTTCTAGAAATAAAGACTGTTTTAACATTAGTTATGATAGGCAGTACAAGCCAAAGGAAATGGCAAATGGCAGCTACATTCTAGTGCTCTTGGCATTTTACAGGAAATGGAAGGCCATGGTGAAGAATGCCATCTTTCAGCTCTGCCAGCTTTAAGACTTACAAGATGATAATTGACAAGGTATACTTTTGGGGCATGAAAGGGTTTATTCAAATGTAAAGCTAGGGCATCAAGCTACAAAATAATCACCATAATTTTTATGTGGGCACAAATGTGAGCGTGTCAGAAGTAGGATGGAATTTCTAACTCGAAGCAAAAACACACCCTATCATAAAAACAAAGCTAACAATAGCTCCCACACCCCTTTTCTTTATAAAAACAGCTTACAAAATAAGTCTGCTCAAGACAATTTTTTGTTCCCGTCTAGGGGATTCTTTAAGTTCTTCTTTATAAAAGAAATTTATATAGATATCGCTGCTATCAGAAGAAAACCACGTATCTCCATTTTTGTCATTTGCCCTTGACATTGTATGTAAATTTCATGATAATAGTTTTTTTTCTTTTTCCTATAAAGTTATTATTTTGGAGATACAAGGTTTTCTTCCGACAATAGCAATATATACAGATACATACATCTCCACACACACACACACACACACACACACACACACACACTTATAGCTTTGTGTATACACGCATACATACACACACATGCTCAAATACACAGTAAATACAGACAGACAAAAAACAAGTTACAGCAGAGAAGGAACCATGCTGTTCTTCGTTCCTACAGTCTCATCTCTTCATGAATTTCCCTCTCTATGCAGCATAGGCATTATTTTGCCTCTATTCTTCATCCAATGCGTACATACACAACCACATAAGACAGAAAAACCTTGCTTTCTTGAAACTTTTGACTATTTTTTTCTTCTGTCCACATTCCCAGTCACTTCTGTCAAGTGCAGTACAGAGCGATGGCTCCTTTGACTGTCTGAGACAACGTGCACATGAGAATGCATCTCTGCCCACTTCACTTGCATGTTCAACCCGAGTCTGAGTCACTAGTGTCTGAAGATGAGGATGAAGAGGATGAAGAAGAGTCCGAGCTGGAACTGCTGTCACTGAGACGAGAAGCCACAGCATGAGGTTCTGCCACACTGGGTTTCTCCACTACACACAGACAGGGACGGCGATAGGGAGGGAGAGAGGGAGAGCACATTATACAAAAGGGTAATTTACTGTGTAAGGCTTAGCCCCATCACAATTATTACATGATCGCCTGATCCCACTTATTTGTGCTGATCGTAATTCTTTTCCCAAAATTAGCGGTTAGTTTTCACAACCCTATGTTTATGTTGCAACAACCAGAATATGGATGAGTTTCCATCAGTTTGGATGAGGTACATCAAGACACGTCATGGGTCTTGCAAACAATTAAAAATTACCGCTCCTGTCTTAACACATTCTAGCTTCTGCTATAACATGTTTAGAGGGCAGCAGTAAGCAAAGTTTGATTATTTGAGGTTGAGTTGTGTCTGTCGTCAGCTGGGAGCTACTAAGGCTTTGTTCAGACTGCCAGCCCAAATCAGATTCTTTGCATATCCAGATTGTATCTGGATTGATTGTTAATAGTCCAGACAGCCCCAAAAAAAAAATAATAATAATAAAAAATATATATCACATGAAATCTAATTTTTGCCAATCAGATCAAACCACATTTGGAGGTGGTTCGAAACGCAATTCTAATTGGACTTTTATAGATGCGTCCCAGTCTGGACCCTCTGGTCGGTCAGATCAGATCTCAAAGTGTCTTTTGTGTCACTCACAACGTGACAATCAACGACGTAAAATCCAGAGTAATGGAAGTGCTGGGTTTTAAGAAGAATGCCAAAGATTCATGCTTATGCTAGGGAATTTTGAGGAGTTCAGAGGGCGAGATGATGCACCTCCATCTTTCCTGCATCCTCTTTTGAAATCCATGTCACCAGCATAGCTACGTAGTTACTGATACCTACCTCATTACCACAGCAACCCATGCAGATAGGCTGGTGATGTCTGGACACACAAATGCGATCAGATTACTTGCAAATAATAGTGTTGACAGTCGTCTTTAACGATTTGATTTGAGAAACAAATCCAACTTGCCTGCAGTCTGAACATATGTATCGACAAACCTAAGTACAGACAGATAGGACGGGAAATAGCTAATCGCTAATTTCACCACTTTAGACGTGTACTTTGAAATTGTTCATCACAATTATTCATATGGCACCTAGTTGTCAGTTACAATTTCATGATTGTGACAGCCATAGTAAGGCTATTTATTAATTCAATCCATCAAATGGACAAGAACTGATCCACACATTAGTGTGGTCTATCAAGAGTAGAAACAATGGATCAGTTTTGCTTTACCAAATATTCAACATGGGCAGTACAGTTCAAACATGATTGTAAATCCACACTTCAACCCTAGAAAATCTTTACCTTTGGTTTTAGGGGGCTTCTTGGTCGAGTTAAGCTGGCCGCTAACATCCTGTAGCCTCCTTTCTAACTCTCTCTTCTTCTCCAGAGCCAGTTCCTCACGGGACTTGCCCACACCACCTTTCTTTGCAACTGCAATACACACCAGAAGAAATTTTTCACACTGATGTTCTGATTACCATACACATTGAGCAGTAAGTAAAATATTCCTTACTGTAACAGTGCTCAGGATTACGAACTGGTTTAGTTCAGTTCAGAGTACTTTATTAACCCCCCCGTCCATACGCACAAATATACACACACACACACACACACACACACGTGTATGTATGTATGTGTGTGTGTGTGTGTGTGTGTGTGTGTGTGTGTGTGTGTGTGTGTGTGTGTATATATATATAGAGAGTGGCAAGCAGTGAGCAAAACTGGGCTGCGTGGCATTTAGGAAGTTCAAAACCTGTTTAAAAGACTGTAGACAGAAGTACACAACTCAATATCCAGAGAGTCTGCAGGTATTTCCACCACTATGCATATGGTCACTTGATTTCATTAATTAGGACCCCCTCTGATAAAGAGAGTCCATGAAATCCATGGGCCATGAGTGAAATCTTATGCAGATACTGAAGCATCTGTTCAGTTCAATAACCCTTCTATATGGTTGTCAGCAATAACAAATTCTCCTTACTAATTTAAGAAGTGCCTAATCAGTTTATCAGAATTTTGGAGGTGAGCAATCTTTCAGTTTGCGAGTAAGAAAGGAGGAGAAAAGGGGCTGGTCTTACCATATGGTTTCCGAGGCTTCTTGCGTAAACATGTCATAACATAGCGCTCTAGCTCACGCAGTGTGGATGGTTTGAGTGTCTCAAAGTCAATTTCAATTTCCTCAGGGTTGGTGTCACGCAGCGAGGGCTCGCGTGACTGGATGATATGCACAACACGGCCAAGCTTCTCGCCGGGGAGTTTGTTGATATCCAGGCTAAGTTGCCGCTTCTCATCGTAGCTCATAGGGCTGCTCTCCTCCTCTTCCTCTGAATCATAGTGGGGAGGGAGGGCCAGTGCATGAGAGCTGATGGAGGCTGCTTGAGCCTTCTTTGAGGACCTGAAGAGCAAGTAAATTTCTAAATGACTTATCATGCTTTTCAAACAAGTTCTATAAGGTGCCAGCAGGTAGAACATTTAGAGTGCACTTTTCATACAATGAGGAGTGCTTTACAATTAAATATTTTTTGGCCTGGTCAGAGTCCAGATTTAAACCCTACAGAGAATATTTGGTTCCACAAACACAAACTAGCTCAGCAATGTTTTTCAGTGTTTTGAAGCCATCAATGCTGAGTGGAAAAATAATACTCTTTCTGTAAAAGGCTGTCTGCAAAAGTTACACACAATTACATATTTAAAGAAATCAAAGGAACAAGCTCTCTAATATGAAGTTACTTTATCTATTTGTTTAATCATTTGTTGTTAAAACCATAAAAGCTTGTGTTTTGCATTTTTTTTGCCCAGGAGAGTGTGTGTCCATGTGTATTTTACATATACACCAATCAGGCATAACATTATGACCACCTCTTTGTTTCTACGCTCATTATCCATTTTAGCTCCACTTACTATATAGGTGCACTTTGTAGTTCTACAATTACAGACTGTAGTCCATCTGTTTCTCTGCATACTTTGTTAGCCACCTTTTACCCTGTTCTTCAGAGATACAAGGTTTTCTTCCAACAATAGCAATACATACATACATACATACATACACACACACACATATATATACACACACACACACACACACACACACACACATACACACACATATACATATATGTATATATACACACACACACACACACACACAGTATATATTTCTCACAAAAGATCTATTAGTATCAGTATAGTACTATATACTGACCAAGAAATTCTACATTAGTGCATTCTTAGCCTTAACCAAAAACTATGTTTGTAGTTCTCAGTTAACTAATAAATCTAATATTTAACTAGCTTTTAAAAGACACACTTGCTCTTGCTGCTCTTCTTGCTGGGTGCTCTCTTGCTTTGCGTGGAAGATGCTGTTGCTGCCTTGCTGTTACTTTTGCTTTTTGACGCCTTTGTAATTTTTGGTGCTTTGGGAGCCCGGATGACCATCTCATTGTCCACCACTGCTCTGCTTCGCTTGTGCTTCTCTGGCTTCTTCTTTTTTTTCTTGTCTTTCTTTTCTTTTTTTTTCTTTGGCTTGATGATGGGGTCTGAAGAGAGAGCAGCCAGCTGCTCATGTACTGCCCTCAGCTGTTAAGAAGGAAAAAGTAAAGGTCAACACCCAAAGCCAACTGTATGGAATTGTGAATCAGCGAGTGAAAGAAATGAGGCAAGGCACCATGATGGGCCACAAAGACACAATATGATGAAAACTATCTTTGCTAATTGCTGATGTAGTGCATACATAGCTTGTATAATCGCCATAGAACAGCACTGCCAAATCTATGCTCTGGAGCAGCTGTGTATGAGCCTAAGATCACCATACCCAATAGCAGGCATCATGTTGTGTACAAAAACCCCCCAGCACTGGGCTATGGAGCAGCAGAACTGTGTTCTCTGGAGAGATGAAGCATCACAGAACAAATTTGGGATGAGCTGGAGTAGGGATGATAAAGCGATGTAATGGGATATCATTTAGGGGTGGGAATCTCTAGGCACCTCACAATTTGATTACGATTCAGAGGGATGCGATGCAATTATAAAACGATTATTGATGCATTTTGCATCTTTTTGCTATACAGAACTTTTTTTTTGCATACTGTGTGACAACTTGGAACTTTTAAAGCAAAGTATCTGTAACAGTCCATAATGCATTTACTTCCAATATTTCCAATATTCACTGCTCTTGTTTGGAGCACGAGACGCCGCCATTCATCTGTGATAAAACGTGCCGCTACGGTGAAATAAGATCCTGTGGCAATGGGTGTCCATGCAGCATGTTACAGCTATTCTATCCGTTTTCTTCAGTGATTCCATAATTTCGTTTTTGCTCTTGTTTTAGAGAGTGGGGGTCGCTGTGTCAGTAAATATCTTCGAGACGGGACGGTGTATGCTCCAAAGCGGCCAACATAGCGCGAAAGCTCTGGTTCTCAAAGAATGAGTACGGATGCAAATCCTTGGCAATAAAAGTTCGGTAGAGTTTGTAGTTCCACAAGTTGGGTGGAAGCTTTGACATCGCCTTATTGATGGTCCTCTGGTTGGCAGCAACTACAACTGGGGGGAAAATGGGTGGAAACATGTAATATGGTTTTCCCCCTCAACTACATAGAAGGCAAAGTGCTTCCATATGCTAGCTCAAGGGTCGGCAACCTGTGGCTCTTTTTCCTGGCCTGTCGCGGCTCCACATCAGAATTAGATTTCTAGATAAAAATAAAATAATCCTCCTTTGCAGTAAAATAAAGCTCTGCTGATCGTTCAAACACAGTTTTAACAATAAATGATCTTAAACGTTGGAATTAATGTAGTCTATAACTGCTAGTTCACCTAGCTCGTAGCTAATGAAAAAGCAAAGAGAAAGATTTAAGACGAACATCAATAATTTGAAGACGAATAGACTTATTTGCATTTATAAGCACCCCAGCTAGTTTCCTGATACATTTAATCTGCAACGAGAAACTGCCAAAACACTAAAAAAAATAATAAATAGCAATAAAAGTGGCTGCAGCTGAGCTAAAGCTTAAACCAGAGCAGAATAAGTCTGCCTTTTTGTTTGTATTATATTTTTAACCTACACTAGGACATTAGCACGTACTGAGACACATGTACGGACTAAAAATGTTGTGGATCCCAAGGAAGTTTGATTTTTGTTAAAAGGACACTGCACTGCACTTCCGCACTTTGCAAAGTTACGCCTTTTGCATTCCATCAACATTACGTTATCAATTAAAATTTAGAAAAACGATTTGACATTTGTGAATTGATTCAGAATCGTCCACATCCGCATCACGATGCATCTAAGAACTGATTCTCTCCCCCCCCCCACCCCTAATATCACTGATGAACATGTAACCCAATGCCAATATGTAGAAAGCGATAATCAGAAAGGACTAATTTACCACTAAACAGCTTGAAAAATATATTGGGAAACTGGGCTTCATGTTTAAAACATGCTCACGCATCAGTAGTCTCTCTCTCTCTCTCTCTCTCTCTCTCTCTCTCTCTCTCAGACACGTACATACATGCCCGCGCGCGCGCACACACACACACACACACACACACACACAGAGAGAAAGAGACACATGGCTTCCCCTTGATTTACTTTATGAGTGGACCTGAAATAAATGCCGATGTGCTTTGGAACTTCAGCTTGCCTGCATGTAACATTTATTATAATGACATTATAATATTTATACGTAACATTTATTATAAAATAGTTAATATTAAAAAAAAAAAAACAGACTAAAATACAAAAGAAAGTAGGGCAAAGCTGCGGACGCACGTGTATTTTTTTTGGGGCAGAAGTGGGGAAGGATGTTATCGATAACTGCAATTTTTTAAACTAGAAAATATCATGCTAATTATTGTAGATATTGCCCAGGCCTTAGTTGGAGTGAAATTTGTGATCCAGAACTAATCATCCACCATCAGTGCCTGACCTCACCCACTGACCCAATGCTCTTGTAGCTAAATTCAATTAAAGCCTCACAGCAATGTTCCAACATCTAGTGTAGAGCCTTCCCAGAGGAAAAGAAGCTGTTACTGCAGCAAAAGCAGGAGAACATTTAGTGTACATACTGGAGTGATGAATTACACTTCATTATCTGTCTGGGAACGCCATATTAATACCCATGGTTTTGCAATGGTATGTCCAACAAGTTCATATTAGTGTGATGGTCAGATGTACATATAGTGTATCATGAGATACCTTAAATACTGAAAAGATACTTAAATCCTTACATTATATGTGAAAACATCTCATGAGTGAGTGTGTGTATACTGCTACACATGCTCAGTAAATCCCAGTTACTGCCTATGTACAAACCTGCTCCTGAAGCTGTGCTAAACGGTGTGCTCGTTCCTCCTCACTGTCTGAACTGGGGGTGCTCTCGCTCTCACTCTCACTGCTCACTTCACTCTCCGACGACGAAGATGAGGAGGAGGAGGAGGAGGAGGATGAGGAGTGACCGCCCAATCCATCATTCAAAGATGCAGGTGGGAGGGAATCCAGAGGCTCATCAGGCATTTTGGCAAAACGGAACTCAAAAACGTCCTGGGATAGAAGTAAGAAAAGAATATTCAGCTGCAAAAGCTTTGTAATATTGAAGATCGTCTCTTCCAAAAAAATTATTACATTCTTGTTTAAAAAAAAAAAATCTTGTAGAGCCCCATATTCAAGTGCAAACTGAAAATGCATTTTACTTGTAGTTTTCTGGCCATAGCTACCACGTCATGGTCAGGAGGATTGTACTTGTAACAGTTGGAAAACATGAGTCGGATGTCAGCTGCAAACTGTAATGCTTCCCTGTACTCCCGTCGATCCATTTTACTCTGCAGAGTAACAGGTTGGATTTCAATTAGGGTTACTAGCACACAATACAACATAAGTATTATTGACTGTGGGAGATAAAAACTAACACATAACACTATAATAAGCACCTTAATAGTGCTGAGGTCCATTGGATTCTTGATAATGTCATGGTAGTCATGTAGCCCCAGTGATGATGCATCTACGGGCTTGTAGAAAGGCCAGGCATATGCTGCGTGCTTCTTTGACAGTAGCTCTTTGAGAATTCCACTGCAGTAGCGCAGCTGCTGGCTAAGCTTCACCCGTCGCACCTGCTGGTGTTGATGCTGTGAATCTGGCAGGTCTTTCCGGGGTGGCTTGATGGGCCGACCACTGCCTCCTCGTCGTGCTGTGACTTTCCCTCCAATCAGACCTCCACCACGGCCCACACCAAGGCTTATGCCATGGCTGGGGTTGACACCAAGGGCAGAAAGGGTGAGTGGGGAGTCGTCTCCACTGCCCATCCCTAGGCCCATACCCCCAACACCAATGGTGAGAGGAAAAGCCATAGTTGTCGGAGTTGTGGTGTCAGCTTTGCGCTTGACTCCCTTTTTCTAAGAGAAGATAAAACAAAAGATAAAATGCTGAGCAATGTATGGAACTGAACTAGGGTTAATTAACAAAGCTCACCTTGGTAGGTTTAAACTCAGGATATTGACATGGTCTGATGCTCTGGATGACATGGTCAAAAACTCTAGTTTATTAGCTAGCTGACAGCAGACTCAATAAGTCTTACTGATCTGTTCTGCTGTGTCATGGCAGACATTTTTAATGCCCATGCCTTGAACTGTTTACCTTTGCAGTGGGCTGGGTAGGGGGTAGGCCCGACATTGTTGGAGCACTGTGGGCAGTGGGGTGCAGACTCTTAGCCAGCAATGTCTGTGGTGGGGTGGACAGGAGTGAGTCCGGAGTGTCCGGCATGGGGGGAGAGTATGCAGACTGAGACACTGAAGACACAGCAGGAATCTGGTGCGCTGTCGTTATCCCACCTGAGACTGGAAAAAGAGAAAAGAGAAAAAAGGAGAAATGGTCAAAGAGCACATTTTTTTAAATTATTAATAAAAACTTTTCTCAAAAAGCACAAAAGTTGGTGTTAATGAAATTAGTGCTTACATATGGCTTTGCGGCCTTTGCCAGGTTTCCCGTGTTTGACTCGTGGGATAGGTGGGGGCAGTTCCTCCTCCTCCTGAGGCATCTGTGCTACCTTCTGTAAGAAGGCCTTTTCCAGTGACTGAGCCATCAAAACTATGTCATCTGTTGGCTAGGTGACAATTATCATTGACTCAAAATCAGTATTTGGTAAAGCACAGTTGATAAATGAACAGATGACTCAAACACACACTATCTTGTTTTGCACCATAATTTTAAAATCAAGCCACACTGAGCCATTGAACTCGATCCTATTTCAAGTGTATTTCAAGTGTATGCTATAATTATGTGTGCAAAGCACTACAAATACACCAAGGTCAAATCTGAGGACAGCCATTCATAAAATTGAGATAATTCTGAAATGCCTTCAATGTATCAATCCAATCTACTGAAACTACAACCTCTTACATTTGTTTATGGTTTACACTACACCTTTACCACAATTTACAAATATGCTTTACCTTATTATATATGTAGCAATTTGTAAACATGGTATTGAAGTCTTGTAGACACTCAGAAGCAGTGCGGTAGTAGTTGTTTTCGAGTCTTTTCTTAATGGTGCCCATATCCATTGGCTGTTTGATGATCTTGTGATAGTCCTGGGGCAGAATAAATGTAAAAAGAGAAAACTCAGAAGAAAACTCAGACTTGTTGTTTAAATTAGTAAAATCATGTCAAAAGAGTAACATACAACTGGAATAACTTGGACTCAAAATTGTGAAATTTCCTCTAAGAACTCAGCGCTGAAGCCATGTCAAAGCAACATGTATTGCTTAAACGCAACTAATACACCATAACGTTTCCCAGTTTCTTTGTCAGAGGTAAAGTATAATCTGGGATAATATTTGATGAATTTTCTACAACCCCATTTCCAAAAAAGTTGGGACGCCGTGAAAAATGTAAATAAAAACAAAATGCAATTATGTGCAGATCATTTAAACCCTATATTTCATTGAAAATAGTATGAAGACAACTTTTTTTTTTTTAAATATATGCCCATTTTGAATTTGATGCCAGCACCACATTCCAAAAATATTAAAAATGGGCATTTAAAAAAAAAAATTACAATTTCTCAGTTTCAACATTTGATTTGTTGTCTTTGTTGTAGTTTCAATTACAAATATGGTTTACATAATTTGCATATCATTCCATTGTATTTTTATTTACATTCTGCACAGCGTTTAGAAATGGGACTGCACAAAAAAGCTTTAGTGAGATCAATATCAGCTACCTAAAGTGCTTGTCTCATTTATTGCTCATTAAATGATGTCTTTTTTTTCCCTTAAGTATTATCCAGAACAGTACTAAAATTACTCACAGGCAAGTTGAGCTTTACAGCATCCACAGGCTCATGGAAAGGCCAGGCAAAGTGATGCCTCCAGAGAGGCTTCATGACTGATTTCTGGAGGAATTGCAGCTGGTTTGTCATCCTACCCTGCCGGCTGGGATCCCGTGTTGGAGGCTTAGGGGGTCCAGTGGGGGGAACTTGCGGGAGCACAGGACCCTCAAAACCTTCATACAACAGCGATGGCTTGCGGATGCGCTTGCCAGGGCCAGACATGGGCTGCTCCATCATTGTCACTCCCTGGGCACCCATGCCCCCCCCACCAATAGAGCTGCAACAAAAAGCAAGAAATACAGATTAATTAAAGATAATTTAAATGAAGAAAGGTTGCTATGAAAGCACAGGAAATGTGATGTAAGAGTGAGAAAAGTAAGAAACATAAATAACTATAATGAGATGCATTTTTATTCCCAAACATGAGAAGCTACAACATGCCAGAAAAGTGTTTCCGGGGGGAAACATCCATCTTCAATAGTCTATTCTGGACTCTGCACAGAAAATTCATAGTAGTCACTGGACTGCGTCGCTCAAGTCACCAAAACTATGGACAACAGTTATTCTACAGACAAGGCTTGTTAAGAAAGGCATTTTATTCAGCAATTACTATATTAAGAAATATATAATTTGCACCTTTGCATTATTGTACAACTGTATTTCACTTCCACGTCATCAACATTTATGAGTTAAAAGGTAAAATCCCCACGCATACATTCTATTTCCTGCATCACTTTGTTACTTGGTAACAAAACTTAACGGCAACAAAAAATAACTCTTTACCAGCTGTCATTTCCATAAAGCCTAAAGCTACTAGAATAGAATGAGCCCACAAGCATGAGTGCATTTTTGAAAAGGCCCCAAACTTAAGATAAAACATGATTACATTTCCCCTCACCCCTAAATTACATCTATACAATCTGTACCTAATTAAAACTTACCTGAATAGGTGTCAGGCTATCCTTGAACAGCACAGCTTTTTCCATGAGAGCTGCATCATTCAGAATGTTTTTTTAATGTTATTCAAACCTGCTGCCCATAAATTAGATGAGAACTGATATTATAATCCTTTGTGTTCTACAAATACTTCAACACCCCCCCACACACACCCATCTAGTTCATGGTTTATACACTGGTCCCAGAGCAAATCAAAACTATGCAGAGATTACCAGTGTACCCCACCTTCCCTGAAGTCAAATACCTACATTACTTGATATTTCTGTACTATAATCCATGTTCAGCCAAAGCCCAATATTTTTCAAGAAAATTCTGTAGCACTTTCTGGTCTCTTTAATTCTGAAATC
The DNA here is from genome assembly GCF_904425465.1 of Colossoma macropomum. NCBI lineage: Eukaryota > Metazoa > Chordata > Actinopteri > Characiformes > Serrasalmidae > Colossoma > Colossoma macropomum. Next base: position 34,498,572 of record NW_023494787.1, read on the forward strand.
TAACTCACTTTGTATAATGAAATGTGTATGTAAATGTATACAACTTATTGAATAATACAAAGGTACACACAATTGACACTGGAAATACACTTTATTGTGAAAAACGATTTAAGTAGGGGTATACAAAATTTACACAAAATCTATAAAAATTTGTATAAACAAATCAGACAACCAGTTAAAAAAAAGTTTAATGTAGTAAGACAAAGTAGCTTTTTCTACAAAACTAATAAACTCGTTTTAAATTAATGTACAGCACTTGACCAAAAAAAGCCAAGACAGGATTTGGAACATAACAGTGAATTATTAAACTAGCTAACCTAGCTAGCTATTTAGAGTACTTCGACACTTACTAGCTTAGTTAGCTACCAACGGCCATTTCAGAGATATTTCCAGTTCTCCCGCTTCTCAAGACAGAAAGACACATGATGCTTTTACTGAAAAGGCTTTACTGAAGCAGCTATATACAACACACAAACAGCTAACTACCTAGCTTAGCATCATAATCACATCCGGGTTGGATCGCACCCCAACTGCTAGCGCCAAGAACTAAGCTAAGCTAGCTAGCTATAATAATAGGTAGTTCACATTTCACAAAACTCAAACTGCAATTCAAGTTTACATCTAGTTTACGTCACTGTCTATTAAAATGAATTACATGTCTATAAAATGGACTGATTCAGAATTTCAAGACAACATTGGCCAGAGGGCAGAAGGTAGATAGATAGCTAGTTGCTAGCTGGCTGGCTAGCCTAGACCAGCCAGAAGAACCCAACGCCAAGAAGACGCAGTCCCTTATGTAGTTAGTTAGAGCGCTCCACGTTACCACCTACCTCCTACTTTAATTTGAACACGACACAACCTTGACATCACAAAACGAAACAGAAAAGGTACGTTATATAAATATTCCGTTTATTTCAAATGAAGTTAACCTATCTGGAAGCCAGGAAGTACAATTAGCAAGCAACTTATTAAAGCGCCTGCGCAGTAATAGGTCGGAGAGTTAAAAACAGTATAGATACTGCAAAATCTCATACAGATGTAAACAAAGAAGTTGAGAAAGGCGCAAAATCAAATAACCCTGCAACATGTAAAAGTCCCAACAGCGGCGCTGAAGAAAGGTTGCCGGTAAGACTACAACGAAAAAACGAAACTCGGGAACTGTGACAATTCGCCAGTAACAATATTCGTTCTGACGGCAAATTCAGCGTCAATGGATCCAGTCAGTACCTGTCAAAGAGCTGGTTTATGGCCGTCTCCATAAGGATGGATCCGGATTCTGTTTGGAGACCGGTTCTCTTCAAACCGCCGATCCTCCCGACCTCACTCCTCTGACTTCCTTTATTCTCCTACTCACAGCTACACTGAAATGGCGACGCAAAGCCTCCGCCCGACTCTTTATAAACCATCTGACATTTCCATTGGCTAATGTAACTCTACCCGCGCACGCCTACGCTCTTTCTATACGCCATTTTGGTCGTCAATCACGCAGACCACGCCTCGATAATCCTAAACGTTAAAGTACGCATTTCAGATTACGAAGTCAGACTAAATTACACCGTCTTTCGTCAAAACATCCTATGCCTCAAATAACCAGGACATAGCAAAAAATGTTATTAGTTACCTGTTCCGCTTTTCTTCGGTTGACATATACATACACACATTTATTTACACACACACACACACACACACACACACACACACACAATATATATATGAGCTGCATTTCGGTTACGTCAACGTGTGGCACATAGACTGCTGATTGGTCACAAAAATTCATGCGCGATTATCCGGGGTGGGTTCGAGCTGCGCGATTGGCTCAATGAACTAGTCACGCGTATCAGACAAAGGCAACATGCTCTCAAGGTTCTCCTTGATGCTTTAGTGCGCGGGCAAACAGTTCCACCTCGACAAAGTCGCCATTTTAGAACACAATGAGATTAAAATGAACACATGAACAACTTAGTTTTGTACTATGCAATAAGACAAAAGTGGTAAATCGACATATAGTCGTACCATTTTAAGTCACCATGTCACTGTCCCCACCTCGACAAAACACGTAAACGTTATCAAACAATGATTCCATGTTATTTTTTGCTTTTAGCCCTGCGTTCTCGCCGTTCTCCCGTGAGATACGGCCTATGAACACGTCTGCTATACAATGACGCAGCAGCTTCGGCGCCTGAATTGTTTTCCCGTCTAAAACGTAGCAAGTCAAATGTAATTGAAAAGAGACATATTAAACGTTAAAGACGACGAATCGAAGAAAAAATTGTTGTCTTTTCAAAGTAGTATGATGATTCACCCAGTCTACAAGGCCAACAAATAAAATAATCGTACTTTACTCCAGTAACGTTATTCATAAAATATTTCTAAAAGATTAAGGTTGATCAAAAATGCACGATGAATCTACAGGATTACTCAACGTTATCTGTACAGCAGGCCTAATCCAAAATACGAGGCTACATACAATTAAGGGACCTTTAACAATACTAAAACATCACAGGTCAATCGACCTGCTTAAAAACAGATTTAAAGATGAGTTTTCTTAATAAATGTACTGGGATTCGATTTGAAACTTTCTTGAGTAACTAGTGCTACCCACCCCCCACTACCAAAGTTATAGAATTGTAACAATGTCACCTAATTAAACGAAACTCAAGTTACTCAATTTCATTAAATTATGAAATGTATCTTAGCTTAACTAACCTAAACAGAACATACACACAATCACTACATCTTTTTAGCATATCACTGATTAAAAAGCAAAATCATGTCCCCTAAAAATGTCCCTTATAAACCTAAAAACAAGCTCAACAGTCTATACCTCTATTGAGACTGAATAAAACGCAAAAAAGTTAAGATGGCGTTGAAATCCTCATGCTCGAAATATTCCCCTTTCTCTTCTTGTCTTCGGCCACGTTTCTTTATTCAACATATTTCCTTCAAACATGTCCGACTCCTTCTTCCCCATTCATTAGACCGGAGTAGGGGGGAGGGAAAAGTCATGTGATATTCACACAACTAAGCGGCGCAGTGAACGCACGGATTTGAACAAAATTTAAAAGTCTGTGGTCATCGAACAAATGTATTGCCGTTAAAAGACGAAGATTACCAGCAGGATGAGAGTTAATCCATAACATTACAGAGTAATCTATTGTCATCTTCAAGGAAGTATCCAGAACAAAGAATTTGCTTGCAACGTCATCCGTCCTCTGATTGGTTTTAAAAAGTCACGTGACAAACGAACTTCGCCACCAGGAAATAGACTCACTTACTAGTCCCAATATTTCCACTCTTGTAGACAATTGTAAATTATGAATGCAGTATTATTTACGTAGTTCCATTTATGTTATATATTTAGTAGATATGTGGCTAAGCAGCTTACTAACACAGGCATGGCGACGGATCTTTGCTGCCTTTGTGCCGGATTTTGGAGAATATCCACCCCCACATAACAGCAAGCTGCTCTCAGCTTCAGACCACAAAGCTATCATGGCTCGTAATTAATTGGGCAGTTGTTTTCTCCGCTACCGATTATTTAACAGGCGCTACAGTTTGATCATGATTGATACTGAAGAGTAGGTTAAATAGGTCATTTGAGAGCTTTGCGTGTATATCCACATATATCCATAAGTAATAAGTTTTATAGTATTTTAAGGTTTTTATTCATTTATTTTTTATTCATATTATTTTTGACAGAGATGTCCATAATTATTTGTGGCCCACAAGACAGCTCAAAAACACTGCTATAGATTGTGATTAAATAGTTAATAGCCTAATCAATATCAGACCACTTAAACCAGTTTGCAATGACGGCACCTTTGGTCTAAAACTTAACATAAAATATCCTACATCTAAGGCCATCGTTGTAAATGAACTTATTACTAATCATGATTTTAACGCTCTGTGCCTCACAGAGACATGAATTAGACCTGATGAATACTTTGCTCTGAACAGTTGTACATAGACCTCATTTAAGCAGCTGGGATGGAGGTATAGCAATCTTTATACAAAAGCTTTAGGCATGAACCAGCAAGCAGGTTCTCTTCTTTTGAAATTCTTTTTCTTAATATAAGTGATCCAGGAACAAAAAACAATTCTTTTTCATCAATTATAATCTACTGGCCACCAGAGCTGTATTTTTAGTTCTTACAGCAATTTGTCTATCAAGTTTAATACACTCTCGAATAAAGTAATAATTGTCAGAGATTTTAATGTCCACCTTGACAAACCAAAGGATCCACTAAGTAAGACATTTGTATCTATTTTAGACTGCTGGTTTCACGCAAAATATAAAGGGGCCCACTCATTATTGCAGCCGTGACTTAATTTTGACCTTTGTCAACACAGATCATTTATCCATTCTCCCCCAGAGCACTGCAGTCGTAATCTTATATGAGATTTACTTTAGTCATAATATTTGTTAATCACCACGCTATCCTCCACAGCTAGTAGCTTTATCAGAAACCTCCCAGATCTCTCAGCTTCTATCTGCTGTCTGTCTGAACCTACCAAATTAGATATCTTGAACAAGGGCTTAGAGGATACTTGGACTCAGACACCTCAGTCTTCAAGTCTAGGCCAAAAACCTACTTGTTTAGTCGAGCCTTTGGTAATTAGTTTTTCCCATTACCCAAAAAGGTGCAGATCTGGGGTATCATGGACATGAGAGTATTATGGTAACTTGTGAGCGTTGGTGCTGTCGTCTCGCTGCTTTCACATATTCACTAAAGTTTGTTGACGGTGGAGCAAAGGGGCGCTAACATCTCAGGGAGCCCTCATGTCTTTGTTACCTTCTGGCTTTTCCTTTTAGTTAGGCTATAATAGCTAGACCTGCTGGAGTCTCTGCTGCACTCTGCTAACACTGCATACAGTAATTAGTCACTCTTAACAGAACTGTCTGTGTATTTCTTTGCCGAGCTAAACAATTGCCCATCCTGTGCAGTCTGATGCTGTTGCTTCATCTTCCTCGATCGGGTGCCCGCTGCTCGCCCACCCTCTGGACCAGTTTGACCAACATGGAGCTGTCTGCTGTACAACACTGTGCAAACCTCACTTGCATGTCACAGACCCTCCTGATGATACTGCTGCACCGACTCAGACCATTTAATCATAGCCATTGCTTTTTCCCATTTCTGTATTTTAATATTTTAAACTAATGGTAAAACCTTATTTTCTGTTCATATTGCTCTTGTGTTACTGTTTTGCTATCTGGTGTCAACGAGAGGTCTCAAGGTTTCTTCCCCTTGCTCTTAGGGAGTTTTTCCTTGCCACCGAGTGTTGTTACCTGCAATCAATAATCCGATCATAATCGGGTTTCTGCAGTTATATGATTATTCAAATGATCATGTAAACAACATACTCAGATTTCTTAAATCGGAGAAAGGTCTAGAAATCCAAATAAAATATCTGGTAAAGAAAGCTGGATTTTAGCTCAGTAATCTGATTTCTCAGTGCATATAAACTCTTACTCGGATTTCTTTCTGAGTTCTCTGTCTGCACCTGTGCAAAAACAGACCGCAGTACCAGAAATAAGCAAGCAGCATTGCTGCAAGATGGCAGCAAAATACTTTTGGAGCGTTGCTGAAACCAACTACATGCTTGATGACATTAAGGATTTAAATATTCTTCACCTTTTAGATGATGTATGTTCATATCATCAGGTAAAGTGGCGCAATGTTTTAAAAAAATGTCAAATCTTCTTCTACGAGTTTATTGGCTGGTTGCAAAGCAGAAATCTGATTACTGCCCGACTCATGTAGACCCGAAGTTCCCATTATCTGATTACTCAAGTGTATGTAAACACGTTGATCAGATTACTGACAAAATCTTATTTTCTGCAGTTATCGGATTATTGAGTGTATGTAAACGCACTCACTATTGCCATTGAGTTGCTCATAGGGGCTTGGACCTGGATTTTTATGTAAAGTTGCTTTGTGACAACGCCTGTTGTAAAAAGCGCTATATAAATAAACTTTGACTTGACTTGATTTTTCCCTTACATTCACACACTCTTATTTGCAGTGGGTGGCTGTCCACAGCAATAGATGTAGTTCTGGGCTAAGGAAAACATGTTGTGTTAAGTACACTCTTTAAAAAGATGGTGCTTTAACGGTTCTTTACTAAAGAAAGTGGTTCTACATAGAACCATGAACACAAAGAAGCCTTTGCATGAGTAAAGCATCATGAAAGGTTTCTTAAGATCGATGGAATTTGAAAAAAGGTTCTATATAGAACCCTCTACAGCACATTCTGAAGAATCCCTTCATGATGCAAATAAACTTTTAATCATACATAGGGTTATATAAATGCTCATGGTTCTATACAGAACCATTTTCTTTACTAAAGAACCCTTTAAAAGAAATATCTTTTTCAAGAGTGTAACAATAGAAGAACCCTTTTGGGTACCATACAGAACCATTTTTGAAAAGGTTCTATAAAGAACCATCTGCAGCACATTTTCCATCAATGTGAAGAAACCTTTCATAGTGCAAAGAACCCTTTAATCAGGCAAAGGGTTCTTCGAGTGTCATGGTTCTATATACAACCTTTTTTTTTTTTACTAAAGAACCATTGAAGCACCAAATTTTTAAAAAGTGTAGATGCCACTTTGCATTGCTTTGCATTTCTTCTTGTGTTTGTTTTAGTGAAGCCAATGTGTCCTTTTCTTCTCTTTTTTGCATATGCTGGTATTCTGTCATACTCTTGGTCCAGTGTCCTATGATCCAGTCTGTTCAGGTTAGAGCAAGGCAGAACCCAATGCAGATTTAACACAGATTTTATGTAAATTTTATGTAGTAACACAGATTCAAGTAGCAAGTGCCTTTGGTCATCTTATATTTGCATTATGTCATGGGTAAATTTTGACAGAAATCTTCATCATCAGACATTTCTCAAGATTCACCCTGAAGACTGATAAAATGAATGTTTTTCATCATAAGTGTTTTTTGATCACAGACTTGTGTGTATAAATCACAGAATTTACACCTGTATTTTTGTAATCACCCTCTTGGTGCCTATAACCTAGCAGTGTTTTAAAGCATAAACCAGGATGACAGTGGTAGACAGCCAGGATAAAGTTCAGCCTCCACAGGACAGGGTTAGTTTTAACACATTGATTTCAAGCAATTGTTACAGGTAGACCCTCAGAGTGTAACTATCAACCTAGTCTACAGCATCACTTGTAACATTTGCACTTACAGTACTTTTGGCTGAATTGTTCACAGACGGTAGATGCTTGGAATAAAGTTTGAGTTTTCATTAGTAGCAGACATGCTGGTTGCTTGTATAAAAGTTAATCTTGCTCAGTATTCAATTTTAATAATCAATTTCAGTAATCATTGTAATGTTGCTCATTTTACATTATTTAGCAAAAATCAAAATGTGTTAGGCTGTGCCCTGCTCTCCCCTCCTTATGTTCGTACTAGAATGTGCAGATATGTCAAATTCTAGTAACCAGTAACCATTACTAGTGTATTTTAGTAAACTTTTATATGCCGACATTAAGTATGTCACAATATGATTTGCATACTTGGAAGATAGCAGAATTCTTGTGTACAATAATGCAAGTGGTCAGAGTTTTTGTTCTAACTGTTTGTTTTAACTGTTATTCAGACCACAAAGGAAAAAAGCATCCTTGTGTTTTGAAGAATGCAAGTAAATAGTCACCTGTTTTTTTAATGTTTGGACTGGTACTAATACTAGGTATTTCTCAATATTTATAATGATTTTACAGCTTGTGTAGAACAGCTATTTAATGGCCAACAAATTGCTAGCAATGATGTGATGAAAAAATATGTTTTGTGGCTTTAATTGTACTGCGTTGTAAAATACTAAAATGTGTTTTTAGAATGGGCAGTTTTGTGCCAAACCAAACAATAAGATATGTGACATTAATGCATTATTTTGATTTAGCATGGATTTACAGCCCTTTTCTAGGTGTGAACGTTGAAAGGTATTCTCAGAACCATTTGCATTCTCTGAACCATAGACAATGCACCAATCAAATGCCGGAGCTTGTAGAGATGGAAATGATTGGTATGCAGCCCCATTGTGAAACCCTGTATTCTCCACAGGGAGGCTGAGGAACTACTGAACCATCTCTACAAATGGCAAAGATCATAACTCAACATACAGTGTAAATTTGACTAATGATGCTTGTCTCACTAACTCCATCTACTAGAGAAAATTGTTATTGCCATGGGAATATCTGGAATGAAACATGAATTTGATTTGTCTAAAACTAAAGTACAGTATAGAGTACAGTATCATTCCATCATTTCCCAGATCAATTTTATGGTTGTATTTTAGGAATAGATCATTTTCAGGCAACTTAGTTTATGTCAGCTTCTACTAGTGCAGTATAGCTCTAAAAGTACTGCATACCCAGCTCGCAGTGCATCTTAAGATGTCTTGATACATTTTCAAAAGTTTTCTTATGTCAAGACGTGTCAAGAATGTCTTAGAACATATGTAAAGATACTGTCTTTGTCTTGAGACACGAAAATTATTGTTTTAAGACAAGGAAGCAATTATTTTGTGTCTTGAAGATGAGGCATGACTTGAAGGCAGCAAGGGTTCAGTCAATGATTGGCATCTGGCAGCAGGAAGTGGCAGCTCCACCGTCCAGAAATGTGCCACTTGGCGAATGGCACCTGCCATCGATAACTGGCAACGAGTGGCTCAAAACAGGCACAAACCAACAGCTCCTGTGAGTAAAGCAGTGACTCTGGACAGCAGCTACTTGGCTAGGCTAACTAGCATCACATCATAGCACCACCATCAGCCATCAGAACCTGGGAAAAGTGACAGAGGAATGTCGACTTGAAGACTTTGTGCAGATTGTCTATCATTTTGTTGGTTCACTGGCTGTGCTGTTGGGTAGACGATTCTAAGCAGAATGAGCAGCTTTAGCCAAAGGCTGTGCAACAATAGCTGTAACGCTAGCTCGAATAAAGACTCTGCAGGCTTTTGGTGTGGGATAGAAAGCTTGTGATGTACTCAAATTACTGTATTATTTGTAATGTGTGATTCATGCTAAATCTAAACACTGTAAAGATCATTTATCAGTGTATTTATTAAACAACATACAAGCAGCGCAGGCTTGTGATCTTGTTTTTATTCATTCGATTGTATTATTCCTCATGGGCACCTGTCGCTCAGGAGTGCCCCTAACCAAACACCAGTGCCACCTGCCGCTCATCAGTGGCACTCAATTGCTGCTCAGGAGTGGCACTAACTAAATGCCATTGGCACCTGCTATTGACATCTGCCGCTCAGGAGTGGCACTAGCCATCCACACTGACCGAGCATAATCAATGTACTAAGTCTGATTGTAAACATAAGTATTACTATAATTTTGTTCAGTAGTTTTTGGCAGTTTTTTTAATGTTACTGTTATAGGCATTATACATAGTTTGTAAAAAATAGCACTAATATTTAAAATAAAAATTAAATTAAAAAAATACTAATAATACTAATAATTACACTGGGTTTGCTTTGAATAATAACACTGACAAAACGCAGGTAAGTTCACAACATTAAACGTCTGTTACTCAAGTGCATCTCTCTACTTTACACAATGTGTTGGTAGAGGAAATTCTTAGGTGTCACAACATCTGTTCTTGTTGAGAAATAAATAGATTTGTCTCCCATGACTGACAGCCTAGTCAGAATAACCAAGACAACCTAGGGTGTACCAGCCAAATGAAATAATTTGTATATAACAGGGTGATTGTTGCTATGTCAGCGTACAGTACAGAGAACAGGAACGTGTGCGCTTTGAAATAAATAATGGAATAAATTACCGGGCTGGTTAACATTCACAACACACCCTGGTAGCTGCATGTGGAACTGTATTTGAAATGTATCTAATTTATATATAAAAAAATCCGTTATATGTGTGTGTATATATATATATATATATATATATATATATATATATATATATATATATATATAAATAAATAAGGGGTGGGAACCTCTAGGCACCTCACGATTCGATTACGATTCAGAGGGCTGCGATGCAATTATAAAACGATTATCGATGCATCTTTTTCTTCTATACATGATTTCTGTTTTCTTACTGTCTGAGGACTTAGTACGTTTTAAGCTAAGTATTTGTAATGATCCATAATGCATTTATGTCCAATATCTTTTATTAATAAAACAAATGGTAGTGATGTGGCAAGTGAACTGGAAGGCTCTCATTCACTGCTCTTGTTTGAGATGCTGCTGCCACTCATCTGCAATAAAATGCACTGTTAGGGTGAAATAAGATCCAGTGGTAATGGATGACCACGCATGGTAGAGACGGGGGGGCCTCAGTCAGAATTTAAGGTGGAACGGGAAAGTTCAGCAAGAAGCTGGCAAATGAGAAGTGACTTCAGCCTCGTAAAACAGCCAAAAGCTGAAAGACATTTTAGAAGAAACTATTCAACTTTTGAGGAAAGGTTTTCTAGCGGAGATGGAAGAAAAGTGGCTATAGCTAAAGCTTAAAGCAGAGTAGAGTAAGTCCACGTTTTCGTTTATATTGTTTAGCCTATACTAGGACATTAATACAAACTGAGACATACTGGACATTAAATGTTGTGGCTCCCAAGGTGGATTGATTTTTGTTGAAAGGACAAAATGGCTCTTCTTATCATTTGAGTTGTGACTCCTGACCTAACCTGGCTTTTAATGCAGAGGGAGCCGGTCGGATTTCTCGCTCATCCTGTAGTGTTTTTGTTATGCCACTGTGTGTGAACGCTGCTGCCACAGCTGCAGATAAAGGTCGCTTCTTAAACAGTGGGTGCCACTTATAAAGTACATGCTGACAGCTGTCTTTTATAAGTAAATGGCAAGTGCCACTGGCGTTAGTGCCAATCCTGAGCGGTAGGTGCAACTGGCATTTGGTTAGTGCCACTCCTGAGCGGCAGGTACCACTGGCTATCCGTTGCAGATGCCGATGAGGGTCACTGTGTATTGTACAAATGAATGAATAAAAACAAGATCACAAGCCTGCGCTTCTCGTGTGTTGTTAAGCAAATACGCTGATAAATGGTATTTACAGCATTTAGATTTAGCAAGAATCACAAATCATAAATAATGAAGTAATTAGTTTGTATTTAGTGTATTCTGTATTCTTTAACTCTCTGTGCCACAACAAAAGCCCGCAAAGAGTCTATATTCGAGCTAGTGTTAGTGCTATTGTTGCATAGCTTTTGGCTAAAGCTGCTCATTCCGCTTAGAATCGTTCACCGAACAGCACAGCCAGTGAACCAACAAAATGACAGACTATCTGCACAAAGTTTCAAGTCGACATTCCTCTGTCACTTTTCCCAGGTTCTGATGGTCGATGGTGGTGTTATGATGCGCTGCTTGTTAGCCTAGCCAAGTAGCTGCTGTCCAGAGTCACTGCTTTACTCACAGGAGCTGTTGGTAAGTGCCTTTTTTGAGAGGCAGACGCCGTTTCTGTGCGGCAGGTGCCACTGGTGAGTGCCACTAACCGAGCTGCGTGAGTGGCAGGCAGGTGCCGCTCGTTACCAATTATCGATGGCAGGTGCCATTCGCTAAGTGGCACATGCCAGGACATGCCATTTCCGGACAGCGGAGGTGCCACTTCCTGCTGCTAGATGCCAGTCAGGGACTGAACCCCCTCCATAAAACCTCAGCATAGTATTTTTCCTCCTTACTCAAAATGTTATATTAGCAGGAAGTATGTGATTATCTTAACACTTCTGCTTTAGTGTAACATTTAGTGGGCGCTGCAAAGTAAATAAATTGACCTCTAAATTTGTATTTTTTTTAGTATATTGCCCCCCAACTGTCCTTTAGGGATTACACTTTATTTGGTGTGATCGCAGACGTCACAGATAACACTATTTGACTATAAAAATCATAAGCTACCTTATATTGCATATTCATGAACCTTATATTGCATATTCACGGAATTAACTGACCTTCCCACACTTCACATGCTCCACTTTGCTCTACTAGAGTAATATAATAGCTGCTAGGAGACGTCACTAATTTACAAATGCTCAGTTTTTGGATGCAGTAGGGAGAATGTATATGGTCACTCTCTGCATTCTATTCCACATAATGAGACCAAATCAAATTGGCTCAGATTTATTTCTGGGGTTGAAGTAACACAGTACAAGTACACTGCCGACTCATTTGAAAACGGGGCTCAGTACAGCTCTGGATTTGCTGGCGGACTCAAGCTGCATGGAACAGCTTTCCCAACACTTACTGGAGGCAATGTAAATGATAAGATGCTAAATTTTTATTTTTAAACAACAGTCATTGTAATAAACTCAGAATACACAACGAAAGACTCTGGTGAGTTCAATGTCCCGTTTTAATGAGAGAAATGCACCAACGGGCTATTTCTATACACTTGCTACTAGTCCAGCCACAACAAGCAACCGCTTTTCGGCAATGCCCCCCATACCAACACAACAAGGCCTTGACTACTGCCTACTATGACATCTCCCCCTTTTAAATTTAGTTTTCCTCTTGTTAGGATACAACCATGCAGTCATTGCAATAAGCCCTTCAATTAAAGTAACAATTGGGCTTCTTCTAGTACTCTACAAAGCGTTGAGTAATTTCACAAACATTAGACAGTGCTACACTACTGAATTTCCTCTCAAATTAAGTTTACAATCAGCATGTCAGCTAATAAACACAAAGTAACATGTTTCACAAGAACTTTTCCTTTAATGAACAAATATTTTGAAGTTTGTCCTAAACCTAAACTAAAACTTTAGCAGTGTGTTCAACTCAAATGTTTTAACAGTCCACTCCTTGCCCCACTTCCCCTCACAACATGAGATTACTCCTATAGGTCCATTTTCTCTACTGGCCTACTGATTCTGCCAGATCTAGTCCAGATCAGCCCATCAGCGTTTGACAGTCTGTTCCCTTTTGGGGCATAAGAATGGTCATCTGAACTTGTTGGGGTATTAGGCATCTGATTAGAGCCATAATATGCAGTAAGTTTGGGTGTGGATTTTGCAACCACATCCGGTGGTCCTGAGGGCACAGCCTGGAGGTGATGACAGTTACATCGGAATGTATTTCCTTGTTTTGGCTATGATGTAGGACCTCGGTGTCACACTCTCGTTGGTCACTACTGCAGGTGTCAACCAGAGCTTTTGATCATCTAGCTTGGTTAAGACATTGTCAAGACCTGGTTGCAGTGGGGTTAAACATTTTGCTCCATGGCGTTTGTTTCAGTAATGGGCATGTTTTCGCTTTTCCGTGGCATCCCTGGCCTTGATGCACTTTCTGCTAGGCTACTTGGGTAGCAAGTTGCTATCAAGGGTGGGCATGGTGATACGGATCTTACAGCCCATAAGTAGTGCAGCTGGGCTGGCGCCTGTACTGCTGCATGGTGTGGCTTGGTGGCACAGTAGGGCAAGAAGAGGATCTTTTAATTTTAATAGTCTCTTTGCAGTTTGGACAGCTCTTTCAGCATGTCTGTTTCCTTGTGGATTGTGTGGGCTGGAGGTTATACATCAATCAGGCATAACATTATGACCATCTTCTTGTTTCTACGCTCATTGTCTATTTTATCAGCTCCACTTACACTGCAGCACTGCTGTGTCTGATCCACTCGTACCAGCACAACACACACTAACACACCACCACGTCAGTGTTACTGCAGTGCTGAGAATGATCCACCACCCAAATAGTACCTGCTCTGTGAGGGTCCATGGGGGTCCTGACCACTGAAGAACAGGGTAAAAGGGGGCTAACAAAGTATGCAGAGAAACAGATGGACTGCAGTCTGTAATTGTAGAACTACAAAGTGCACCTATATAGTAAGTGGAGCTGATAAAATGGACAATGAGTGTAGAAACAAGGAGCTGGTCATAATATTACGCCTGATCAGTGTATGTGAGAAGTCGAGCTCTTGAGCTAGTTCTTTGAACTCTGCGCTAGTAAATTGAGGCTCGTTGTCACTAACCACTTCTTTTTCTATGCCATATCGGGCAAAAGTAGCTTTAAACTGTGTCGCCACTTGAGCACTAGTTGTTGTCGGCATGTGCAGTATTTCTAGATGCCTGGAGTAGTAATCTGATACCACTAGATAATTTTGCTTATTGTGTTCACACAGGTTTATGCCAGTTCTCTTCCATGGTCTGTCAGGAAGTGACGTGCAGAGCAATGGTTCCCTGGATTGAGCTTGTCTTAGCTTACGGCATGATTGGCAAGATAAAACCTTGTCTTTGCTTTGGGACGATATACCAGGCCCCCATACTGAGGTTGAGTATCTGAGCTCTCAGTGCCTTTAGGTATGACTATTTGGTTACCCCTGATTACTTACCCATTGTGCACAGACAGTTCACTTCTCACAGGGAAAAACTCTCTAACACTGATACATGTTTTCTCAATGTGCTCTGGCCATCTTGACTGTATGTACCTGCTCAGAACTTGCAATCTGTCATCTGCTGCTGTGGCAGATCGGATGCTGACCATTTTCTCTTTTGTAGCAGCCATGCCACTGATGATGGATGCAACATAGCACTTCACATCCGTGTGTGTGTCGCTGTCATTCTCTGTGTCTCCCGAGGGGCTCCTTGACAGAGCGTCAGCTATGACCAGGGTCTTGCCCGGTGTGTACTTCACTGTAGGGTTAAACCTCATCAGACTCATCAATAAGCTCTGGCATCGAATTGGTACATTGTCCAGGTCTTTGGAGTTGATCAAAGGGAGCTTGTGGTCTGTTATCAATTTGAATCCCTCTAGGTCATACAAGTATTTTCCAAATCTCTCGCAGGTCCAAACGCTCGCCAAGCACTTCTTCTCTATCTGGGCGTACCTGGTTTCAGCCTCACTCAGACGTCGGGAGCAGTATGCCACGGTTTTCCAATCTTGCCCATGGAGTGGCATACCACTGATAAAACTGATGTAGGCTTGTTGACATTGTAATATGTGAGAGTCGGTGATGTTATGAGCAATTTTTTGATTTGTTGAAATGCTGACTCCTGTGCAGGACCCCATGTATCTGGCAAAAGGAGTTATAAAAGTTGTAAGCCTCTGGCTATCTTTGTCAAGGGGAATTTGCCAGAACCCTGCCACTGCATCTAATGACGAAAACAGTGTGGACCCGCTCAGTCCAGCAATAATTTCCTCTGCTGCTGGTAGTATAAACCTCTCTCTCTTAACAGCTTTGTTAAGCCTTTTAATATCTGCACAGATACCTCCTTTTCCTGATTTCTTTGGTGCTGGCACCATAGGTGCACACCACTCTGTGGGTTCAGTCACGTTTTCTATGATGCCATTAACCTCCATTCTCTCTAGTTCCTCCTTTATGGGTTTCAAGAGTGGTATGGGAACTCTGCATGCTGTGTGGACTGCGTAGGGTTGGGAATTCTCCTGCAGCATGATTTTCACTGGCTGTGTCTTGAGCAGACCAAACTCTTCCCCCGCATTGCAAACCTAGAAAACTCTTTCTACTAGGCCCATTGTCTGAGCTACTGGTCTGCTGAGTAGGTTATTTATACTCTCACCTCTGATGACAAAGACTTTGAATAAATACATTTTGTTCTTGTACTCTGTGTGTGCTGTGAATTGGCCTGCACACTTCAGACGTCCCCCTGGGCCACTCAGTGCAGCCTTAGCATCAAGCAGCTTTTTCACTGGAATTAGCGTTTTGAATATGCCTTCACTCATAACACACACGTCAGCCCCACCCCAGTATCTATTTTAAAGCTTACTGGTTTGCTACCTATATTGAGCTGTACTGTCCATTCATCATTATCCGTGACAGTGCTGTTGACTGAGCCTAGAAGTAAGATGCTTGCACCTCCTCCTCTGTAATTTCACTCACCAGTTTGCTTCTGCACATCCTTTCCCAATGCTCTATTTTCCTGCACCTATTGCAGGTAGACTTGACATTTGGGCTGGACATTTATCCATTTTCTTGTGTGGTACATCTGCCACATTTTTTACTTTGGTCCTTGTCCTTGTCCATATCTCTGTTTTGCCTTGGCCATTTTGTGTGTTTTCATTGCCCCTGTGCTACCTCTTGTATGACACATGCAGCCTCGCCTTGCTGGAAAACTTGAGCTTTCACCTCCTCTGACTGACAGATCTCCTGCACTGTCATGTCCAAATTGAGATTTGGTATGAGCTGCAATTTTCATGACAGTTCTTTATCCTGGATTCCCACCACAATTCTACCTTTTATGTGCTCCTCACGATCAGCTCTATCGTGAATGACGTTATGCTACGGAATAAAGTAGGCATCAAACTTGGCCATTACTACATTGTAGTTTGTATCATCTTCTGCAAAAGTCAAAGAGCTAAAAATATTCTCTGCCTCCCTGCGTAAGGCATAAATGAGAGTGCTCACTTGCACGTTGCCCTCCTCTTTATCCAGCTTAGTCACCATCCAATAGTGAGTGAAGCGTTTCTTCCACTTGGTCCACTCTCCTGGATTCTCCTGGATTAAATCATAGTACTTTTACTTGAGTTAATTTTTAATGAAATACATCTACTTCACTACTTTAATTTTTAATAACGTTACAATGTAAAAATAAACTATTACCGTATCAGGTCATAAACCAATAAGAACAAAGAGTGGTTAAATTCAAAAGATTCACCATTAAAAAAACAGCAGCTCCAGCAGAATAAACACTACAGAGATGTCCAGTTTAGTGGAGAAGAAAAGAGTAGAACTTAACCAGCACACAGGAGGAACACACCGCATCCAAACGGTCATCTGTATTAATTTTCGTATGAACTAAAGAAAACGGCGTTATTATCAATGGCCAAACACAAAACCTGCGAGATCTCTGCTTTCACAACTCGACTCCAGCCTGGCAGCATTAGCCGAGCTAGCTGATCCAAGCTAAACAGGTACTGTGTTTACAGTTTTCTTATTTCTTTTATAATGCTTCTGTTTATTAAACTTGAAATCTGTTGCAAATATTTTATTACAAGTGCCTGTCAGCTACTTTAGTTAACAGGTGTAACCCATAGCATACAGTTTACCCGTTTACGATACAGCCTAGTTTAGTACCGCAGTAAAGTTGGCTTGCAGTTAGCGATTCAGACTTCCATCAGCTATAACGTTGATATTGGTATCGGAGAGAGAAAGAGGAGCGGAGATATTTTATGGCTGTAAATGAAAACCTTGCAAACTGTGATGTGTGTAAGAAGGCTATTCGCTACTGTGGCAACACCACCAATGTATACAAACAATGAAAAGCCACGAGAAAGAGAACTCCAAACTGCAAAAGAAACGAAGAGAGGAGGGAAATCCCTCAGTCAGACCTAGACCCTCGGCACAGAGACAGAGGTCACTGGCAGAGTACTTTCAGAGAGGCAAAGATTATCAAGGTAGCTTATATAGTGGTATATTATATTATTGTTTCTGAACAAAAACCTCTAACTGAAAAAAAATTGGTTTTAAAACATTCATTTTTCAGTAGTAATTTTGTGCAGAATTCTTGTTTGCAAATTAAGTTCATTACAGTAATATTTTTTTTTTCTTATTTGCCTAAAAACTTTGCTGTCCTGGGTTTAAACACGCACATGATTAACTAAATAACAGTGGAAAGGAAAAATCACTTAGTAGTCATGGAAATGTATTCAGATTTACCATACTGATTATAGATTCATCTCATAAATCATGACACACTACTCTCCCCTACATGAAAGTACATAAGCTGCTTTTATAAGTAAAAAGTCGGTATTGGCATCAACGATACTGATTTGTAAATTCAGATGACGTCATTTTCCACACCAAAATCCGCCAACAATACACATCAGTGTTTTATTTTCTAAAGCTTATAACTTCAGACGTTGAGCTCTCAGATGAATAAAACCAGGTTCAAACTGACCAGGCTGATTTGTAAAAAAATTCACAGTTCTTGTAGATCGCATGTGAAAGTACGGAATGTTTGATTGCTCCATACAGCTGTATCTCCTTAGGATTAAGACTATCTGACTTTGGAGTTTAATTTCATATACAGACATTATCAATAACCTTGCAAATTAACTTGTTATACATATTATTTGATTTGTGAAAATATTCAAACAGATTTTGTGATATTTTATTGTTTTACACAGGTCTAGTTTCATTATTATGCATACAAAATTCAGTATTTCTATTATTTGCCCAGTAATACACATGTAAGGAGATGAAAACAGGCTAGAATTGTTTGTCAACCATTGATTAAAAAGGTTTTGCACAAAAAAAAAAAATGAAAAATGTGATTTTAACTTTGGAACACAATTTAATATATGTACACTACCATTAATCATGCAATGTTGGTTATTACCTGATCTGTAAAAACAGCCTTATTGAAGATAACTTGTTGACTTATTAACTGAAATATTAATCGCTGGTACAGAAACTCAAAGAAAAATGATTTATGAGAAACTTGGTTCTTTAGCTTCATACACTGTAAAAAATGTGACCAATAATTACTTAAAAAAATTATGGCAACAAGTGACACATAATAAAATCGAGTAGATTTTAATAACCTAAACTTTGATTAAAATGCATTAAATAACTGAACTAAATTTAAGCAAAAGAACTTAAGTAAATGTTAATACAAGCAACAGTTAAAATGTGTTGTATTTAGTAATATTATGCCACATTATGAGTTAATGTAGCACACAAATATTTAGTAAATACAAATTAATTTAACAAGGAAAATTTAGTAATATCTATCAAGTGTCTGAGCAAAATTACTTTATATTTACTCAATATCTGGGGAAAATTTATTTACATGTACTAAATATCTGGGGAAAACTGGTGTATATTTACTACACTTTACTACAGCTGTGGTTGCCAGAACTTCACCATAAAAATATAGTGGCAAGGTATGAGACATTACAGTATGCTTTTTTGGCAACCGTAAATTTCACTGTTGAGCACTGTTGCTTGTTTACGGTGAATTACTGTGAAAAAAAGCATATATTGTAAATCTGTATACAGTACATTATTTTAAAAACAACAGATATACTGTTAACATAATTACAGTCTATCAGTGATAAACACAGTACAACCATATGACACATTACAGTATTTTATTGCAAAGTTCAACTTTACAGTAAATTACCGGCAGCTATAGTTGCCAGAATTTAACCGCAAAAAATACAGTACAGCACATAAGGAATTACAATTAGTTGGCATAGATTTAACAGTCAACAACTGGTAATGATAAATTACAAAGGAAATAACAAATAACACTCGTTACAATCCAAGGTACAGACTATTTTGATGAACTTTAAGAGACTTTTTCTTACATGATTCAATAAAATGTCCAGGATACTCACAAAGCAGTGCTGAGATCCTGAAAAAAAACAGCATGCATCAATATACATAAAGGATAATCCTCGGTGGAATGAATAAAGATCATGAAAAGAATTAGCCACTTGCCCTGGTTGATCAAGAATAATTAGTCATTGAGTCCCGACTTGACCAAAGAGGGTGCTCATCATGGGATAGAGTCTGACACTGACATGATGTTGGATGATTACTGGAACTTAAAGTGTGCACTGTCACCAGTTCTGCATAAGGACTCACATGTTGACCATCAGGTGTTCACTAGCGACCGGCACAACCTTCTTTGTAGCCAAAAAACAGAAACAAAGAAAAAGTTAGATTGATGGGGGGCTTGAGCATGGAGGCCTTCTGTTGCTCAATTGATCTCCAATGAAGTATACACGGGAGAAACCAGAATTCTGGAATACAGTCTTGCCGGTCACTTTTATAATTGATAGAGTTTGGGAGTGAAAGGTTAAAAAAGGTCACATTTCAATGCTAAGACATCATCAGCATTTGTTTCACCTCCATCAACTAGCAGCCTAAATGCGCAGATGCCTCCAGTCAATCAGATTCCTTAGCAACAAACTACTACACCCTAACAACCACCTGTCACTATCTGACAACCACCTAATACATCTTAGCAACCTTGTACTTCACCTTAGCAAGCGTAACAACCCAGCAGCCACCTTATGCACCTACACTGTAAAAAAAAAAAAAATTAGTTTGTACAAGAAAAAAACCTAATACCAATTTTCCCTAGCTTTATCTTGTTCGGTCAACCTCTGTAAATTACTAGTTTTACTGAATGACATCTGTCAGCACTAAAATATTTAGTTGAGCTAACACAAGAATATTTGTTTTGCTTAGTACAACTAGTCTCAAGCAAAGAGGATAAGAAGGACAACACAGGTGAACACAGCTGATTAATCAATAATCTGCCATTGTTCTAAGAACGTAATATATACATTATCATATATTAAGCCACTATATACTATATCATGTCTTGAAAAGTTCACAATTCTTAAAGCTCACCTGTGCTCACAGGTAAGCATACATGAACTGATGATACCAGAAACCTTTAGAAACGATTACGGTGCATTAACTGTCTAAGCAAAATATATACAGAATTCAGACATATTGAGTGGAATAGCAGGTAACTGTTACAACAGTGTTAACAAAAAATACAAATTAAATTACATCACTGTACTTGATTACATGTATACACTTACTGGCCACTTTATTAGGTAATGCTGCCTTGTATTTACTTACTTTTCTATTGAATCAGGTCCATTACATATATGTGCACTTTGTAGTTCTGCAATTGCAAATGGTAGCTGATCTTTTTCTCTGCATACTTTGTTATCCCCCTTTCACATCATTCATCAATGATCAGAATCCGCCAAGACCACCACAAAGCAGGTATTATTGGTTAATTCTCAGCACTGCAATGACACTGACACAGTAAGTGTGGTACTAGTGTATCAGATATAGCAATGTTTTAATCACCTCAGTGTCACTGCTGGACTGAGAATAGTCCACTGATGAAGGAATAGAGGATGACCAACACAAACTGTGCAGCAGGAGATGAGCTATCGTCTCTGACTTTACATCTACAAGGTGGATTGACAAGGTAGGAGTGTCTAATAGAGTGGACAGGGAGTGGACACAGTGTCCAACAGCACTGCTGTGTCTGATCCACTCGTAACACACACTAACACACGAACACCACATCAGTGTTACTTCAGTGCTGAGAATGTTTCCTGAATAATACCTGCTCTGTGGTGACCCTGTGGTAAAAAGGGAAGGGGGGGGGCACTGTATACAAAGAAAAAGATGGACAGTCTGTAAGTCACGAGTACTGTAAAAAAGAGCCAGTGAGCATATATGTAGAATATGTTTGGGAGAGAGAATGAACATTTGAATCCTACCTGTTAAATATACTCAGCTCTTAACAAGTCTCTGGTCAATTTCTTTGTCACATGCAGTTTGTGACAATGGATTGCTGACTGCATCTAAAATGAACAAATAAGTGAGCAAAATTAGTAATAAACACTCACCATACAAAACATAAGGATAAAGAATCCTGAACAAACAGTAAACAGTGTCAAACATAAATCTACAAAGTAACAAGAAAAAACAAAGGTATATGCAAAACAATACAAGGAAGAGCAGGTTACTGTGAATAAAATTGTACTATGTCTTTTACAATAGCACACAAGCTTTAAAGTTCCAGTTTTGCAAAGCAAAGAAAAAAGCAAAGCAGGTGAGTCAAATACATGTTACAATACATAATACTGACAATGTCTTGGGCTAAAAGGTGTAATAAAATATTTAGCGTAAGATGTATTAATATTACAAAGAGCAATACCATAAGGATACTATAAATTAAAGTACCCAGGACAATTCCTGATCAGTTGAGAACCAGAAGCAGCAGTGGATGGCTGTAAAACATAAAACATTTGGTAAAGGTTTAAAAGACTAGCTTCAAGAACTGAAACAGATACAGGCACATTTATGTTGGCTAGAAGAAGAAAATATAACATAAGGATAAGAAACAACAGATTTCACAAACTTTAGTGTGATATAGGATTGTTAGCATGTAAAATCACTTGGCAGCTAGTTGCCAAATCGTAGCTCAGTTGACCTTATTAAATTAATGCTTTAACTGTACCAGTCACCCAACATCTCCCCCTTAGATTTCTGTTTTTATCCTCTAAACTCGTGTGAGAAAAGCATCGAACATGCTCTGTGGTGTGTGAGCCCGTTAGTCTACTGGCCACCAAGCTAACAGCCTCACACATGACAGACTGTAGTTAGTTACTCGACCCAGTCACTCGACGTCTCCCGTTCAGATTTGAGCCCATCATGGGTTATAGCACAGGTTAGCCGGAGTGAACCAGTCGTCCAGCAGAGCTAATAGCTATCTTAGCCTAAGCTCGCGCATACATATCTAAGCTAGCTAGGTTATTTAGCTAGCTAGCAACTCTAACAAGTGAACACACTAGTTTATTATACCATAAATTCGACACCGTCTCACTTTAAAATTGTAATTTAGCTAAAAAAGTGCCTCTCATATTTTGTGAGAGCAAACAGTCATCTAAAAGAGGTGACTCGCTAGCGAGCTAGTTAGCTCTTAACTGTTAGCAAGTGACGCTTATTTTCGTTTTGATATATAAAGAGTTCAACATTCACAAATTACAGAATTAGGTTTGAATAAATATCCGATTGAAAAACTGCTGCTACGTCAAATAAACCAATAACTTATTCACCAAATGCATTCTGATTCCTTTAGAAGTTTCCAGAAGCGGCTCTAGGCGTGCAGTGTCGCCTCTGTGGTGAAAAGTTCGGCTCGGAGCTCAGTACGGGTGTAATCTGCTCTCCTCAATACGGGTAGAATCCGTACCCCAACAGCAACATCTGCAATTTAAGTCCATGCCATGCTTCTATGCTAATCAAAATTAAAATGCAATAGCTAGCTGCTATCTTAAATTTGACTTACAGCGCAGGAAATTTGACATGTTTGGTAAGCTGCAGTAACTTAAAAGAATGGGCAACTGCTACAGCAACCTACTTGGAAATTGTTTGTTTCCTAGCAATAATAAAAAGGTCTTACCTTTGGGAAGCTGTCACTGGTGTCCATGAGGCACAAAATGCGTTGGGCAGAAGTGTGAGGTGATTAAAACCAATGACCTCCCAATGAGTAAAATCTATCAATTTTCTGCATCGTTGTTGTTCCTGATAAAACATAAGTAAATTCTACTCAATGTATCACAGCTAATTTAATTAAACCAAAACTGTGTAAAATGCAATTAATAAATCATTCACATTTATTGGATTCAGCTCAGTTTGATTTCTAACTGAACCTGAGCCTTTTTATTATGTAGAGTTACTATTAGTTATTTAATAAATATTGATTAACCCCAGTCCCACTTTTTACAGTGTATACCAAACCTGAAGTACGAAATCTGGGTGTGATCTTAGGCTCTGAGCTCTGTTTTATCCCGCATGTAAACACAGTCACTAAAGTAGCTGTTTATCATTTGAGAAATATCGCTAAAGTTCGGCCTTTTCTCTCTCAGAGCGACGCAGAGAAATTTGTTCATGCATTTGTTACAAGCAGACCTGACTACTGTAATACTGGTCTTCCTAAAAAAAACTATACATTCCTTGCAACTCGTACAAAATGCGGCAGCGCGCATCCCAACAAAAACAAAAAGACAGATCATATATCATTCCCGTTTTAAAAGAACTGTACTGGCTACTTGTATCATTCAGGATAGATTTTAAAGTTCTGCTACTAGTTTTTAAAGCTCAAAATGACTTAGCACCTGCTTACATCACAGAGTCTGTCTGTTTATGTTCCAGCATGAAATCTAAACTGTGAAACTCAATTCCACCTTTTATTAGACAGTCAAGCTCAGTGCTCACCTTTAAGAAGCATCTAAAAACGTATCTCTTTAACTTAGCATTTAATTAAAACTTAACGTCTCGTAGTATTTATCTTCTAATTCGATCTGTTTCATTTTCTTCTAATTCTAAATAAATACTTATGTTTTCTTGTTTAAAAAAGCAAAGTATTGTTTCTGGTTAAGAACACAGTTAAAAGAACACACTTCCGTGTTCTTGACTTCTGGATTTATTATTTTCCATCAACAGCACATGTGATTTAGTTTAATGAAGGGCAGTGCAAAAGTATTAGAAATCTGACATTATTTAAAACCATTTTCTTGGCGATGAGTACGTTTTTGATTGTAAAAACACAATACATCATTAGAATAAATTCAAAAAGTAGTTCCAACCTCCCCGTCGCATGGATTTGTTCAATTTCATCTCTAGCACAAAGAGCATAAAGAAGTATTAATTAGCCAAACCAGGTATGAAATGATATATTGATTTTATTTGCAATTATTGTTTATCTGTGTTTTTCTCAGCAAATACATGTTTACCGACCAGTTTTAGGTGGCCATAATTTTGCTCAGTACTTTTATTTATTTCAGGGCTTAAAGCAAGAAACATTTCTGTGCCTGTAATGTGTTTGGGGGTTGGGAGAAAGAATGGAAAAAAGGGGGGTTCAAGAAATAAAGAAATTAATTAATTGAATATGAACATTATTGTATATACTATTAACAGAACTGAAACAAATAAATAATAACAAATAGTACAGTAACAAGCTGAGCAAGACAAACAATGTATGGTAATTATTATCTAAGTCCAAGCACAACCCTTAAAGCCACAAAGTATATCCAATATGCCTATCCTTCAGACTTGTCATCGTTTCTCTTTTGATCTCTGAACACCATGTCTAGCATACTGTTGTCAAACAATGGCCAAATTAATCCAAAAGATCATGATGATATTAAAACAAAACAAATTGCCTAATAATTGCAATAGACAATAGACAGCTTGCTCCAGGTTCAAAAATTAAAATAAAGCTTTTATTAAAGATTAAGTCTTCCCAACAGACAAGTGTTAATCTGAGGTGGCCCAGGCAGTACCTGACCAACCGACAAAAACCCACAACTTTTATACCTTTCACCTGCCTTCTCCCTGCGCCTCCCAAATATTTCTTCACTTGATTTTTACACCACTGTCTCCAAAGCACATGCTATTATGACCTCATTGAAAACCATTATTTTCAAACCTTTCATTAGGATTACATTGTTTCTTTAATTATTCTTCATATCACTATTGATATCACTATTTTTCTTATGAAGATTCTTCCATTATTTCCAAACTGAGAAATAACATATTTTTCAAAAAATAATCAGAGGTCAAAGCCACAACCAGGCCTAGGCCTTTGAACTCTTTTTATTTTATTTATTACTTTAATTTTTCAGAAAGCATTCTTAATAATATGTGGTTACAATTGAGTCTCTACACATGTGCTCCATGGCCTTTGATGAGACCCATTTGGCACTCACTAATACAATTTGTAACATACTCAAGATCACACTGGCATACAGAGAGAAAGAGAGCTGCATATACACAGAGAGAGCCATGCAGCATAATATGAAAAAATGTCCCTAGCGTGGACAAATGCATTATTGAACTTGCACTTGGGCTACAGTGTAAATAAAGTTAACCTTTAAATATATGGTTCTTTATGGTTGTATACATACAGATATAGACATACTCTTGACGCAACAATTTAAAAAAAATGCAAGTATATCGCCCGTAGACTGATAATTAAGTAGTAAGCCATGAAAGGCCTTGTGTTACTGCAATTTTTTCATGAGGAAGTGTTTTTTAGGAACGACGGGAAGCGGCGTAAAAGAACCTGGTTGTCCATCTTTGCATATTCTGGTCATTTCATGAACTTTCTAGCTTTTTGTTGTCTAATAATGAATATATCATAACAGAAAACTGTTTGATGCAAAAACCTTTGCTTTATAAGTACTTTTTGGTCACCAAATTACCAGCACAAGACTTATTTAGCACAAGCTAATGGTGCCCCTCTTCCCACGCTGGTGCTGAATCTCAAACAGCCTCCAGCCTTCTACATAGTGCACCACATAGGTCTTTAAATACTGGCTCATCCACCCCAACAGTGCATAATATGGCAAACAAATAGCCATTTGGGATTCAGCCGACAAAAAATGCATCTGGCTATAGAAGCTAGAATTTCAAAACTTCTATAGCAAACTAACTATGGAGCTATTTGAGATTTTGCCTGGGTTTGACGCTACTTAAGGCAGATCTGACTGAAACACAGATATTTGAAACGTGAAAGTCATTCAAGTGACATTCTTTAACATTTTAGAGTGATGTTTTACAGTGAATCATTTCACATGTATTTTAATTCAAGTGTGTGATATTAATGATGGAGTTGTTTAACATGTTTGCTATCTTTTAGCCTGTTAGATAGCTGACCTGCCTAATTCTAGTTGAGAAAATAAGTTGTCAGCCCCCTGACTTAAACAAAAAGGGTTTTAACTTCATCACTACTCTTGGTGGTCCATGCAAGCAGCATTACAATCATAATTTATTCCATTAAAAGCACAATGCTTTTCGTTACATGGCGCAGTAATACTGAATTCAGTTGTTGTGAGGTGGTCAGAAGTGTTCTTATATTGAGTATTTTAAAACAGCTTTGAACGCAGCTTAGCGAATCAGAGTTTAGGACCAGAACTATGAGTTTTATCTATTTTCAATCCAAAACAACCTGGCCTGGTACCGGAGAACTTTAAGCCATATTACAGTTTTATATGTGTTATAACTTTATTTATTCAATCATTTAATCTTTTAATCATTGTTTAAATGTTTGCGTGTATCATATATGTATTCAGAGCAATACCAGAAAATCAGTCTTGTGATCACATGTGTTGCTGATGGAAAATAACAAACAGTGGAAAAGAAAAGCTAATTTGATTTGCAAGTTTTCATTCTTTGCCTCTTGACAGCTACACACACTCTCAGACTCATACAATTTAGTTTTCTTCTCACAGTGGACAGAAAAGATGGACAGGAAAGATGGACAGAAACATCTGTGAATTTTCCAGATCTGAGATGAGAGTGGAGTGGATTAGATTAAAATGGTGTGTAATAGAGCAAACCCAAAATCTAGAATAAACCCAAAAATATACAGCACAGTACTCTGGTACCAGGATCGGGAAAGACTGTTAATTTCAAGAAACATACACTCCACAGAATGGCACCAATAAAACATAGGTCTCAATAACAAAAAGTGAAGCATTGCATGCCTTTTGAATAAACTTTTATAAAACAAGTTGGATTTCAAGAAAGAATAAATTCCCCCTTTCCCCTCCGAAAATAAACATTCAGTCCTCTCACATACATTTTGAGGGTATGATTAAAAGTCAGGTTAGGTGCAGTCTCCAAAATAAACCATTGAGGGCGCTCTCTTAGCATGTAGAAGTATTCAACATACACATAATGAAGGGACTTTCCACACCTTTTTACTTTGCGTTACACCTTTGGGAATATCAAAGTCACACCAGGGAACTGACAGGCCATCCTATTGAATACACATCACAGTAGTTTAGTTTATCATTCTTGTAATGGGTGAACTTGTTTAAATGATGAAGAGATGAACTGGATCAAAGATGAATTCGAAGAGGCAGTAAAATACAATGTATTTGGGAAAGCATAAAATTAAGCATTCATCAGTATACATTTCTAAAAGTCAGAGGCTGTCAAATACATCATAATAGATTAGTGTCAATACAAAGCTAATATTGAAATGGCAGTGCTAAATAAAAATACTAGATTTTTTTTTCTACAGAAGAGAAATTGTCACGTTACAACCATAACTTCATAATGAACGCATGAACATTATAAGTCCTCAAATGAACCCTGAGCAGGACTGAAGCTTTTCTCTTTTTGAGCTATGTACTCTGTATCTGGTTTGGCAGGTGGTGTATGTCTAATTGTAGATTAAACTATTAGCAGCTAATGTATGTGTGTGTGTGTGTGTGTGTGTGTGCGTGTGCATGTGTATGTGTGTGTGTGTGAGAGAGAGAGAGGGAGGAACAGAGAAAAAGACAGAGAGAGAGAGAGACAGAGAGAGAACAAAGTCTCAGAGATCCTATTTCTCAAACTGTAAGCTAAACCCCACTCCTCAGTAGACATCAGGTTTGGCTTTGGCATGTCACCACTCACAGCTGAATCTGATGCTACAGCAAACATGTGGAAGAACAAAATGAAAAAGTGAAAAGAAAGTGAAAGAGGATTTTCCAGAGTGGTAGAGTCAAGTGCACATAGATGGCACGGCCATACGCTTTTTGTAATAGATGCACCCAGCTCAGCTTTAAAAAGGAGTCAAATAATTCATTAGTGTTCAACAGCACATAGACTCACTAACCACTAGCTATTAGTTACATTGTTTCTACACTCATTCTTAGTGTTTGTTTTATCAGGTCCACTTACCATTTATTTGCACTTTGTAGTTCTACCATTATAAATTGTAAAACCTTGTTTCCGAAAAAGCTGAGATGCTGTATAAAACATGAATGAAACAGAATGCTGATGTGCAATGATGTGCGAATCATTTAAACCCATATTTAATTAAAAATAGTACAAAGGCAACATATCACATGTTAAAACTGAGAAATGTTATTGATGTTTGAAAAATATATGCCCATTTTGAATTCGATGCGAGCAACACACCTTTTTTTAACAGAACTCAGGAACTATGGAGACGAATTGCTGTAAATTTAAAAGTGAAATATTTTGCCATTCTTGCTTGATAAAGGATTTCAGCTGCTCAACAGTCTCCTTTGTCATATTTTTATTTTTATAATGCGGCAAATGTTTTTAATGAGTAACAAGCCTATACGGCAAACAGGCCAGTTTAGCACCGGACTCCTTTACTAAGGAGCTTGTGCTGTTGCAATACATGCCAAATGTGTTTGAGCATGGTCTTGCTGAAATAAGCAAGGTCTTCCTGAAAAAACATCATCCGAATGGCAGCATATGTTGCTCCAAAACCTGTATATATAGTTTAGCATTAATGGTGCCTTCACAGATGCACAAGTCACCCATGCCTTGTGCATTAATGCAACCCCATACCATCACAGATGCTGGTTTTTGAACTGTGCGCTGATAATGAGCTGGATGGTTTCTCTATTCTTTAGCCTGGAGAATGCAGAGTCCATGATGTCCATAAAGAATTTCAAATTTTGATTTGTCAGACCACAGGACGCTGCTGCTGAGGGCCTGAAGATGGGCACATAGAGATTTCTCTGGATTTTCTGACTCATTTAATGATATTTTGTATCATAAGCAAACAAATCCCCAAGCTCTTTGCTATTTTATGTTGAGAATCGTTATCCTGGAATTGTTGCTCTAATTTCCCATGCAGTCTTTCACAGAGTGGTGAACTGCCCCTCTATATATATATATATATATACACACACAATATTGCCAAAAGTATTCACTCACCCATCCAAATCATTGAATTCAGGTGTTCTAATCACTTTCATGGCCACAGGTGTATAAAACCAAGCACCTAGGCATGCAGACTGCTTCTACAAACATTTTTGAAAGAATGGGTCACTCACAGGAGGTCAGTGAATTCCAGCGTGGTACCGTGATAGGATGCCACCTGTGCAACAAGTCCAGTCATGAAATTTCCTCGCTACTAAATATTCCACAGTCAACTGTCAGTGGTATTATAAGTGGAAGCGATTAGGAACCACAGCAACTCAGCCACGAAGTGGTAGGCCACATAAAATGACAGAGCAGGGTCAGCGGATGCTGAGGCACATAGTGTGCAGAGGTCGCCAATTTTCTGCAGAGTCACTCGCTACAGACCTCCAAACTTCATGTGTCCTTCAGATTAGTTCAAGAACAGTGCGTAGAGAGCTTCATGGAATGGGTTTCCATGCCCAAGCAGCTGCATCCATGCCTTACATCACCAAGTGCAATGCAAAGCGTTGAATGCAGTGGTGTAAAGCACCGCCACTGGACTCGAGAGCAGGTGGGGTTGTTTTTCAGGAGTTGAGCTCAGCCCCTTAGTTCCAGTGAAAGGAACTCTTAAGGCTTCAGCATACCAAGAGATTTTGGACAATTTTATGCTCCCAACTTTGTGGAACAGGAGGGGTCATCCTACCCACCCAGAGAGAGCGAGGCCAATTGTGCTCTCTTGGACTCCCAGCTACGGATGGCTGTAGCATCACCAGGGATCGAACTTGCGATCTCCTGATGATAGGGCCAACGCTTAGGCGGTCGCGCCACTCGGGAGCCTGTGTTTGTATGTTTACCGCTTGTTAACTTTTGGCATCCAGAAAGCTGGTGATCTCATCCAATAGGACAACTTGTGGCTGTCTGATCAGAGCTCTGGCAATGCGCTGCTTCTGACTGCTACCAAGAAGGCTTCCTCGTTCACCTACATCTGATGAACAGCACTTATTTAGAATCTTGTTGTTTTCAAGACTACCTTCTTTATTAATTGAGTTTGTGTTGTCAAAATCACAATGTAAAGGCTGTAATGAAACTATGTGACACTTGTTGTAGTTCTGTGCCAACTTATGCTTGCTTATTTAATTGTCATAAGCAACAAATTCAAAGTCTAAGCCTGTGTATTTACCTGTGTCATAACCCTTCTGTAACTCACAGATGAAATCATGAACATTGGCTTTACGAGCTGCTTCCTGGATGCTCTCAAGTGAGCGGTTAGATAGGCCATAGGCAATATTGTCTTGTATTTTACCAGAGAAGAGAACAGGCTCCTGGCCCACCACAACAATCTGCAAAAGAGAATAATTATGAATGTAAGAATTTTGATCAAAATACAAATACAATAAAACAGTTGCTAACAATGAATAAATGCTAGTAGGAGCCTTCATTCACAGCCACATCAGCATTTTAAGATCAACTATTCATTTAAAAGGTCATTCCAACCTAAATTAGAATTCATGTTACTTGTTTTGTTACGCAACCTGTCTAGGGTGTTTCCTGCCTTCCACCCGATGATAGCTGGGATAGGCTCCGGCACCCCACCGCGACCCAGAAGGATAAGCGGTTTAGATGATGTGTGTGTGTGTGTGTGTGTGTGTGTGTGTGTGTGTGTGTGTGTGTTTGTTTGTGTTTCATTACGCAGTATGACGTTGTGTATCATATCCCTCAGCCTCAATAATTTGACAAAAATCACAATTTAGTTTTTATGTTTTTGTTCATTAGTGGTCTCCCACAACAATACCCAGTATACATTATGCAAATATATCATACACCAAGTGGGAATCCCTGTGCTATCAAACAATGCTTGGTGCTAGCCTAGCCACTGATCTATTGGCTAATAAATACAACCAGGCATTGGTATAACTCTTACCTCAGTCATCAAACAAAACTGTAAAGACATTATTTATTCATCAAAAACTGGGCACAACAAGTTTTCATTCTTATAGCCACACGTAAAGAAGCCAAACTGAGACAAGCTATCTAGGTAGCTACCTTGCTATTTTTAGCTTTTAGCTTGTTGTCCTCCTCATCAGATGAGTTATTTCTGTCATTCAAGTAAACCAAGCTTTCCAATGTAATGATTATTTGAAGACAGTTACTACATGACAGCAAGTAGCTGGCTTCCTCCTGCAACTTCCCTATGCGTTCACCAGCTAATGAAAATAAAAAAAAAAATCAAAATAGCCGTTGTAGTTTTTTTAAAAGTTCCTCCAACCCCTTACGATGCGTGATCAGAAGGGACTTCTGCTGGTCTTTATACTGGAAAATCTCACTACTGTGACACTATGCAGAATGTGAGTAGGCATGTTTATAACAGATGTAGCAATGGGCAAACTTTTCATTTTGGCTGGAGTGTCTCTTTAAGTGAAAGCAATAACATGTCAACAACAGGAAGTGCAAATTTGACCAGTGAACAGACTGACATATCAATGGAGCTAGTAGTTAAGACCACCTTTGTCAAGTCAAATCTAGGAAGGCCAAGTCCAAATCAAAGTGAGACGAAGTCAAGACTGAGTCTACATGAGAGTGAAACAAAACCCAAAAAATTGAGTTGTCTTCAAGACCAAACCTTAATTAGTCTTTATCTCCACCCAGTAGGAGTTACTAGAAAATATAAAGAAAGGGTTTTCTTTCCACTAATCAAAAGTATGTGGACAAAAATAACATAATAAAATACCCCTCTTCTACTTACAAACATAAATGTGGTATGGACTAAAATTCAACACCCATTCTGAATAGATGCGACCAAAGCCTGTTTTAAACGAATGCAACCAATGTCTGCTCTAAATAAATTCAACCTGGCCTGCCCTAAATGAATCCACCCCATGCCCACTCTAAACAAATCCAATGAGTGATTGTGCCAGGAAATATAATGAAAATGTGATTCAAAACAATAGCCTATCTGCTTCTGTCTTGTTCTCTTAATTAAGTTAATTCATTTACTTGGCTATTTTAACTAAACCTTGTTTGTAAGCTTTAGCATCAAAATTATACTAAAATATCTCTGATTATTTTCTGACAGACATAAAAAAGTCAAACTCAAGCCTTTAAATTAACAAAACAAACTATTCCAATCAATAATGCCACCCATCTGACATAAATAACCATTTCTGTCCTTTTACCTGTTGAATCATCTGCCTCTTGTTTTTAAACGAGTACATTACAATACAGTACAATACAGTTCACACAGAGAAGTTGTGAAATGGTTCACTTCTACGCAACACTTTACTAGTTTCAATGCCACCCAATCCAATTTTTATAAACACCCTTTTAAATTAAACCTAACATAACTAACCAGATAACTCTGGTTAGCAATACTAAACTGCAGACACTATTAGCTAGCTTGCTATGTGCAAATGTATGCCTTTGCAGTAAATTTAGCAACAGTCAGTTAGAAAAACAGTAGACTAAACATCACAGTTATGCCAGGCTGTCAAATTCAGTACAAACCCATTTACATGAAACAGGCTCACTGTATGAACAAATACTTGATTTAGCTTTCTCAGTTGTGACAGCTGAATCTGGCTACACTACACTTGATTTAGCTACTTCTGCGACTGAATGCTTTAAATTACTTCTGATTTAACAGCTAAAATAACAGCGAATAATCTAAGATATATGTTATATATGAGTATAATGATACTGAAATAAAACTCTTTATGTAGTTAAAACATCACAAAATAGCAGAAATGAACTAACCAAAACATGGTCGTGAAATCAGTAGAAAGATAAAAAGAGGACAATTTAAACACACAATACTCATGCTTCTCACCAGCAGGTACGCTGCCCTGACCGTGTGCCGAGTCTTTAGATTATGGGTGTCCATCAACTGCTCATTATAACAACATGAGGTCATGTATCACCATGGTTTACCACATTGAATGGTTTAATGGATAAACCAGAGCTCAGCTCTGTTTGCCTTTTAGGTGAATAAAGGCTGTATCTCTGCTCTAGTGCAGTTGAACCCCTGAGCTTGAGTGCAAGTCAGCATGCACTGGTCACAGTTCAAAGAAAGAAAATTATTTTTAAACGGTATTTGGACTTGGCTGAGACTGGAAAATATATTTGGCGAGACAGGTGGTCCAGACTGAGACAAGTCCGACTACAAATACTACTGAGTCCAAAACAATTCCGAGGTGATAAAAAAGGTACAGAGACCAGACTTCAGTACTACAGCTCTAGGAGTTACTACTAAAACAGCCACACTCAAATTAGAATTTATGGTGGGTTTCCAGGCTTTTTCTCAAAATCCTCAGATCACATCAATACAAAATTCCATATTCGGATGTCTTCTATAATCCAAAATGTTAAGAAATTTTTATAAAATTTGTGGAGTACAATAGCAATTGTTTCCAACAATATGATGCAATATGATGCAAGTACAAGTATCTTACCTTGCTGTGCAGATACTTGTGCTGGTAGTTCTGTAGAGGTTGTCCGTCCAGTAAGATCTGTCCATGCTGGGGGTCGTAGAACCTCTGCAGTAAACTCAGACAAGTAGTTTTTCCCCCACCAGAAATCCCTACCAGTGCAGTCATTTGACCTGGTTTTAGCTCGAAAGAGAAGTCCTGAAACAATGACATCCAGGATCTCATAATGGATGACACATCAATTGACACATTTTTTGTTCCAAAATGTGCTTCATAGATTGCATATTAGCATGTTTATTATGTTCATGTATGTAACAGAAAGAGTGTGAAACTTGCTCATGAATCTTATTTTCAAGAAATGCTTATGAATCTTATTTAGGATGAACTGTCGGAAATTACTCAAATGTGCTGCAACTAATAATAATAAAAAAAGCAAATCAAATCTTCTGCCCTGTGATCTTGTCATAAGGTTAACTGAACATCAGCTGATCTAAGAGCTGTACCTTTAGCACAATGTGGTTGGGCAGTGTTGGATAGGAGAAGCTGAGATTTTGAAAGCACACATGTCCTTTCAGCTTCTCTGACTGAAGCGTCCCATCAGTGCTCACTTCAGGCTTACGGTCCAGGTACTCAAACACCTTCCCTGCTGCACCCACACAGTTCAGCATGTCTCTAAATATGTAAATCAAGGTCTGAGAACAATATAGCAGAAGAACTTTTTGCAGGTTGTTATCATAAAACTTGCAGCTTCTGAAGTCTTCCACCTTTTTTCCTTAGGTACAGTCAAAAGTAGACATACCCTAATGTTGTCCCCCAGGTCTGACTGGTAGAGGATGAATGATACCAAACTACCTGTGGTCATCTGTCCATATTGGATAAACAGCCTGCCATAGTGTAGCATAGCCACCTTCACCCCGAGCTCCACCAGCTGAAAATGACACATATAAATAGAAATACAACTTCACATACAAATATATTCAGTGGGAAAGAAAGGCCTGAGATTAGCGAACTTTCAATAAAGTCATGATAAAAAGCTACAGTGTTCAATATTGTGAATACTCTGAATTCATACACTGATTTAAGTTGTAGACTAAGAAATTAGAATTAAGGCATGATGAATGACTTTAATGTTTCAATTATGCAGAACCTTTCCTTTACCCTTTAAAGGAAATAAATAATTATAATGAAATAAAAGAACAAAACTACAAAAACAATGGAGGCGCTTAATTTCCTACTTACCCATCTCACCAGCAGATACACTGCCCTGACTGTGTCCCGTTGAGTCTTTAGACTATGAGTGTCCATCAACCGATCATTATAATGACAAGACTCACTCTGCTCTGAGTTAAAGCTCTTTACTGTTCTGATGCCTGACGCCGTCTCCCCTGCAGCATCATTGGCTCTTGCCATGGAGTCCTGCTCCTCCTCTGAAGTCTCTAAAATAAACATGAACAAGCAATTTTCTCCTGTTTCATAGCTGGTTTTGAAATCTTTAAAAAAGTAAAAGGCATTCTGTAGCTGCCTAGCTGCCTAGCACAGTATAAATACATTCAGCAAAATGTATTGTGTATTGTTTATGCTGGAGAACACTCATTTAGAGGGTTATAGGTGCTTGTGCGCTGCTGAAAATTACATAGTCAACATTACAAAGTCAACATTACCTAGGGTTTCATCCAAATGGTTGTGTCACCAAAGTTATGAACTCTCTAGTCCTTTAAAACCATGGGACACATCTTTAACTTACTGACGTCATGTGACGTCACTGCCAACATGTGGTCACTAAGTTGTCTTCAATAATGATAGAAAAATACAAACCTCAATTCCAAAAAAGTTGGGACAGCATGTGAAATGCAAATTAAGAAAGGAGTAATTTGTAAATCTACTCAAACAGCATAAA
Organism: Colossoma macropomum; assembly: GCF_904425465.1. Classification (NCBI taxonomy): domain Eukaryota; kingdom Metazoa; phylum Chordata; class Actinopteri; order Characiformes; family Serrasalmidae; genus Colossoma; species Colossoma macropomum. The sequence continues at coordinate 34,534,033 of NW_023494787.1, forward strand.
ATCCAACAGCTTAAAAACAACATTCCTCAATGAGTGATTGCAAGGATTTAGGGGATATTTCTATGGTGCATAATATCAGCAAAAGTTTTAAGGAACCCAGATGTCTCTAAAAGGGCATCGCCGAAAAGCTGAATGCCTGCAATTTTCAATCCCACAGACAGCACAGTATTTAAAACCGGAATGCTTCTGCAGTGCAAATCATCACACAGGCTCGAGAATACTTTAATAAATGGTAAATGATAATGGTTCAGTGTATCAAAATTTAAAACTCCTTGTTCTCCTTCAGTGTCTCTCATTTTCTGTCTTTCATGAAAACCTCTGTCAATGATTAAAATTAGGTATCTAGTTGCATCATATCAGAGTAAAGTGGGCACGGCTTATGATATGGAGAAGATTGGGTTGTGTTTTTGAAGAGCTTATAAATTTTATGGGTTGTAATCAAACCAGTCAGTTTAATATATAATTAGAGCTCTGTAACACAGACACTTTTAACGCACCAAATATTGAAAGTAAAATTGAATCTTAACCTCAGAATAAACAATAATCATCTCTAAATTGAAAATATATTCATCAATACAACCCTTTCTGTCCTGTGCGCATTGTGCAAACATTAACACATATTTAGGCACTCGTTATTGCTGTATCAAAACATGTATTGCATCAGGACACCAATGTACTGTATCAAATTAAACTTAAACACTTTGTTGCTGCATCCACAAATACAGGACCATACTATGCACATCGGAAGCCATGTCATCTGGAACCAACAACTCTAGGCTCAAGCTGAAGATGAGATCAGAGAGCTGTTAAACTGGCCTGCCTGCAGTCCAGACTTATCTCCTATTACAATTTTGAAGACTTGCATTACCAGATGAACGGCAAAAAAAATCCATTTTTTGGAATGTTACAGCAATCAAATTTAGAATGAGCATACATTTCAGAGAAAAAAACAATAAACTTCATAAGGTCAAACATCCACTATCGTGATTTTGCACTGTTGTCAGATCAAACAGAATCAATCACTATAAAAAATATTAATCAGTTCAGCCTAAAAATACTTCCTATGCTAACAAGTTAACTAGTTTTATTAAACTCAAAAAATACCTCGGAGTAACTACTGTTTAAGTCAAAATATTTGAGATGAATTAAACTAGTTCAGTTGCTGGTTAACACATTAAGTATTTTTTTAGGTTAAACTGAGTGTTCACACAGTTGCTTTCTGTTGTTATTCACATACTATCCCAACTTTTTTTGAATTGAGGTTTTTTAAGCTTTGTGTCTCTTTGAACTGAAATGCACAAGCTTAAGTTTTGATGAATCTATTTAACCACTGGATGTATTATTGTTACGCTTATAACTACTATTACACTCTTCCTTTCATTCCATATGAGTAATTACTGGAGCTGGCACCAATCTGATACCATGTAGAAATGCAGAAGAAAATGCTGGATCAGATATAGGAGAGAAAAAATGTTTTGATATTGGCATTGGTAACAGAAAGGAAAAAGTAATATCATGCCATCTCTAGAAATTATCAATCAAAATATTTTATACTTCCTTCACTGTAAATACCCTACACAAATTCTGAATCAAAGCAGACTCTTATTTAAAAAAGTAAGAGGTGATAAGTGTCCCAGAAACAGAGCCACCCACCGATTTTAATGGCAGGTACTTTGCCGATATAAAGATTGTAATGACCTCTAGATCACCAAAAACAAATGTTAGCAGTTTTCTTTTAAAGAATCATAGATGTTCTGTAACAGGCCGGTTAAAGGTGTCTCCATCAGCATCAGTAGTGTCAGCTTCCAGGAGAGGGTAAACATCAGGTACAGCATGCCTATTGTTTTAATCAGAGTTCGTAGAAGGACATTCACATTTAAGGCTACAGCTCGGGCCATCAGAGTGGTGTCTGTGGACTGTCTGGATGTAATGTCACCTGTAAGAAAATTTGTAACACCACAAGGTTTGCCAAACGTCAATGCATTGAAATGCAAATGATGTGCTGTTTATGGCCATGTCACACTGCTTAAGGAGTGAAGCTCCATGTTAGCAGGAGTTTGATAGCACATAAAATATCATAATATGACTTGCTAAAATCAGTGTCAGCACCACAAGAAAGCAGATTCCATACAAAGACTCTATTTTTGGGGCTTGTTGCTTTAAAGACTCTACACTTAATTCAAAAATTATGGAAAACCAATTTTTGTGTCTTTTAAATGATGTACGATTAACGTCCCTAATGAGAACATAGAAACCATTAAGAGTTTCTGTTGGTTCATGGGGGTTTGTAATGCGTTTTGGCTTTTCTTGATGGGTTGATAATGTAAAGGAACGATTTAGCAGGTGACCTAGTGACTGATTCCAGATAAATTTCTAATTCTACTTGGAAACTAGTGGTCTGTAATGGTAACCATTAGGAGATCCTAATGGTCTTTATTCAGCAGGGGTTACTGTGGTGCTGCCAGCTTGTGCTACCGTGGTGCTGCCAGCTTGCACGATATAACTCTGGCAAGGTTGAGTATTACTGACTATCAAGCAACTATGTGCTTATTTTCCATAAGTTTTAAGGTCGTAGTAAAATGTTAATGTAACAGTAACTTACCGACATCATAATCTGTAATGAAAGCACTCGCACGGTGTTTTAGGGCCACTAATAAAAATAAAAATAGTAGACTTTGAGAATAAAGTCGTAATATTTCGTGACAAAAGTCGCATTTTTAGAATAAAATCTTAATATTTTGAGAAGAAAGTCATAATATTTAGATGATAATATATTACGATATTAATTACGACATTAAAGTGGGATATTACCAGAAAACGTATGCAGTAATGTGACCAAAGGCTTTGCAAAGGCAGCACCTGGTGTTAAATTAGGGGTGTTGAGTTGTTCGAGTTATACTTTCATATCGATTTGACCCATAAAGAAACACTCAGTCTCCCTGTCTCTCCTGCACATCAGCACCAGCCTGTTATTAGGATAAGAAACGGCTGAAATGGCTGAGCAGGAAACTGTGTTCATCTAGAATAAAGAGCCAGACGGACTCGGAGGAAACTGTCTGTGTTTTGTTGAAGGAGAATCGCAGGCAGGGTCGTCTACACGGCTATCGGGGGCTACATCTCCACACCATTCAAAGAGGGCATGGAGTTTCACAGACAGTGAGCATGATAATCAAAATAATCGATACACAAGAAACAGGAGTGTTAAGAAATCCGGCGCGCTCGGCGTCCTCACCGTCGCCTGTACAGCAACCGAGACCCCATGGCAGCCCCCTACACTTAGCACTTAATCCTCGAAATATCGCGATTTTACTCTCGTAATTTTACGTCTTTAATCTCTAAATATTACGACTTTATTCTCAAAGTCTACTATTTTTATTTTTATTAACAGCGGCCCTAAAACACCGTCGTAGTTCTGTGTACTCAGCAACGTTACTGTGCCTTTCACTCCAAAGCCCACCTGCCCCTGACGTCACGAGAGGGAAGAGAAGCTTCACTCTACAAATGAAACTCCCAATAGCACACTTGAAGAGGCCTCCTGGGTAGGCTGCACTGAAAGAGCTTAATAGAAAATTTTATTGGTTAGGTTACGGTTAACGTAACCAAAGGCTATTGCATGTTGTGTAGTGAATACAGAGCGGCTTAACTCTAAAGGAACACAGGTAATACACCAAACTGTGTCCAGTTTGTTTTACTGACCTTCCAAAAGAGAACAATATCATGAATATTACTGCATGCATAAACCTTCGCTAGCGGAAAGTTTCCAAAAAGAATTAAGTGACCCGTTTCACGCAGTCCTATAAAACAGTGAGCTAAAATCCATCGCTTCACCACCGGCCCTTTAGCGTCCTCACACAAGAGGAAGACTGCGTACAGAAATACCCATCGCACTACAGACTCGAGCCATTGTCTTAGCAGCTTATCACTAGCGCGCAAACTCTTTGCCCGAAAACTGCCTACAAAATCCAGCGCACAGATTATGATGAAGTCCATACATACTGTTAAAACGAAAACCAGAACATTTCGTATATTTTACTGACCGATGAGAATACTGTCGAGAGCTACACACCAGACTACGATGGCGAAACGTCGTTTGAGCGTCTAAACACTGTTAAGTGCATTCAAAGAAATGTAGTTGTCTTCGTTTTCACGGTTAGCTGACTGCTACTGAAAGCATTCCCCGCCTTTCATTGAACTCATGTCAGGCAAAAGGTTTACCCGTATAACTTCTTCTGAGTTTCATGTTCTTTCAGTTTTATTTTCACTGCCTACAAGGGGGATTCCTCTTCACCAGAGCTTTGTCAACCCCGGCCCCCCACCACAAAGACACACATTTGAAAGCCTACTCATGACAACATGACAACAACAACAATTTTAAAAGACAACTGATTGGTTTTGTCACTTAAAAACTCATCCTCTTTCTGTTAGCAGCCACTGAGGAGAACTGTCTCAAACCTATTCATCTTGTGTTTACCTAGCAACAGATTAGTCATACTTAAAGACAAAGTAACGCTTATACAGCCAGCTTGAACAGAGCAGCTGTGGCGGTACGCTGCTTCTAACCACTCGCGAGACAGCTTCCTCATTCGTTTAATTTTATTATTTTTATTTATTTTTATAAGTTTTCTTTACTGTGTTTCCTCATTTAGCTCAAATACAACTTAAATGTGTCTTAATTAAGTTTGATATAGTATGGAAACATTACAACAGTTTTAAAACGTACCATTCACTCCTCAGTATATACAGTCCATATATGGAAACTAAAGTGCAAAAACAGCCTATTTTGAAAGTGTTGTTTCTGTGGTGCAATCTGCCTACTGCCTGCAGCAGTTTTGTCTGCCCAATCACGTTTAAGTTATAACGAAGTTTCAGCTTGAACTTTTTTGAATGAGGCACAATATAGGGCAACCAATCAGAACAGAGTTCATTTACATATATCAGTCTTAAAGGAGAGGTTAGTTAACTGCACAGGGAAAATAACTTACAAGAAAGTATAAAACAGCACTGTAAAATACATCAGTTAATGTTGAAGGTTCTTCATATTCCTCAATTGATACATTCATGAAAACTGTCTATTCTATAACATGCCTGAGTTTGGCTACTGTAGTGAAGTGATTGTTTAATAATGATTAAAAAAAGATTACAATTTCAAACTTTTTTTACAGTGCTTATTTGTTGTGTTGTAAATTCAATTATATATACAATCATGAGTAGAGAGTTTCTCTTTCAGTGTATAGTAGTGTACTTTCTTTCCCATCACTTTCTGGTGAGTGCCTTTCTCCAGCACTGTCCCCTGGTAGATCACAATGATCTGGTCTGCCTCCTCACTGGTCTTCAATCTTTGTGCAATCACCATTAGGGTCTGCTTGGGGCAGTTGACGAGGGCTACTTGAACCTGTAAAATGTTTTGTTTGTAACAAGTTCTATTACACTTATTACAATTAACACTGTTTTCACTACACAGTGCGGTGTGTATATCTGTGTTTGCATGTTTACTGCTTATTGACTTTTTGCATCCAGAAAGCTGGTGATCTCATCCAATAAGAGAACTTGTGGCTGTCTGATCAGAGCTCTGGCGATGGCAATGCACTGCTTCTGACTGCTACCAAGAAGGCTTCCTCGTTTACCTATGTCTGATAAACAGCATTTGTTTAGAATCATGTTTCTATTAAGTCTCCTCATCAAGGAGACAAATCTACATTGAGTTCATGCTGTCAGATCTATTGTAAAATTCTGTGACACATGCTAACATAACATAGCATTAGTCTTACAAGCTGCATCCTGAACAATCTCAACTGAGTAGTGTTGTTGTAGGCCATAAACAATGATGTCATATATTGTACCAGAGAAGATAACAGGCTCCTGGCCCACCGCAGCAATCTGTAAAATACGACAGTTTTGAATAAGTATAATTAAAATGTATTTTCATGGAATATTAACGAATAATGAATAATGACAATTGCACACAATCAGGCCTCATGTAGCTTGAAATGTTAAGAAACTGCTTTATAAGAAGATGTAACCAAAAATCAGAAGACATTTTTTAAATGCACACACACACACACACATACAATCTAAGTCGCTTATCCTCCTGGGTTGCTGGGGTTGCTGGAGCCTATCCCAGCAGTCACTGGGTGGAAAGCAGGAAACACCCTGTACAGGTTGCCAGTCCATCACAGGGCAGACACACACACACACACACACACACATTTTCTAAACCACTTATCCTTCTGGGTCATGGTTGGGTGCTGGAGCCTATCCCAGCGGTCACTGGGTGGAAGGCAGGATAAGATTCAAGATTCTTTATTGTCATTGAGTGTTCAACGAAATTGGGTAGCAATCCTAACAGTGCATAAACAAAAAAATTAAACTACACTGTAAAAACAAGAACTTGAAATTGTTCGCCTTAATATGACTTTTAATTCAACTGAACAAAAAATATGTAATTGAGCCATAAACTATATCAAAGTAGCTGACTCAACTAACGTTATTAAGTTTCTTGTTAAAAGTTGGCCTCACTATGTAACCTCTGTCGGCAAAATATACAAATTGTATTTGAACCCTAGTTGAGGCCAGACCAACTACCTTGAGCATGCTCATTTTCACTTAGTTGAACGGGGTCTACAGAGCAATTCCGCTGGAATTTTCGTCCACCATTTTGAAACTGATTTACCACCTGGCAAGGATCACTTTGGTACTACTGATGTGAACCTTCCAACGTCCAAATGGTGAGTGTTTTGATTAAATAATATGTAGAAATTCTACCTTTGCCATAATTACTTGTTTAAATTTTTACTTAACAGGTCGTGCTTCGGATATGCAACGCAGCGCCGTGGCTTCCAGTAAGTTAACGCTAACAGTGAGCTAGCTATGGAGGAGCAGATTTGCCAAAATGAAAAATAAATAAAATTAAAAATAAATGACTTAAATAAATGATGTAAATTAATATATATGAAGTAGAATTGCAAAGAATAATGATGATAAATCTAAAAATAAATAAATATACATAATTAATATATTAATAATTAAAATCTTACATAAATTAATATATCTGCATTTATTTATATGTCTGTTCAGTAATTTACCCTTGTCACTAATTTTTGCATTTATTTATTTTTTTGTTATTTATATGTTTCTTTATTAACATTTTTTCTGTTTTTCTATGAATTTATTTTATTAATTTATTTCCATAACTATTAATTTCTATATTTATTTATTTCTCTATTTATTTCTGTATTTCCTTGTCCTTATGCTAATAAAGGGGTTGTCAGTCAATGATGTCACAGCGTCTTAATATTCCTATTGGTTGATCGATGTCAGACTCTGTAGATCGATTGTACATGTCTTGCTCTCTCAGCAGTAACTAAGGACAAGACAGTACAATAATGGCTTCTTACAGCAGCAAACAATCAGAGATCAGAGAGTCTCGGCTGATCTGGCTGAAAATGCAGGTCTGGATTATTCACTCTTCCGTTGGAGGCTGACGGGACAGTTTGCTCCATTTTGCTGCCTCTGCTGATACAGAGGTCGACCCCGTAGTGTTCAGAACTTTGGAGGAGGTGGTTCATCGTCTTTTCCTGCAAAATTCAGATCACTCAGACATTCGGACGCCCTTCTCACATATGGCCTGTGGAAGCCATCGAGAGTTATTTATCGGCAGGTTTGTCTGTCCGTGCGGTTGTTTATGGAGTTGGTGAAAGAACAGTTTAATCAGCTCTTCTCCTCCTGGTCTTGATTGCTAAGCCTGAACGTCATTTCTGTGTGGAGTTTGCCTGTTCTCCCCGTGTCTGCGTGGGTTTCCTCCGGGTACTCCGGTTTCCTCCCACAGTCCAAAGACATGCAGACATGCTGAATTGCCCCTAGGTGTGAGTGAGTGAGTGTGTGTGACTGTGTATGTCTGTCTGTCTGCCCTGCGATGGACTGGCGACCTGTCCAGGGTGTATCCTGCCTTTCGCCCTATGACAGCTGGGATAGGCTCCAGCACCCCACCGCGACCCAGAAGGATAAGCGGTTTAGATAATGTATGTATGGTCCTCCATACTAGCTCGCTTAGTTATTTCGCAAACGTTATTGCTAACATTGACTTAATTGGCAAACGTAATTTTTAATGGTGAGTATGAAAATTTTCATGACTACATATACAGTACACTGGTTAAACCCCCCGGACCCCGGTGAGTGGTAACACTTAAGTTTTTATCTGGTAATACACACGCCGCCGCCAGCTAGCTACATTGCTAGCAGCTACGGTGACTTAGCACTGCTGCCGAAGCACCGCTCGCCAGGGTCTGGACGTGTAATGTTATCTCTGTCATGTGAATTGAGTCGCCAAGATTTTTTACCGCGTTTAAAATCTAACGTAAACTGTGTTTCGGACACTGAAATGTGCTCAGGTTTACAAGCCTAGCAAGCACCATGGCTGCTAGTTAGCATTCAGCAAACGTTAAAAACGGGGGTCCTCAATTAGCGGACTCCGGGCCAGGTCCAGCGAACCTACCCGAGCACGTGCATATCATTAGTTTTGCGTTGTAACTCAGTGTATTAAATGTTTTACTGTGTTTTTAATGTTAATTCAGTACAGACTCAGCTACATTTTCCTAATTACGATTTAGTCGAGGCTGAAGTCAGTTTCTTATTCGTCAGCTTCTTCGAATTTTCCCATTCCACCTTAAATGGTGTCTGTGCCTAAGGCTCTAAAACGTATCTGCTGCACCATTTAAGGTGGAATGGGGAAATTCGAAATGGCCTGAGGCACAAAATTATATCTACTGCACCATTTAAGGTGTAACAAGAAAATTCGAATAAGTAGCTAACTTCAGCTTCGTGTGATTTAGGCTATCAAAATATCCTACCTACAGTTTTATACAGAGCTCTACCTGTAAATTTGCGCTATGGTAGGACATTTCGACAAGGTAGCGCGATTCGTCCCCATAGCGTGCTTATTAAAGCAATATACCACTCGAGGCCGTGTGTTACTGCGATTTTATAATGGGAAAGGGTGCTGTTACGCGCGGTAGTATCGTTGCCAAGCAATCATGGACTGTTGAATGAGGAGAACAATATTCAGCCATTGTATACTGCGGTCATTTATTTAACCTTTTAACTTTTTGTCGCATAATAATGAATATATGACAACATAGCACTGTTTAGTGTGAAACCTTCGCTTTCTAAGTACATTTTGGTTACCAAATTACCACCGTGCGTGTTATTTAGCACCAGACTAACGGCACCCCTCTTCTCACGCTGGGGCTGAGCCTCAAACGGCTCCCTGCTCCCTACATAGTGCACTAGGTAGGAATTTAACGCTGGCTCCTGCACCCAAAGACCACAAAATATAGCTAAAAAATAGTCATCTGGGAATCAGCCTCATCCATACTCAACAAATGGTCCACGCTTTCACTGTTGAAACTAGAATTTCGAAACTTATATATCACACTATTTAGGGAGTACAGAGCCGTTTGGGATTCTGCCTGGGTTTGATGCTACTTCTGACTGAAACACAGACATCTGAAGCGTGTAAGACATTCAGGTGGCATTTTTTTAGACTTTTACATTGCAGTTTTACCGTGAATCATATTGTAAGTGCTTTACTTCAAGCCTGTGATATTAATGGTGGAGTTGTTTAGGCTGTTAGCTATCTTTAAGCCTGTTAGCTAGCTGACCAGCCTAGTTCTAGTTAAGCAAGTAAGCTTTCACCCCGTCAGTTTGAACAAAAAAACGGGTTCTTACTTCATCAGTACACTCGGTAGTCAATGCGAGCAGAATTAATGTCAGAGATTATTCCATTAACAGCACAAGGATATTTCATGCCGTGGCGCAGTAATACAGAGTTCAGTTGTTGTGAGGCAGCCATAGCTGTGTGTATTTAGAGCATTTTACAACAGCCTTGACCGCGGTTCAGCCAATTATATTTTAGACTGGAACCATCCGTTTAATAAAAGAGAAGTTAATGGTACTGTCAATGTAGAGTGGACAGACATATGTATTTGTTCTTACCCCAGGGAGTAGCCTACCGGGCTCATCTGCCTGATAAGTTGTGAAACTATTGATGATAAAAAGCAGTAATTTGAAACAACAGTGAGTACCCGCACTTTGAGGAAAGATACCAGCCAAAAGTGGTGACGGCACGAAAATGAATAAAAATTAAAGATGAACTGTATAAAAAAATAAAAAATAAAGCAGTTCCCAATGTCAGCTACAACAGCAACAATAACTGAAATAATAGCAGAGGATGTCCACAGGATAAAGAACTAACCTCGTTCTGAAGAGAACTGAAGTGAGCAACGTATTTTTATTTTATTTAATTTAATTCTCATTCTCATTGCAGTTATTCTATGAAGTGCAGGTTGTGCAGTTTTGTCAGCTCGAGTCAAGAAGATCTATTGAGGCACCATCGACTACAACACCGAAGAGGAGCTCACTGGCCCTGTGTCTACAGTGACTGTGTGTGTACCTTCAAAACACCTGCCGCATTAAAATCACATCTCACCAGGTCGCATTGCAAAACTGTAAAAATGCAGGAGACATCAACCTTCCTTTGTGATTTATGTTAATTTAGAGAAATTTACACTCAGCGCACCTTTTTCACTCATCTTGGACATCATTCTGAAAATGAAACCTGTGCCATTGAAACTCATCCCATTGACCAGCCATTAAATAACTTTTTTGAGGTAGAGAAATTACAAAGTGGTTCAAGTCGAGATTCAGGTGACAGTGGAAGGAATGAGTATGTAGATGCTGAGACTCTTGAACATAAAATTGCATCTCTTTTTCTGTGCATGCAAACAGTATGGCACGTTTCTAAAAGTGCTGTTCTTGGAAAAAGTGTTGATGTAAAACTGTTTGGGTATGATGCATTTCTTTATCCACTGATCAAGGTTATAAAGTCTCTAGAAAAGCACGGGGTGTTTGTTGAGGTTCTAGGTAAAGGGAACAGTGTTTTGTGTCTGTTCGGATAACCTTGGGGCCCACAGCCTTGCAGGCTTTCATGAGTCTTTCAATGTTGAAAAGTTTTGCAGATTTTGTTGTCTTAATCGAGACCAAATTGCAACTGTTGAGCCAAGGGATTTTCAATTAAGAGTGGTACAACAGCACAGCACCTTTGTGGAGGAGCCTGAGTCTAGTGATAAACAAAGTGTGAATGGTGTCAAAGGGGCCTGTGTCCTGAGTAAGCATTTGTCCTACTTCCATCCAGTGACTGGGTTTCCCCCAGTTATTTTGCATGACTTGTTTGAAGGTATTGTCCCAGTAGAATTATGCTTGTGTCTGAAAGAATTGATTAGAAAAGGATTCATTACATTTGATGGATTGAATAGCCGCGTAAAACTGTTCCCATAAACAATTTCTGATAAGGTCAGCAAGCCAAAACAAATTAGAAAGACCAGCTTTGCAACAGGCAGAATCAGTGGCAATGGACATGAAAATTGGACACGTTTACTACCTCTTATGATTGGGAGCAGTATTCCAGAACAGGAGCCCTCATGGGAAATATTGATGGACCTTAAAGAGATTGTCGAGATTGCTGTCTCTCCTACGCTATCAGAGGAAATATTGATAGCGGTTTATGGAGCATTACAGGTCTTATCAGCTTATTGACAGCAGCTACACAGATATAGAAATCCTAGACCCAGAGGCTTTGAATGATTACCACCAATTGGCTGCATACCCAGTAGCTGGAAAATTGATGGTGACCCCGAAGATGTGCCTTCTGCGTTGAATGTAATGGTATGTACTATGGACATGTGTAATAAATGAATTAATGGTAATGAATAATGTTCTTTTTGATGTTTGATTTGCAAAATGATCTCCAAAATGGTTTACAGGAGAAGGAAGGAAAAAACATACTTTTAATGTAAGGCAGTGTAACCAGACTTTGTTCCCATGTCATTTTGGGCTATTTCTTTTTGGTCCGTTCATCGTGAAATTTACACAAAATGTAAAATACAACAGGCATTTTCAACTCAAAAACAAAAACAAAAATGGAGATACAATGTTTTCTTCCGACAATAGGGGCGTGCGTGTGTGTGTGTGTGTGCCAATTTTGAATCTTGTATTTGTACTGTTTTATTACATATTGCACATTCTCTGCAAAATATACATCTCCTTTTTTCATTAATTGCATTGGATATATGATTGATACCTGAGCAAATAAGGTTTTTTTTGATCATACTGCACATTTTTAGTCTTAGAGATTGGTGTTTGCCCACAATCACTTAAATCCATTGGAACGCCAGCACATGCTGAATAATTGATTTTCGTTCATATAGATTTGCCAACCATGAAACTTAGGGGTTGTAAACTATGCTGTACATAAACCCTGTACAGCATAGTTTACAGTTTAAAGTGTCATTTTCGTCCTAGTTTGACATCCGCTGCCACAAGTTTACATTGTCTGTTGGTAATTTTGTGTGAATAGATGTATGCAGTTAGTGCTGTAGTAACTTAGCTTTCAGTTATCAATCACCGTATCTAAGGTCAGTTGACAGCCCTGCCCTCCTCAGTCTCTTCCCTTGATACAGCAAACATCAGTTCACCAGCCTCTTCCCACAGCGCATCTTCGGCTATTCGGACCTATATGTGAAACATTTCAAAGTGGCCTGCTCCATTTTCGATCCCCTCTTTCTCATATGATGTTGAGTTAAAACTGTAAGGGCAACGACATATTTGAAAAAACTGGGACAGGTCTAAGTGTAACAAGGGACATGAAAATGGAAATTCTGGATAAGCTGGCACAATAAATATTTGCCCTGAAAGCCTACACTGCGAAATATGAAATTGAATCTGTTGCTTCTAAACTTGTCAGCAAACATCCATGCCTTAAGGAGCCTGTTGGCGGCACAGGATATGATGGCTGGACAACAAGCATATAGTACAAGCTTGGAAACTACCGATCAAAGCTGCACCAGGCTGGCTGTAATGAGGTTAGTGTAAACAGGAAAAGACGGAGAGATGAAGATGTTGATGAAGGTAGGTTTACCTTGAAAAAACCAAAGCGAGGTGAAGTAAATCATGTTCCTGATTATCCAGAAAACTATGATGATGATGCACTAGAAGACCAAAGGTGTTTCCTGGTGGACGCAATGAAAAACAAGGGGAAAGACATGGAACTCATTAGACAGAAGATGGACCTCACATTCTCCCTTAGGAGAAAAGAGATTGTGGAGGTTAAGCCCATGGTCTTGGACATCCAGGAGAGGTGGCCTGCTCTGTTTCTTGAAGAACAGGCAAGACATTTTTTATTGTAATATTTAGTAGTTTTTTTTTCAAAGCAAGGATGAACATTGTCATCCGGCTGCTTACTCAGAGTGGTAGTGTGTAAATAAAAAAGTTTTGTGACATCAAAAGCTTTGGCTCCCTTTCTTAGCAGTAACCTTTTCATACTTGGCAATGAAGACTAGATTGTTTGTCATTTGATTGATGTGAACTCTTTATGCTTTGTTTTTTAAGGTAGAAGTGTTCACAAAATAAATGAATGTCTAAATGACTAAAAACTCAATCATAAAATGTTTTTATACTTGCTGATTTTGCGTTCTACATATTTGTTCTCACAGAGTTTTACTGTGTCACCACCAAGGACCTGATGGGACCTTTAGAGCAGCCTTAGACAAGTACTCTCCTCGACTGCTTAAACTGTACCGTGCCAGGAAGGGAGCCTTTAGTCAAGACATGGACAACCTCTTGGAAAAGCTTGATGAACAGGTAGACTTATCTGTTAAACCTTATATTTATTTTTGGAATGAAAGTCTATATGGCCCATGTAGACATTCATTCCATTCACTTACTGTTTGCCATTAAACATGAAATGACAATTTTTGATATTTCAGAGTTTAGGCAATATTTTTCACATTGCTCCATGGATGTCCACTGGCAAATACAAAAATTTAGTTGATTCTGTCGGTGTTGTGAAACCTGTCCCTAAAAACACACTGTTGGACTCCATAATTTCACCCCCAAGTTTCTACAGGTTCTCTATGTAGTTTCAAGTAATCTGCTCCTATTTGATTTTGTTGGCTAACCTTATTTACTGCATGAAGCGGAATATATGGAACTGTAGCAGATGGAGGTGAGCAGAGCAAGGAGCATGGCAGAGGAGTGACTGTAATAATTCAGAAAGGGTATTTAAATTTTTCAACACTAAGTGAATGGTTCAAATGCCCTGTGTAGTTCATTGGAGGCTGTTTTTTTGGAAAGTTTCTTAATTCTAACACAATCTGCAAAGTTTTTGTATTTGCCAACAGACAACCATGGTAGAGAAGTCACAAATGCAGCCTAACTTCTAATATGCTGAAATTGGCCTGTAATTACTGCTCTAACTAAGTCTGTTGGTTTCTCTTTTTCTGATTTCCAGACATCTAACAATGAATTGCATCGAAGGAGAACATCTCTGAAAGGTCTCCCCATATTTGTCCGTGAGAATTTAAAGAAGCTTTTCCTGACATGCCTGGTGAGTACAGTATGGGCTTTTCCCTCGATCATGGATAGGGATGGGTGTCATTATGTTTTTATTTTTTATTATTATTATTATTATTATTTTATTTTTGTGATGCCAATGTAGCTGCTGATACTTATCGATATTCTTATATATTCTTGTTGATACTGCTCTCCATAATTTGGGGCAAAAAACAAAGACATGACATGAAAAGATGTGAAAAGATTCAAAATGAAAAGTTGAGAAAAGGCTGTGGTCATCTACCTACAGTTTAAAATATTAACAACCATAATCAATACAAAATGTAGTTACCCCTGGTTGTCAGGACAGCTCACACTAGGCTACCTACCAGTTAGTGATTTATGCTATGCTAGCTACCAATTTGTCATTGAGTACAGACTCAGCTTAATATTAGTGCTTCCCCTGATAAGTTGATTTAGGCTATCAGACTATTTTAATTATTCTTTTAATGCAGGAAACATTTTCTGATAAAAACATTTAGACTATCACACTATCCGATATGTAGTTTTAACGCAAGGCTGAAGTTGGCTTCCTATCCACCAGCTTCTTGTTCAAATTTTCCCATTCTACCTTAAATGGTGCAGTTGTTGTTGTTATAACGCCTGAAGTACTAGCATGTAACTGCCGCACCATTTAAGGTGGAACAGGAAAATAGGAAGTTGACTTCAGTTTCATATTTCTAATGCTGGTAGCATCTTTGATAACGTGATTTAAGCTATCAAAATATCCTACCTTTTTTGTGTTTTATGTATGGAGCTACCTATAAATATGTGCTATGGTCATCATAAAGGACATTTTGACAAGGTAGCACAATATGTCCACGCCGGGAGGCTTTTTTGGGTGGTGGGTCATTCTCAGCACTCAATATTTTTCGTCACAGTTTTTGTTTAACAAAATGACCACTGTTGGCTACATTATCATTAAATTTAGTAAAGTGAGCCCACATTTTTGAACGTCTTACCCTTTTACCCCTGACCAGAGAGCACGGAATGACGATCGGCATTCGAAATGGTTGACATAGTCAGAGGCTTGCGAAAGCTTTCTTTCTTCTAAAACCATTTTAATCCCAGATAGGTGATTTTTGTATTGTTTTTTGCAATAAGCTATTCCATGATTGCATTTGATGACCATGGCATATAGGGAGAGGACCCCGACGCCATATTGCCCAACCCTAGTTCACGTTAACTGTCATGCATACTGTTTCTTTTTCTATGCCTACGATCTTGGGTAAGAAATTTGCTTTAAAATGTAGCCAGAATCTCAAGATAATCACTAGACCTGCTAATAAACTATTAGTGGGCTAGTTGAAAGGTAACACACTCATGTTCTTGTCACTGTTAACTGGGTGATTGCTGAGCAATCATACATACACCGACCAGCCACTTCATTAAAACCACATCCTTGTATCTGCACTCGTTGTTAATTTCGTCAGCTCCACTTATCATATAGGAGCACTTTGTAGTTCTACAATTACAGACTGTAGTCCATCTGTTTCTCTGCATACTTTGTTAGCCTCCTTTTATGCTGTTCTTCAATGGTCAGGACCCCCACAGGACAACCACAGAGCAGGTATTTTTTGGGTGGTGGGTCATTCTCAGCACTGCAGTGACACTGATGTTGTGGTGATATGTTAAGGCCTCAGCATACTTCTTGCGGAGACGTCGTTCGCCTGGCTTCAGCAAACAATGTGACATAATTGTGTAGAAAACGAACAACCGCATACATTGTGCGGAGGCTTCATTCGCCGTGTCGCGCATATGGCAGGTGGGTGAACTCCGCGGATGAAGACGCTACGCGACAAAGCCTCTGATTGGTTGGTAAAAAGTAGGCATGCCATGAAAAGATGGACGACTTTGAGGAGCTTTGGCTTTGGCAGACACACTAATATTTCACTGTGAAAAGCGCATGTGTTTAATATACAATGAATATCTACTAAATGTAAGATGTTAAGTCTATTATTAGCTAGTAGTAACTAGTACTGAGCACTAAAACATAAAGGTTCTTATATTTAGGTTCACAAGAGGACAAGGCTGAAGTTGGCTTTCTATTCACCAGCTTCTTGTTCAAATTTTCCCATTCCACCTTAAATGGTGTCAGTATTCTGAACTCAAATGTCGCCATAGTTAGAACTAGTGGAGCTGATAATATGAACAGAAAGTGTAGATACAAGGATGTGGTAAAAATGAAGTGGCTGGTTGGTGTACGTTGTCTTTGCACTTTTTTGTTTTTATTAGGGTGATTGTTGTACAGCAGTATTTCAGTCTGAATTTGGTTCAACTTCCTGGTTTCAACAGGTGACCGATCCAGTTGATGGGCTGACCAAAGGTGTCAAGATGGGTAGCCTCACTGTTCTAGAAAATGATGATGCACCTACCTCACTGCCCACAGTAGTCAATATTGCCATTGTGTTGGAAGAGGCCATTGTCCTCACAGATCTTCCAGACCTCCCTACTGCGTTTGCCTACTTCTCAATAAAAAGTATAGCTCATGGCACAATTCTAGAATAATAGAAGTCAGTGAAATCAAATATGGTAATATCATTCGGGATGATTAGGCGTTGTACCTTAATCTGAAGTGGAATATTTCTAAGACAATATTGGGTATAGTACATATCGCTGCTGTCGGAAGAAAACCTCGTATCTCCATTTTTGTTGTTTTTCAGGTTTTTTTTACATAATTTCAAAATGCCTGTTGCCCTTTACATTGTGTGTGAATTTCATGAAAAATGGACCAAAAGAAACAGCCCAAAATAACTTGGGGAAAAAATTTTGGTTCCATTGACTTACATTAAAAGTAAAGTATATTTTTTCCTTTTCCTGCAAAGTTATCATTTTGGAGATACAAGGTTTTCTTCCAACAACAACGCTATGCTTCAGCCCACATGCCATTTCACATGGTTAACCAGTGTTTTCAGCAGAGTTTTACTGCTTTATTTAGGTAAATATTCTAGTATTAGTATTGTGAATCTTGCTTATACTTTACAGTTTGTAATGAAATTATACCATTGTTTATGCTATATGGTCATGTTTTCTTGAAAATAATACTCCAGTTATGGTAACCAAACAAGCTATTGTTTATGCTATGCTGCAATCATTTTTTTGTTTGTTTTTTTTTTCCTGCATCTTTGGTGCCATTGTGCTGTGTGCTAACTTTCGAATTAATAGATGCCGAAAGGTCAGTTTACACCTGCATTAATGTGTTGGAAGTATTGGATTAACATATCGCTGTTGTCAGAACAAACGTATCTCCATTTTTGACGTTTTTCAGTTTTTTATATAATTTCAGAATGCCTGTTGTTTTTTACATGTGTAAATTTCATGATGAATAGACCAAAAGAAACAACCCAAAATCACTTGGAAAAAAGTCTGGTTCCATTGACATTAAAAGTAAAGTAGGTTTTTTCCTTCTCCTGTAAAGTTAGCATTTTGGAGATACAACAAAAATATAGGCTAGTATAAGATATAAAATGCAGGGTATTAAAGGAAAGACTATAATTTAAAGTGATAAAGTAAAAATGAAAAATAAAGCTATAAAATAATTTATAATAAAATGATAAAAAAAGTAAAATAAGGAAAGGGTGGATATTAAAAGAATACAGCAGCTATGGTATTGCACATAGTAGTGTTTCTCTATATATATATGAATATAAACATCTTTTAATATCCCTTAAGTATGTTTTGGAATGGTGCAGGTAGACACTCTGTTCCTGTGTCGTTAGTGTCTGAATGGCAGTGTACAATGTCAGCGTTAGCCAGTGTTTAGTTCTCTTATTGTGGATAGAAGCTGTTCTTAAGTCTGTTTGTCCATGATGTGATGGACCTGTAGCATCTGTGTGAGGGTAATAGGTCAAACAGATGATGACCAGGATGAGATGGGTCTTTCAGTATGTTAGCTGCCCTGCTGAGGCAGCGGGACCTGAAGACCTCCTCCAAGGAGGGCAGCAAGCAGCTGATGATCTTCTGGGCTGTGCTGATGACTCTTTGAAGGGCTCCCCTGTCCACTGCTGAGCTGCTGGTGGTGTGCCATGTGGAGATGCAGTTAACAGACATATAAATGAAGACTAACTGTAAAAGAGAGTGTCGAGCCAGAGCATCCGTGCCATCTTACATCCATTCCAGGGTGGGCAGACACACAGACATATACATTCACATCTAGGGGCAATTTGGCATCTCAGTTTCACCTGCCTGCATGTCTTTGGACTGTGGGAGGAAACTGGAGTAGCCGGAAACCCAGGAGAACAAGCAAACTCCACATAGACAGGACCCTGTTCGCCCAGCTGGGTATCAAATCCTGGCCCGTCTTGCCCCTTTTTTAAATACATATAATCATATATTTATTTATGAGACAGTATAGGAGCAATTCTACTCTTTTATTTCCACTTCATCTACAAGAATCTCACTTTCTAACTGATCTGTAGGCTTTGGCCTCATTTTTAGAAGTGAAGCATCTCATGTGCCTGGCTTGTGACTGACTGACAGAAAGTCTGACTGACCAACTCACGTTTAACATGTCTGTCCACAAGCCGTATGGAAACAGATCAGTAGCAAAATTTAAATGAAAATGTAGAAATGGCATTGTATAGACATGTATAGAAATGGCATTGTATTCTTAAGCTGGAATTTAAATTTCCCTCTCTATATGCAATATTGGGCTGTTTTAATTTGTCCTCACCACATGTAGATACTGTTCTGTTTCACCCCATCTTGTGATGTTAAATCGGCCGCCGTGGTCCACATAAAACCATGCTGGTGGCCCAGCCCTCACGGGATGATTGAAGGATTGGGAGGACCATTAAAATGAATATAATCTGGTTGAATGCATTTTCAAAGGCATTTGGCCACATAATAAGCCACATAATAGGCGAGAATATGTAATTGCAAAAAGAAGAAGCACTGTTTTGCATTATTAAGGAGTGCAAAGGCATATAAGGTAAATTACATTTTAATTACCCTTTTGGCACTATAATTGCATAATCACATAAAGCATAATTGTGCAGTTCTTGAAATACATTTTAATTAAATAAAGCTACGTAGAAAATGTCAAAATTTCTGTAATGAAATGTCAATATTAGTGAAGCAAATGGCAAGTTAAAATGGCAAAATTGTATTTTGCATTTGACTAAAAAATTTAATTCAATCATAAGAACACATTGCCATTTAACATATCCTTTTCATTTGAATTTTGCTACTGATATATATACTGATATATGATACTGTGTGATGCTTCCATACAAGGCAGAGCTACTGGCAATCTAGTAACTGGAGTGAAAACAACCTTGTGTTAGCTAAAATGGATAAGTCTGTTGAGCATTGTGGACACATAAGAAGTGCATGCCTTCAGCGGCCTTTGGGGTACTACATGCTGGTGTTTTGCATCAATGACACTTTGTTTTCTTGTTATTTTTATGCTTTTAGGCTGCTTGTAAATCACAATGTTATCTATGTGGGTTAGTCTTTAAGTGAACTTTTGTACTCTTTTCAGAAAATGTGGATGTATTGCTTCAATCAACTCTTATGAATGTCACAAGATAAACAGTGAGTTAACGTTAGTTGCCTAGTCTTAACTAAATTTGGCTTTTAATAAATAATTCTAGAAAATTAACTTAAAATTCTTAAGAAACATTAGACATATATTAAACAAACAAACTTTTAAATTACATATGGAGTGAAATAAATGCAGCATATTATCTAGCTAGCTAAGCACTTTGTTTTTGTTACTATGTGCTAGCAAAGCTCATCTGGCTAACAAATACTTGTACCGACTACTTCATGCTAGACTACACCACTGGATAAAAGTACAACCTTACCTTACTATGCAGATACTTGTGCTGATAGTTCTGTAGATGCTCCAGTAAGATCTGTCCATGCTGGGGCTGGTAAAACCTCTGCAGTAAACTCACACAAGTACTCTTCCCCCCACCAGAAATCCAGTTATTAAAGCAGTTATTTGACCTGGTTTCAGCTCCAGGGACAAGTTCTGAAATTAGCACATCCGGGACTGATTTGAGCCATTAACCCATTGTTCATCATTAAGGTAGATGGATATGTAGATAGATAAACAAAACTAATAATCAAGAAGCTCTTACGCATGGGAATTTTTTCAGTGTGATCCCAACAAATTACACCTGTCAGCTAATCTAAGAGCTGTACCTTTAGCATATTGTGGTCAGGCCATGTTGGATAGGAGAAGCTGAGTTGAGCTGAGACATGTCCTTTCAGCTTCCCTGGCTGTAGCTCATTTTCAGCTTGCAATCCAGGTATTTAAATACCTTCCCTGCTGCACAGACACAGTTTAGCATGTCTTCAAATTTATAAATCATAGTCTGAGAGTTGTTTCAGTTTTATAAAAGCTGCGCTACATCATTTTTTTTTAATTGAAAGAAGTAGCATTACTGAGTCAGGAAAAAGACACTCCATGCGCTGCTGCAAGTAACCCTGTAAAGCCTGAAACAGCAGTTTAAAAGTCAGAGGTGTCAGGTTGGATTTTGCGGGAGTTTTTTGGACAGTTTATGCAGTCTTGTGACATGCCTTTTGTTGTACAAACTTAATTGCTACTTGATCTTAGTGTGACAGAGGACTGGACCTACTGTACTTTATCTCTTCAGAGCTATTTGTTATGTGCCACTCACATTCCTGCTGTGTTAATGTCTAGCCTCCAATAACCTGATTAACTAGCCTCTTATAAACTCTTCAGGTGTTTTAATGAATAGCCCATCTCATCATGAATTCCTCATATACCCTTAATCATTATGGTCCTGAAACATTTATCTCTTTGCCTTGTGAAGTAACATACCTCTTAATTTGCCCTGTGCTCATATGTTCTCATGTCTTTGATGTCCTGCATATGACAATTCAATCAGTATGTAACGCTTGGACAGAAAACCAGACGTGTGCAGGTGGTTTAATATAAACCAAGCGGCCGTAGTCAAAAGGGGAAAAACAGAGATCGTAGTCAAAACACAGATCATACACACAAGCGAAAGTACCTAGGCAAGGACTAGGCAATAGGCAAAAACGGAGTCAAACAAAGCAAAGGGTCAAACACGGTAAACAATCAGAACAGGATGAAAAACGCTCAGTAGTCTCAGAGAAACAATACCTCGCAGTGAGTCTAACTAAAGCCCGGGCTTATCTACTCTAAACTACCTGTCATATGATCATCAACACAGGTGCAAGCAGTCAAAAAGGGGACTGTGAGCGCTGATAGGAGCGCCTGCGAGAGTCCGAAGTCACATGAGACTTCATAGTATCCTGGGAAATGGAGTTCTCGTCAGAGTCGGATTCCGAGTGCGGCTGCTCAGTCACATGATCTCCCAGAGAATTCTGGGAGATGATGTCCGTTTCCTCCATAAAGGGAGCCGAATGCATGACACAGTAGTCCCCCTCACCCTGACCAGATTCATCTCACAGAGGTGGCCTCTGTATGATACAAATACATCTGTTTAATCCCACCCATCTAAACTTCCTCTTTAACTACAATTACACTATCCAATGAATAATGTCTAGCCCGTCTCATGCATTTCATGTACCCAGTAAAAGCCACAGGACAGTGGCTTCCATTTTTTCCCCACAGTTTTAGCTCGTCTTATTAATGCTCCCTGTCAAGTTCCACCTTATTTTCTCATCCCTGCAATCACTAATTTATACCTCTCACTGCTGCGTTGCCTCAAGCCTTCAGATCACTATCAGTGTGCCAGTGTTTGAATTTTAAGCTCCAATTGCAGTTAAAAGATGTAACTGGGGACATTTCAAAGTGAGATTTCGCCCATAGAGTATGTCATTTTCTACCCATCCAAAGCTGTTTTCTGTCATCATGAGTTTTAGTACAAGGGTTGAAATGGTGAAAATGTCAAAGCAAACATCTAACGTTACTTCACTGAATCAAAAAAGATATGACCATATAGATTTTTGAGGCTGCTGTGGCGATATGTTTTTGGCTTCTATGATTAAGTTTAGGTTTTTAAGATTGCTGTATTGTCTTTCCTAATATTTGCATATCTGGGCTGTCTGATTTTTAGATTTTTAAGTTTGCTATGTGCTTTTCCTTGTCTTTGTCTGTCAGTTGTCTGGTTTTAACTTAGTTATGTTGTCTTCATTGGACAAACATGCATGTGGCAAGTGGACACATGCTTCATAGTCTTTAAATTAAGGGGTGTTGCGGTGTTTGTTGTGTTTATGTGAATCCAGTATTTTGGTTGATTGCCAGAATCAAGTGATATCATCTTGAAAGCATTGAAATAAGCAGGGTGATGGGTCTACAGCTGTCAGTGAAAACTGAAGAGTATAAAGTGAAATGCATGAAATCTGAAATATCAGATCCCAGCATGTGGGCAGTGTGAAATACTGACAGGACCTTATTTGGATTGCATTAGTTTGTAGCATATTCACTGCCATGATTATGTGACATTAAAAATAAAAGCTTTCTTCAGCTTTCATTTAAACATTAGCTTACCTGCTTGATTATACCATTATAGCAAATAAATAAGAGTACACAGGTACAAGAGAACACACTGGTTAACAATGTCTAAGGGAGTTTTTCCTTGGCACCAAAGCACTGAGTTTGGTTTGAAAAATGGTTTGAATGTACTGCTTGAAAAACTAATTCTACCAATTTACACAGACTTTTTATTCTCTTTATTTCAGACAGTTTAGTGACTGCGAGTTTACAAACTATTAATGGGAGATTTTATATTTATCTTTTAAAAAATAAATGATGTGTATGCTGATCTCGGTACTGGTTGCACTAGAGAACATCTCGTCTCATTCAACACTTAGGCTACATTTACACAGCAGATAAAAGTGGCCCAAATCCGATCTTTTTCCTCAAATGTGACACAGATGTGTCATCTGTGTGGCTGTGTGAACAGCAAAAAACGCATTGAATCTGACATTTTCAATTCCGATTTGAGACGCTTTCATATGTGGTACTGAAATCCGATACGTATCCGATCTGCGGAAATGCGACTCAGTCTGAACAGCCAGATTGGAATTCATGCGACTTTTACGTCAGTACAACTCGACATTCGTCATAATTTCGCGCTGCTGAGACTCATAAACATTTAGGCTGATGTTTCTGTGCTAAAAAATTATAAGAGACTCATCGCAGCCGCTTCATGTTCAAACACAAACGGCCGAACGCGGCCGGGGGGGACCGAGGCTGCAGGACCGAGGACACGAACCGAAGAAGCGGCCGAATAACGTGCCCTTTTTCGGCGAACTCGAACACAGTGTGGGTGATGAGCTCAGCTGTCAACCACTGGAACTTTATACTCGCTCATGTGATGCTGGCGAAGACAAAACTGAAAGCTCCGGGAGCGAATGGCGTTCGCTGGCCGTCATGACTCTTTATCTCTGGACTAGCCGCCCCGTGAAGCACTGTTCTTTTGCGCATGCGGGTCAGTTTAGGAGCTGATCTGTTCAGACTGATGTGGCATACAGGTCACATTTAAAAGATAATGTGAACAGCCAAACCAAAAAATCGGATTTGGTGAGAAAATCAGATTTGGGCCACTTTAATAAGAAGAAGGTAGTCAGGCTTGTAGAAATGGATCACTCTCATGAAGCAGGTTCACTGGTTGTTTGGTTAAATAAAATGACTTTGACGGTTTTAAAAAAAAATACTACAGAATTCACAGATGTAATGTACCTTCATGTTTACATTTTTTTAATTGTTTTTTTAAACAATGGCTCCATATGATATTTTAATAATCTGAAGAGATTTTACTCTGTAACAAATGTAGAACAAGGCAGCTAAACAACCAATAGGTTCAAACTGTTTTTATTATTTTTTTCAAACATTGAAAAAATATGCCACATCTTGTCAATGTTGGAAATGCTGAGAATCTGACAGTGGCTTTTGGGTTTAGCCAGTATGTATGTACTTTAGGTTTAGGATTAGGATTATGACATTTGGTAACAAAAATGTTATTTCTAGTGCAGATAAATGTCCTCTTTTTTCACTGGTCAAAAAATGTAGGTAGTTCATTTCCTGGAATACACTGCTCCTCAGCTCCCTCTTGGTCAATCGTAACAAGGTAAGCAACACCTCCACTAGAACCATCTCTGCCTATAGCCAAAGCTAGTGCTAGAAAGAAAGAGCAAAGTTTAATAAGTCATGTTCACTGTTTTTATCATTAATTTGTGCTCTAATCTAAGAACAGGTCAAAATTCATACCATTCACAACAAACTCCTGGCATTCTTTCTTTGTCATGCCTTTCCGGTATTCTGCATCTACAAACCCATAGATGTATGAACTTCCTGAGCCACCAACAGCAAAGGGCTGCACAGACAGTAAGCCATCCAGTGTCACATATACCTGTAACATATAAACACATTGTAACATTTTTAATAATTTACATTTACAAACATTTACATAATCAGTGTAGCACTACGATTTCCATAACTAGGCTATCACTAACCTGTCCGCCAGCTCTCCTGTCCCAGCCTGCAACAATGAGATGAGCAGAAAGTTCCTCTTTGTACTTGTAGGAGATGTTCTTCACTAATGTAGCAGCTGAGCGAACTAAGGGGTCTTCTCCCACCTCAATACTATCATGAACATACACATTTGCATTATTAGTATGAATAATAAAAATCAAAAGGCAGTGCAGTGTATGATAAATTCACATTAATAATTAACAGGAATTTCATTGTACACATAGGGGTTCAAATCCAGAATGAACTGTGTTTCTGTGTATGCACCATTTCTGGTGCCTCGTGCAAGTTCAGCGGCATTGATTGTGATATCTGAATCATAAGGGTACAACCAGTTCTTAATACTAATTTTACTAAGTTTACTTATATGGTAGATGGTAGACTTATACGTTGGCTTATCTTGTATAACTCACCGTACAATACCATTTAAGACCAAATTCTTGCTTTCTTGATAACTTCAATCAAAATGTAATTTTTTTTTCTGGCCATGATTTTTGGCTATGTCACTGTGCACCAGTAGGCAGTGAAAACTTATATTACCCTACAACATCATGCTTTAACCATCCAACCACCAACTACCCCAATTATCATTGAGAAAATCAGCTAGCTCAGATAACCTCCTTGATACTGTCTTTCACTTGGAAATATGCCACATTATGGAAGGAAAATTATTTATGCAATATGGCATAATTTACCAGAGGAAAAGCATGTTAAGATCCTCATAGGTGCTTATGTAAATGCTGTAGATGGATCCTATTTCTTAGATCATTAGTGCTGTCAAGCAGATCAGATCCATTAATGTAATCTAATTTCCTGTCTGCCTATTAAGTTTTTAAAGGATCAGTACCTGTGCACATCAAGTTGATAGTTGACTATCTCAGCAATGGTCTGAGCATCAGCAGCAGATCCAGACAGAGCACAGTAGATCTTATCATGGAGTGGTGAGAGCTTGTTCATGACCCGATTCACCACTGAAGCCCTATCAAAAAGAGAGTCACAAATGTGATGTTTCAGGAATAAGCTACAAAAAGAATGTGAAACATTCTTGGAAGAAAAAAATTTTGCATGAAAAACTTAAGACTTTGGGAAGCAAACACTATTTGTTCAGAAGTTTGCAATCACTTATTGTTTTAATAATTGCAGTAATTGTATTTCATTGGAACACTTCTACAGTGTAGATAAAATACTATAGGCTAGACACCAGGACATATTTAGATTTTTTTTTTAATATTTCAAGTTTGGGCATTAAATGGGTGTGTATTAAATGGTAAATAATACACAGTACTCATTTATAGTAATATCTTTTTAAGTTATCTGCCTGAGATTTGATTACTACACTTTGAAAACGTGGCATACTGGATGTTAATTTTATTATAACTTAATTTTCAGTGTTATATTGCCTTTTTCCAGTTCTTAAGGCATCATCTACAGCTCTGTTCACATCTTACATTTCTTCTTTTTTCACTGCTTCCTACTAATTAGTTGAAATTTGTGAAGTTGCAGAATAGTAGCTTAATAGAACCATTTTACATATTTATCTGTAACATTTTTATTTTATTGAAAACACTGATAACACATTTTTGGACACTGTGAATCAGAACAAATGATCACGGATTATATTTCACCTTTGTGCGCATTATCCATCCGCAAAGATGCCTTCTTAAATGTCTTTTTTTCCCTTTATCTTTTCTTTCAAATAAACGACTTGGGTTTTGAGACACAGCTAATGGAACCTCAGCTGTATTCAATGCTGGGATCAGTCTCTTACCCGGCAGACACGCGTGAGTCGGAGCCAAGAACGACTCCCCCTTCAAATCCTATCGCTATGATTGTAGTCTGAAAAGAAAAAAAAGGTAGCAGAATTAATGTTATCTCTTCTGCATCTTATCCATAACAGCAAGTCGAATATAAGTTGATTGAAAGTGACCATGTTTCCAGAAAACAGGTATACGCATCACTACATTAGCCCTTTACCAAAGTGCAGACTGTTTGTGTTAAGGACGTCTAATAGGTTTAATGCCGAATTAAACGAGTTTGGCACCCACTTACCCCGGTTTTGACCTCTTCGGATAGCCATTCGGGTTGTATGGACGATTCTCCCAACATTATGATGACCGATATGTCGTTGACAGTTCGAAAGCTGCTCGAGAATTAGCCTGTCTAATGTAGCAACAACACAACGCAGCACTACCTGCGCGTCTAACGCCGATCAGAATAGCTTGGAACTAGATATGAAGCGAAGCTGCAAACTTCAAACATATATAGCATCGAATATATCCCTTCAAGTTTAAAGCTAAAACAAATAAAAAGGCTTTAATACGTCTGGTCCGACGGCTAGGCCTAGCATTCACATTATTTCCCCTCTTCCCTCAAACTGAAAACGAAACTAACTCAAGCTGTTATGCAAGCCTCACGCAAGCGTAGTCGCAGGTGAGCCATACTCATTTACGACACAATATTAAATAAGCCCTGAAATTCCCTTCATTATTTATTTTGTATAGGCGTTTATTTTGTATGACTGTATGAAAATGCTTTAATATGGATATGCTAAAAATTTACACTGGAATCACAGTTCAAACGTTTGGGAATACTGTTTTCAATCAAATAAAAATGTTGCAGATAAATGTTTGAAAAGGGCAGCACGGTGGCGCAGTGGGTAGCGCTGTTGCCTCACAGCGAGAATGACCTGGGTTCAATTCCCGGCTGGGCGACCAGGGTCGTTTCTGTGTGGTGTTTGCATGTTCTCCCCGTGTTTGCGTGGCTTTCCTCCGGTTTCCTGTCCAAAAACACGCAGTTAAGCTAATTAGACACGCTAAATTGCCCCTAGGTGTGAATGTGTATGTCTGTCTGCCCTGGCGACCTGTCCAGGGTGTATCCTGCCTTCCGCCCAATGACAGCTGGGATAGGCTCCAGCACCCCACCGCGACCCAGAAGGATAAGCGGTTTAGATGATATATGTATATATGTATGTATAAATGTTTGAAATGATTCTATTAGGATGCTACTACTCTGCAACCTCACACATTTCAACTAATTAGTGGGAATCAGTGAAATAAGAAATGTTAGATGTGTATAGAATCATGAACAGAGCTGTTGATGATTCCAGCTGAAAAAAGCTGTATAACACTTAAAATTAAGTTATGATAAAATTTAAAATGTAGTGATCAAATCTCAGGCAGATACCTTACGAAGAAATTGCCATAAATAAATAAGTACTGTATGTTATTTACCACTTAATACAAATAAAACATCTAAATCCCAGTGTCTAGCTCACAGTATTTATACACCAATCAGGCATAACATTATGACCACCTCGTTTCTACGCTCATTGTCCATTTTATCAGCTCCACTTACTATATAGGTGCACTTTGTAGTTCTACAATTACAGACTGTAGTCCATCTGTTTCTCTGCATACTTTGTTAGCCCCCTTTTACCCTGTTCTTCAGTGATCAGGACCCCCATGGACCCTCACAGAGCAGGTACTATTTGGGTGGTGGATCATTCTCAGCACTGCAGTAACACTGACGTGGTGGTGGTGTGTTAGTGTGTGTTGTGCTGGTCTGAGTGGATCAGACACAGTAGTGCTGCTGGAGTTTTTAAACACCTCAGTGTCACTGCTGGACTGAGAATAGTTCACCAACCAAAAATATCCAGCCAACAGCATCCTGTGGGCAGTGTCCTGTGACCACTAATGAAGGACTAGAGGATGATCAACACAAACTGTGCAGCAGCAGATGAGCTATCGTCTCTGAGTTTATCTACAAGGTGGACTGACAAGGTAGGAGTGTCTAATAGAGTGGACAGTGAGTGGACACAGTGTTTAAAAACTCCAGCAGCACTGCTGTGTCTGATCCACTCATACCAGCACAACACACACTAACATACCACCACCACATCAGTGTCACTGCAGTGCTAAGAATGATCCACCACCCAAATAGTACCTGGTCTGTGAGAGTCCATGGGGTCCTGACAACTGAAGAACAGGGTAAAACAACGTATGCAGAAAAACAGATGGACTACAGTCTGTAATTGTAGAACTACAAAGTGCACCTATATAGTAAGTGGAGCTGATAAAATGGACAATGAGTGTAGAAACAAGGAGGTAGTCATAATGTTATGCCTGATCGGTGTATACACTCTACTAGTATTAAAAGTACTTTCTGGTGATCTTTCTATACTTATTGTCTACTAAATAAAGTGTACCTGAGCAAATCAGGTAATATGGGGCACTTTAAGAAATTCTTGTTTTTGGGGCCTGGGTCAGGTATGCTGTTATTTGAATGCATGCACATTTGCAAATATGAGAATGACATACTAAATTTAAGACCTTCAATTCAAGGAGCTCCTGTACAGTGTGGCTGGAGTGGGTTAGCTCAAATAAACACACAGATTTACCACTGATTTTGTAGCACAGAAAAATGTATATTTTTAATTGATTTACATGTGAACAGATTTTCAACAGGACTTCAACTGATCACACTATTGCAAATGTCACAGTTGACTGTTATGATTGTTATGTCGATGGTTATGTTTTAGAGCAGTGGTTCTCAGCCATGGGGCTAGAGTCATGAAGACTTTCTTAAGAAAAAACTTGCGACAGTTGTTAAGACAAGCATTAAGAAGTTCACAAGAATGTTCTTAAATGCAATTCTTGAAAAACCTTAAGTTCTCAAATATTCTCTTAAGACAGTCTTAATTATTTTCTTACGATTTTCTTTAAGAAAAGGATGGGCACAAGTAGCACAGGCTGTGATAAATTTAGATTTTACCTTGTCAACTCTTACAGCCTAAGACAAGTGTAAGGCTATCATAAGGTTAAGAAAACATGCTAGATAGTGGTACTCCAGGACCAGGACTAAGATCCACTGTTCTAGAGATATTCTACTCATCATGGAACTTAGGCAGTTTATCACCAGGAATAACCACATGTTCCACTCCATCCTCGGTAATCACCACCAAGTGGGCCACACCCCCGCTGACATTATCTCTGCCTATAGCCAGGGCCAATGCTGGGGAAGACAAAGAGATTAGTCAACCATTCAGTCTTATCCAGTCCATTTTCGCACAAATCATATGCATATCTTTATACCATAAGAGACAAAATTAGGGATGACACAGAAATGCTGCCATATTGTGCATGACCAGTTGCTATTATATGCCTTCTTTAAGGATAATTAATGAAATGGACCACTGGGGACTGATACGTCAGAAAACAAGACATTATTCTGTCTCTTCAGCTAACATCAAATGCTGCCACAAACGGCTGCATTCAAATAGTGGTGTGGTTCTTTCAGTTTTGTGTTTTGCAAAAGTTTTCATTAAATTTCACTGTACCATTTGTAGTGAACTGAAGGCACTCCTCACGGCTCATATCAGGTTTGTATTTAGCATCTGCATAGCCATATATGTAGGTGCTACCAGAACCACCAATAGTAAAAGGCTGACTAATAAGCATTCCTCCCATCGATACTGTGTATACCTAAGCAGACACACAATAGACAAGAAAAGAACATGAAAGCTTGCAGGTGATGCTGTTTATCACATCTTGGTAATGGTGCTAGATTTAACAGCATGTAAAAATCATTTTATATTCGCTACTCAAGACGTATTTCAAGTGACTTGTCATAATTATACCTACTAAATCAACCATGCTCTGTCTCCTGCAGAGAACTGACAAAAGTTATTACCACCTAAAGCATTTCCTGTGTAATCTGTGCACAGCTGGTCCTACAAAAGGCACTTCCATATATGATACAAAGTCAGTCTATAAGCACACTATATAGTAGATGCAAACTCCAAGTTAGAGTCTTCTGTAACTATATATTTAATGTTAGCCTTCTGCTCAGTTATTCTCTGTAAATAAGAAAAGTCAGTTTCATACCTGTGCCCCTTTCTTCCTGTCCCAACCTGCTGTGATGAAACCAGCCTGCAGATCCTCCCTATTGCTGTAGCAAAGCTCCTTTAACACGGATGCTGCGGCTTTCACCAAGGGGGGAGACTCCATCTGTATACTGGTGAAAGATGGCATTTAGATTGAAAGCCATTTTGATGGACATTTCATAGTACAGAGCAGCTTGAGCAAAGCAAAACTCTTCTCAGATGAAATAGGTTTCTGACTGTTTTTATACAATGTGTTTAGATTATATTGTGTAAAATGATCTAAACTGACACTCTACTATCATTTATAATCCTCACTTGGGTTGCTGCTTAGTTAATATACACTATACAACACTATAATTTGACTAAGAAAGCCACTTTAAGGATGTAAGTACATGATCTTAGGTGAGCCGATCATTAGTGGACAGCTCTAAGGACAGGTCTGAACAGGATCCAATGTGTCTTGGAGACGCAATATAATCTGATCATTCAAACCTCCTTTGAAGGTGATCAGGGCCACATATGACCACATAACATTTACAGTGTGAATTCTAACGTGTCCCAATGAGACAACAACGAAGGACAACCTAATCAACTGCGTCATCACAGCAGAGACAAAAAGAAGCTGCATAACTTCTTTCTTGGTCTAGTTTCTGGTTTGTTTATAAGATGCACTAGCAATCTATTCGGCCCTTCCTCCAGTCATAAAATCCAAATATAGCCGCAAGCAGCAATGAGCGGGTTCAAGAATGCAACAGCAGTATGGGCCCTTCTGCAGGTTTAGCCCATTAGGCCTAAAAAGGCCTCAAGCTTTTGGTTTAGCCCATTAGGCCTAAAAAGGCCTCAAGCTTTTTGTTTAGCCCATTAGGCCTAAAAGGCCTCAAGCTGTGGGTCTTTTTATAGGCAGAGTGAATAGAACTGAAAGGAAGTCAGTTCATCAAAAGGCCTTCAGTTGCCATAAACAACGATCAGAGGTCTTTAAACACATTATAAGTTTATATTCATATGTACTGATCTACACTGGTTTGTAGAACATCCAAAAGGTTGTCAACATACATGTCAAAACTACATGACTAATGGCAGCATTTCTCACATAGTAGCACTTGCAGAGTGGATTGGTTCTAAATTTAAGCCATTGATTTCATGTAGACCATAATGAGGCCCAATGCACTCATAAGAGGCCCTACTGGTGTGAGGAGCTCAGTGAAAGTGGGTCAGAATTAGTGAAAAGGCCACAGTATGGTATAATTCTTAATCAAGGACCATATCCAAAGACGTTCACCAAGTTTTGGTCAGAATGACCTTTTGACCTTTGTATAATAAGTCTTTGTGTAGTGAAATCTTTGAATGAATAAGCCAAAATAAAAGACAAGGAGTGCAATTTTTGACATAACATGTAATTAGAAAGTTGTTCATGTGAGTGAACTGAGTCACATGGCACCAATTGTTTATATGTCGACCTTGTAATAACATTGTAATAGCATTTTAATTGATTTTTAAGTGTTTTGGAGTGCTAAAGCGCCCCTTAAAGGCCAATCTGGACCAAAATTGGCAGACACCATTGAAGTCTAAATATGTAAATATCTAAATATCTAAATATCCTTAAAGTTTGGAGATGATCTGACCAATGACTGTTGAGTTATAGCAAATCAAGCTAGCAATGCCATGTTTGCAGTAATTAATTGATTGATCCTTAATACATTGAGTGGAAAAGTCAAAATGTTTTTGATAATTATTGAGGATCAGTGTCTTCTGAATCTTATGGTACTAACTTGATGAAAATTGGCAAAAAATCCAGAGACTAGTTCGCAAGAATAGGTTTTTCACATTATGCAAATTAGCTCAAAAACTAAGGGGGTGGGGCAAAAAGTGACTTGTTCAGCAAGTCCCAAGGAATCAGCAGAAAAAAGAATTTTGTCTCTATCTCACTCTGATAAAAAGTTACAGGCAAAAATATGAGTAAAGTTGAAAAAGATGAAAAGTTGAAACAGGACTAAAGTAAAGTATGAGCTCAGTGAAAGTGGGTCAGAAGTAGTGAAAAGGCCATAATATGGTGTGATTCTTGATCAGGGACCATATCCAAAGATGTTTACCAAGTTTTGGTCAGGTTGACCTTTTGACCTTTGTATAATAAGCCTTCGTATAATGTTTTCTTCGAATGAATAAGCCAAAATACCAGACAAACAGTACAATTTGTGACCGAACATGTACTTAGAAAGTTGTTCATGTGAGTGACTTGAGTCGTATGGCACCATTTGTTTATCTGTCGACCTTGTAACAACATTGTAATCGAATTTTAATTGATTTTTAAGTGTTTTTGAGTGATAAAGCGCCCCCTAAAGGCCAATCTGGACCAAAATTGGCATACACCATTACAGTCCAAATATGTAAAAGTCCTTAAAGTTATGCCATGGTCGCAGTAATTAATTGATTGATCCACACGACCCTGAGTAGAAAAGTCAACATGTTTTTGATAATTATTTACCTAGAGATGCCAAAGAATTTTTTCAGACCAAGTTCAAAAAGATTGGATCAAAATCCAGGGACTAGTTCGAAAAGTAGGCTTTTTAAACAGTTACCGATTACAAAAAAACTCTGCAGTTTTGTAGAAAATATGCATTTGCAAAATTGTTTGTAATAACGTACTACATATGATACACAAGGATTTTCAAGCAAACTTGTAATAAAATAGTAATAATATGTAATAATATGTTAATTTTTATGAATAGCGCCCCCCAGTGGTTAATTTTTTTCAAACTTGATTGCTTGTTAGAAAGTGGCTATATGTAGAGATCATTCAAGTTTCATGATGATTGGTCAACGTTAAGCCTGTCAAAAGCCTGCTAAATGCTGATTGGCCAATGGCGACCATATACTTCAATGAATCAAATTGTCCTTATTGATTCACTTATAGTCTGGCCAACAGATGGTATCTGCAAAGTTTCAGCCTGATCAGATGTACGAAGACTGAGAAAGAGCTATGTAGCATTAACTCCGCCCCCTAATGACATATGCGCACAAAAATCGAATGGCTACCTCAGACTCTTCTCAAAAATGTGTCTGTCAAGTTTGAAATTTTTTGGCTGAAGGGTTGTCGAGTTACAGAATTTTAAATTAATTCTGAATTATTTTGAATTTATCCAGAAGGGTTCATTTGCATATGACAGCCATGTTGTTTAGAAAAGTCTAAATGTTTTTGATAATTATTGAGGTTCAGGCTCTTCTGAATTTTTTGACACCAAAACCATGAGGATCGGGCAAAAATTGTAGGACTAGTTTGCAAAAGTAGGTTTCGCATATTATGCAAATTAGCTCAAAACTGGGCGGAGCTAAATGGTCCAAATGGCAAAGTTGTTTAGTTTGACCCAAGGAACTAGGAAAAAATTATGGCTTGTCTGGCAAAAATCTGGTTTAGACCCAAACGCGTTGACCTGCGCTATAGCGCCCCCTTGTGGCCAACTGGGCTGATTCCTTGCGCCTGAGTAGCGGGAGGGACTACTACCTATTGACCAAGTTTCAAGTCTCTAGGACTTACGGTTTGGGCTGTGCGTTCCGTTTCAGGGAAGAAAAAGAATATGAAGAAAAATCTTGACAATTACAATAGGGTTCAATGCATTGCATGCTTGAACCCTAATTACAGGTGGTCACTTGAGACGTATTCAAGACATGTCAAAGTAATAGTTGTAAATGGCAACATGTCTCATTGTCCACATGTGATCAGATCACTTGAAATGGATGTTAGTTCCAAGTATGAACAGGGCCTATGCAACTCTGACAGATAAAGGGCTCATTATTGGGGTGTGGTGGCAGGAGCTTCAGTCACAAAGACTGTTGAACTGGCTGGGGTTTAAACATGACCAGTGAAGTAAAATCTGCATTTAGGTCTACGGGAAAAACATCAGTAAATGGAGTTGTTTCCAGTGTTACTGCACATCAGTGCGAAGTTATTTTGACTGATTACCTTTATCCTGTGATAAAGCATTTCTATCCTGATGGCAGTGGTCTCTTCTAGGATACTAATGTCCCCATCCACAGGGCAAAAGGGGTCACCAAGTGGTTTGATGAGTATGAAAATGATGTAAATCATATGCTATGGCTTTCCCAGTCACCAGATCTCAACTCAACTGAACATTTTTGGGAGACACTGCCCTCCACCATGATCATCAGAAATACCAGTTGAAGGAAAATCTTTTTAGAAATGGTGTTCCATTCTTCCAGTACAGTTCCAGAGATTTGTAGAATCTATGCCAAGGCAAACAGATACTGCTCCACTTGTGAGCAATTTATGTTGGTTTTTCCTTTAATTTGTCATGTTACGTATTAATCTTTTATAAAGCTTGTCACTTTTGTCATATCAAAAGCTTATGACCTTATTCTAAAATTTCAGTATTTTATTTACTGTTAGGAAATGGACCATCAACACAGTTATTATAAGCCTGTTTCAACATACATTAGCCAAGTCAAATCACAATGTTTTAAACTATAAAAAAAGAGCCTACAGAATAGCTTAGTACAAGAGTGTTAAAATCAATACTTGAATGCTTTTAGAGTATTTTGAGTGCTTTACTTTTACTTGACTGCCTTTCCTGAATCTTTTCAATTTTATGTTCGTAATTACTTGGATTAACAGAATCTGATAGATGAACCTGATCCCAGATCAGCAGAGTGGCTCTGAGTTTTGGGAATACAATGCCTATTCTGAAGGTGCATGGATAAGCAGGTGTACCTGTGAAAAGATAGCTGGAACTTAGCCATTTTTGTTACAGCTTGCGCATCTGCCAATGAGCCAGCAATGCAACAGAATATCCTGTCATGAACCTGGATCAGCTTGTTAATGACTTTAGAGGACACATAAGACCTATGGATTCAGGAACACAACACAGAGTGAAAATTAAGTATTTGTGTGTATGTGCCAGTGTGTAGTAAAACTGGACTCAACTGAGCACTGAATGAATTATGACTTTCTTGTGCATAATTAATGATCAGAATGTAAACATTTGTCTTTGGATTTTACTCACCCACCAACTGAGGCCCTGGAGTCAGAACCAATGATAACCCCTCCATTGAATTTTACTGCAAGGATGGTTGTCTGTCAAAAAAAAAGAAGAGAATATTCAATCAACAGTTACCAATCATGAATGTCCTAGTGATCAAAGCATCACTACACCACTGCAGTGTTTAATTAATAGTTTATTACTCTTCTGTATCTGCAATCATGGTGGACAGTCTCCAGGTTATCTAAACTCCAACAATGGCAGAAGATGAAAGTGAAAGTAACTCTGAACACGATTAATTATTCATCATTTATCGATACTTTAACATATCGCTTTAAAGTTATCACTTAAATATTATAGGGTGAGTAAAGTAACAAATTAATAATTATGGTGGACAATATAAGGTTAATCGGATAAACTGCACTGACGACGACCGTCTTCATTAGCCTAGCCTTATCCAAAAAACTATGTACAGTGCTCACAGACCCTGTGCTGTTAGTGCTATGAGACAAGGTGGTTGTACTTACGCCTGTGCTGACACCTTTATATTGGTGGTTCGGGTGCATTTCCATTGTTTGAAGGGGATGATAACTGAACGATCGAGCTTCGACTTGGGTCGTGTCACTTCATTCAGAAGGAACTTTTTCTGGTTGTGCCAGTCTGCTGCACGATGGCGACACCACTGGACACGGAAACGCACTTACATCAAGTCAACCCCACCAGCCATCAGGCGAAGTGGCAGACGTCAAGCAAAACGAGTTTTCTGTGGACATGGCGTTCTCGCATGTTTTTGAATCACCTATACCTGGTTTTAATTTCGAGAATTCGACAAGGTAAGCTAAGATCTGTTGACCTGAACAATCGGCGTGGCATGTTTTCGCTCATGAAATGCGCAATCAAGGCTTTAGTGCACAAAGATCTACACTCTCACCAAAAGCGAAAGTATGATTTTTGCCACTTAGTGATTCGATAAAAAGCGTGTTCTTTAGTAAAAACCTACGTTTTAAATTAATCTAATGGTAAATAGAATGGCGCTGAACGTGACATGTTGAAAACTGGTGGAACTTCATCTTTCATTTTCGTGGAAGCATCAGGAAATATGCCATGTCTTGCCGTGCCACGTCTTACAGCCACTAGTAAATTTCTTCCTCTTTTTGTCATTCAGAAATATTTTATTGGAGAATGCGCTGGGTGAAGGGAAAACTAAAGCGCCTAAACCTTTGAAGACTGGTACCACGATCGCAGGAGTGGTGTGTAAGGTATAAAATGGATGAAAAATCCAAATGCAGAGTAGTTTAACTCTTGATATTAATTGTGCGTTACTTTCAAAACAATAGTCTTTTTGTACGTCTCTGTTTCTCTATCTGTCTGTGTGTTTATGATGTAGGATGGCGTGGTCCTGGGCGCAGACACAAGGGCTACCTCCAGTGAAGTAGTAGCAGACAAAATGTGTGCCAAAATTCACTACATTGCTCCAAATATATAGTAAGTACTTTACCTGAATGGCACCCCCATTTCAAAAATTTT
Source organism: Colossoma macropomum (assembly GCF_904425465.1). NCBI lineage: Eukaryota > Metazoa > Chordata > Actinopteri > Characiformes > Serrasalmidae > Colossoma > Colossoma macropomum. Next base: position 34,571,309 of record NW_023494787.1, read on the forward strand.
CAAAAAGTTATTCATGACTTCTATGTTACAAAAAAAGTGGTGGATCATGAAATGCTGTTATTGTTGTTAACTTTTCAACAGGTAATGACTCTTGAAGATTCTTGAAGTACACCCTTTTTGTGGTTCTTTGCACGATTAAACTGTTCTTCTGTATGATGGAAAAAATAATTTTATATGGTTCTTTATGGTTCTTTTTTTAAAAAAAAGTTTCTATGTAGAACCAAAAAGTTCTGCTATCGTTATGTCATAAAACCTTATTCTTTTATAGAGAAGCAAAAATGTAAGATATTTACCTTTGTGTGGCAGCAAAAGTGTCTCATATATATATAGACTAATCTGTGTATGCGTATTTTATTTTTTTGATGTGTTTTAGTTGTTGTGGAGCAGGAACCGCAGCAGACACTGAGAAAACTACAGAACTGCTCTCCTCCAACCTCACCATTTTCTCCATGAATAGTGGCAGAAACCCCAGAGTCGTCATGGCAGCTAACATCCTACAGAATATGCTCTTCAGGTGAGTTTTGATGTGTTTTTGTTGTTGGTAACCCTAAAATGAAAAAATTTGTGTCTGGATATTTTAAGTCTGTATAAAAATTGTTTTTAATACACTACAGCCATGTTAGTCACTCCAAGTGCTGAAGGGCTTTAGCACTGTGTATTTTCAACAGTACTCCCTAAATGCAAGATTAAGTTTTTTCATTGCCATTTTGTTGTTCATACTATTGATCATGCTATCATATTTCAGGTATCATGGTGGGATTGGAGCAAATCTAATTCTGGGAGGGGTGGACTGCACTGGGAGTCACCTCTACACAGTGGGACCCTATGGGAACATGGACGAGGTTCCATATCTTGCTATGGGTAAGCATGTGACATCCAGTAAGCACAAATGTATTTATATTTAATGATAATTTAGTTTTTAAACTGTCATATATTGTATATATAATTCATTGGTGATTCATTGGTTTTGTTTAGGATCTGGTGATTTAGCTGCTATGGGTGTACTGGAGGATAGGTTCAAACCCAGAATGGAGGTACTAAGTTGTTCTGCATCTTTTTTTTAACTCATATAATCTGTACACACATAACATTCTGAAACATTTCTAAACTGGTTTAAAGATAAATCTACTCTCACACTCATCCTGTCCTATAGCAAGGGGAGGCCAAGACATTGGTGTGTGATGCCATCCATGCAGGTATCATGAGTGACCTGGGTTCAGGGAACAACATAGACATATGTGTCATCACCAGCAATGGGGTGGATTACATAAGACCCTATCAGGAATCTGAATACAAGGACAACAGGTGACAAGACCAAATTAACAGCGTTACCAGCAAAAATTATTAACAGAAGTAGAAACAATTTACAAATAAACAGCAAATTACAGCATATATAACATAGCAGCACAGTTACACATGCTAGCACAATTCACCAGAATCAAAGAAACCTAGAGTCTAAGACAATGTCTTTCCTTTTCTGCTTCTCACATGTAAATATGAGGCCTTGATCGTATAAGCTGAGAGCCTGTGTACATTTAAAACCAATGTAAATGTTTATTAATGTCATTTTAAGCTTCATTTAAGCTTCTGGAAATATATATATATATATATATATATATATATATATATATATATATATATATATATATATATATATAATTGATATAATATTAATATAATAGATTAATATATAATTGAATGTTTTCCCAGTTTTTGAGAAAAACAGTGTCTTTTAAAGCTGAGTTGTGTTATTCCTTGATTGTTGTAGGCCTCCTACAATCTTGTTTAGGTGTCATCAAAAATTAGGAAAAACCTGTGTCCCTGTGGGTAATATGCTCTCTCTTTTTTTCTCTCTCTCTCTATCTTTCTCTTTCTCTCTATCAGGCAAGAAAAGTATAAATATAAGCCAGGTACAACTCCTGTTTTGTTTGAGAAGGTGGTTCGCTTGGAGCTGGAGCTAGTGCACGAGACAATCCATACAATGGGAACATCCTGAGCAAAAGAAAAACAGACCAGCAGCATTGTTGTAGAAATGAATACATGAAATGAGTACTGTCCTAAAACAAGAGAATGGTCATTTGTTCACTGATAGTTGTGCATATGATGACATTGTAATAAATGACATGATGGCCTTTGTGTATCTTTTGTTTCTTTTCATGGTTAAAAGCAAAATACAACCAAACATGTTTTGACAGAGACAAGCAAAGTAATGGTAGTACCATGATAAATGAAATTAATAATGAATTGTTGAAATGTAAGGTTTAAAACTGCATCAAAAGGGGTCACACATTTTAATCTAGTGTCACATAAAATCAATTGGACTTAAGCTCTTTTCCATTTACTGTAAGTTTGTGAAATGTTTTGAGGAAACATGCTGGGAAAGGAAGTTCTGAAAAACTGAAAGCCAGCATACACTAATCTACCACTCTTCTTTCCTCTTTGTCATTTTGTGGATCATTAAATAAACATTTGCAGTTTCAAGCAAAATACATTGAACGTGATAAAGCTGGACTTGTTCATTTGTATTTAATCAAATTATATTAATCTATGAATTATCTAACAGGAAAAAATACTAAACTATACCATTTAATAGAAGCACTTAGCCCCACAGCTGCTACAGTGCAACCTGTAGGCAAGAAGTCTTCCTGTGAACTAATGATGCAAACAGGCGAGCGCTCCCATTGGACAGTCATGCTGGAAACTTGACGGGTAGGTGAGTATTTTTTGTTTTCTGTAAAATCTTTTATTCCTATTATTATTTTAATATAAAATGATGAATGCACGTAAAATGAAGTGTGCCTAATTTTTACAATTTTATGAAAAAGCGCGTAGAGTATTGTAACAGGAGGGTAAGACGTGACCATAATCGAAACTAAATAAACCAGCATCTCTCAATCTTTCGGTTTCGAAAGTGGAGTGTTGTCGTCCTTTGACAGATCATATTTCACCGGTAAAAACGACCTCGATTTCTTTTTACAGAGTTTTTTTTATTTTATTTTATTTGCTTTTACAATAGCCTAATACGATTTCTTGTTTTAAGCAGATCATGGCTCTTTTAGAGGTAAGCGGTTTTTCGTCCATTTCCGGATTCGGAAAACAGTTTGGCTCAAAGCAAACACAGCTCGTGGTCCGACCGAATCACTACAATTTTGGGGCGAAATCTCAAGAATTTGCTGTTCCAGTTGGAGTTGACGTAAGTAATGAGTATTACAAATTGATAGAGGTGCCAGTTTTTGAATAATGTTCTGAACCACGTGACATAATATTTACCCTACAGTGTCTTCGTTTACCTTTTATTGAGTTTTATTGTGCTCTTATTTGCTTTGATGGCCAACTCGTCGGTGGTCAAACATACGCCCAAAATCTCCAAAATGTCCAGCATCCTCGTTTAGGTTTAGACTGATAGCCTACTGTTCGTCTACCTGTTGGCTTTACACCTGTGGCTTATGACGTAGAATAGCTTACAGTTTTACACTGTCTTACATTTGAAATGTGAAAAAATAAGTACTTCTTTGAATTCTAAGTTGAATAGAAAGGTAGCTGACAAGGATTAAATGAAGAGAACGACACCAGAAAGCACTAGACTCAAACGTAAAAGCATTTGAAACTCGGCCTATTGCCTCCAAAATATTCTCCCTACCCTCAAGGGATTAAAGTGTACGTAATGTATTGCAAAGGTAAAGGAACTCTTCTTAATCTTTTTTCAGCCCTCAACCTTTCTGAAATCATGCAGCTGTGAGGATGGCATATCAATCGACATGAACCATGGCACCACTACATTGGCTTTCAAGTTCCGCCACGGCGTCATTGTGGCAGTTGACTCTAGGGCCTCAGCTGGTAGCTACATTGGTAGGTATACTCACATTATTACACAGAGATAAAATACATTTGCATATGTCCAAAGCCTTACACAGAATTCTACAACTGAGTCAACAAGTCATGTGTGATTGTCAATTGCATATCATTTCGAACTCTGTCATTTTCATACCAATCTTACTGTTTCTGCTTTGGTGGACAGCATCAAAGGAGGCAAATAAAGTGATTGAGATCAACCCTTACCTGCTGGGCACCATGTCCGGCAGTGCAGCAGACTGTCAGTACTGGGAAAGACTTCTGGCTAAAGAGTGCAGGTTTGTCTGAACATGAATCTAACGTGTGTGTTTTGGAGATAGAAGGGGTGCACACATATAATGTTACAGTTAAGTATGCCTGTTTGTGCGTGTATGGGTGTGGGGGGGGTGTTTTTGCTGTGTCAGGAAATTTATCCAGTGGAGTCTGGGTTAATGCTATACTTTTATCAAAGATCCTTTTTGATGCCATAGAAGTATCGAAAAGGATAAGTGATTCATTTGTGATCAGTGCTTGAAGGAATGGTTCAGCACAACACTGTAGAACAACGCCTGCAGAAATCAGCTATGCAGTGAAGTTTTGTTAATTTTTATGGTCCACACACAGTAGGTCATATCATGCTCTTAACCACACAAGTCTGCATGACCTTACTGAAGACCTGAATGTAGGCTGAAAGAAGATTTGGGCATGTATTTATGGAAAACATTTGTGTGCCTATTGACTCCTAGTGTTTGTTAGCAGCATTAGTCTATAGAAGCAAAATTTGCACACCAAACATGTCTTGGCTAATCAACTACACCTGGGATAAGTGTAAAATTAGATTTTTTGCCAAACCATTCCTTTAACCAGTGTGACCATCTTTAGATTGATATTCTTTCAGCCAAATTGAGCTGTACTGCTGTGTGTTTTAGTGCCAAGAAACTTTTGCCATGACTGAAAGCCAGTGCCAGAGTGGATAATTGAGAGAGTCAGAAGAATTCCAGTAGAGTTTTTGGCCAATTCTGAGAGCTATTGTGTAAACTAATGCACAGAAGCACTCATATGCTCAGACAAACTATAAATGTTAAAATGTTATAATGATATAAAATATCATCCAGTTTGGTACCGAATGACCCAAGAGGCATTGCTCTACATAGTTGATTACATTTGCTTTGAGCCTTCAGTTTGTAATTATGCGTCAGTTGTTGAATTTGATGCTCCAGTTGCAGTTAAAGATGTAACTGGGGACGTTTAGAAGTCTGTCCCTTAAAGTATGTTGTTTTCTACCCATGCAAAGCCGAAAACAATTGTAAAAAAAATCTCATCATAATTGGTTTTCTGCAAATTTGGTACTTACAGTGCATTTTTATTACAAACAATAGGATAGGCTTTGGAAAATTTCAAAGCAAATGTCTAATGGTACAGGTAAGACATAAATGAACCATAAACGTGTTTCATGCCTGCCATAGCAATATGCTTTTACCTTCGATAATTAGGTTTAGGTTTTAAAGTTTGCTATGTTGTTTTTCCTCGTCGTTGTGCATCTCAACTGTCTGATTTTAACTTAGTTTTATTATCTTCTCTGCGCAGAAGTTGTGCCTGTGGTGAGCGAACACATGATTTCTAGTGAACACGCAGTACTGTTGGTTGTGTTTATGTGAAGCCGCTTTCTGGTTGATTTAATACTGTTTTGTATCACCATAGAAGAGTTGGAATATGTATGGTGATGACTGCACTTCAGTTAGGAATAGCCTATAACCTCATATAATGACATTGCTGGTGTGTGTGTAGAGTTTGGGGCTGGTCTGCATTATGTAACTCCCAGTCTGAAAACAAGTCCAACTGCCTGCTGAAAGCATTACGTCAAATGTGTGCCCAAGATTTACTTCAGAATGGACAATCAGGAGCATCTGTTGGATGCTTTGATTGCCTAAGAAATTTACCATCACAATAACTGTTAGTTGAAAGTGGTCTGTTTTCATTTGTAACACAAATCTTATATTCTGTTTATTGTAGGAAATAGCCTGCACAGAGAGACCTAAAACCACTTACATCTACTGTTTTACTGTTGGATTATGTGGCACCTAAAAGGAACATGCCTGTGCACATCTTCCAGGTCTTTTTAATATGAAATGGACATGTTTTACAGTAAATGGTCATTGTGTGTGTGTGTGTGTGTTTGTGTTTGTGTGTGTGTGTTTTGTGTCTTCAGGCTTTACAAGCTGCGGAACAAGCAACGGATCTCAGTGTCTGCAGCTTCCAAGCTGCTGTCCAACATGATGCTAGGTTACAGAGGCATGGGCCTCTCCATGGGTAGCATGATCTGTGGCTGGGACAAGAAGGTATATATGTTCTTTGTATGCCAAGTGTGTGTGAGAATTATTTTTCAATTGATGGGTAACATTTACATTATCAGTCACTATTTTCTAATCATGTATTCTCAGATTTATGTAATTGATTAAACCTTCAAGAGGTTCTTTACACTCACACATCTCTTATTCTAACACGGTTCTTCAGGGAAACAGAAGTGGTACCTCTATGGCATAACTCAAATAAACCTTTGTAGTACTTTACTTTCAGGAATGTACTGCAAGAAAACATTAAGTTAAACAGTAGTTCACGGGATTACAACAGTAGCCTAACTTAAGTATAAGAACAACAAATAGCTAGCTGGAATTACCATTCCTCCATTTAGAATACTCCAGTTTTTCACATTTGCACTGTACATGCTGTGTTGTTTTTTTGGTTTTTTTTTGAAAGGGTTGAACTAAATATAAAAAAGGTTGCCCTTTTGTATTTTAAATTCTTGGCTATGGCTTTCTTTTTGCAGGGTAGTTTGGTGTTTATCTGAGCAAGGTCTGACCCCAATTCCAAAAAACTTGGGACGCTGTGTAAAATGTAAATAAATGTAAATAAAAACTGAATGCAATGATTTGCAAATCTCATAGACCCATATTTTATTCACAATAAACCATAGAACACATATCAGATGTTGAAAGTGAGGCATTTTACCATTTCATGAAAAAACAGTTAACCAATTTATAACTTGATGGCAGCAATACATCTCAAAAAAGTTGGGACGGGGCAACAAAAGGCTGGAAAAGTGGTACTTTTCTTTATTAGTGGTACTAATAAAAACAGCGAGAGGAGCAGTTTGCAACTAACTCACATGACTGGGTATAAAAAGAGCATTTTAGCCCTCTATTGCATGAATTACTTAAACCTGATACAAATATTTTTTATGTGTTTTTGATATTTAAAATTGCTTATATTGCTTATATAATGGAAATACTTGAAAAAAAATGCTTCCAGTAGGTTCCAGTTCCAGTACTGGTATCAGAAAATTTTGTCTGCTAGTAACTAGTACCAAAGTGTGGACATTCATATGTGGACATTTGTGTTCATGTGCATATCTGGCTTTGCCACCCAGGGTCCAGGTCTGTATTACGTTGATGATGAAGGCACACGTCTCTCAGGTCAAATGTTTTCTACGGGCTGTGGGAACAGCTATGCGTACGGGGTAGTGGACAGTGGCTATCGTGAAGATATGACAGTGGAAGAAGCATATGAGTTGGGTCGCCGTGGTATTGCTCATGCCACACACAGAGATGCCTACTCTGGTGGAGTTGTCAATTGTAAGTGATATTCATTCATAACATACTAAGATTGTCTATGCATTGGTGACTGGATTCTCTTAGTGAGCATGTGAGTAAATGAACCTTTAGAAGTAAAGAGTTATCACTGTGACTTCGCTATATAATCTAAATATAATTTTGGAATTACATAGTTATGCAGTACATTCAATTTACTGTCACAATTTAGGTTCAAGTCTACACTTTTTTTATTAATTTTGATGTCAAGCAGTTACAAAAAAGTGGTAAATGCAAAAAAAAAATTTTCTACAAAACAATACTGTACGCACAACAATAGCTTTTATCTCCACTTTTGCTTTTGAACACAAATGTAGACTTTCTCCATTTGGTTTAGTGAGTTACAAGGAAGAAATGATCAATATTAAATTACAGCATGCTTTTGTTTTTGCCAGTAATAACTGTGACTTCTAAAGGTTAACATGCACAACTTGTAGTAGAATAGGCCTGCTGTGCAATTAAAATGCACCTCTGGGCCCATACTTGTAGATGCACATTTGTTAATGTTAATTTGCCTGTGTTTGTTCTTTTTTCTTCCTAGTGTATCACATGAGAGAAGATGGCTGGATCAAGGTGTGCAAGGAGGATGTGTCTGAGCTAATTCACCGCTACAGGAAGGGAATGTTCTGATCCTGGACCAGTGTGTATACTGACACAGAAACACCAATACTGCTCTGTGACTTCACCTGATATGATTTAGAATAAAGATGCTTTTCAAATGAAATGCTAACATTTTAAAGTTGTATTTCTTTGTAAGCTATAGAAAACCAGGTCCTGAAGTATCGAATGCATGTTAATTCAGGACTGCATTGTGAACAAGAGCCCACCTATATCTCACGTAGGCATGCCCCTAACCCCTAGGACACCGAGATCCGGACCTCAGCAGATTTTAACTTTTTTTTTCTCCATTCGTCAATCAAGTCAAAATTTGTTTACATAGCATTTTTTTACAAAAAGAGGAAGAAACCCTGAAAAGAACCAAGACTCAGAAGGGGAACACTCCTTTGGTCAACATCAGATAGCATAACAATAAAACAAGAAGAGCAATATGAATAGAGATTAAGATTTTACATTTAATATACAATATTGAATGTAGAGAAAAAGGAAAAAGAAACCAGCCTGCCATTGCACGAAAGTAGATTAACCAATGATAACTGATGACTAATATTAGAGGCCTATCAGAGTAACAATAAGAAATTTCGATGAGAAAAGTTTTAGGGCCTTTGCGCTTCTCTTTGTACATGTTACCTCTGGGTAATGTCCTTAGGAAACATAAATTTTCATAGCTATGCTGATGACATGCAGTTATACACTTTGATTCCTTCTGATGATGAAGACTTCGTTGACAGGCTTACCAGCTGTGTGTCAGATATTTCTCAGTGAAAGGAGAAACAAAAAGCTTGTTAATGTATTTGAAAACAGAATTGATTACTGTAATGCTTTTCATACTGGGCTCCCTAAGAAAGCAATACATCCTCTACAACTCATAAAAAATGCAGCAGCACAGATCCTGCACTGGCTACCTGTATCTCTCAGAATAGATTTTAAAGTTCTGCTCCTACTCCTTAAATGACTTAGCACCCACTTACATCACAGAATATCTGTCTGTATCTCAGCATCTTAGACATGCAGATACAGGCCTTCTGCAAATACCTTCAGAAAATACAGAAAATATGGAGAGGCATGTTTCAGTTATCATGCTTCTAAATTGTGGAACTCAATTCCACTGTCGTTTAGACAGTCAAGTTCAGGTCACATATTTAAGAAACATTTGAAAATGTATCTCTAACATAGCATTGAATTAAAATTCTATGTCTCTTTGGCATTTCTTTTAGACTTGATCTGTCATTGTCTTGTCTATTACTGTTAAGATGCACAGATCCTAACAAAAACAAAGCACTTTGAGATGCCACCTGTATGCAAGGTGCTCTATAAGTAAAGGCATTCTTCTTCTTCTTCTTCTTCTTCTTCTTATTATTATTATTGAGTAGATCTATGAATATCAGTCACTGTTAGCATTGTAAGCCTTGACTATGGTGAGCATATCACAGTGAAATCACATGAGAGTTAAATCCATAAACATCAATGACTACAAGGCTCAGCATTCATTTCTGCCCAGCAATAAAAAGGAGATGGAATATTCATTATTTTTTAAGATAATGAAATTTTATTTTCTGTGAGCGCTGTCACAGCATTATGGGCAACCAAAATCACTGTTTCCCACTTTATTTTCTCAGCTGTCCAGTCACTACTTAGCAAACATTGCTATCTGTCATTGCCTTAACCCTTGTCTGGTGTTTGGGTCTGTGGGACCCATTTTCAATGTTTACCAAAAGAAAAAACGATATGATTTATTATTATTTCAACCTTCCTTGGTCTTGGCTCATTTTCTGTGAAGAACATTTTCAATGACTTCACACTGTGTACACCCCTGTACATTTATATTACAAATGTGGTGTTCAGGTGAACCTGTGGGGTATAAAAGTGTGAAGGTGCTGTGTCCCTTCACTCTGTTCTCCTATATGGTCTGCTGTTAGTGTGTGTGTGTGTATGTGTTTGTATATGTGTGCATGTGTGTGAGGGTGGACAACATGGAGAGCCTGCTGACTGGCTACTGCTGCAAAAAGAGAATCTACGCTGTCTATATGTCCTATTTTAAACATCTGGTATTTTTACATAATTGTTAGGGCTGTATGAATTTAAAAAAAACAATAATGCGGTGGGTCCACCAGCGGTAAGTTTAAGGTAGCACTGAATTTAAGGTGACAGTGAGTTTAAGGTATCAGTAAGGTGGCATTGAAGTTAAGGTGGCAGTGAATTTACCATGGCAATGAATTTAAGCTGGGAGTAAATTTAAGGTGGCAATGGATTTAAGGTGTTAGTATATTTAAGGTGGCAGTAAATTCAAAGTGGCAGTAAATTTAAGGTGGCAGTGTCTATAAGGTATCAGTAAATTTAAAGTGGCAGTGTATTTAGGGTATCAGTAAATTTAAGGTGGCAATGTATTCAAGATACCAGCAAATTTAAGCTGAACTGAATTTAAGGTGGCAGTGAATTAAAGGTATCAGTAATTTTAAGTTGGCAGTCAATTTAATGTGGCAGTAAATTTAAGTAATGATTACATTTAAGGTAGCATTTAGTTTCAGGTGGCAAGGATTTAAGGTAGCAGTTTAAGGTAGCACCTTTAGCAAGGTGCAACTATATTATTATCCGATTTATATTATCCTCGTCTTTTATTCTTATTTTTCTGCCATTTTTTTGTCGTGAAACTCGTCCCACAGCTTTCGAGATATCAACACCGTTCCAACTCCAGACTGTCTGGCCTGATTGTGTGATGTGTGCTTGTATACAGCTTTTTGATCGGATGCACGGATTCTGTGTAGGAAGGGAATTTTGCGGAATTTTTTCCCATAGAGAATGAATGGGGTGAACATTTGCATGGCAATCTAAGGTACTTCTGCTTGCCTGAACGACACCGTTTTTCATACACTATCTCAGGGCAGGTCTCCAAGCATGAATTCACTGTTGTTCTGACCCGCACTCATCCATTTGTCGTTTTATTCCATCCTTCGTTTCTCCCATAGACTTACATTGAGCAGAATGTTGGCAGCATGCCACACATGATGTCACAATGGGCCCCTCTCTCACACATCCATACAAACTCATGCACGGAGCACAACGTCTCACATGCTAACAGCCTAATGCTCAGCAGGATCAGCACACATAATGATTTTTTAAAGGTGGAACTGCTTTTAAGGTGGCACTGCACTTAGATAGCACAAGAACTAATCCACCGCCATACTGACCCGCTCTCCTCTTTGTGTCATTTTTTCATCCCTCGTTCCTCTCATTGAGTCCCGTTCATTTTCACCACTCAAACTCTATTACTTCTTTGCCCGACAGTCACCAAAATGCATGTACTCATTCAGGGCAGGTCCCCAAGCTCTAATCCACAGCCGTCCTGACCCACACTCCTCAATTTGTTATTTTTTCATCCTTCGTTCCTCCCATAGAGTCCCATTCATTTTACCACCACTCAAACTCTATTACTTCTTTGTCCAACACCCACCGAAATGCAAGTACTCACTCAGGACACCGCTCCAAACTCTTATTCACAGCCATACTGACCCGCACTCCTCTATTTGTCGTTTTTTCATCCCATGTTTTGCCCTTAGAGTCCCATTCATTTTCGCCACCACTCAAACTCTATTGCTTCTTTACCCGATGGCAAACAAACTACACATACTCACTCAGGGCACTGCTCCAAACTGTTATTCACAGCCATACTGAGCCGCACTCCTCTGTTTCTGATTTTTTCATCCCTCGTTCCTCCCTTAGAGTCCCATTTATTTTTGGCCAAACCATAGCCGTTTTGTGCAACAGACACCGAAATGCATGGGCACATTCCCAAGCTCTAATCCACCGCTAGTCTCGAAGCTCTAATCCACCGCCTTACTGACCCACACTCCTCTATGTGTAGTTTTTTCATCCCTCGTTCCTCCTAATGACTTCCATAGTAACCGCTGCGCAACCATTCCGCGTTTCCTTTAGGAAATGCACTGTTCTAGTTCTTCTTGTCTTTTATTATTCTTATTTTTCTGCCGTTTCTTTGCTGCGTAACTACTTCCGCAGCTTTCGAGATATCGACACAGTTCCAACTCCAGATTGTCCGGCCTGATTGTGTGATGCATGCTTGTATACAGCTTTTTGATCAGATGCATGGATTCCTTGTAGCGGTGGAATTTTGCGGAATTTTTATCCCATAGAGAATGAATGGGCGGAATGTTGGCAGCATGCCACACGTGATGTCACAATGGGCCCCTCTCTCACACACACATACAAACTCACGAACGGAGCCCAAAGTCCCACATGCTCACAGCCTAATGCTCAGCAGTATCAGCACACATAATGATTTTTTTAAGGTGGAACTGCTTTTAAGGTGGAATTGCACTTAGGTAGCACATAATTTTAAGGTGGAACTTCTTTTAAGATAGCACTGAGTTTACACTGACTCTGAAATTAAGGTGGAACTGCATTCATGTTAGCACTGAATTGAAGGTGGACCTTCAATTAACATAGCACTATAATTAAGGAAGCACAGAATTTAAGGTGGAACTCTCTTTAAGGTAGCACTAAAATACACACACACACAATTAACACAGAACATACACTAAACACCCCACACAATTAACACACAGCACATACTCAACACACCCAACAAACTAAACACCCCACACCACATACAATAAACACACATCCAACACACCCCAAACCACACACAATAAGCACACCACACACACTTAACACACCCCACAATGCACATAATTAACAAACCACACACTCAACACATACACACACACACAATTAACACACCACACACTCCACACAATTAAGACACAGAACATACTCAACATACCCCACACCACACACGCTTAACACACCCAACAGACAACACACACTCAACACACCCCACACCACACACACTCAACATAGCCCACACCACACACAATAAACAGCACACACTCAACATACCCAACACTACACAATTAACTCACCTCATAAACTCAACACACCACACACAATAAACACATAGCACACACTCAACACACCACACACAATCCATATGATAAACAAACAGCACACACTCAACACAACACACACAATTAACACACAGCACACACTCAACACACCCCACACTACACGCAATTCACACACAGCACACACTCAACACACCCCACATCACACATACTCACACACTTTTTCCTGTTTTAACGTAATAACAGGAAATTCTCAAGCCAACTTAAAGTTTGTTCACGAACTTTCCCTTTCTAGTTATTATTATTATTCTATACTCAAAAAATGAAATGCTACTCCTCCTACAGTTTTCAAGCTAGAGCCACGACTTTGCAGGCTCATAGTACCTATACCCGATTAGGTTGCTTGTGCTTTTCTAAGGAATCCGACATACGGTTTTCATAAAATTATTGTTCAAAGATGATATTTTTTCCCATAGGAATGAATGGGCGGAATGTTGGCAACATTCAAATTTGTGATGTCACAATGGGCACCTCTCACACACACACTCAGGCACGTCTCACACGGTCACAGCCTAATGCACAGAAGGATCAGCGCAAATAATGATTTTTTTTAAGGTGGAACTGCTTTTAAGGAGGAATTGCACTTAGGTAGCACTGAATTTAAGGTGGAACTGCTTTTAAGGTAGCACTGAGTTTAAGTTGGCACTGAACATAAGGTGGAACTTTATTTAAGGTGGAGCTGCATTTAGGTTAGCACTAAATTTAAGGTGTCAGTGAATTTAACACTACATTTAAGGGGGAACTGCTTTTAAGGTAGCACTAAAATTAAGGTGGAACAGAATTTAAGCTGGCACTTTAATATAGCACTAAATTTAAGGTGGAACTTAAATCAACATAGCACTAAATTAAAGGTGGCACAGAATTTAAGGTGGAACTTCAATCAACATAGCACTAAAATTAAGGTGGCATGGAATTTCAGGTGGAACTCTCTTTAAGGTAGCACTAAAATTAAGGTGGCACAGAATTTAAGGTAACTTCTTTCACGGTAGCACCTACGAATTACCATCCACCATAGATGCTGCAGCTTCTGCTTAGCAACATTTTAGCAACATTTTAACAACTATCAACAGTTTTCAACCATTTTAACGTTTTAACGTTATTTACTGGCTTTTTCCAAATTAAAGCTCGTTCACGAACCTTCCCTTTCTAGTTCTTCTTATTATTCTATGCTCAAAAAATTAAATGTTTCTCGTCCCGCAGTTTTCGAGCTAGAACCACCAAAATTTGCAGAACTGTAGCACCTTTTTAGGTTGCTTGTGCTTGTCTAAGCGATCCCACGTAACGCTACGGTTTTCATAAAACGATCGTTAAAGACGGTATTTTTCCTTTAGGAAATGAATGGCGGAATGTTGGGGACTTTCAGTCTAACGGCCTCAAATGATGTCACAATACATATCTCTCACACAGACGCTCACACAGTACACACAGACTCACACACTTACAGCCTAATGCACAACAATAACAGTCCAAACTGGACGCAACCTGTGAGAGAAATCAAGGCGGTGTCTGAAATGTAATAAACGTACTCATAAATTATTCTGTATAAGCATTCACCATGTCCGAATCTAAAGCTTGTATAAAATGCTGCCTGCTAAGGTTCCTCCGTTCTTTGAAGGCAGCGTAGATGTATCACTTGCTGCCTTACATATTCCAAAATCGTCTGTGTACGCGCCGAATAGAAAAAAATAGAAGAAAACACCAGCTTTGACACAGTGGACAACGCTGCTTTCGGGACTGACGTATAAGACAACGCAGGCAGCAAGGCATAGAGACAGCTGCCTTCAGTTTTGGACACAGCCCTTATGATTGAAAAAAAGGTTTTAAATGAAGTTGTTTCAGTATGCCCCCTAGTGGCGACATTGTGAACACATCCAGACTACACATCTTGGATTTTGTCTTTTAAATAGCGGCCTCTTGGATCCCAATCAACTGAATTTGCCCACAAAAATTATCCCTAGAATTCGTGAATCGTTGTGCTTTATTGTAATCTCGCAAATTCGTGCAATTACAGAACTGAAGTGTCAGAACTGGCCCCAGATTTGCAGGGCAAATTGGCACGCGCATGCGCAGTGCACGCATTTTCCAAGTGAAACTGAAATGTAGTGCGTCTGGGGTATTTCGGGAAGTCCATATGTGTTCAGTGTTCTTTTGGTGACACCGAAACCGTACAAGCAGTCTGATTATTAATCGAGCGAAGAAAACATGTCTAATGTTTCGACAATCTACAAGATCTCTGTAATCGCCTTTGTATTGTTCGTCGGTGGTAAGTAGGCTACCAGGTACAGCAGCTCTACACGAAATAAACACTAGCTTCCTAATCACAAATACAAACGAAATAGTCTTAGAGAGTCGTTAAAAAAGCATAAAATACAATTGCATGCCACTCTGGATTTTTAGTTTTGAAAACACGTTGTGAGAAACATGGCTATAGACAGTCTAAAAACTTCTTAAGTGTTTCGGTAGGTGATGTTAAGCATGATTTTACACATTTGCCATATAACCATAAAATAAACCGCTTTTAAATGATGGCCTACCATGAGACTTTCAGTGTACGCCTAACTTTGCATGATCCACCTTTCTAATCAGTTTTTGATGTTGTCTACCTTTTTAACATTTCACATGTAAGTGACATTGTGTGCTTTGAAGGCCATTTTGTCTCTTCATAACAGCCTCTAGTTTAGAATGTTCGGTGTTGGAGTGCTGGTTTGTGCAGGAGAAGCCAGGCCGTGGAGGGGGCTTCTCTGCTGCAATGAGCCAAGAGAAATCCGTGATCTATATCAGAACAGACCCAGATAGTGAGAAGACCCAACAGAAACCTCCATCAGATATCGATCCCTCCAGAATTTACCATGTCATTGGTTAGTATTAACCTGTACAGTGTGAGCTTGCTGTAGAAGTTTTTGTCATAGTCCAAATTGTAACCTGCATGATTTGGCAATTTTTTACTCCTAAGATACAGAGTGACTAGAACTAAATATAGATACCTGGGTTGTAGTGTACTACAAAAAGGTTTCAGCATATGGTAACACTGTCCACCAATTTCACAGTAACTGTACTTTAAATCTTTCAGATGCTGCTGCCACTTTCTGCAGCTCTGCCCTCCAGCCACCTGAAGGCTCTCTAACCAGACCTCAATGTGAGATAAACCCATTCACTCCTCAAGCGTCTATGGTTAAATGGGCTGCAGCACTCACTGAGACAGCCAAGAGCCCCACCTACCTGGATGCTGATTGGTTTTCTGTAGCAGCACAGGGCCTTGATGGACAGCTAACACTGTCCAATGTGATGCGAGCTTCATCTGCTTCTAGGGAACCAAGTGGTAAGGTGGTTTTGCATATTTTGCGTGGGCTTGTTTGCACAAGGTTGAACAGAAAATAAGATCATGAACATTCTATTTATTCTTTGATGTATATTTTAAATTCTGTATAACCCACTAATGTGCACTATGCCTGACCTAGTTTATTAGGAGACCCATCATTTGTCAAATCAGAGAGAAATGTATTTTTTTTTCTGAACTTTATTCAGATAATATTAGCTATTAAGCTGTGGAATGGAAGTGAGCAGACTTGCAGAATTTAAGGCTAAGTTAATTAATCTCTCTCTCTCTCTCTCTCTCTCTCTCTCTCTCTCTCTCTCTCTCTCGCTTTCATTCTTTCTGTCTCACTTAGTAATCCTTAGTGTCTCCAGTAAAACTGCCTCAATCCGCGCTAGACTTGGGCAGCCAGTTCTTTTAGACTGTGGGTTCTGGGTAGACCCATCCTCCCCACTTTACGGTTCTGGCTTTGCTGTGGAATGGCGCTACCAGTTCCGTGGTGAAGGGAGGCTGATTATAGCCTATGATGGCAAGAGTGATCGCTTTGCTGAGACATTGGAGACAGGTGCTGATTTGGACATCACCGCTCTTTATAAGTCAGGAAACGCATCACTGGTACTGGAAGAGGCTCAAGTAAGGCATTCTGGGACCTATATCTGCACCATTTATCTACCACACCTTCTGGCTCAGGTGGCCATGGAACTGGAGATAGTTGGTATGTTTTTTTGACATTTTGTTATTGAATATTAGAGACATGTCACATTAAATTGGATAAGATTTTTTTACACTTGGTTATAAAGGGCCATAGTGCAGTTTAGTGTTTTTCCTGCTCCCACATGCCTGATTCAACTCATAAAGGATCTAATAAAATGCCGAGTTAGTTGTTACAGCAGAGAAAACGCCACAATGCTGGCTGTATCCAAAGTCCTATTCAAGTTAAAAGTAGTAACTACGTGTCTTCATAAACAAGAATAAACAACAAGATTGATCCATAGTAAAAATGTTGCCTCAACTGCATTGTATGTCATACACACACTGATGTTTTGTGTTAAAATATTATTTGTCTTAAACTCTAAGGACTACACTCCACACTTCAATTACTCACTCTTATAACAATATAAAGTGTCCTCCACAAATATCGGCATCCCTGGTAAACATGAGCAAAACAGGCTGTAAAAAACATTCTTTATTGCTTATCTTTTTGATATTTCCTTCAAAATATTAACAAAAATCTAACCTTCATATGAAGTACAACCCTGTTTCCAAAAAAGTTGTGACGCTGTGCAAAATGTAAATAAAAATTAAATGCAATGATCAAATGGATCAAAATGTCAAATGTTGAAACTAGATATTTTATTGTTTTTTGAAAAATATATGTCCATTTTGAATTTGATGCCAGCAACAGGATCCAAAAAAGTTTGTGACAGGGGCATGTATACCACTGTGTTGCATCACCTCTTCTTTTAACAACACTCTGTAAATGTTTGGGAACTGATGAGATCAATTGCTATAATTTAAAAGTGAAATGTTTTACCAATTTACCATTTTTGCTTGATATGGGTTTTCTCCAGATTCTCTGAATCGAATAATGATATGTACTGTAGATGATGAAATCCGCAAGTTCTTTGCTATTTTACATTGAGAAAAATCTTGAATTGTTGCACTATTTACCTGCGCAGTCTTTCACATAATGGTGAACCCATTATCATCTTTACTTCTGAAAGACTCACTGGGATGTTCTTTTTATACCATCATGTTACTGCTCTGTTGCCAATTAACCACCAGGTGGTTTTTTTTTTTTTTATCATTACACACCTCTACCAACTTTACAACTTTTGTTACCCCATCCCATCTTTTTTGAAATGTTAATTGGTAACAGAGCAGTAACATGACAGGGTATAAAAAGAGCATTCCAGTGAGTCTTTCAGAAGTAAAGTTGATAAGGGGTTCACCACTCTGTAAAAGAATGGCATCAAAATTAAAAATTGGCATATATTAAAAAAAAACCCAATAAATTTTCTCAGTTTTATCATTTGATATGTTGTCTTTGTACTAGTTTAAACTAATATATGGGGTTTAAATGATTCATGCATCGTTGCATTCTGTTTGTATTTACATTTTGCACAGATCACAACTTTTTTTAAAATGAGGTTGTGCAATGATTGAAAAAACCTCCCTAAATTTCACCAGGAAATGAATTTTTTTTTTCAAATCTTTGTGCACCACAATTGTTGACACCCCTTCATTTAATACTTTGTTCAACCTCCCTTTGCAAAGATAAGTTTTCCAAGGTCCACACAATATTACAGATTCACCCCCATATGTCACTGTGGGGATGTGATTCTTTTCTGCATGGCTATCTTTGTGTCCAAACCAAACCCACTTCTTGTCTTTGTTGCCAAAAACCTCTATTTTGGTCTCATCTGACCATCGAACACTGCAACTTCCAGTAACGTTTGGCAACCTGAGGGGCTTGATTTTGTTGGTCCTTTACAACTGAGGTTTTCTTCTGGCAACCTCCACAAACAACTTGTGGTTATATAGGTGGTGTTTGATTGTGGTTTGGGAGATGTTTTGACCCCAAAACCTAACTAGTTTCTGCAATTTCCCAGCAATGATCCTTGGAGATTCTTTGTCTACTTGAACCATCCTCCTCACTACACTATAGACATATGTCACTATAGACATACGTCCTCTTTCCAACAGATTCTTAACATCTCCTGCTGCTTTAAACTTCTTAATTATTACCCTCATGGTGGAAACTGGTATTTTCAACTGTTTAGATATTTTCATGTAGCCATTTCCTAATTTTGTGCAGCTCAACAATCTTTTGTCACAAATCACTGCTGTATTCCCCGTTCTTTCTCACAGTGATGGTTAGCTGAGGGAATTTGGCCTGTATTCTGTCTTATATATATTCCCTATTGAAACAGGAAAGTGGCCATTTAAGTGTTCCTAATGACTCAAGTGAACTTTATAACCAAAAATGAGTGGGAATATATAAGTAGGAATGTACATTTCACTCTTTAGAATTTCAAGGGGTGCCAACAATTCTGGCACACATATGTAAGAAAAATGTTTATTTCATTAATCAAGATTTAGTTTCTTCTTTCTTCCGTAATACCTTAAATAAAGGTAACTTTGTTCTAATATTTTGAATGAAAGATCAGAAGGATAAGTAATTAAGAATATTTTTACAGCTCATTTTGCTCATGATTATCAGGGGTGTCAATATTGGTGGAACATACAGTAACTTACATATCTTACAAATCTTAAGATTGAAATAAATAAAAAGACTACTGTTTAAGTAGTTAATTAAAGTTAGTTAATAATGAATTGTATAAACAATAAGAAACAGCCATTGCTCATGCTTTTTGCTTGTGTTTAAAACCTATCCATTGTCTCACTGACTTACTAATCATTAGCTTTATTAATTTAAATTTTATTCTTCGTCTGGCTGTGTCTTTGCCTCCCCTTTCTCCTCACAGAGCCTCCATCTCTTGCCATCTATCCGTCCCCTCTTCCCCTCTCTGCACCTGAGCAAGTGGTGTCAGTTCAGTGTGAGGCTTCAGGTTTTGCGCCTCTTTCTCTGGACCTGGCCTGGGAATTCACGGGAGCTGATGGTAAAAGGCGATCCCTTGGGCAAGGCAGCGTGACAGGTCACAGGCAGGCCGCTGATGGTACCTACAGCCAAAGCACTCGTCTAGAGCTGGAGTCCACCAAGCTGGGGCTTGGCCGTGGTGGTGAAGTCACCTGCGTGGCCTATCACCAGGGAGGATCTAGACGGGCTAGTGTGACACTGAACATCATTGGTGAGTTATCTGATGAGTACCTTCATGCTAATCATGATGTTATTGCTGGGTGGAAAAAGGCAACATTATGTTATTGCTGTATCACAATCTGTTAGCAAGGGATGTGAAGACAGATAGAGGGGAAGAAGGGCTGTGAAGATGGGGTGGTGTGATTGGGTGTTATATTTTGTACACTGTTTTTGATTTTTTAGTTTTTTTTTTTTATTGTTAAAATGTTATATCTGCCTGATGCAAGAACTTTTAATTACCTTCTTAATTACAGATTTCTTTAAAAATGTATTCTGTCTTTGTTTTTCAGGTGTCAGTGCTCCTTCCATAGAGGACTCCATGGCAATGGTTGCTGTGGCACTTGTGCTTTATGGTGTAATAAAGGTTTTTTTCTGGACTTTCAAATCTACAGGTACACTACACTTCACTGTATGTTTATTAGGCTGCAAATTGAATTTGAATTTGAAAAAGGTAAACAGGAAAACTTTAGCTTGATACAGGATACTACAACATTTTTACAACTTTTGGGAATCTGTATTTCTGCATGAATGGCTTTTAAAATGTGATCTGGGCCTTTATTCATGAAGCTTCTCAGAGTAGATTTATCCTTTGAGAACACAGGCCCAGATCTTTATCTATAATCTACAGTAATAAAAAACATATAAAAACAACATGCACAACATTAAAGCTATATTTCTGTTGGTCAAATGATTTATACAATCAAAGTCATTAATGAAAAAGTACATGGACCTCTAGGATAGTGACCTGTTGAAAAGAGAACAACTGGAATTTCATATGAAAACACACACATTTTTGGTTACCTCCTCCTCACAGCAAAATTATGTCCAGAAAAAAAATCAGAGACTCTTAGAACAAAGGTTGTGCAGCTCAAAAAAACTGGAATGAGTTACAAGTTGTCATGAGCCCACAGGCAGTTTTTTAGCTTACAAATGCAAAGAACTCAGCATTGTTGAACTGTTTGAGAAAACAAAACATGGGCATACTGACTGAAACCTTGTTCCCGCTCTGAAGCACAGTGGAAAGAATACAATGCTGTGGGACTGCTTTGCTGCCTCAGGGCCTTGATGGTTTGCAATAACTGACAGACCAATGAATTCTGTTGTCCTGTGACAATGATCAAAAGCACAGGGGTAAATCAATAAATAAGGGTTAACTTGCTTTTTCTTTCAGTGATTTAAAGAAACATCACAATAATTTTTTTTTGTTGTTTATTAAATGAGACTATGTACTATTATTACGTAAAGCTGTATACAAATGTTTCAGTGCCCCTGGTCAAATTGCTGGTTTTGTTCATTTACTAAGTGAAATAGTACACATTCTCTGCAAAGAACATACTTCTGTACTTTTTGATGCATAATTTGCTCAATTTAGTATATTGGGGGAAAAATTAGATTTATGAGTTATGGCACATTTTGTAAAGTCTGGATTTTTTGGAACTCAGCAGAACTTGACCCCATATTTAAGTTTGTTCCTTGTAGAGGACGCGTTAGTTTATTTTCACTTAGAAAATCAATAAAACATGTCATTTGACTGGGGGTATTCAAACTTTTGCATACAAGTGTATGTTCCTATCCCTGGTCCTGCACATTTTTTCCTTGTGCCAGCACATCCACTTTTACCCAGGATAGGCTTGTTAATGAATTGATTCTTTGGCTCAGGTGTTTTGGGAGCAGGGAAAACACTAAAATGTGAAGGCAGAAGATACTCTAGTACCAGGATTGGGAACCACTGACATAGATAAGGATGAATCCACATTTTAGGAGCCATTGATGCAGAAATCTAGATTATTGCAGACGGTGTGCAAATTTTCTCACACTCATTCCTCACACTGTATTAACATGCACTGCAATACACAATCCTTCCAAGTGCTGTATGAACTATGTAAAGTTAATTTTACGTTTTTATTCCTGTGCCAATTTCAATAGATGGCAACAAACCAGACCCAAATGATAAGGTAATTTCTGTTTCCTTTACACAAAATTTATGTTACACTGCATAATCCATTTGTTCATTCCAAGTCTAGCCCAATTCATATACCATTTATGACTACCATATATGCAGCAAAATATTTGTGCTTATTTTTTTCTTTTTGACTTTTTAGAAGGACAAGTAATCTTGATGCTCAAAATTCCTGGAAGTCCTGATCTGCAGATACTGAAAGAAGCTACACCTTACTCAAAATTTTTGTCACATTCTATATTTTTCCCTAAATGCTGTAATAACCCCCTGTTCTGTCTTAGATCTACAGTGCCTGAAGCTTCTTTGAAATCACTATTAAAACACAATTTTGCAATATTGCCTTTTGTAGGATTTACAGTTGTAAGCGGTAGGTTTATGTCTGTTATTATTGCCTTTTTTATTTATCTGTTTGTAGTTATTTTATTCATTTTGGTTTTTTCAGTACTTATTCCTTATTGTTCTGTTTTTATGTCTTAATTGGGGTTTTGTTTCATTAACCGCTGCTGTTTTAAGTATGTTTTCTTGCATTGTATTTGCTTCAGTTGCTATCCTGTTTATTGTTTGGTGTTTCTTTATGACATTTAACTACTTATACTTTTGAATTCTGTTTTCCCACTGCTTCAATTTTAATTTGCTTAGATTTTTTATGATTCAGCGTTGTAAAGTACATTGAGCTGTTCCAGTTCTAAGTGCTATGTAAATAATGTTTTTATTCTAGGATTATTTACTAGCTTTTCTTTCATCTGCTCAGTCAGTGTAAGTAATACCCTCAAAATGATTGCACACATTCTAATTTGACTTGTATTTACCTGTTCAATTTCAAAGTACATGTCTGATTTGAAATGTATGTGGATGTGTTCTATTCTTAACAAGAAGCAAATCTGGTTGTAATGCACAAATTCAAAATAAAAATCTATGTAAATATTTGTGTTAGTCTTATGTATTAGTACTAATTAATAATATAAGCATAGTTATAACATTGACAAAGCTCTCGAAAGACTTTAACCAATTATTCAAGATGGTCAATGACAACAAAACTATGAATTGTTTAATGTTCGTGCTACTATCACATCATACTCATTACCAAAACAGAACATGAAAAAATAGTATTTTCAATGCATCGATGATAGTAGAGTGCATGGATGAAGTGGATCCCTTCTCTCTTTGGTCATGTAAGGGAAAAGCTTGCAGCCTAGCCAAGCATAGTCTAGCTAATCTCTTCTGAATTAAACTACAATCTAATTCGTCTTGTGCTTTGAGAATGAACAGGTTTCTGAAAGCAGATGTGTACCTAATCGCAATGGAAGTAAAGAAGAACAGAGCAATGCAAAAAAAAAAAATGAGAATAACAACAACTGTATTTTGTCTTGTTTCCTGTGTGGTGTACAAATGCCTCAGATCTTTCAGTGACTATAACTAGATACATGTGAATATACGATATCTGAACATCACAAGACTGTAAGTGAATCATTAAATTCTTGTCAGTATACAGTACATAAGAGTTGTTTTGGAGTCGTGAAACTCATTAAAACTTAATAGTTTTGTAGTTGGTGTGGAAATTATGCATTAGCTGTTTACCCTAGTCCTGTCAAATACCATCACAGCTTTCATCATAATTATAAATTAAAACTAAATCTGAAACTAAAAACTAAAATGAATAATGCACCAACTAAACTAAATCTGAAACAAAACTGAAATCAAAAACTAAAGAAATGCACAAAAACAAATTAAATAAAATCAATGAAAATTTCAGAACTATTAAGCCTCCTACCATGACATTTTCATCAATTAAACTATCACAGTAAAATATAATTGTCTAGCTAAATTACATACATGCAAAATCCAAATGAGATCATTTGTTAGGGAATTTGAGTAGTATCTTATTTGCTTTTAGTTTATTAGCTTATTAGTTTATCTGACAATAGAAAAGCTTTGACTATTTGCAAAACTCTTGTTTCATCAGAGTTAATTTATTTCTTATTTATGTATGTATGTATGTATGTATGTATGTATGTATTTTATTTCTTCATATTCTTGATTAATTACCCTCTGGCTTTTTTCTCTCTCTTGTTAACCCCCTGCCCCTTTTTCTTTCTCTTCCTCTTTCTTATTATTCTATTTGTATCCTTCCACCAAGTTCACATTCCCTGCTTTGATCAATTGTTTTGTCATTACAAATAACTGTGAAAAACGTAGAAGAAAAAAGCAAAATGCAGTTGTATTTTTTTAAAAAAAGTTTTTCTGTTCGCCCCAGATGGCGACAACGAGCACCAATTTACGGTGGGGAAACGGAGAAGAAAATGATCTAACCAATCATCTAAGAGATAACTGCAGTAGAACGAATCGAATATATCTTTCTTGAAGAGTGGAATGGGTTGCCATAACGGTGTTTTTCGTGCTGAATGTTCCGCTTATATAGTTGCAGGACTGAATGCCTGCTCTCCGCGTTTTAAAGCCATTAATAAATATATGTGAAACAGCCTAATAAAGGAGAAAATAACGATGATTGTCTAGTGTATGAGATTGGGCTTTCTTGTGTTTCCCGGTTTATATAAGTAACGTTAGTTTTATGTACACTTTTTGTTACGCTAAGGACGTTTTTCTCCAAAGACCTGGCAACCTTGGGTGTTATTAAATTCAGAATCTGGTTTCGCGAGTCGTTTGGGTAAGTTGACTTTTTGTTTTGCGTGGTTCTGTATAAACACACCATTGAGATCATGAATCTATGAAAATATACGTATGGAGTAGGTAAGGCAGACCACACGGCTTAAGTACACTATAAAATGTCTGCTTACGGTGAAGGTTAGTGATTAGTCATCCACTGTAGTTAGAACACTGCAGACCAGCTAGCTGGCAAGCTAGTAAGCTAGCTAGCTCACTGGAGAAGAAGTAGCCTACAACAAGGAAGCTAAGCGCGTTGACACTGTCGGTTGAATATTGTTTATTTTGTTTAAGCTAGCTAGGAAATGTAAATAGCACATGTGAATTAAGTTTATTTAAGCTAAATGTTGTGTACTCGAGTTGTGGTGATATCGTACTGATAAATGGCTAAACCCGACTGGTTTCCTTTTGTATTTTGTCGTTATAAAGGCACAGTAACCTACGGCTGTTAGCTGGCAAGTTACCCTTAGCTAGCTAACTAGGTATTCGTGTCACATCAGTTCCAAGGCGCACAAGCTGAATTTATGTGTTTTTGTTTTTTCCAGGTGAAAGGAGTCGGTAAAAGCCACAAAGTTGGCTCTTACAGTTAGTATGATAGCTAGTATGCGTGACTATCACCAGCTGCGAACTTGACCGATTAGTTCAGCAAACCAAAATAATAAACATTTTGGTAATTGACAGAGTATGTCGGTTGGGTTTAATATCATACTAAATTGACTGTTTGTTTATTTTCTATTAAGGTGCGCAGTAACTGTAAAGAACATTACCTTGGGTGTCACAAAATGCGTTCTAAGCAAACCTCAGTGTTTGAAGTAAGAAATTATCCCAGTTAACTTGTTATTTTTGTATAGGTCTTTTGTAATGAGTATTGTAATGAGTCATCTTTCCAGATAAGTAAAACTCTCTTGATGTTGCCAGACGAGGGTGTCAAGAGGTAGGAAAAGGAGCAGGCCAGATAAGACAAAGGGGTAGCTGACAGTAACACTGTATAAATAGTTTAGCATGACTATGGTTAAAGTAAAGGATTGTTTAATTTTAATCATGTTCTGATGACATTTTTGTTTAGACTACTCAGCAGATTTCCTCAGCTGCCCTCATTGATGCCAGGTGTCACAAAGATGATGGACAACATTGTGATCCTTGATGATGATGAAACCCAAGAACCTTCCTCGTCTACGTTACATCTTCAAACGACTTCTTGTGTGTCCAGTCCAGCTAAGGTCCAAGGGTCTAAGACAACCCACATAACACAGTCACCTTTTGGTACTGCTAAGAAGGCAGCCCATATCTTGAAAGTAGAGAATGAGAAGCTCTTTGAAGAGGTAGGTGTGTGTGCCTGACTGTGCATCTATGCGTGTGTGTAGAGAGCAGAGGTCTCTTAAAGAAAGGCCAGATTCACTTAAACGTGCCTTGTCAAGCGCTCTTAGGTAAGTCATCTCAGGCTTTAGCCTAGGTGTTCTTGTTTCTGTTTCAGTTTCCGATTAATCATAAGATATCTATATTTTCTACAGCTATCCAATATCGGTGCATTCAGTGTCATGTCACACTCTCAGCTCCTAGCTAGACCTCTAGTCTTATTAGTAGTTTATGCAGCAACATGGATGCAGTCATTGTTTTTTTTTTCCAAGTTTGTTCAGAATATTGAATTTTAAACCCATTGTGTAGAGTCAAATTAAATGTGAGAAACACACTTGGTGTGAACAGAACCGCTGATTTAACCTACTAGAACACATCAGTGTAATAGCACCAAATAACTATAAATACAACTGTCACAGCAATACAATAAAAAGTAGCCTGCACTTGCCCTTAAGCAGTATCTAGCTGTGTTTTGAGTTCTCTTAATTCTTGTCGCCTGATGGATCAGTGGTATGGGAGGAAAGGCATATAGAAGCTCTCTTGATCATGAGTGCGTCAAGCTCCTCAGTGTCATTTTGAATTGAATACCAGTGAGGTCAGTGCGTCGTGCACTGTAAGGCTGACAGGTCAATGCATCCTTGCTTGAAGCTGAAGTAAACTGCTCCCACCTCTTATAGGGCTGGGCGATTAAAACGATAAGTATTGAGATATAATTTTCCTCGATAGAACTATAAGAAATGTTTGATAAATTTTCGATATAATACACCATTCTCGCACTTCCACATTCTAGCGACTGACCGGGTGGCATTTTCTACTGCAAGGAAAGCGACACTTCTCTGCTGTCGCCAGGAGAGGGCGCACTACCGAGTTTCTCAACATGATTAGAGAGGGAGGGGGTGACGAGTAAAATCATTCGCCAAATATACTTTAGCAACGTCTAAAATGTGGAGTTATACAAGCAAGCAAGCAAGCCAAGTTTATTTATATTGAGCTTTTTACAACAGGTGTTGTCACGAAGCAGCTTTACAGAAAAATCAACATTACAGAAAAAAAATCTGGGTCCAAGCCCCCATGAGCAAGCCAGTGGCGACAGTGGCAAGGAAAAACTCCCTAAGAGCAGGAGGAAGAAACCTTGAGAGGAACCAAGACTCAGAAGGGGAACCCATCCTCCTCTGGTCGACACCGGATAGCAAACATTGTTAGTATAAAGTATTACAAAAAGGGGAAAACAGGTGAAGCAATGGTTAATTTTATCAGTTTTAGTTTATGCAGCAGCAGCATCGGGAGGGTCAGTTCATGAGGGTGAGGTTTGCACAGCGCTGTACAGTATGAAGCTCAATGGTGGTCAAGCCGGTCCAGAAGGCTGGCGAGCAGCGGGCACCCGATCAAGGCAGAAGAGGCAACAGCATCAGATGCACAGGATGGGCAGCTGTTCAACTCGGCAAAAAAGGAAAACACACAGAGAGTCAGTGCTGTAATGAGTGACTGATCACAGATTACAGTATTAACAGAGCAGCAGAGACTCCGTCAGGTCTAGATCTGACAGGGAAAACTAATTACCAAACTAATAAACTAATATCAAAGCTGGGGGGCTTTGTATGATGTAACTTTATTAATTCTTGGTACTAATAGTAAGCCAGCACCTTGTGATCTAAGTAGGCGTGATGGTTCATAGTAGGATAGAAGTTCACACAGGTACTGAGGGGTGAGTCCGTTTAGAGCTTTATAGGTCAGTAAGAGAATTTTATAATCAATGCGAAATTTAACTGGTAAACAGTGTAGGGTTGATAAAACTGGGCTGATATGGTCAAATTTTCTGGTTCTAGTAAGGACTCTGGCTGCAGCATTCTGGACTAACTGAAGCTTGTTAAGGCTTTTGCTGGAACATCCAGACAGCAGGGCATTACAGTAATCTAGCCTTGAGGTAATAAATGCATGGACTTACTTTTCTGCATCCTGTAGAGATAATACATTTCTTAATTTAGCAATATTGCAGAGATGCAGGAAGGCTGTTCTAGTAATATTAGTTATATGTGCGTCGAAGGACAGATCAGGATCTATCATGACACTAAGATTTTTTATACAGATGAAATTAATGCAACTGAGAAATTGTTAAGTTTAGTGTAAAATTAGACAGTTTGTTTCTAGCTGCTTTTGGACCAAGAAGCAGAACCTCTGTTTTATCCGAGTTAAGTAGGAGAAAGTTACTCGACATCCTGTCTTTTATGTCTTTTATACAGTCCTCAGTCTTGCTAAGTTTAATTTTATCATCCGGTTCGCTTGATATATATAACTGAGTGTCATCTGCATAACAGTGGATATTTGTGCCATGTTTACTGATAATGGTGCCCAGTGGTAGCATATATATTGTGAATAATATAGGTCCTAAAACAGCCTTGTGGAACACCATACTTTACTTTTACAAGGACAGGTGATTCACCATTTATATTAACAAACTGATAGCAATCAGTGAGGTAAGACCTGAACCAGGAAAGAGCTGTTCCTGTTACTCCTACAAGGTTTTCTAGTCTATCTAGTAATATAGAGTGGTCTATCTTGGCAAATGCTGCACTAAGATTGAGGAGGACTAGCAAAGACACATTTCCTTGGTCAGAGAATAATAAAAGATTGTTTACAATTTTTACTAGTGCTGTCTCTGTACTACGATGTGGCCTAAAACCAGACTGAAATTTTTCATGTATATGATTCGTATACCAATAGGAACTTAATTGTTTTGCTACAACTTTTTCCAAGATTTCCTTAGATATAAAGGGGAGATTCGTGATAGGTCTATAATTTGATAACTTGCAGGGATCAAGGTTAGCTTTCTTAATCAGCGGTCTAATTACTGCTAGTTTAAGAGTTTTTGGGATGTATCCAAGGCTAAGAGAGGAGTTTATTATTGACAGAATAGGCTTGGTTATTTCTGAGTAAACCTGTAGGAATCGGATCTAGCATGCAAGTAGAAGATTTTGTGGAAGAAACAGTTTTAACTAGATCATTTTCTTGAAGTAAGGTAAATGATTCCAGCCTCTCTGCAGTAATTATAATATTCTCAAGATTTAGACTGGCATTATAAGGCAGCAGGTTTGTAGAGTTTAATTGTGTATTCTGAATTTTCTGTCTAATTTTTTAAAATTTATCACTAAAGAAATTCATAAAATCATTGCTGCTATAGGCTAATGGCATCTGGGGTTCAGTAACTGTTTTGTTCTTCCTTATTTTAGAAATTGTGCTAAATAGTAATTTAGGATTATTCTTATTGTTTTCTATGAAAGAGGAGAGATAGGTTGAGCTTGCTGTAGCAAGTGCTCTTCTATAGTCTATAAGGCCCTCCTTCCAGGTGGACTGGAACACTTCTAGTTTAGTCAGGCGCCATTTTCACTCTAGTTGTCTGACAGTCTGATCATTATACCAAGGTGCGAGTTTTTTCTGCCTTACTATTTTACTTTTTAATGGAGCCACACTATCTCGCGTAGATCGAAAAGTATCCTCCAAGAACTTGGTCATAATATCTAAATTATACATACAGGGAGTTATACATTCCCTGCTTGAGTTGAGCGATCGGCGATCTGTTCTCCTGTGACCAAGTGTGAGTGACAAGATAAGTGGCGTAACTGGCTTAAAGTGAACTAACCTCTGTCCTAACATCCTAACCAGCTTAAGCAGCGTTAAATCACGTCTGCTTCACACACGTACAGCCCTCAGACAGTCATATTTAAGTATTAGTGCATTCCTAAGCAACAAAAGTGAAAGGAAAAAAGTGAGTTTGTGCAAGATAAAGCCCTCATTTAAACGAAAGTAAACTGAGGAAGTTGTGAGGCATTGAAGAGCGGGAGAATGCTATCTTTCCAGGCTAGTTGTTTTTAGCAGCTGGCTAACTTGAAGCAGCGCAGGGTCACTCGCACAACACGACAAATTGATGATACTGCAGATCAGACAAGACACAAAAGCAGCGCTTTCAGTTTAAACGTACCTAAAAGGAGGACTCTGTTTGTCAGGTGTTAGATATATTGCGGTTCACCCCACAAACTACTGTAGAGGAATCCAGACGTCTGCTAGCTGGTGTCTGAATACTGTGATATACTCTGACATGGATGTGGTAGAAGTGATTGCAGTAAGGTGGTGTGATCCATCATTGTACTTAACTAATGTTTGCTGTTCGTACTAAGCTGACATTGTAGAGAAACTAAACAGTTTAGCACCGTTGTTGGCCACTTGTTTAGCATTTGTAACGGCATAGCCTAGCACTCGTCACCAGACAGCTAAAAATAATCTGTTCTCTTTCTTAAATTATGACTATTACAAAAATTGCGGCCATGCTTTTCCAGCTGGTAAAACAGCCAAACAGATACTTTCTCCCACTATCCCAAGACAGATTTGTTAAATGTTCCACTGTCTGGTGAGTGTCTGTCTGTCATGTTCTGACCATAAATGGTTTAAAACAGCGATTAACCACCCAGGAGCAAAAATCAGCCTTCAAACATGAAAGAAATAATGATCTGACATTTATCACGATATGTATCGATATCGAACAATATAAATGTTGTTTATCATGATAACATTTTTGGCCATATCACCCAGCTTTAACCTCTTGTAGTTAAATGCCCCTCTCTGCAGCGTGAAGATGGCCTCTTGACTGTAGGCTTGA
Source organism: Colossoma macropomum (assembly GCF_904425465.1). Taxonomy (NCBI): domain Eukaryota; kingdom Metazoa; phylum Chordata; class Actinopteri; order Characiformes; family Serrasalmidae; genus Colossoma; species Colossoma macropomum. The sequence goes on from NW_023494787.1 coordinate 34,602,145, forward strand.
GCAGGTGCAGCAAGTGTCAGGAATGCCACTAGACTGACTTTACTGTCAGAGGCTATATTACACAAACATCTTAATTCTGAAATCTTATCTGTTTATTCACTATGACAACTTCAGATATGACTGAATTTAGGACAGTAGCTATTGCAGAACAACAGTTCTTAAATTCATTGTTTTATCCTAACAACAGATAAAAAAACAGTATTACAGAAACATCATAACTAGACAAAATTTCCTAAATACTCTCCTAACTCTAGGACAACCACAATGGTGTCCTACTTTCTCTTTTAACTGTTTGTTTCTGTTTTTAGGCAACTGTTATAGGTAGCATAGTTCACTACTAGCATAATGATGTAACTTTTGTTCAAAACGGTGCTTTCAATTGTGAGATTTTTTTTCTTTCTAACTTTAATTAAAAAAATATATATATATTTTAAAAATCCCAGACACACCAGACTCATTCTCCACCATCCCCGCTTACTATCTTCATGTGTTAAGGTAATGAAAATTGATCAGATAAAATATCACAGTGATGGTGGTGAATAATGAGGAGAAATATGCCCCATCAGGGGCAGCAGTCATCCAGAAAAGCTTTAGATTGTCCATTGCCCCACCCAGCACCTCCATCAATTACTAATCATTCCTCTCAAGACCTCTCTCCGCCTCTTCCTTCTCCTCTGAACTATGTGTCTCCTCAATACTGGTGTTATGCCCATTGTCTTCTGTTGTTGTCCATGAAAGTCTGCTCTTGGCCAAATTTAGGTTGCTGAAGCAGCAATATGACTGCCATTGGCTGTACTACTGTGCTTGGTAATAGCCATGAGGAGCTGCACCTGATATTAAAAAGAAGCCAGGAAGACCAAATACAGACAGAATAACAGGACAGAGAGAGATGCACTTGCTGTATTAAATGCATTTCTTGAAATTCTTTTCAACCAAATGGTAGTTTGATGAGACACAGACCATTATCAAGAAAGTTTATACTTGGGACTTACAGCTACTGCAATATGTTAGTGATGGTTAACTGTTTGGTTATTAATGATTCTTTTTTGGTGCAGCAAGTGAAATCTGCACCCTCAGCATCACTCACTGGTTCTCTATTTGTCTGATCCTCATCTAGTTTGTGGCACACTGCACAGTGCACACCCAAGACCATCCAGAGGTCGTGACATTCTTGCAGACAAAGTACTCAAAGGCCTCCCCTGACTTCCTGATGTCAGTGGAGTTCCGGAATGCTCTGGGTCGTTGCCTAACACGAGCCCAGGCCAACACCGCCAAAACCTTTGTTTACATTAATGAGCTCTGCACCCTTCTCAAGCAGCACTCGGCCAAGAGGAGGGCCCTCATCCAGCCTCCCAATCTCAAAAAGGAGAGTGAAGACAAAGGGGAGAAAGGGAACATAGAGGAAAAGGACCCGTCTAAATCAATTGAGCCAGAAGAGTTGGGGGAGGAGAAGAAAACTAAAAGAGCTTCGAGGAGACAGGTATAAATAGGCTTATATTTTTATCTGATTAAAGAATTACTTTTTTCCTGAAATAATTTATGGATGCAGCCATAAATAATAAATAGGGTCTATAAGAAGTTTCCACACCTGGTTACTTTGATGTTAAGTGGAAAGGATCGCTGCCTTACTTTCCCCTGTCAGTATACTCTATGAAAAATTATGTCTGAGGCAAATGTGTGTGACTAGTCCATACCCAACTACAGATCGGCAGAATTGTTGATTATGAAAACTAAAGAAGCCACTCTACACAGTTATTCAATGCCAAATCAAAGGTATTCAATACATCGGAACCAGATCTTGAAGCCACTGTAAAAGTATAAACAGGGAGATACATGTTTCTTTGTAATGGAAATGACTTAATCTTCTCAGGAAAAACCTACTTTTATCCACATTGACTATTGAAATGCATTTCTCACAGGACTTACACCTACAACAAATAAACCAAAACTTGCAAAATGCAGCAGTTGGAATACTAACATATACTAGAAAACAAGATCATTAGACCAGTTTTAGCTCTCCACTGGCTGCTTGTTTCTTTTATAATTAAATGTAAAATTTTACGACTAGTTTTTAAATGTCTTTGGTAGAGCACCTTTATACATCTCTGAATAAACTATGTTCCAAATTATGTCATAAGATTATCTAATGTACGAAATTTAAAGAGTGGTGAAGAAGCCTTTTGTTTTTGTGCAACATCTTGAACACATTACCAGTAAACATTTGTCAGACTCCTTCTATAATTGATGTTTAAAAAAACTGCCAAAATTTATGCCTTCACTTTAGCATTTAACTATTTTCAAAATTTGTATGTTGCTTTTACATTTTAATTGTTATGCTCATTTGTGTTTTTCATATATTTTTTTCCCATGGTTTCTTTCATTTAATACATTTTAATATAACATGATTATACAAACCACATATAAGGTGCTATATAAATAAAGTTATAATTATTATGTATTAACATAACATCTCTCTCGCTTTCTCGCTGTCTCACTCACATATTGATTCTCACACTCAGATAGCGTACCTGGAGAACCTGCTAAAGGTTTATAATGATGAGATCAAACGGCTACAGGAGAAGGACTTGAGTTTGGAGGATCTGGAGACGGAGGACTGCAGTTACATCCAGGAGCACAAGCTCAAACGTAAAGTTAGTGTTCTGTTAATCTTCACTTATATAATATCACTTACTTAACAGCAGAAGTTTATGGCTACATCTTTTTTCACCATTATTGCTGTCTGTTTGTGATTGCTTGAATGTAATTCAATTTAAAAATCAACATCCTAAAACATCATTGGTATACCCTGCCAAAATTCATATTAAGCTAAATAGCTTTAGCTTGAAATGGCAAAGAAATTATATAAATTGAACTAGAGCTGAAAACAATCAATGCATGTTTTTTGAGCTAATGGCAACACGGATGAGCAAATTAGAAGGCCACAGCGTATGGTGAGAGGGTTACCACAAATTATTTTTAGTAGAAAACCTGTGTGTTTGTGGTGGAAATTTTCTGAATATATGCAGCATCATATGGAATAACTATCTGTTGCAGCAAGGAAACAGAGGTAAAAAACTGGTGATGACTGTAATCCCCAGTGTTGTGACTGAACCTAGGCCTATTTTTTGTCTGATTTTTGTTTCTAGATGATGAAGATCTATGATAAACTGTGTGAGCTGAAGGGCTGCACCACATTGACTGGCAGAGTAATAGAGCAGAGAATTCCCTACAGTGGCACACGCTACCCTGAGATCAACAAGAAGGTATTACTTTATTTGCTCCAATTTAGAGTAGTGCGCTAGAACAGTTACACTAGCTCATTAATGTGTAAACTGGTGTGTACAACTTGGAGACCAACCTGCATGGTTTTGTTTTTTTTTTTCCTGCACCTTAGTTTTTAGGTTTTTCTTGAAAAGAATCAGTTGTGTTAGAGCAGGAAAAATATGCAGTTCAAATGGGCTTCCAGGATTGCAGTTTAGAAACACTGATGCAGAAGACGAATGACTGGATATTTTTTATTCTGTAATAGCTTAGCAACTGTTGAATTTGAGGAAACGTTTTGTTACATCTGTTTTCCATTTGTGTTATAATTCTTTTGGTTTTTTTTTCTTCTCTCTTTCTTCCCTGTCCTTTCTTTTTTTTTTCCAACCCTTTGCTCAGATCGAGCGATTCATAAACAAGCCAGAAACCCAGCAGAATCCTCCAGACTACACTGATATCCTACAAGTGGTGAAACATGCTAATGAACGTTACAATCTCTTGCTCAGCCGAAAGCAGCAGATGCAGATTGCACAGGAGGCGTTCCGCGAGACGGGGAACAGGCTGCAAGAGAGGCGGCACCTGGACATGGTCTACAACTTCGGCTCTCACCTAACAGACCTCTATAAGCCCAGTAATTTACCTTGGCACAGGAATTCACACCTCTATAAATGGTTATCATCAGTGTCTGTTGAGATAGAACAATTCTAGTAAACACTTTAAAGACACAAGAAAGAAACAAATGTAATACATGGTAATAGAATCCTATAAATATCCTGTCGACCATACATGTACCTAATAGACTGCTATACCAGTTGTAAGTTCTAGTACTGCTCCTGATGTACTCAAAGTTGCAGCAGGTCTGCTACTTTTCATACATTGTGGCCACCTCCTTTGGCATCTTCTCAGGCAGTGCTGAAGTCTTTGTCTCTTATTTCCCTAGCCTCAGACCCTGCCCTGTCTAACCCAGTGTTGGCTCAGAACCTGCGCTCCAACAGAGAGGTAGCTCTCACGAGGTTGGAGGAGGTCATCAATAAATATGCCTATAAACAAGATGATACAGAAGAAGAGGAGAGGCAGAAACGTCAGGAGAAAGAGAGACAGAAGAAAGAGGTGAGAGTTAAACAGGAGGGTTTAAGGCTGTAAACGGAACTTGAGAAGTGAGGATGTCTGTAGAATTTTTCTTTTTCTTTTTTGTCTTAACGTTTGTTTGACCCAAGCCTGATTTGACCTGACTGCTTATGCCTAGTTCTGATGTCGTTTCTGGCTCAGGTTAGGGTCAGATGTTATATTCTTAATTCTCACGTCCCTCGCATTTTCAACAGATTTTACCCTGTATTTTGGCCACTATATTTTTTTTCTCCCTGCTTTCATTACCTTGAAACATTTTGTGGAGTCAGCACTATGCAGATGAATTAAACATTTAATCAGTTCGGGAGAGTGCAGTGTTCAAAACCAGGATTTCAGTGTTGGAGTGTTCAAAACCAGAATTTATACTTAATTTTGGACATAGTTTATCATATTATTAGGGTTTAAGCCTGCAGTGCTTAGAACCTTATTGGAATCCTTAGGATTTTTCTTCTTCTTAAGATTTTTCTTATTAGGGTTCAAGCGCACAGTGTGTAGAACTACTCTGGCGCACAACATGAGCCCATTTGGCCTAAAGGGGGTGCTATTGCACAGCATAACGTGGTTTTTAGAGACAAAATTAATTTTTTTCCTGATTCCTTGGGTCAAGACAAACTACTTTTGCCAACTAATCCTAGGGTTTTGCTTACTCCCCGTGGAACTGGTGTCAAAAAATTCACAAGAGCCTAAAACTTCAATAATTATTAAAAAAAAAAAAAGGCATTTATAAAGAATGTGGCTGCCATATGCTGATGAACCCTTTTGGAATAATTCATAATTATTTGAAAAATCCATTACTTGATAATCCTTTGTCCAAAAATTTGAAACTTGAGGGGCTGTAACTCCCAAATAACTGTTTCTAAGCATCCGTACATCCGATCCAGCTGAAATTTTGCAGGTAACATTCATAAGACAGACTATTAGTGAATATTTAAGGTCAAACTGATGCATTGATTTTTCAGCCAATCAGCTTTCAGCAGGCATTTTGACAAGCTTACCATTGACCAGTCATCATGAAACTTGAATGGTGTTTCCAAGTAGGCACTTTCTAACAATAAAGTTTCACAAGATTTGGCCATTGGGGATGCTATAAAATCAAACAATTATTATGTATTACATGTACATATTTCTATTTATAGTCACATAATTGGTTTCGTATAATGTAGTGCAGTTACAAACGTGTTAAAACAAGCGTAGTTTTTTTGCAGTTGTTAACTCTTTGAGAACCACACTTTTCAAACTAGTCTCTGGGTTTTAATCCAAACCTTTTTGATCTAGAAATACTCTGTGGCCTCTATAGGTAAATAATTATTTTTTAAAAAATAACTTTTTTTTTCTCATTGTGATCTTGCTCTTTCAGTTAATCTCTGCGGCCATGGCACTGTAAGCTTAAATTGTTAAAATTTATCAGTCATCAGACTGGTAATCTCAAAATTGTCATCAGATCATCTCAAAATTGTCATCAGATCATCTCAAAATTGTAGACCATTATATACATTGAGACTGATGAGGTTTGCAAAATTTGGTCCAGACTGGCCTTTAGGGGGTGCTTTAGCACTCATAAACCATTAAAATCATGAAAATTGCTATTACAAAGTTTACAGATAAACAATTGGTGCCATGTGATTCAGTTCACTGACCTGAATAGCTTTGTAATTGCATGTTATGTCATAAATTGGACTCCTTGTCTGGTATTTTGACTTATTCATTCAATGACTATAGCTTATTATACAAAGGTCAAAAGGTCAATCTGAACAAAACTCAGTGAACAGCTGTGTTGAAGGTCCCTGATCAATTTCGTAACATATGGAGACATTTTGACCAATTCTGACTAACTTTTGCTTAGCTCCTGTATGCCAAAAGGGCCCCTTATGGGTACGTTGGGCATCATTATGGCATGCATATCAGAGGGTTAAACATGGACAAACAAACCACTTTGCAGACTATGATAGAAATTTCACCATCATTCATATATTTTTGATATCTACATTGACATCTTTTGCATGTTGTTCAAATCTAAATCAGTACATATGAACGTAAAAGACCACTGCTCGTTGTTTATGCCAAATGAAGCCCTTTTCATAAGCTCTGACATTCTTTTCTCTCTACCTATAAATAAGGACCAAACTGCATTAGGCCTTGTTAGGACTAATTGGCTTAAACTGCATAAGGGCTTACTGTGCTGATGAGTGCTTGGACCTGCTATTTGCAGTTTGCGACTATATTTAGGGTTCAAACATGCAGTGTTTTAGAATCCTATTGGAATTGTCAAGATTTTTCAGGTGCACAACATGAGCCCAATCGGCCTAAGGCGGGTGCTATTGCGCACCACCACGTTTGGCCCTGTAACTTCCAAAACACATTTTCCTGGTTACTTGGGTCAAGCCAAACTAATTTGCAGTTTGAACCTTTTTGCTTCACCTACTTAGATTTTTCAGACATTTGCATAATATGTGAAACCTCCTTTTGCGAACTAGTCCTAGAGTTTCACTCAATCCACATGTAACAGGTATCAAAAAATTCAAAAGTTGACTATTTTATGAGCAATATGGCTGCCTTATTCCAATGAACCCTTCTGGAATAATTCAGAATTATTTAATATTAAATGTTAAAATTGGAGAATGCTTTATCCAAAAAATTGAAACTTCAGAGTTTTATTCCCTGGCAGATTATGAGGTAGCGTATCAATTCTAGTGCACGTACATTGTTAAAGGTGCTGTAAATGCTAAAAAACTGCTTCTCATCATCCGTACATCTAATCAAGCTAACATTTTGCAAGCAGCATTTGTAAGAAAAAGTGAATTTCTTATGATAATTTTAAATTAATGGCCACCATCAGCCAGTTAGCTTTTAGCAGATATTTAAAAGGCTTAACATTGACCAATCATCATGACACTTCAAAGGTGTGTCTATAAAGGCATTTTCTAACAACCAGGGAAGATTCAAAAGAGTTGGCCGCTAGAGGTGCTATTCTGGAAAATCAAGTATATTTTAGTGTGCGTGGTGCTCAAACACACTAAAATCATTAATACAATGTTACTATTCTTATTTATTATTCTTTCTAAAGGCCACCATCATTTTTACAGGGTTTTTTTGGGGTTTTATTTTGGGTTTTTTTGGGGTTTTATTTTGTTTTTTTGTTTTTTTACTTATTAACAATCTAATGACTGCTTTTATCATCATTATGCAGGAACATAACTTAATCTGGTTTTATTTGACACTTCGGGTAATGAGCCAAGTCAACTTAGTGCTATGGGTCAGGTCGAGCTCAAACAGAAAATTATGAGACTTTATTTGGCTTTGGGCCAGAATTTTAGGCTGATTAAAGGTATATAAGGCGTATATGACTTGGCTGAGTACAGACTTACTGGCCTAATTATTGTTGACAGAAAAATATGTAGTTGCTGAACAGTCAACATCTTTTGCTACTTTTCTTATTAAAACTTACAGTAGAACTTAATTACTTTTGCCTCCTTTAAAACATGGCCAGCATAATGTCACAAAAGCACAAGAGAATGAGAAGGAAGAAGATGAGCAAGAAGAAGAGGAAGAGCAGGAGGAGGAAGAGGAAGATGAAGATTCTTCAGACCCTGATATTGAGGAAGAGATCCAGGCCAGTGAGGCACAAGTGGGGCCAGGTGAGAAATAGATATGGAGGAAGGGGAAAAAAAGATAAATTTCTATTTTTATTGTGAGGTATGCTTAGTGTCATAATCTTGACAGAATTAACTTACATAGCGAGACACTGACACTGTTACAGTTTCATCATGCAGATAGCTGCGATAGCTGCTCACCTCTAATTAGCAACACTTCTACTGTTCTTTATTGTTTCACTTTGAAGCAAAACATGGTTAAACACAGAGTACTTTCTACATATTAAGTATTCTGCTTACAGTACCGAACATTTTCAGGGTTCTTGCATGCCCTGGAAAACCTAGAAAATTAGAATCTTGCTTTGCAGTAATGCAAAATACCTGTAAATTGAGAAAATTATTAAAAAGTTAACTAAAGTGTGTGCTTTGACACACTGCCTGAAGTAATGAAAATGTTGTATGGAATCTTCTCTTTTTTAAAAATATGTATTTTACAGCCCCTTTTAATTTATCATAGCAGTATAAACGTTAAAAAAATTCCCCAAATCTTACATGGTATATCCTTAAAAGTAGGGGTGGTCATGATATGCATCACAATGTTTAGTTTTTCTGAGGTTTGAGGATTTGGAACAACCATTTATTTGTGATGTATTAAAAAAAAACTACTGTCAAAAACAATGCATTGAATGATTTTTAATAGGACTTCACTGATATGGGAATTCTGAGCAGGTGAAAAAAATAGAGAAAAAAATAATTAAATATCCGTTTAAAATGGTCAAATCTAATCATCTGTCTGGTGCTGACTTTTTTTAAGCAGATGTCTCTTCTGATGTCATCATGTATCCCTAATTTTTATTTAGGGCTTTACATATTGTGTTGCACTAATCCAATTAAACTTGCCTAATTATGCTCACAACAAATTTCATTTCCCACCACTACTTAAATCTGCATAATAAATGTTTTGTAATTTATTTTTGTGACACATTTCAGATGATGATGATGATGATGATGACAACAACGAGGAGGTGCAGTCAAACAACTGTGATGATGAACAGCCTAGCAATGATGGGTCATCACCATCAGTTAGACTGTCTTGCCAGGGTGAAGATGAAGTAGAATGTGGTGATGAGGTCTTACAACCTGTCAGTGAGGCACATGGGAGTATTACCACCAAAAAAACACCTGACAGCAAGCGTGCTGTTGAAAGTCCGTCTTCTTCAGAGAGCCCCAGCCAATCAGCAGTGGTGAAACCTCTGGCTTATGAGAACAAATCTGCTTCCCACAGTCATCTGGTAGCTGTGTCTGAAAGCATCAGTGACACAGAGATTGTGTCAACAAATGTGGACTCACTGCCCACCCTGACAATAGTGTCAGCTAGTTGCACTCCTTTGCCACCCAGCCCTGATGTAACTGACACAACATCTAACAGCAAAAAGAGAAAACGTGAATCGAAGACAAAACTCATGCCTGTACAAAATGGCAACATCAGACGAAACAGTGTGAGGTGAAGTTGATAAACACTTGTGAAACTGTCTTAAGTATACTTTCATTTCAAAACATGAGCTGTGAGTGGAAAGAAATAACAATGCTGTGAAAAAGTATTTGCCCCTTCCCAGTTTCTTCTATTTTTTATATATTTGTCACACTTCAGTGTTTCAGATCAACAAACTAATTTTAATATTAGACAAAGATAACGCAAGTAAACATAAAGTGCTGCTGATGATTAGTAAATGATTATTTCATTTACTGAAGGAAATGCTGTTCAGCACTTTCTGGTCCTATGTGAAAAGTAACTGTCCTCTAAGCTACTAATTCAACCACTTAACCATTTCATTTGACTACTGGGTTCAATTTCATCAGCCACACCCAGGCATGATTACTCTCAGACCTGCTGAATCTAAACATCACTTAAATAGAACCTGTCAGGCCATGTGAAGCAGGCTAAAAGATCTCAGAGAGCAGCACATGATGCCATATTCTAAAGAGATACAAATACAGATGTGAAACAAGATCATTTAAATCTACTAGTCTGGAAAGGTTTACAAAGCCATTGCTAAGGCTCTGGGACTCAAGCAAACCACTGTGAGAGCCATTATCCACAAATGGAGAAAACTTGGAGCAGTGATGAACCTTCCTAGGAGTGGCTGGCCTACCAAAATGTCACCAAGAGCACACTGATGACTCATCCAGGAGGTCACAAAAGAACCCATCTAAAGAACTGCAGGCGTCACTTGCTTCGGATAATGTCAGTGTACATGTTTCCACAATAAGAAAGACACTGGGCAAAAATGGCATCTATGGGAGAGCTGCAAGGTGTGAACCACTGCTGACCAAAAGGAACACAAAGGCTTGTCTCGCATTTGCCAAAAAAACATCTAGATAACCCCCCGAAGACTTTTGGGATAATATTCTGTGGACTGATGAGTCAAAGGTGGAACTTTTTGGAAGACGTGTCCCGTTATATCTGGTGTAAAACTAATACTGCATTCCACCAGGAACATCATACCAACAGCCAAACATGGTGGTGTTAGTGTGTTGGTTTGGGGCTACTTTTGCAGGACCTGGATGTCTTGTCATAATTAATGGAACTATGAATCCTGCTCTCTATCAGAAAATCTTGAAGGAGAAAGTCTGCCCGTCAGTTCATGGTTTAAAGCTCAAGCGCAGTTGGGTTATGAAGCAGGATAATGATCCAAAGCACACAAACAAGTCCACCTCTGAATCGCTCAAAAGAAACAAAATTAAGGTTTTGGAGTGGCCAAAATTCCTCCACAGTGATGTAATAGACTCATTGCAAATTATGGCAAATGTTTTACTGTAGTTGTAACTGCCAAGGATGGCAGAACCAGTTATTAGGTTTAGGGGGCGATTACCTTTTGAATAAACAGTAAAAAGCTGCATTTTGTGCTTACTCGTTCTTTTTTTATATTGTATTAAAATTAGTTTGATGGTTTGAAACATTGATATGTGACAAATTAGCAAAAACAGAAGAAATTGCGTGAGAGGCTTATACTTTTTCACAGAACTGTAAGCAAATGAGTTCGCTGTAACCGTTACGTCCTAACTATAAAAGAAAAACCAACAATGTGGTAACAATCCAGCTAAATTTTTTTTTGTATTTTTGAGTTCTCATTTACAATGTCAGAATTTTTAATGTTCAATAATCATTAATTTTCTGATTCTGTTAAATGACTCCAACCTTCTCGGTTCTTACTGTGCATTTTTTCATTCTGTTTAGTGAAGTCGATATTCCACTGGATATGGGAGTAACTTGCAGCCCTGTGCGAGCAGACTCCACACGCGCTGACACACCAACTCAGGACATGGTCAGCAGTTCTCACTCCACACCTCCCCCTAAAAGGAACAAGGTAAGTATGTAATAGACTTAGAACTATAGTGTATTGCTTTTCTTTCTATTTTTGCTAGCTGTGTAGTCTTTGGCTTGCTACATGTGTAAACATGGCAAATTGAACATTTATAGTTCTAAAATATTAATTATTTTAAAGTATTTTAGTGCTTTGTCTTTTTTTTTTCCATGTTTTAAAAGTATATGGTGTTATATTGCAATGATTTCTGGGCAAGTTCTGCTGCTGAAGTCAACCTTTATGCTGATTTGGTACCTTGCCTCTCCAAGGGTTCATCTAACAAACTTCACTTGGAATGGCCCTTAAGATGACATTGGGAAAATGGCGAGGGCCAATTTGACAAGAGCATATACATAAACTGTCTGAGCATGGACCTTTGCCGTTGTTCACCTGTTGGTGTTTTTTTTTATACACTAAAAATGTTGGTTAGAAGTGCATTCCATTTGCCCAGTGTTTGCCCTAAATGTTTGTGGGCACAGTGCTGCACTACTACTCAGTTTCAAATGTTTCTTAATGTTCTTAAAACTCAGAGCTGACCTTAAATTGTGAAGTCATACATCATACATTTAGCAGGTGTAATAAAAAATTGAACTGGCCATTCAGAAGAGGAGCATTTGCTGATTTGCTAAGGTCTAGATGAAGCCTAAAATCCTGTAAAGTGAGTTTATCAATACCACTGGGACATGGACATTTAAATGTCATTTTAGGGTTGAATGAGTTCGAAGGAGATAAGTGATTGCATTTTCAATCAAATCTCCACCAACTTAACCTCTTAGCATCATTTAACCTGTGCCAGTGTATGTATTGTAACCGGTATCCCAAATCATAATTGAGGAACGTTTATAAGCTGCCAGATGAGTTCTGAAATAGACAATTACACACAAAACTGTCTGCTATTCAGTAAAGGGAAAACATTGTCATCAAAAGTCTGGTATAAGCAGACACTTAAGATCCAGTATTTGCTGTGAGAGAAGGAGAATCCCTACTTGTACCAAGTCTAAACTTTGGTATGATTTTAAAACATTGATAAGAGTCTCAAAACTGAGAACATTTGAAATCTGAAGTTTAAATGAAGGTTATCTTTAGAACAACTTTGATTTGTGTTATACAGATGAAGTTGCTTTTTGTTTTGTGTTTTAGCACAGGCACAAACAATGCTTACTCAGGAAGTAAGTCAAAGTTTAATGCATTTATTGACTGATTCAATCTACAGGTGAATGTGGCGACACAGTGTGATCCAGAAGAGGTAATCGTTCTCTCCGATTCCGACTGACCTGTCTTCACTGCTGCATTATAGGGCAGTGAGCATTCATCCGCATACCTCTTCCTTGTTCTGGCTGTGCTAGTGCCTGCCAGTGTGAACTCCTATTGGAGCAGAGAAACAAAGCTTAATGGGAAAGCACTTCTGCATTGAGCTTAACCTTTGCCACCATTCTACCATTCCAGTATCTTTTTATACTGTAAAACATTGCACTGCCCAGATGGAACAGCAGCATAAAATCAGGGTCTTCTAAGTGTTTTTAGTAATGTTTTAATTGTAAAGGACTATTGGATTTGGATATTCATTTTTGAAAGCTTGAGTGACCAGGTGAAATTTTAGTTTTAGAAACTGTGTAATAGGACAAAATTGGAGGCAAGGCCTATATTTTGATGGTTCTTTTACAAACTTAATAAAATGATATTTTGTAACTCTGACTGGTATTTTCTTTCTATTAAATTGTAAAGCGATGCAAAAATAACAGAAACTGTAACAGTTTAAGTTGCATGGCTGGCTTCATTATTGATGACCAAAAGAATAGTTTTAGAAAATCTATGTAGTACTTTTTTATGTCTTGGGAAGAATCATTGATTAAAAAAAGGAGTTATGTCATGGAAAAAAAAAATATTTTTTTCTGTGTCAGCACTGATAGTGCTACGTGGTTGGTGAGTAGTGGCACAACATCAGGTAAGTCATTGAGTGTTTAAATCGGATTTTGTCAGTAATCCAGTCAATGTGTTTACATGCACTTGTGTAAAAGATAATGCTCTGGGAAAACTCTGGGTTCTAGACCTTACTCTGATAGATGAAATCAGAGTGTGCTATTTAGGTGACCATTTGAATAATTAGATAACTGCAGAAAGCTGATTATGATCAGAGGTACACATAACTGCGGAAATTCAGATTTTGTCAGTAATCTGGTCAACGCGTTAACATGCACTTGGGTAATCAGATAATAGGAAAACTCCGGATCTACATAAGTCAGGTGGTAATTGCAACCAACCAGTAAATTTATAGAATAAGACGTGACGTACAAGGAGTGTAGGAATGTGAGCCTCCATGATCAAGCCAACGGCAACAGTAGCGAGGAAAAACTCCCGAAGAGCATGAGGAAGAAACCTTGAGAGGAACCAAGACTCGAAAGGGAAACCCACCCTCCTCTGGTCTGCCAACTCTTGACGCATTGGCCGTGAGATTCACGCATTTAAGTCTGATTTCACGCATTTTATGTCTCTCCTCAAAACGACCTAACAATAAACCTGAACACTCATAAAACTTAATAGAAACACTCCGGACAGGCAGCGCTGGTTTACTTTAATGCCAGTGAAGCATTCCCTACGTGTTTTGGATCAATGTCAGAGACACTCGCTAAACCTTCTCTAACCACACTGCAAACAGATGAGAACTGAAGACTTGGTCAATAAACTAAACATGATCAATAAAGTTTTAAACAAAATGACAAGCAAGAGCAGCGTTTATGACTACACACAGAAGCACAGTTTACACTGCATAATGCAGAATCAAGTGCTACCAGGTGAAGAATGTGACTGATACCAGAAACTTTCTGGAAACATTCTCTGCAACTGGACTGTATTCTGTCCTCATGAGAGCTGGCTGACCAGGAGAGATAACAATAAATTACTGATGCTTAACAAAATCAGAACTTACCAGCTTTCAGTCTATGCTCCTCTTAAGGCTTGCCATCAAGTCAAGCCAAGTCAAAGCTTATTTACATAGCGCTTTTTACAACAGACGTTGTCTTAAAGCAGCATTACAGAAAAAAATAAATCTGGGTCTGAGCCCCCATGATCAAGCCAATGGCAACAGTAGCAAGGAAAAACTCCCGAAGAGCAAGAGGAAGAAACCTTGAGAGGAACCAAGACTCAAAAGGGAAACCCATCCTCCTCTGGTCGACCATCAGTATAAGATACAGAAAAGCAGGAGAAGAAATATCTATGATTAAAAATTCAGCAGTATCATCAGGAGGGTCTATGGCATGCAGGTGAGGTGTTCTACAAAAGTAAGCTCCATGGTGGTCAAACTGGTCCAGAGCGTGGGCACCTGAACAGCAGCAACATCAGACTGCACAGGATAGGCAGTTTTTCAGCCTGGCAAAGAAACACACAGACAGTTAATTCTGTTAAGATTGATTACAGTACACAATGTTAGCAGAGTGCAGCAGAGACTCCAGCAGGTCTAGCTATTATAGTCTAACTAAAAGGGAGAGCCAGAAGGTAACAGACATGAGGGCTCCCTGAGATGTCAGCGCCCCTCTGCTCCACTGTCAACAAACTTGAGTGAACATGTGAGAGCAGTGGGACGACAGCACCCTGTTTACCATGGTACTCTATGTTTATGAATCCCTCAGATCTGCACCCCTCAGCTAACATGAAAAACGAATTACCAAAAGTTCAACTAAACAAGCAGGTTTTTAGCCTAGACTGAGGCTGTGTCTGAGTCCCGAGCACTGACTGGAAGATTATTCCAAAGCTTTGGGGCTTTGTATGAAAAGGCTCTACCCCCCTGATGAAACTTTATCAATTCTAAGTACTAATAGTAAGCCAGCACCTTGTAATCTCAATAGCTGTGATGGTTCATAATAAGAGATTATTATGCATTATAAGTTCACTCAAATGCTGAGGAGTGACACCAAGGTGTTTTACAGATGTACCTGATGCAACTAAGAAACTAATAAGTTTAAGCGTTAAATTTGACAGTTAAATTTGAAAGTTTGTTTCTAGCAGCTTTTGAACCAAGAAGAAGAACCTGTTTTGTCTGTTTTGAGTTGTGCAGGAGGAAGTTACTCAACATCTAGTCTTTGATGTATTTTCCAGAGTCTTTAAATTTATCATATGGTTTGGTTGATATATATAATTGTGTGTCATCAGCGTAGCAGTGGAAACAGAGCCTTGCAGAACACCATACTGTACTTTTGTAAGAGCAGATGATTCACCATTTATATTTACAAACTGGTAGTGATCAGTCAGGTAAGCCCTGAACTAGGAAAAAGCTATTCCTGTTACTCCTACAAGGTTTTCTAGACTATCTAGTAAGATAGAGTGCTCAAGCAGATCAAGCAGAACCAGCAAAGATCCTTGGTCAGAGGATAATAAGAGATTGTTTACAATTTCTTACTAGTGCTGTCTCTGTACTATGATGGGGCCTAAATCCAGACTGTAATTTTTCCATGTATATGTGTCCTATCCTAATAGGAACTTGTTTTGCCACAGCCTTTTCCAAATGTTTTGATATAAAGGGAAGATTAGAGACAGGTCTATAATTTGATAACTTGCAGGGATCAAGATTAGGTTTCTTAATCAGAGGTCTGATTACTGCTAGTTCAAGGATTTTTGGTATATAGCCAAGGCTAAGAGAGGAGTTTATTATTGACAGAAGAGGCTTGGTTATTTCTGGCTAAATTTATTTGAGTGGACTTGTAGGAATTGGGCAGCAGGTTTGTTGAGGTTGACTGAGCGTTTTGAATTTTTGCCTGATTGTTTTAATTTTAGTATTGAAGAAATTCATAAAATCCTTGCTGGGGGTTCAGTAGCCATTTGGTTCTTAGTCAATTTAGTGATAAATAATAATCTAGGATTATACTTATTATTTTCAATAATAAGAATAATCAGTGACAGAACATTATTTTATGAGTAATTTATGCAAAAATTATATTTGTATATGTTACATTGACCTTAAAAGTAATGGTTTTATTTTGAATGGATATATGTAGTGTTGATGTGGAACATTTGAGATTTGAGCATGTAAAGATCTGATGCTCGTACAACTTTTTAGTAATATTTGAGTTTTAGTGGCTGAAAAATTCAAAATGTCTGCATTCCTTAAAAAATCAAATGTTGCAGATCCAAACGGCTCTCATGAAATAATGCAGAAAGTGAGTTAAAAAGTTTTTGTGTTAAACATTTATATCTAATGGCATTCATAATTGGTAGCAAAACATGCATCTAGAACCTACAATAGCATAAAGAGAATAAAGGATCACTATTGTGCAAATAGTAAAAATAAAATAAAAACAAAATAAATAAATAATATAAATAAATAAAATAATAACCTTAACCTTTAAAATGGCCAGGGCGTGCCAGTGGGCCTAAAGTTTTATTACACACTTCTGTAATTTAAGAAAAACTCAACCAGTTTGCGCTAAAGTCCCTGTAGTTACTGAATAATAAGCCTTAGTATGCAATAAGCCTGAGACTAATGAAGCCTGAGGTTAATGAAGACCTAGATGTGGTTTGAGCAGGTTGAAGTTGTTTTGGTAATGTATTTTTACAGAAATTACATTTTTCTTTTTTTTTTTTGGTGTTTTATGTTAGAACAACATTATGTTCAGTCCAACCCTTTTTAGGGTAACATTTCTGACCTTTAGCTGTGGGGGACTCATGCAGGGTGAAGACGCTCAAACACAACCCCCTACATTAATATTTATATTTAGTCATTTGATTAAAGCTTGTATCCAGATAGGCTAAGAAAACATACAAATGCTTCTACATAAAACCTGCATTTAACAAAAGTAATTTTGAAAACTGACAAAGATTTAAAAACCTACATAAAACGTACCCTCCAATAAATTAAACTGTTTCTATTAACATGAAGCCAGTTCTTTTTAAAGATCTATATTATTATTGCTGTATTATTGTTGTAAATAACAACCAGTTATTTCAGTTCAGTCCAGTCATTCTGTCAGCAGTTAAACCTAATATTTAACATGTGATTTAGAACTTGTAATAAACATGTGATTTAGAACTTTAAATTTTATAAGGAAAAAAAATTATTTGCAGCACAGCTTTGAAATTTGAATTTGGTAATTGTATGAATTACGCAGGTTTAGGTGTAGACCAGTTATTCTACAACCCCATTTCCAAAAAAGTTGGGATGCTGTGCAAAATGTAAATAAAAACAAAATACAATGATATGCAAATCATTTAAACCCTATATTTAATTGAAAATAGTACAAAGACAACATATCAAATGTTGAAACAGAGAAATTTTATTGTTTTTTGGAAAATGTATGCCCATTTTGAATTTGATACCAACAACGCATTCCAAAAAAGTTGGGACGGGGCAACAAAAGGCTGGTAAAGTTATGTAATACTAAAAACAAACACCTAGTGGTTAATTGACAACAGGTCAGTAATGTAATTGAGTATAAAAAGAGCATCCCAGAGAGGCGGAGTCTTTTGGAAGTAAAGATGAAGCAGGAGTTCACCATTCAGTGACAGACTGCACAAGCAAATAGTGCAACAATTCAAAAATAAGGTTTCTTAATGTAAAATAGCAAAGAACTTTTGCTTTTCATCCTCTACAGTACATAATGTCATTAAAAGATTCAGAGAATCTGGAGAAATCTCTGTATGCAAAGGAAAAGGTCAAAAACCAATATTTGCTGGCAATGGTCTTTGGGCCTTCAGGTGGCACTGCATTAAAAACAGATACAATTCTCTAGTGGAAATCACTGCATGGGCTCAGGAACACTTCTGAAAACAACTATCTGTGAAAACATTTGTCACTGCATCCACAATAGCAAGTTAAAGCTCTAAAATGCTAAGAATATATAAACAGGATCCAAAAACACCACTGTCTTCTCTGGGCCTGAGCTCATTTAAAATGGACTATGGGGAAGTGGAGAAGTGTCCTGTGGTCCGATGAATCAAAGTTTGAAATTCTTTCTAGAAATCACGGACACTGTGTCATATGGGCTAAAGACCACTCAGCAAGTTCTTAGTTCACAGTTCAAAAGCCAGTATTCATGATGGTAGAGTGCATTAGTGCGCATGGCATGGGTGACGTGTACATCTGTGAAGGCACCATTAATGCTAAACAATAGATATATGTTTTGGCAACATATGCTGCCATCCAGACAACGTCTTTTTCATTGAAGGCCTTGCTTATTTCAGCAAGACAATGCCAAACCACATTCTGAATGTATTACAACAGCATGGCTCCATATTAAAAGAGTCTGGGTGCTAAACTGGCCTGCCTGCAGTCCGGACCTGTCACCTACTGAGAACAATAACCAAACGCTTCCAAACACTTACAGAGTGTTGTTAAAAGACGAGGTGATGAAACACAGTGGTAAACATGTCCCCATCCCAACTTTTTTGGGACGTGTTGTTGGGATCAAATTCAAAATGGGCAAATATTTTTCAAAACACAATAAAATTTCTCAGTTTCAACATTTGATATGTTTGCATATCAAAGCATTTTGTTTTTATTTACATTTTGCACAGCGTCCAAACTTTTTTGTAAATGGGGTTGTACTTTTACTTTAAATATATTTATCCCAATACACTATGGGAAAAAAATGTCCAAAATACTAAGGAAAAAAAAAGTTGGCATCCATTACTCTGCCCAGAGGAAAGATTTTCTTTCTTAAGACTGTCTCAAAGAAATAAAGCAATAAATCCCCCTTAGGAGAACAGAAGAGATTAACATCAGCATTTCACTACAAGACGTTCTGGTGATGAAGGAGAAAAACATGAACTCTCCTTTTGCACTGACAGATGACCATGAGATCTTACGCTAAGTATTATTCTGTTGAGACTGGGGTGAGATGAGTCAGGCACAAAAGACTTGAGCCACATGTGTGACAACATTTTGATCAAAGTGAGAAAATCTGGGTTTTATTTCTCAGGAGCCAAATTTCAAAAACAGGAGAAAATGGCTGAAGTCTCACTCTGATGTCAACCTGGACTTAACCATGTCTAGGAGAAATACCTGAGATCAAGAGGAGATCTCATTTAGAATATTTCTTACCTTTAGGTGGTCTTATTTTACCAGTTTAGTAAAATCTTTGTGCCCCAGTATAGGAACTAAAGGAAATATGATTTTTGGCATTAGTAGTCTGTCTCTATATTACATGATATTAAGAAGCTATTCCTCCTACTTTTATAGATTAGAGGCAGTTCTCACTGCAAAGAGTATTACGGTTCTTTTGTGGAGACATAATATCTAGTGTCTGTTAATTGGGCCCAAGAGCTTACAGCTGTGATTCTTCAGCTTTGAAACCAGGCTCCCTTGTACTAACAAATACATAATATGTCCAAACGTTTGTAGACTCATGCTCATCCAACTCATGCTCATCCAACATAAAATCAAGGGTATTAATGGGGAGTTTACACCCCCTTTACTCTTTTGTTGAGGCTTTGCACTAGATTTCGGAACATTGCCATGACGATTTGATTGCATTCAGCCATAAGAGCATTAGTGAGGTCAGGTCCTAAAGGATAAATAGTTTTGGATCTTAAACACCACATGCATGGTGCTCTATTACACAGACAAATGCTGGGGGGCTTTATACCCCTCTAATGGATGCTTGTCACTGGGCATGGTGACCTTAGGCTCATGTGCAGCCTCTCCAGAGCATCCCATTTTCTATGTAGATTATACAAGCTGTGTGCACAATTGAATACTTGCTTGAAAGCAATTGAAAGTTGCTAAATGCACTAATTAGACTGCAGGTTGTGTGGATGCTTTTAGACTTCTTAATATCAGTGCTTGCTAATGGAAACCCCTTTACAGGAAGTTGCTGCATCTCTAGTCCACTTGGGTCCTTTCATTTTTTCTCTCTAAATGTCTCATGTCATGAGTTTGTTTTTGTGTACAGCTGGGTTGTTTTGTTATCTAGTCTTTTAACTTCAGTGTTTCAGAGTTGGTCCCCTTTTTGCAGCTATAACATCTTTCACTCTTCTGGGAAGCTTTCTACAAGATTTTGGAGTGTGTCTGGTGTCTGTGAAAATCTTTGCCCATTCATCCAAAAGAGCATTTGTGAGGTCAGACATTGATGTTGGGTGAGAGGGCCTGGCTCACAATCCGTTCTAGTTCATCCTAAAGGCGTTCGATGGGGTTGAGGTCAGGGCTCAGTGCGGGCCAGTCAAGTTCTTCCACACCAAACTCACCCTTTGTGCCCTGGGACACAGTCATGCTGGAACAGAAAAGGGGCTTTCCTAAACTGTGTCCACAAAGCTGGAAGCATACAACTGTCCAAAATGTCTTGGTATGCTGAAACATTAACATTTACCTTCAATGGTACTAAGGGGCCTAGGCCAAACCCTGAAAAACAACCCCATAGCATGGCACACTTGGCACAATGCAGTCAGGTAGGTAATGTTCTCCTGGCATTTGTCAAACCCAGACTCATTCATTAGACTGCTAGATAGAAAAGCATGATTCGTCACTCCACAGAAAACGTTTCCACTGCTCCAGAATCCAGTGGTGGCATGCTTTACACCACCCCACATGCTTGGCATTGTGCATTTTGATCTTAGTCTTGTGTGTAGCTAACGTGCAGTTCTTTTGCTGATGTTGCTTTCAGAGGCAATTTGGAACTCTTTAGTGAGTGATTCAACAGAGGATAGGCACTGTGCGTTTCAGCACTTGGCAGCCCCACTCTGTGAGTTTGGGGGTCTACTGCTTTGTGGCCAAGCTGCTGTTTTTCCTAGATGCTTCCATTTGACAATAATAGCACTTACAGTTGATGGGCAGATTTAGCAGCACAGAAATTTCACAAACTGATTTGTGGCAGATGTGGCATCCTGTGCCAGTGCCACATTTAAAGTCACTGAGCTCATCAGCGCGACCCATTCTACTGCCAGTGTTTGTCTATCAAGACTGGAAGGCTATCAGCTTAATTATGAGGGGTGTCCCAATACTCTCTACATAGACAGCATTTTATGCCATAATATGTGCGCTCCTGACAAGAAGGCTGTCTCATTTCTTAGTTACTTCAAATATGCTGCCTACTGGCATTGTATTTTGACCAAATATCAAGAGAACATCGAATGTTTCCTTAGCTGCTAAGGCAATCCCACAGTACAACGGGGCACAACTTTTGTTTGAAGATGGCGGGCAGAAGCGCTGTGATAAGCAGCCCGGCAAGTGGCGAAGTCATCTTTAAATGTAAATTATTCTGATTTTCTGTGGTATTCTATTTGTTTTTTTGTCAGAAAGGTGCACAAATAGCCAATAGTTAATTGCATTTAGGTCATTTTACAGTTTTTGGAACACCAAGACATTAGCATGTGTCGTGACCAAGAGCTATCTCTTTTGCCCAGGGTCTGGACTTTTATAAGTAACTCTAATATTGTCCATACTATTGCCCTAATAACTGTCTATAATCTGCCATCTTCAAAGAGAATTAAAAGAATCAAAGAATATCAACAAAAATGAAAAAGGATAAAAAGGAATAAAAAAAGCCTTCAGGTGCTGAGTTCTTGTGGAACGAAGGAAGGAAAAGGCCCTCGCTTTATTGAGCATCAAATGGCAAGATGGTTCCCGGACAAACACAATGCAAATATCATCTTGAAACTATCACCTCAGCTATAACCTACTGTACTATACTGTCATCTGGTTCAACTCTCTTCTGTGAGTTCAAAAGTTTATCCCCATCAGAGATTCCAAATGCATACAGTCCATAGCCTGCTCCCCAATATTACCTTTTTAGGAGAGCTCCATACTCTCTAGTCAGCCAATATTTAGTTTATTGATTATTAATCAAGGAATGTTTTATTAAATCTTTTCCATCACATGAATGTTAGCGGATTTTGAATTCTCAGGCTATTGCTTTGAATAGCCAGCTGGTTAACAAATTTGCTAGCTAATAACTAAGAAGCTTAACTAGCAGCATTTGTGTCTTGAATACTTTGGTAGAATAATGAGGGTTATATGGTGCTTTTTCTGTAACTTACTAGATAGCTGGCTATTTAGTTCTCTGTGTTCTCACACACAAGTTTTTCCACTCTTTCAGGGACCAGATCAGCACTTGAAGCCTTCATAAAGGGTAGTATAGAGAGAGAGAGGCTGTTCACCGGGGAGAAAAACTCTGCTTTGTCAACTAGGATTAGGCTGTTGGTTCACCAGTTAGATCCGGGGTGTCCAATTTTACACACAAAAGGCGGCTGTAGCTCCAGGTTTTCATTGGAAACAAGCAGGAGCTCACCTGATTCCCCTTAATCAGGAAAAACAATCATAAATTCTGCAGCCACACCGGCTCTTTGCACATACAATTGGACACCAATTAGTCAATCCTACAAACCCATTTCATACTATAGTATAACATTTGCTAATCAAACTTGAAAGTAAGTAGAAGTAATATGCTTATTTGGTTAAGCACTTTACTAATTTGCTTAAAATTTTAGTTCTCTAACAAAGTTTAAAACCCCATTTGATTTTGTTTGCTTGTTGATAGGACTGTCCTTTGGAATTGGGGCTACAGGAAAAGGTGGCACAACCTAATAAAGAAATACAAGGTAAGTTCCAAGACAGAGCTGAAGATGAATATAAAAAAAATCCTGAGTATAATTCAGCTACGCAAAAGAAAGCAAACTGAGGTTAGATTACAGGTTTGCATTTGTTTTAGGAGCTGAAGTCTCCACGGTCCAGGAGTGGGACTGACAACCATCACCAAGGATCATCAGAATTTGCCTCATTTCTTTGGCGACCCCATGAATTACATGATGCACTGTGGAATGGAGAATTGAAAATGCACAATACACAACACGGTAACACACACCGACCAGTCACTTCATTAAATACACCTCCTTTTGTCAACACTCTATTTTATGGTCCTACAATTACAGATTGTAGTCAGTCTGTTTCTCTGTGTACTTCGTTAGCTCTCCATTGAAGAACAGAACTGCTACAGAGCAGGTATTATTTGGGTGGTGGTTCATTCTCAGCACTGCAGTGACACTAACGTGATGGTGGTGTATAAGCGCTGCTGTCTGATCCACTCTTACCAGTGCAACACACACTAAGACACCACCAACACATCAGCGTCACTGCAGTGCTGAGAATTATCTTATTGTGAGACACTGATGTGTTAATACCAGTCATCGCCACAGCCATTTGAGTATTGTTGCTGACCACGTGCATCCTTTCAAGGCCACAGTTTATGCATCTTCTGATGGCTACTTCCAGCATGATAATGCACCATGTTGCAAAGCAAAAGTCATCTCAAACCGGTTTCATGAACATGACAATGAGTCCAGTGTTCTTCAGTGGCCGTTCAGTCACCGGGTCTGAATCCTATAGAACAACTCTGGGATGTGGTAGAATGGGAGATTTGCAGCATGAAAGTGAAACCTGAAAAATCTGCAGGAATTGCATGATGTCAACATGGACCAGAATCTCAAAGGAATGTTTCCATCATCTTCCTAACCAGAATTGGTATAGTGTTTTAAATAAAGTGCTTAGTGATTAATCAGAATAAATTTGTATTGACTTGCAGTGACCTTCCCTTAAGGGGACCAGTGGACCCAAATCATGCCAGTAAAATGCCCCCCACGGCTTAAAAGAGCCACCAAACCACTACCCAAAACCAAGGTCTGCTGGATCTGCTCTATTTATACATACCACAGAGCATGGTAGGAAATGCTGTTAATGCTGGAAATGAGGGTGTTAAATGCTTAATTGCAGTACCTACTGGAAGCATCTGTGCTCACTGTGTTTTCCCACTCATGTATTTCTTCCTGCATATAGGTAGGTGACAAATTAAAAGAAAAACCTGAAAAAATGGAGTAACATAACGAGTGCAGATGCTTTCAGAAAGGTGTACTACATTATACACATAAGCAATTAACATCCTGCTATGCTCAATGATATAAATAAAAATGTTGAGCAGGCCCAGGTGATCTTGGTTTTGGATCAAGTGGCAAGTAGAAAACATTTAAAAGAGTATGAAAGAATGTTCATTATTTCGGCATGGATAGCAAGAGACTGATCACCTGGCTAGTGTTGCAGTAGGAACAGTGACTATGTGACATTTGCAATTAGATCTACAGGAAAGACATCAGAACAGTCTAAATGCCTCACCCTATAATGAGGGGGTCCAGTGGATATGTTATGCTGTTATGAGTCCTCTTCTCATTCAGGGAAGATTAGTGCAAATCACTACAAAGTTATTGTGACTGATCACCATTGTCCTATGATAGAAACGTTTTATCCTGATAAGAGTGGTCTCTTCCAGGATAACAATGCCTACATCCAAAGGGCACGAGGAGTCACTGAATGGTTTGATGAGTATCAAAACAACAAAAATCATATGCTATGGCATTTAAAGTCACCAAACTTTAGTGTTTGACAGCTCTTCCACCATCATCGAAATAGTATTTGAGGGAATATGGTTTGGAAGTATGGTGTTCTATCCCTCTACAGTTTCAGTTTCAGTGTAGAATCTTTGCCAATCTATGCATACAGAAACTGTTCTGGTAGCTTGTAGTGGCCCAACCACTTACTACATATAATTTTAATAGAACAGAAAAAAGGACAACTATGCTTTGAGGTCACTGCAACAGATAGTGTTTATTTCTTTTTTTCATGTATATTTTACTGACAACATTTATCTACTGGGTCTAAATTAGAAATTAGCAGTTTGGTCTGCTGCTAGTAGCATGTTTACAAATAAGCGTGTAACAAAATTCATATTCTGTAAGCAACTCAACCACAACAACTGCAACTTAAATACAGCTGCAGCAGGAAAAAAATGTGACAAGGTTTGAGGTATCTGGTCATTGTGGCCAATATTGTTTACTTTGAGTTGGTGACTGCGTACACCAGTTCAGCATCAGAACATTTTTAACTTAATCTAAGAAAAGATGAGAGGCAGTCTGATCGCTAGTATTTCATTAAAATATTCTATATGTCACTACTCTTTTTTCCATTAAAACACGTCTAATGCCGGACTAAATTACGCTAGTTTTCCAGGAACTGATTAAACCAAGCCCTGGACAGAAAATCAGTTCAATGCAGATGCTAATGACAATCTCTAAAATCTTTTTGTCTTTTAAGAGCAACTTAGTTTATGCTTAAATTTTCAAAAAAAAAAGTTTCCATTTTGCCATTTCCATACCAAAAGGTACTGGACTTTTATTGTTCTCTCATGTATAATGGGTCTTGGTCCACTTAAACCATACTAGTTAAAAATCTCCATGACATGGAAAATAAATTTTATGGGAATTAAACTGAATTTGATTTTTTTTTTTTTAAACACACTTACAAGGAACCATCCTTAGCTCCACATTCCTTTATCTTTTAAAGCTCTACAGGTCCATTTCAAAACATGGCAAATCATTTCTATAGCCTTCATGGAAGGCAACCCTTGTAATCAAAATCAGAACCAGTGTTGCCTACAGAAGTCTAATGCTGGACTAAATGTAATCTCACAGAGCCCTGTATTGTCAAGTATTTAAACAACTGAGGACGTACTATGTGAGCTTAATGGTTCCAAACTTATTTTGGGCATACTGTTTTATTGTTTAGTCACCACATTCCCTCAGTTAGAGAAACTCACATGAACAAGATCTGAAATGCAAAATGTCACTTAATATATTGTGCAAAATATCTTGTGTACCTTTACCTTTCACTATTTCAGAATAAAAAAACTGTTTTTACATAGTAATTTTTCACTAGCCTGCAAAACCCTGAAGTTTTCAAGCAAAGCAACTTCAACATATGTGATTATGAAAGAATGTTAAAATACATTGAAGGAGAGTTAAAATCAAGCTTCAAAAACAGAATCAGTTGTCTTTATATGCAATGTTGTGTGCAACTCTATAGGAGTACGCTACCGATCTCCTTTTGAGCATTAACTTCCTCTTTTCAGTTAAAGTTCATGTGATCATCATATAAGCATCTTAAATAAGGCTAGCACTATTCTGAGGATTAAATCATGCTGTTTGAAGACAGAGTTGTGTAATGACTAGCTTTCAGCAGCAAGGACAAACTGTAGCACAGTGAGCCAAGTCTCCTTTTGTATTAAGTGAGTTCATTTCTACAGTCAGAGTTCACCGTTTACAGAATTACAGAATCCAATATACAAAACAACCTTGATCCACTGAAAGACAGACACCAGAAACTCAACTGCAACAACTCTGTCTGTATTTTTCATTAGCTAGTCAATGTTTAAAATTTGCCTTTCTTCTGCTGATTCAGTTTAGTTCTTTGCAGTGATTTGCAATATTGCATAGATTGCACGTTTGTTGTTGTGCTTTACCGAGTAAGTAGAACTTGCTCAATCATAACTTAACCCGTACTTAAACTGCTTTTAGCCTTGTTTGGTTTTAATAAAGATCATGTGTTGCAAAGGGGCCAAAGTTTTGGCACTGAGAAAGCCTAGAATGATTCTCTTCAATTTCGATTTAAAGAAAATGCACACAAACAAAAGAAAAAATAAACATTTAATGCTCCCTAGTAACTCTGAGAATACCAAATAAATACAGGGTACAGCAATGTGCATCCTTTAAAACGTTTGAGATGATGAATTCACTAGTTTCTTAACATTTAACAATTATCTTTCCAAACATACAGGCTGCACATTTCTGCAACTATTTAAGAGGCAGCCTTTAACATAGCTTAGGCAAACTGGAAAAAGAAGGTTCTACATGAAATATATGGCCAACATTTTGTCTGTAAAATTTTATGGTGGAAACATACTAAATTATCCATCATATATCATTATAACACTAGCTACTGGAATGTATGGCACTTTGAAATGAGTGTGAACAAACATCTTGTGCTATTGAGGCAGGTTGTGTGCAACAGTGGCTGACATTATTCCAGATCAGAATAATGTTATTCTGAATTCTGATAACCACCATAGCAGCCTACTTTAAACATCTCTTACTATGTGTATATAAGTGCTCTAACAATGGTTACTTGATAAGGATTCTTTCCTAATCTCATCATATGGCACATGCACTAGAACACATAAGACTGTAAGTGTTAGAATAATCAGACTGTACACACGGTCCCTCTAAATTTGTTGAGAATTATAAGGTAACATTTCCCCTTTTTAAGGAATGGAGATTGTTGCTCAACACTGTCTCACATAGTAGCTTAAGTGATGCTGCTTTCACCAACACTAACTTCACTAACCTCTTCCCCACATCCAACATGACTCACCCCTAGCCCAAGAACACCAGAACCAAGACCATACATCCCACTTTGGGGGTTTAGCCCTAAAAGAGGACCAGGTACAGCCATGGTCAAACAAGGTACTCCACTAGTACCAGTACTTGAGTGGTGTGGAGACAAAACTGGGATTCCACTTCTACCAGCAACATTTCCTTGAGTACCTTCATTGCCTGAAGGTTGGTGCTGAACGTGATGTGGAGGGGAGATCACTGACCCTTCTGATCCTCGTGCCTCACTAGTGCCGCTGATCCCATTGCGCCTCTCACAGTGGGAGCGATGCCTCATGAAGCTATCACGCCACATGAACTTTTTCCCACAGCCATGGCAGTCGTAGGGCTTCAAACCCGTGTGTGTCTTCATGTGCTCTGTGAGGTGATGCTTCATCTTGAACTTCTTAGCACAGACTGGACAGTGGAAAGGCCGCAGGTCCAGATGCATGTTGATATGACGGTCTCGCATACTCTTGTGGGTAAACCTTTTGCCACAATGGCACATGAAGACTTTGCCTGAGGTGCCATTTCCATTGCCATCTAAGCCCTCTAATCCACTGTCTATTCCGCTCTGCCCAGACAAGTGGACTGCTCCATGCTCCACATTTCCTTTCAAAGACATTCCAGACAAACCTCCTGAAACACCTAATGGAGGAGAAGAATCAAGAGTGGCCTGATTATACAGAAGAATCTGATTGCCTTGCATGTCCAGTGGGAAGAGCTGGGCTCTGGCAGCAGCTGACTGAACTGAGCCCAGTAAGGCAGAAACTGCCCGATTGCTATTCTGGCTGGAGTTTTCAAGTGGGTGTTGTGATGACGCCTGGTCCATTAAACCACTTTCAAACTTGAGGTAGTCTTCAGAAGACTGGCAGAAGTCAACCTGTGAAATCATCAGCTATTAGAATCGATTGCTAAAATGGTTAAGTGAAGTAAATGCAAACTTTGAGAACTTGGTGACTTACGTGTGCTTCCATTTCTTCCCTGCTGCTGAGGTCTGCTGAGAGGGTCCTAACGTTAGAAATATTAAATGTCCTCTCTCTCTCTCTCTCCTTGGCAATCTCTAACTCCCTCTCCTCTTCATCTTCGCCTCCTTCTTCTCCCGAAACTACAATGAGATCATCATCCCGGGAGCGCTCAGTTTTTACAACCACCCACTGCTTCCGAGGCATAATGCTCGGTTGACTATATGTGGGGCGCTTTTGGGGTGGTGATGACTCTCCGTTTTGGTAGGACGAAACCCCAAAACTGTCACTCTCTCCCATTTCTTGATCAGAGACAGGGACAGACTTCTTTCTCCTGCTGCTCCCTCGTTCTTGTTTTCTGGGGTACAAAAGTTCATCGTCGTCTTCCTCATCCTCTTCCTCAATTAGGAAAGTCTCTTCTCGACTGGATGGCATGCAATAGTTAGGAGTGGAATGTACGCCTCCATCTCCTGCTGCACCAGTGGTTACCACAGCCCCACCAAAACTAACATCTTTGGGACTGAAGTAATTTGTGCTGCTAGGAGACTGACTTTCACTCAGCGAGGGATGGTTAGGAGGGTGCACCATACACTGAGTGTCTCCTTCATCTCCATAGGCATCCTTGTTGGCACTGCTGCTGCATCTAGTGTTCTCTGGGGCAGCACTAACATCATGCGGCCCACTGGATCCTCCCCTGCCCTCTTTGAGTAGTTCTGTGCATTTGTCCACAATATGCCACATCTGGAGCACGCTTCCTACAGTGAGGTAGTTAACAATGTCTTCACGCAGCATTCGCAGCTGTCCAGTGTAGGCACAGCTGAGAACACTTTCAAAAGCTAGTGGGTCCATGACAGCTGGGATGGACACTGTGGACATATTCTTCAGTAGCACCTGTCAAGCACAGACACACAGTTAGCATTCAGGCTGTATTTATTAAATCTAGTGTTAAATGCTGTAAGGCTTTTTACACCTTGCATCAACATGCATGTTCAGTAATCAGATCACAATCGGATTTCACTTGACCACATGAAAACCCAGCTGTAAACACAGCTAGGATCACTCAAAGCACATTCACAGGTGGCCAGAGATGGGACCTGACAACATTTAACACAAGCATAAATGGAATGAGTTTTCTATATCTTCATTCAATTATGTAAGCAAAATGTCTTCTGAGTGCTAACTAGCAGTTGAGAGGATAAACATGTCAACACAAGATGGAGGGCTAACAATGGAGTTATCCTAAAACCTACTGCCTTCTTGCATTCTGGGCCGATGAAAGTGTCCAAGACAAACTTGTCAGTTTTACTCATAAAGAAGGAAAACCATAAACAGAAGTAGGACAGAAATGCTATAGAAGTGGTTCTTTTTACACTGTAAAGTAAAATCGAATCCCTTTAGGTCAAACTGCCAATGTGTTTTTTGTGATAAGTGTAAATAGTATATGTTTATAGGAACGTAAATTCAGATACGATCCAAACATGTTAACCCAGGGTGTAAACAACATCTTTCTGTTTCATTCAGCTGTCCAGGAGGACCAGAGTACAGCACAGCAGTGATTCCTCCTATTCCAACTTAAAAATTAATTACCAGTTTAGGTTAGTATATTACACAGTAGAGATGTCACCACACTGGACACTGGCTGTTCAAGATCGGAATTAATGACCTCTGCCAAAAAGTACTATGAGGCTAAAGTGTCAGAAAAAGACACACCTGGTCATGGAAGTAAGGTGAGGATGCAGCTAATACACAGCGATGGGCTTTGAACACCTGCCCCTGCACATGTATGGAAAGGTCACACAGCTGTCCATCCTCACGCTGTCGGTTAAGGCTGTCTAGCACAGATGCTTGCACGTTGGGGAAGCACACTTGCACCATTGCCCCAGTAGACAACCCAGAGGTGCCATCACAACTGTTCTCCACGATTGTTGACTGCATACCTACAAGAGGCAAGAAAGGAAAATTCTAGCTACAGAACAGGTACATTTGACAGAAATTGAACACAGTGGACTAAGTTCTGTGTTTAAACCTCTGTGTAGTTATCTCCTGTGATTTCACTCTGCCCCTCATCAACGTCTAGATTGCACAAAAATGGTTTCATCTGGCTGCATTTGTGCTGTTAAAAGAAATGTTCTATGTGCTATTTTAATTTTTAAGTTATACAAGAAATCTTTCAAGGAGTGCCATCACTCAGGCCCCCTCAATGTCCAAATCATAGCAAAATGGTCTTGATTGTTTGTGCTGCTAAAATAAACACTAATTCTCAAGTTATTAAGCAACATATGATATGTGATGGCCCTCAGCCCCTCAATTAAAAACTAAATCACACGAAAACAGTCTCATTTGTTTGTGCTGTGTTTGTGCCATTAAAGGAAATATTTGTGCTGTTTAAATTCTTAAGTTATTGGACAAATGGTCTTTTGACATCTAAATAAAAAAATATATATATATTCTTTGGCCTATAACTTGATAAATACAACAATGCAAACATTTATTTTAATGGCACAAACACAGCACAAATTAATAATAGTGTTTTAATTCCAGCTTGACAGAGGTTGTGTTTAATCATAGAGAGCCCTGAAGACGTAAGCTATATTTTGTGTATTTCAATGGTTGCAGTCTCGTAGCTTTTTTTTCCTACTTTTTTTCCTAGTTGCCATTACTGCAGTAACAAAAACCTACTAATTGGATTGATTTCAGACTTCTTAAGATGAACAACAATATTAATTCTATTAATAATGTTATGAGGTGTTTGTATGTCCTTGGAATTTTGATACACCTCTGAGCTTTCACATATGGAGTACATTTTGGTTCAAAAATATTGAACAAAATACGCTTCGCAAGCAAGCATGTAAATGAGGTCATGCAGAGTAATATATCCAGACCTGATGCTGGTCTATGTAGAAGATATCCCCTTGATGGCAAAGTAATCTGCATAGCGGACCCCCCACTTCTCCAAGTTCAGATATTTCAGCTACTGTTTTCAAATTATCAGTGACCCCGCCAGTATCAATGCCCAGTAAAGTCAAATGTTTGATTTAAGGATTTGCTCGGTCATGTATGTGAGCATGTATGTGTGTCACAGGTATGTGAGCATCAGATGGAGATATAGTGCACTGCTCCATCTTATAAAGTTAAAACTTGTATGCATAAATTTATGTAAGATAAAGCAATTGTGCCTGCTGTGCCACTGCTACTGTTTTTGTAGCTTATATTCCTATTAGACTGGGCTAAATTAAATTGCCTTTTTTATACTTAACAACATTCATGTATCTACAACTTCATTTAAATTTATAGTCACATTTTGTGTAGTAATATGTTCCATGCACAGAAGTCAACAGTATGGCCTTGCCTGTTAACCTGATATTGCTACAAAATCATTGCCATAGCCAAGAATATGCAATGGCAGAGAGGAAAGGTGCTATTTCTGTTTTTAAATATTATTTTTGCCATCTTTCCTGCATAATGTTGTCTTTGATAATGACATTTTCAAGGTCCTTATTAAAGAGAGCAAAGACAAAGTTAAATATAAGTTGACCACATCATTTCGTAACCAAATTCAGTTTTCCAGTTTTACATTTTAATCATAAAACATTCAAGTCTCTGTGCAAACTAAATGCCAATACTAACACTTGAATCATCACTGTTGAACCTTTATTTTGATTATGAGCCAACATTTATGTGAAAATTTAAAATATGGGAATAAATTGCCAATTTATGTTTTACTTTAATTTAATTTTATTTTTTTAATTGTTTCATTTTAATTTGCCTGGGATAATGCAATTAACCTTGTCTTGTCATTACTCAAAAGACAGAAACAAATTTTTTTTTTTTTTACACAAACAACTGCCAATTCTGGTCTGTTGCAGAAACTGAATGGTTGGATTAGGGATGGCATGCGTGATTTAAAACGTGCTGCAATATTTGCATTGCATAAATAACTTATAATGAAATCACAAACAAGTTCGTTCAATACAAAAGAGGCATGAAAAGAGTTTCCTCTGGAGGGTCCATATCAGCGTTCCATTCTAGCACAGAACGGCTATTTAAGGATTACTTGCTTTGGATGAAAGTATGAAGTTGGCTGCAACATTTGTAGCATTATTCTTTGAAAGCTATTTTTAAATGTTGTCCTACATAGAGTGCCTCTATGAATGATCGAAAACATCAGTAGGTCTGATGCTGCGCTATGATTAAACTGGCATTGCCTGTGACAATCTTGCTTACCCGTTCTATAGCACACAACAGGTACAGCAACAGTAGCGTTAGCTAGCTAGCTAGCTAGCTAAGAAAAGTATCTCGACACTTTTTTGACCTGCTATCTGCATTCTGATCTGATCTGCATTCAAGCAATCTAAACGATCAGGTAAAGTTGCAAAGCCCACAGGTGTTCAATTTTACCACAGTCTACAGTTCGTTTCTTTGAATCAACTAGTCAATCTATGTAGTTGAAAACCAAAAACTCCACTGATAGAAAAAGGATATGCAGATATGCAGGGTCCAAAGCTAGCTCACCAGGCTGGTATCCGGTGGGTTATGTCCACAGACACAACTTTAACTAGCTACGTAGCTAGTCGACTAGCTAGCTACTTAGGTTACTTGGAATACTGAACACTCCACTGACATGGCTAACGCAGCCATTGATAGTTTGCAAAATGCTATCAAGCTTAAAATCACTGCTTTACTTAAGCTAGTAAAACTGGTATCCAGGACCCGGGATGTGTCGTGTCTTAGCTACAACTGCACGCAAACACTGATTCATGCAAGTTGGCCCTATCAACAATGCTTATGTGCGAAGCTAGCAAGCTACGAGCTAGCTATTTATTGTTTCTTGTATGCAAATCAAACGTCTGATTGGGTGACAAGTCTTACCCCCGAAAAATATCTTTCAGGCACCGAAACGAGGATACACATACAGAACGATCTCCATTTCCTCGCGGTCTGTGTAACGTTTCAAGAAAATGGTGGAACAGTAGAATGAACTGCTCGATTAGCTTGCTTTTACCTAGAGATACGAATGCCTACTTGTTACCTTTAAGAAATCCCAGACAGCCAGACTTAGCCGACTCAAAATGTGGTGCGAGGAAACCGTCAGTCAGACAATATTGTCATGGCAACAGTAATGGAGTCGAGACTTTACGAATCCTGCTTGAGGCTCATGTCTTGAAATACAGAAAATTACTGGGGTCAAAATTAAACGCAATCCGAAGTGTAAAATATACACTGAAATGCCAGTAAACCGTATTTAACAGTGTTAGTGGCCACAATTTTTTTCTGCGTCATAATTTGAAGGAACATTAATGAAATTATAGCTTTCAGTAAGTTTGCATGCCGTTTATGCAATTTCTCATGCATTGAATGCAACACAGAGGCATACTATAAGCTTGTCAAACTGGCACATTTATCATAACATTTCGTTTAGATTGTATTTGCTCCCATGGATAAGTTAGCTAACATTAAGCACACAAGAATCGTGACAAAAATTACCTTATCAAAGAATGAATAGGCGTCAGAAGTAACAGGAGATTCCGTAACACCTACAAGCCCATGAATGTAACGTTACAGAACTGTTAAGAGGTGCGATTCTGCTCGTTTAAACAGGGACGAGTCAGTCACTAAACAGTTGTTGCCAAATAGTTAATTCTGCAGCGTGTTTACATGACCTTCTTTCGCTCGCCCCAACACTGGACAAACCTGCCATGTTCCGCCATTTTAAAACACGAACAAATTTACAGAATCCTCTTGATGCTGCTGATCCATATGGAAATACGTTCCAAACAGTCTTTAAACAAAACGTATTGGCCATGCCTATGGGTGTTCACTGAGCTATCTTAAAAACATAGGTTGAAATAATGTGCTTTGTTACATTTCAGTGGTATACTGAAATGCATGCCACTACAATAAGGCAGTGCACCGCAGGTAATTACATTTAATCTTTGATAATATCATTACTGAACAGTTACACACATCCTCAGTTTATACTGCTGAAAAAGATATCTAGCCAACTGTCATAATAATGTAAGTAATAATAATAATAATAATAATAATAATAATAATAATAATAATAATAATGTCAGTAGCTGACTTCTGTAGTTTTAGGTGACACTGTACCTCCACAAAACAACAAACACAGGATACAAATAATTCAACTACACTAAACTTTAATACGCTTTAAAAATACTGATCAAAATGCAGTGATAAATGGATTAAAACATTGGATGTTCTTAATATGAAGTCTTTAAAATTCAAGACAATCTTTAAAATGCAAGATAAACATTGGAAATAATAAAAAGCAAAATAAAGTTTGCAAAAGATCATCAGTAAGAGGAACTGAAGGGGCTACTTCCGATTGGCAGTGGCTGTCCCGATAACACAGTCATTCACCTGTAACAGTATACAGAAGACATTAACAAACCTTTTTTTAAAAAAACAAACAAAACAAAACAAAAACACAAAACACACACACACAACACAACACACAACAGGTAACTGCACTGGCATCACTAAATGTCTAGACTTTCACCAAACATTTAGAACATGTTCTAAAGTCAGATGAGGAAGGAGGGGAACCAATCAATCATCAGGCTATTCCAGTAAAAGCCATTTTAGAGGAACACTGACCTTGCTGGCAAAGCGAAGTGAATTGAGTGATTCATTGAAGCTGTCTTCTTCTGGTGAAATGTTTACAAACATCAAACTAAACAAAGTACAAAAAACAACCATCAGATTATTTCTTTTTAAGTCTCAAATTGACAACGCGTTCCCAAACATAATTATTACATTACTGGGTTTGTGTGGTAAATAAAAGCTCTCCTCCAAAGGACATAGTGTTTTCGATTTCATCTTTATTCCAAACAATACAATAAGTTGTGCTCAACCAAGGTTTCATAACTCACGTCTTGCTGTTTCCACCAAGACATCCCTGAAGAAGGTAGGTAAGCTTAGAGTTGCGATATGGCACAAAACTCTCCTATAGAAAACAAAAAGAAACAAGTTAATTCTATACTCGTATCACTTGTATTTTAAAGAACAACATGAATAACACTCCTGTGAAGTTTCTCAAGCAGACCTTGTTGGCCAGAGCAGTGATCACAATGCCCAAATTGGTGAGAGAAGAATTTATAGCTGTCATCTCCTTAAATCGCTCTCCTTGAGACTGGCTCTTCTGGACCCTCTCACTGCCAGCCAAGTCCACCAGACACAGGGAGGCTGAAACACATGCCAGAGTCTGAAGGTAAAACTTTCCCAAACCTTAGTGTTAGACCTTTATTTCAAAAGTGGTAGAGGCTCAGATTTTGTAGAAGAGCATATTATAAACTATATCAATATTAAAGAGTTGTGTGCTAAGCTTCACAATTCTGCCAAACTCACAATGCTTACAAGGCACTAATGCACTCTATATTATTAAGTTCATAGGGAAAGTGTCATAACCATACAAGAAACAGAAGAAAAATGAATGAAAAACATGCAACCTTTAAATCCTCACTGCTGACTACCCTACAACTTGCTTTTAGCTGTCTTCAATAATATCTATACTCTTGCACTGCAATGATCATTCTTTCTGACCAAATTAAGCAAGTTCTGAAGGATTTTTTCTTTTTGAAAGCTGCCCCTACAACACCACTTGCTAAAACTTAGTTGCCCCACTAAAATTGAAGTGTTCTAATCTACTGAATAAGTTCAGGGCTTCATTTCAATACTGTTTTTAGAGATACCCTTTTTTGACTTACCACTTGGAAATGCATTACACCAAGTAGCCACTCACAGTATTTATGCAGTTAAATTACTTTACTTTCATTTTTTAATTATATGCATAGTAGTATGCACTCATACAACAGCTTTAGTTTAATTGGATGTCTTATGTGAAATAACCATCATACAGAGTGGTGAACATTTCGATTTCATACTGCTGTAATGCATATGCAGTAGCTGCTCTGTTCTTTCACTTTGAACAAGCTAACATTCTGCGAACATAAGATTTAAACCAGAAATGGTGAACACAGCCACTAAGGCACAAGGTTTCCACAATAGTTTAGAATTTAATATTTAATGTTTCCAGCGATACTAAAATAAACAGCACAAAAACGAAAAATCCTAAGTAGATCCAAAGGGATTCAGCTTATTTTTGCAGATACCTGATTCCTTAAAGTATGCCTGGATGTCCCTGAATTTAACATCTCTAGCAGCAAAACATGAGACATTTTCAGACCTGAAATTTTCTGTATCTATTTTAAGACTTTACAACAGCTTTTAAGGATCTGCAGAAAGCCTGGATAATGTATAATTACAGCTTTTGCAATTTGAAAATTTCACTCTTTCAAACTGCAACTTTGACACAATAACAATTAATCTTTGAACCCTAGTGTTTACCTAGTCCCTCGCTCCTCAGAGGGCTTCACTTGAGCTAACAAAGTAATGAAAAAGCCCTTAAGATGGAGTAGGGATTCGAGGGGAAATGGCGAGGCCAAGGGGACGTGGGCATATTAAATCCAGAATTGGAACAGGCAGCAGAACTAGATACTAGAACATGTTGAACACTAAAACAAAGTCTTCTTTTGACATGCTGCCTTGCTACAGTGTTGAGAAACTTCATTTTTGTACTGTACGGACCATAGAAAAACTCAAGAAGAAAAACTCAATCCCTTTCAATTTTAGACAGTAACAAGTTTCTAAATAATCATGACACCATTCAAATTCTTTCACTAAAAGTTGAAAAAATGTATTATAGAGAATCTTCTCATGGGACAATTTTTAATGCTTACACTTGCACTTGGTGCCTCGGCCAACGTTTTCTCCCTCAATGTCCAACCGGAAAATGGAATGGGAGCGAGAGGAATGGTCATTCATGTTTGTCCGGGCAGTGGACCTATTCTGGTTTGCCAAGATGATCAAGTTGCAAACCTGAGATTTAAACAAAATGTAAAAAAAAAAAAATAATTTACAGCAGCATACTCCAAGATTTACCAATAAATCTTGAAATCATTAAAATAATTTAGGACATTTGGTAGCTGCAAAACATTTTTAAAGCATGTCAGTGATATATGAATTTTCTTCCAAACAACCAGGGCATTTACAGGATAGAATCAATCATTTGAAAACAGCTCCTACAGCGGAGACATAATAGAATGCTAGCAGAGGTATGAAGGTTTAGTCTAGCCAAGGTAATCTCCTGAATGCAGTTTAGTCTTCCTTACTCTGGCATGACTGTTATAGCTTTACATCCAGTGATTGAGACAATAATAAACTCAACCATGTTAGAGCATGGAAACACAACTGTTTAGACCAGCATAATTGAACAATTGATTCAGTTAAAAATAAATTGTACACACACACACACACACACACACACACACACACCTATATTGCCAAAAGTATTCGCTCGTCTGCCTTCACACACACACACATGAAGTTGAGTGACCCATTCTTAATCCATAGGGTTTAATATGATGTCAGCCCACCCTTTGCAGCTATAACAGCTTCCACTCTTCTAAGAAGGCTTTCCACAAGGTTTAGGAGTGTGTTTATGGGAATTTTTGACCATTCTTCCAGAAGCGCATTTGTGAGGTCAGACACTGATGTTGGACGAGAAGGCCTGGCTTGCAGTCTCCACTCTAATTCATCCCAAAAGGTGTTCTGTCGGGTTGAGGTCAGGACTCTGTGCAGGCCAGTCAAATTCTTCCACTCTTGCTCATCCATGTCTTTATGGACCTTGCTTTGTGCACTGGTTCGCAGTCATGTTGGAACAGGAAAGGGCCATCCCCAAACTGTTCCCACAAAGTTGGGAGCATGAAATTGTCCAAAATCTCTTGGTATGCTGAAGCATTAAGAGTTCCTTTCACTGGAACTAAGGGGCCGAGCCCAACTACTGAAAAACAACCCCACACCATAATCCAGTAGTCAGACAAGTACCGTTCTTTTGGCAACCGCCAAACCCTGACTCGTCCATCGGAGTGCCAGATGGGGAAGCGTGATTCGTCATTCCAGAGAACACGTCTCCACTGCTCTAGAGTCCAGTGGCAGCATGCTTTACACCACTGCATTCGACGCTTTGCATTGCGCTTGGTGATACAAGGCTTGGATGCAGCTGCTCAGCCACGGAAACCCATTCCATGAAGCTCTCTACGCACTGTTCTTGAGCTAATCTGAAGGCCACAGGAAGTTTGGAGGTCTGTAGCAATTGACTCTGCAGAAAGTTGGCGACCTCTGCTCAATATGCGCCTCAGCCCGCTCTGTCAGTTTACGTGGCCTACCACTTCGTGGCTGAGTTGCTGTCGTTCCCAATTGCTTCCACTGTTATAATACCACTGACAGTTGACTGCGGAATATTTAGTAGCGAGGAAATTTCACATCTGGACTTGTTGCACAGGTGGCATCCTATCACGGTACCATGCTGGAATTCACTGAGCTCCTGAGAGCAACCCATTCTTTAACAAATGTTTGTAGAAGCAGTCTGCACACCTAGGTGCTTGGTTTTATACACCTGTGGCCATGGAAGTGATTGGAACACCTGAATTCAATGATTTGGATGGGTGAGTGAATACTTTTGGCAATATAGTGTACAGATTCCACAAGATGTTGGAAACATTGCTTTGACGTTCTGGTCCATGTTGCAATTCCTGCTGATTTTTCAAATGTACTTTCATGCTGCGATTCTCACATTGTACCACATCCCAGTAGCGTTGTACTGGATTCAGATCCGGTGACCAGGAAAGACACTAAAGAACTTAACGTCATATTCATGAAACCAGTTTGAGACAACTTTTGTTTTGCAACCTCATGATCATGCTGGAAGTAGCGATTGATTTAAAAAAAAAAAAGGGGTAAATTGTGGCCATAACGGGATGCACATGGTCAACTCAAATAGACTGTGGCATTTAAGTGATAATTTATTGATATTAACTCAATGTGTGTCAAGAACACATTCCCCACCCTTGGCTGACAGAAGGTGAACTCAACATGGTCTTCTGTTGTTGTAGCCCATCTGCCTCAAGGTGCTGTGGATTCTGAGATGCTTTTCTGCTCACCAAAATTGTACTGTTATCGGAGTTACTGGAGCCTTTCTGTTAGCTCGTACCAGTCTGGCCAATCTCATTTTATCAACAATGTGTTTCTGTCCACAGAACTGCTGCTCACTGAATGTTTTTTTTTTTTAATTGCACTGTTTTGAGTACATAACTCTCGAGACGCGTGAAAATGCCAGGAGATCATCACCTATAGACATACTCAAACCAGCCTGTTTGGCACCAACAGTCGTACCACATGCAACAGTCACCGAGTTCACTCCACTCCACCCCCCCCTCCCCCCCCACCATTCTGACATGAGCATTACTTGTATCTGCATGATTTTATGCACTGCTGCCACACGATTGGCTGATTATATAACTGCATGAATAAGTATACATGTGTTCCCAATAAAAGTGCTTGCTGTGTTTATATATAGTACAGTCAAAGATATTACATTGTGCCAGTATAAGACAGAAAGTACCTCATCCTCTGTGTTGACTCTTTGGTAGGTCAGATTGGTGACTGTTACTTCATTGTTTGAAGTCTTCCTAATCTCATGCTCTGGCCTCTTGTTGGGTTTGCCTGTGTAAAGCAGGTCCCGCAGGGTTTCGTTGTAAATTTCAACGAAGCTGGCTGTAAAAGTGTACTTCAAATAAACAGGGACAAAACAATTAGATTTACATTTTTCAGCGATAGGACATAAAATACTGCAAGTTGTACCACTTGAACTGCAGTCAATAAATCTGATTCACGTAATCTCATTTTCAGAAACAGAATGAAGAGGGATTGTGGTAGAAGAAACTTTACCCGAACATGCTTGCACCATTACCTGCCAGCCTTGCTCACCAAGCACCTTGGCACACTTGAAAATCTGCTGGACAGCTCGAGGAATGACTCCTTGCAGTTCCTCCATGTCCCCTCCTTCCATTGTAAAAGTCTTGCCACTGCCCGTCTGTCCGTATGCAAAGCAACAGACATTGTAGCCATCCAGAGCTGACTGCACCAAAAGGGAGATCTCCTCAAACACCTCGCTCTGGGAGCTGTGTGGCCCAAACACCCGGTCAAAGCTAAAATTGTAGCTTTTCTGAGTGTCAGTGGTGCGTCCTATGTGGGACTAAGAGACCAACGTTGCACTTTAAAATATTAACACAGAACCTGTTCCCCCTTTTCAAAATCCAACATTAACTGCATGATTCAACAATATTTCATATAGGAAATATGTAGTTTTAGGCCCCTCTGGGCCTAAAAACATTTTTCTACACATGAATGTTTTATTGAAGTGTTTACCTCTTCCATTTTTGCAAGTGTTAGCGACTTGTTATCATGAGCAGGCAGCTGAATGTGTGGGATGCTCACTTCCCTGTTGGGAAGCAGAGGGCGGACCCTGCAGAAAACTCTGATGTTACCCTGAAGAGAAAACATGACTAAAAATAAGTATACATACAGAAGAAAAAGTTCTTTACCTTGCATTACGTTACCATAAAATATTTAAACTGTAGTACATTCCTCATGACCTATGCTGTTCAAAATTAACGGTTATTATGCCAGCCTTACACCAAACGACTAAGCGATTTCACTGTTGCAGACAAATTTCCAATGTCTGACTAAAATCATGAGAGTCTTGCTAGAGTTGCATCGTGCTCGCGTCATCTCGATTGTTTAGTGAAAGGTGGTCAGGATGGCTGTTTTAGGTCCGTCTTTTTTTTCCTGTCTTGGCACTGCGACAAAATAAACCGCTTAATACTGTCGCAAGTTTTAAGTCATGGCTCATGCAAACAGCGACGTGCCAGGGCTGCGCGAGAGAGAGTGAGCGAGCGAATGCGCGCAGCATGAAAGACAGAGAGTGCAAGGGAGAAAATGTATGCGTACCTGAAATCTCTGTAAATGGCAAATGTGCTCCACTTTAACACAATAAAATCATATTAACTTAAATATGTAATCTGTTCTAATATTTCAAGCTCACTGAGCCTGTAATAGTAAAGTAAGAACATGTGCAGAGGACTTAAAGTGGCATTACTGAGGAAGCATCAACGTTTTTTTTCCCAATTTTTTTTTTACTTTGTTAGTTTTTTTTTTTTTTTCCATTATGTTTGGTTGTTTATGGTTTAGTTCATAACACCCAGTCAACAATGCTGAATCACTGCATGTTCTGTTGACATGTAAATCTTTGTTTAATTAAGAAGTAAATGCACATTTTACAGGTTAATTTTAAAAAACACTGGGTGATTTTCTGCCACAATATACAATTTTACAGTCAACTGGACTGAGCCCCAGATCTTTACATGCCCAGCCAACATATTTGTACTACTACAGAGTAGAGAAGGAAAAGGGTTTCTTTGCTTATAAATTTCCACCAGGTGCATGATGGTAAATCTCAAAATCAATTTGCAGTCTTGCAAATAGTGACTCTGCAAAATCATAGTCTGTGACTAAAAACTCTGTGACATTGTCTTTCGATGTGAGAGGGTATCAGACTTCAGTCCTTTAAAAATCTTTTCGAAGTCTTCTAGTGTATGGTTAGCATTAGTTAGAAAACACTGATGTGAGCATTACTTGTTATGACATACTGCCTTGTTAAAAGGGACGTATTGTGCTTTTCTGGGTTTTTCCCTTTCCTATAGTGTGTTATATAGCGTTTTGTGCAGGTAAACGTCTGCAGTCACAAAGCCCAAAGCACATACCAGAGGGAGTACCTCTCTCCCACAGAGAACACTTTTCTCAGCTGCCTGAAATGCTTGTTGGAATTCCAGCTCCTTTGTTACAAGATAATTCCGTGACAATCCTTACAGTCGGCCTTCTGGTAAGCTTAGCACACCCTCACACAAGAGAGCCATAAAGTGAAAACTTCCAACTCTGAAACATCCTGCCCCAGTCTAGCTTGCGAAAGGTGGCTCAGGTCTATCAACTTGTCCTACCTGACTTTCAGGATCAGACTCTGGCTCAAACTGATACAGCAGAACCTGTAAGAATAGTAACAGCGGTGTAGGGACAGAACTTGTAGCAGGACGCTGCTCTGGTGGTTGACCAATCAGAACAGGTGGGCAAGTTGACCAATCAGAGCACACTGGGAGCATTGTAGGGGGGCTTATATAGACACAGGAGTTCAGAGATCAGGTGAACAGAGATGCACAGTATGAGAAAAATGTGTTTTTGGAACATTAAAGCATGTATATCAATTTTAGTACACCCCAAAAATATGAACACTGAAAATGAACACTTCTTGCTTAAAGTTATGCTCAGGATCAAGGTATTTGTACAGCTGAGCCTTCATATAAACATTCTAGAACTCTTTCTGTACTACGTTGTCCATCTTCAGCTTACCTTCAACTCCTGGATGGTGTTGTGCAGTTTCCTGCGTTCCATTTCTCCATAGTGGAGGTCATCCTGTTGCCGGGCCACTATCTGCTCCAAGCTTTTTACGGTCTCCTGACTCTCCCGCAAGCTGTCCTGACAGCAGCCTAGAGCAGAGGTCTGAACCGAGAGTTGGCTCTGAAATAGAAGAAAAGTAAAAAAGAAGGCAAACAAGAATGACTAAAAACAACAGAACTCAGAATGTACACCTTGAACTTAAGATCCATGAGCTCCATTTTCATTGTCAGAAGTGAACTTTTCAACTTTTTGCAAAGAGATTCATGGGAGACCCACTCCCCCTCCATGAATGCATGGTGGTGGTGAAACAATGCCACCTGGACACAAAGCTATGCTTCCAAGCACTGGAAACAAACCAAACCAGCAAATAAATTAAAGAAAATGCAATTGTTTAACCACTCTTACCTAGAACACTGTTACATCTTAGCCATGTATACTTTAGAAAAATTAGATATTGCTCTACATTTTATAAAGTGTACTGGTTACTTGGGTACCACAGAGACATGCCTGCATATTGCGGAGCTCTGTTTCTAGGTCATGTCTGAGCCTCTGCAGAACGTTGAGTTCATCTGATAGCTTCTTCAGATCTTTCTGCAGGCCATCTCTCTCTTCAGAAGTTTTCTCCAGGTCATCTTTCACTGTTGCTAGCTTAGCCAGCTCCTCCTCAAGCTCCCTGAAAAGTAGATATTCAGGAAAAAAAACTTAATTTGTAAGAGTATTGATCTGATAGCCACATTACAAAAATCATCAATATAATTTCAAATGTACTCTGACAATACCTTAGACGTTGCTTTAATCTTCTGTTCTCCACTTGAATCTCAGCCTCGTTTTTTTGCACTTTTGCAATGCAATCTTTGAGGCTCTCATTTTCCTGGTTAACAGACTTAATTCGGCTCTGGTAGTTCTGGATTTTGTTCTCCATGTCGCTGACTTTCCCCTTCAAGTCCCATCCTGGTCTTCTTGATGTGCCAACAACTGTGGATGAGGAGTGGAACGTCACAAAAAAGAATGCAAGAGTAATGAACGCTAGCCCCTACTTCATCTCAAAACTAAGTTTTAGCCCAAATGGTCAGATCTACAAAGTTACCAAGAAGCAGATACTACTAGTTCCTAACAAGTATTTAGAGTTCAAAGACAGATCCTACCTTTAGCAACTGCTGCAGATGACTTTTTCATGTCACCTAACACAGGAAAACAACTAATAAATACTATAAATAATAAATATAACTAATAAATATAATACTTTGTGGGCTGAAAAGCCAAGTGTTTTGCGTAATAAATAATAATAAAAAAAACTCCGTCTTTACACCTGCCCCTGGCGTCTTTCCTCCACCCATCGTTAAAGTTGTTACAGTCTTATACTCCCAAAAGCAGTTGTTAATACAACTAATTAATCTGCCAGTCCTACACCATTATGGTTAAAATTCAGCCACATTTGGGAAATTAGAGGAACTCACTCAAGTATGCTTTTGTAATGCTGTTAATGGAATAGAAAGTCATTAATATAATGCTTGCTAACAATTAGTACACTAAAACCAAAAATCATAATGTGACAGATATTAACATACAGGTATTGACAATATCACCCAGGCCTGCATTCAGAAATTGTTGAACGTGTTTAATCAGAAACGCAGCATACCATCCACAGAAACAAGCAAGACATAACTGACCTCTTGAGGGGGCTGCTGCCAGAGTCACCGCTCCAGTTGGACGAAGAGGCTTAGCTGTGAGACAAACAAGAGTAAGAATTCTACACCTTAAGGTATGGAGCAGGAGGAAGTATTACTGCTAATATTGACAGACATCTTATACTCCCAAGTATGTAAACACTG
Organism: Colossoma macropomum; assembly: GCF_904425465.1. NCBI lineage: Eukaryota > Metazoa > Chordata > Actinopteri > Characiformes > Serrasalmidae > Colossoma > Colossoma macropomum. The sequence continues at coordinate 34,646,826 of NW_023494787.1, forward strand.
CAAAACAAATGGAATGCCCAGATTGAATTCTACAGATTAAACATCACATTACACATTCTTAAAAGCGTAAGGGTGTGCACATATCTCTCCTTTAAAGCTAATTCTCATGAGTCAACAAGTCATGGTTGTTACTTATCACTTACTGGCTGCTTTGGCTGGCACAGGACGTCTGGGGGGCACCACACTGGCAGCAGGTCTGAGCTTTTGAGAAATCTCTGTCTCAACCTTACGTAATTTCTTTTAGACACAGATAAATATTAAGATTAAATTACAATTAAATCATAAAGAAGATTAATAACTGTTTTTGTTTACATAGATATGGCTGACCAAGTGCAGTTGAAGAACACAAAGCCATACCAGTGTAGGCTGCTGATGCTCTCCATCTGTAATACTGGAGTGAGGCCGTTTTCCGGACATGACCGGTAAACGGGACATTGTATTCTGAAAAGGAAACATTATTCATTGACATTAGAACAATCATATTCATACCCATTATATAATACCTAATAATGTTGAAGTTTAAAACTAACTGTACAAGTACAGATTAGTTCACACTACAATTGTGTTGTGTGTTCCGTACAGCGGCATTCTTGCGTCACACTTTAACATTAGTGCATCCACCCTGACTCTACCCGCATTCCCACAGATACAACTAAACAAATGAGGATAAGTGAAACAATTCTATCTATATTAAGTGATTTCCTCTTGTGAAAAGACACAAGAGCGAAAGCTTGGAAGAAAGTTTCCTTACAGTTATAGTCTAAGGGAGTAACCAATCAGACATACATACTTGAATCATGCATAGGACAAGTAAACATTCTCGTAAAAAAGGCAGGGAACTTCCAATGAACTTCTCTACTCGACTCCAGACACACAGAGCTACTGGTTTATTAGGTACACCGAGCTTGTACCTACAGTAACTTGAGTGTACAGTGTAACTTAACCAAAAGATTAGCTAACTTACGTTGGCAACTTACCCGGACATAACCTTTCTATGGTTAAAGAAGAAATGCTTTTGCCTACTGGATGTAGTTAACATTACCATTAATTAACGTTACCTACTTTATGTTAATAACTAGCTAAAGGAATCGCTAAAAAGATTGTTTCATAAAGGCACTGAAAGGACAATACGGTGACGTTATTTTACAGATTTTAGGCAGGAAAATGATTTGACGCTAGCTGATGTGGCCTGCTGATGAACGTCAAGGAATCAATACTCACCTCTTTGTTCATTTAACGTTACCAGGTCCGATTGTTCTTGAAACAAACAAAGTTGACGTTACGATAACATAAATCAACTAGAAAATGTCGGATAAGATAATCTAGGTTTGCTAAGATAGGGTTAGCTAGGTTAACCAGCTAAGTCAGCGGTTGTTTTGCAAATACCAAAATAAGTACTTACTAACACAGCCTGTAACGTTATCCGTTAACTTTTCATGAAATGTTAGCTAGTTAGCTATTAATGTTAGCCAGGCAGGGCAGTAACTAGCTAACTCAGTCATCATGACAAATATGAACGTTTTCTAGCCAGCTATGGTATTCAGCACGTAGTAAGTTGAATGATGCAAAATTAACGCTATCGTCTAGGTTAGTACTGCATATTTTACGAAAGGTTTTAGTAAATAGTTAACTAGAAATGCCTGTGAACAATGTCTTTTCCACGCTATGATGATGAAATCTTGCTATACAGTAATTATTTTTTTTAACTCACCATCGACTCACGGGTCTTCAGACAACGCACGAAACAACACTGATCTAAGCGCTTCCAAAGCCGTTGGGATTTCAAATTTTTACCGCTGTTCACGCTTATATTTCATTGGTCAACTCAAAACCAACTGACGTGAAAAAGAATATAATCGGCCTTTGTCCCACCCACTGCACTGACGAAGGTGGGGTTGGGACGGAGGGGTGGAGGGTGGGGGGTGTCGGGGTGTAACGTTACAGGTAGATTGTATTGAGAATCTAAGGGCTAAAACAGAAGGCGGTTTGGGATGTGTGTTTTTATTTATTTGTTTTTTTGTCATTTAAGTTTTGTATTTATATCGCTTATTTATTACATCCTGTAATGAAGAACAGAATAAATAAAGAATGCTGGTTGTAATAAAGAACTGACTTCCCTGGCCTTTCCCAGGTTATTAAATCACCTGAGGAATGGTGAAGGTAATGCATAAGTACAGAACTTGTATAGTAAAATACATGCGGGAATTTATGTTACTATTTATTTTGTATTATGAAACTATGTTTGTAATTTTGAGACGAACTGGGAATAGCCTGAACATCATTTAAAATATATGTCTCAAAAATATATCACGAATTATACAATATACACGTTTATTAATTATGAAAATTGCGATTAGTAGTACTTATGTCTATTGATTCACATTGGAAAAATTATTTTATGACCTTACATGACGGAAGTCGGTTTAATCACTCGTTCCCATTTTATAATTTGACCTCATTCACCGGAAGTGTAGCGGAGAATAGTCGGACAGCCCCACAGGAGGGAGAAAAATCGAAAAAAAAAAAAAACGGGAAAAAGGGTGAATCTGAGGGTTCGGGCGGATTTGGACGAAGTTTCCGAACTGTCCCGGCTCGAAGGGGTCCCGGGATTGAAAGGAAAACGTCACCACCGGTAATTAATACGGAGTTATGACTCGATTGTTAATTATTTCTCCGAATTTGAGCAACTCATTCGGGCGCTTCTCTTCTGTCTCGCCAGCCGGAAGTCTGCATGAAGCTGCGTCTCTCGCACAGGGGCATTGGCGTCGACGTTTTTTTCACCGTTCGTTTTTTTTTTTTATCCTCGAGCTTTTTTTCTTTTTTTATTTTCACAGTCAGACTAACCGGAGAGACCGATAGAGGCATAGGGACAATATTGTTTCAAGCGGAAGTTTACTTGTACATAGCATTTAATGACGCTTCTCCTTGGCTAGTTAACAAAAGCTGAAATTTTAATGGAGGCTGGCTGGGTAGCCCAGATATCGTTAGGAAGCTAACTAAAGTACGTGTTGTTATTGGCCAGGAGTGCTCATTCAAATCAAGGCAGTCATTAAATTTGTCTAGTACCTGTACTAGTGCCACACTGCCCAGCTCAAAGTTACATATAGTATTAACGTTTGATGAGTATTCGCCTGTTGTTATTATTATTATTATTGCCCTACTGTACGAATAAAAAAAGAACCTAACTTGCTAGCTAGCTGGGTTCCCCAAAGATGACGGCTGGAAAGAAAGTATTCGCTGTGAAGTCGAAGACCCGTTGAGTATACGGCTACAGATGAGTTGCCATAATGCAAAAACAACCTGCCATAACACGTAGATAACTGATAACATGAAGTTAACCAGTTTTGCCGCAGGCTAGCAGGCTTGGCTTTTGTTTTGATGCCTATTTATAGTGTGACAGATGAATCTCGGTGCAAGTGGGCGTCGCTCAGTCGCAGTGAAATTGAATGTTAGGTTAACTTAAGATACATCAGTAACTGCTCTTCTCTCATCTCTAATTAAATATATAACAGTACAACCAACTGTATGTACCTTAGTAAACATCAATTAATTTTATGTGAATAAAGATCTTGAACAGAAGCGCGTGTCACTCCCCTATTATCTCTTGTCACGTTTGGTCAGTAACTCAGGTGACGCCCAGACTGTATTAGTACACACACTTGATGTTGATTTCTTTTTGATTTTAATTGTGCGTGCGGAACTTGTTTGCACTTTAGTCATGCATGCACCATGGAACTTACCTAAAAAAAAAATTAAAGACGCCTCTTTGCCTGCCCTATGGCAAGCATAGGGTAATCCACCATCTGTGTGTCCCTTTGCCCAACTTTAAAAAACAGTTATAAAGGGAAAATGCATGTAAAGAGACTCCATTGCATCCACAGTTCCTCAGTGGATTCCAGATTAAAGCACTTTGCTTTGTGTGATTTGCTTGGGTGTCTAACTTTATACCCAAGCAAAGAGTCCTTCCAAAATTCTACACATGAAACATAAAATAAAGGGCAAGGGGTTAGTTTCAAAACTGTAGACAAACGCAGAATGGGTGTTTACAAGTTATGTTGCTTTTCAATTGCAGAAATAATGGAAGATTCCCATTTCAACTCATCATACTTTTGGTCTCCCGTTCCCACAGTGCAAGGACAGGTAGAAACCTTATTATTGTACAGTACATCATTGTGTCTACGAGACACCATGCTTAAAAAGCAAAATTAAGTTAAAAAAAAAAAAATTATATATATATATGTGTGTGTGTGTGTGTGTGTGTGTGTGTGTGTGTGTGTGTGTGTGTATATATATATATATATATATATATATATATATATATATGTATGTAAATACGCACACACACACACACACACACACATGTATGTATGTGCTCCATAGCAGGCTGGAATGACTAAATCAAGACTCCCTCTGATCCATGTGAAAGTTTGAAAAACTCTCAATGCCCACCTCCCAACAGAAAATAATCCTTGCTGCTCTTTCTCCCATTTTTCTTCCATCCATCCATTCATCCTCTGCATTTATCTCTTACTTCATGTTCCTTCTTTGTGTTTCTTTATCCTCTCCACTCCTTCCTCCTTTTTTCCCTCCATTTCTCCATCCGTTCCACCTACCTCTCTACCCGCTGTGGTTTTTAGATTGAGAACGCCATGTTTCTGAACAAGATGAAAGAGCAGCTGGGGCCAGAAAAGAGTGCCTCCTTCCCTCACTCTTCCTCCACACACTACCCTGCCGCCGTACTTACTGTGCCTGGCCCTGCCACCATGGACGCTGGAACAGCTGCCAGAGTGCCCAAGCAGGAAGGAGGAGGTGGAGGTGGTCCAGGAGGACCACAAATGGCCACTGTCGGAGCACACCTCCATCCACCCCATTCCTCGCAGAACATCACGGTAGTGCCAGTTCCCTCCACTGGCATAATGACAGCAGGTGAGTGGTTCAACTTTACATCTGCTGTTCATAATTCATGAGGAAATAAATGTACTTTTCAGTATTAACTTGATTTTTGTCTCAATGGCAAAGTGATTACGGTATAAGTCAGCTGTTTTCTTATAACAAATTAAATACCTACAGAAACCTGAGAAGCATTATTCCTTTATGCGTTGTGCATGCATACAACTAGCCTTATTATTCCAGGATGAACCTGTACTCAATACAGATGGCCATGCTGAACTCATATGGCAATAGCATTTTTTCTAAAGACAATATTTAAAGATATGGTGAGAGGAAGTTCTGAACATTTGGAGCCAGTTTACTTCTTTCCCACTTATCCTAGACTAAAAAGAATTCCCAGTGGTTTTCTAACCACTGGAGATGCAATTTGGTAGTCCAGGACTAAGCTCTAGTCATGTCTGTGAAGCTGGCCCCCGTATTTTTAGCAGAAAATACATTGTTATGCTGAAGTAGGTTTTGTAAGCTGTGTTTAAGCTATGTCTCTTTTTACATTTTTATTTTATGAGAGTGTGTTGAGATTGGCATGATTCCTAATTTGATGCTGAAAAATGTTGCAAGAATGTAGGGATGGACCGTATGGAAAAAATACAACATCCGATACTGAAACCTTGACACAATGAACATTACGTATTAGTTTTTTTTAGTTTTTTCTGAGGTTTTTAAATTGGGACAAAAGAAAGCTGCAGTTATGCCACATTTTTAGAAATGCTATCAAAATCTATGGCTATTACAAAACTGGTACTGGTATAAGTGAAATAATGCCTGTTGAAACAGGCATGTAGGAGATTGCAGTATGTACCAGGTCAAAATTGCACATCAATAATTTGATTGATTTTTTTTTTTTTAATTAATTGAGCAACTCATAATTGGCTGAAGCTTGCTTGGAATGGGTTTTGGATGTCATACTGTCCACTTCCAATAATGCATAATTGTATTTAGCTTGCAGTAAGATAAAAAGAAAGTGTGTGTTGTCTGTGTTTTGTTTTTAATTTTTCTCCATCGTTTACACAAATTAGGCATCTCCGGTCACCCTTATTGTGTATGTTAATAACTTTAAAAGTATCATGAGAGGCCTCAAGTCTATGTCGACCTTTCTAGATGTCTTGAAATGCTCTGAAGTCTTCACAGAATTCACACAGTGAGTCTGCACCAAATAATGAAAGTTGATTAGCAGAGTATGACTCCTAGTTAGCTCAGGCTGTAATGAAGAATCTTCTTGAGTAAGTGTTGCTTGAATCAGTCGGATCATGGGTCTCTTTCTCTTTCTCAGCTGGTTTAGTGATCACCACTCCTCAGGGCACCCTGGTCACTCCTCCTGCCTCCTCTCAGTCTTTTGTTACTGGACCCCCTGCCACCACCATGATAGTGTCAACCCTGCACCCCTCAAACACAGGTAAACACCAACCCACCCCCCTCGACCCTGTCCAGCTATACAACTTTTTTTTACAACTTTTTTCCTGCACCCAGGAAAAAGGATTGCACATAATCATCAGAAATGGCTAATATGTATTTTATGCACTTTCATCTGATCTGTGTGCTCCTGTTCTGACATACAGCTGTAAACATTCACCTAACACTGATGTGACTGTGATAAGCATAGTAATACAAGCATTTGCTGTGTTTATTTAGAAAAACATTTTATGTCAGAACTTTTACATCGTCCAGCAAGTTAAAGAATTCCTTATCGTTCCGGGACAGTCAGCCTGTTGTGTTGACTTCTACCATGTTTTTTACCCACATGCACTGGAAAAGCAAGCCATTCAGCGCAGTTTTCTCCCAGTAACAGCCCCTCTTCCTCAACCAGCCTTTGTCTGTTTCTGTAACATTCATCTCTTTAGTTCTTTAGCTCTTTAGAGAAAACAAAAAACTAAATTAGCAGCAGCATCTCAGAGTATAAAGCCAAATTGTTAAACTGTTTACAAACAAAAAGCGCTACTGAACAGTGAACAACCAGTATATTAAACTGGGCTCTCTCTTGTACTGAAGAGCCAGCGTGTTTACTTGGCTGTTCCACTAGCTAAGCTGACTAGCTAATGTTAGTTTCAGCTATTGAGTAACAAAGGCAGCAGGTCAGGCCATGTTAGACAAGTGAACTGCCTGAATTTAACTATAGGAACCATTTCTAGTGATTTACAAACACAGATATGTTAAATTGCTGTGAAAAAGTATTTGCCCCCATTCGATTTCTTCTATTTTTGCTAATTTGTCACATGTAAATGTTTCAGATCATCTAATTAATTTTAATATAAGATAAAGAAAACATGAGTAAAGTCAAATTGCAGCTTGTAAATGATCATTCCATTTGAAGATAAAGATTCATTCAAAACCTATATCATCCATGTGAAAAAGTAATTGCCTCCTAAACCTATTAACTGGTTGTGCTCCCTTTGGCAGCAACAAATGCAATCAGATGTTTGCAATAACTTGCAATGAGTCTTTTACATCACTGTGGATAAATTTTGGCTCACTCTTTGCATTTTTTAATATGCTACATTGGAGAGTTAAAATGCTACATTAAGAGTTTTTCATCATGAACTGCCCGTTTAAGGTCTTCCCAGAGCATCTCAATAGGATTCAAGTCAGGACTTTGACTCGGCCATTCCAAAACCTTAATTTTGTTTCTTTTGGGCAGACATTCTGATAGAGAGCAGAATTCCTGGTTCCATCAATTAATCAGTTATGACAAGTTGTCCAGGTGCTGCAGAAGCAGAGCAGCCCCAGACCATCACAATACCATCACCATGTTTGACTGTTGGTACAATGATCTTATGGTGGAATGTGGTGCTACCTTTATGGCAGATGTAACGGGACCCATGTCTTCCAAAATGTTCTACCTTCGACTCATTGGTCTGCAGACAAAAGTCTTGGGGTCATCTAGATGTTTTTTGGCAAATGCGAGATGAGCCTTTGTGTTCTTTTTGGTCAGCAGTGGTTTGTTCCTTGTAACTCTTCCGTGGATGCTATTTTTGCCCAGTGTCTTTCTTATTGTAGAATCATGTACATTGACCTTAACTGAGCCAAGTGAAGCCTGCAATTCTTTAGATGTTAGTCTGGGCTCTTTTGTGACCTCCTGGATGAGTCCTCGATGTGCTTTTGGTGAAATTTTGGTAGGTCGGTCACTCCTGGGAAGGTTTACCACTGTTCCAAGTTTTCTCCATTTGTGAATAATGGCTCTCACTGGGGTTTGCTGGCGTCCCATCCCAGAGAATTAGCTATGGCTTTGTAACCATTTACAGACTTGTAGATTTCATTGACTTTGTTTCGCATCTGTATTTGAATCTCTTTAGAACGTGGCATCATGTGAAAGAAAGAGATTCTATAGGTCTGGCAGTAATCATGCCTGGTGTGGCTAGTGAAATTGAACCCAAAAGTAGCTAAGAGGGCATATACTGTTTCACATAGGGCCAGGTAGGGCTTAACAGCATTTTGCCTTCCATAAATGAACTCATCATTTAAAAACAGCATTTTGTGTTTACTTGTGTTGTCTGTGTTTAATATTAAATGTAGTTTGATGATCTGAAACATTCAAGTGTCAAGAATAGAAATAGAAGAAATTGGGAAGGGGACAAATACTTTTTCCACAGCACTGTATGTTACACAAATAGGGCAGTCAATTATAACAGTGAAGACAAAAGACAAGAAATAATGTACATTTGTAAAGTCCTCAATTGGCAGAAATGACCACCATCTTTATCAAACTGAGATGATAGAACTTGGCCAGTGACCAGTAATACAAGGCCTTCTCAGAGAAGCTGACTTATGCTGCATTCAGAATGTAACATCCTTTGTCTCAGAACTGTGCAAATACAGCCTTAAATGCTGCCTACTCAGACAGCTGCTTCCTGAATGGATCACACCAAATGTTTGTTTTGTGCTTTAGTACATTTGAGTAGACTATTTATCCCCTCAGAATCTAAGCATGATCTAAACCCTCATGATCATCCAGTAATAGAAAACTTAAAGTAGCCATAGTGTTTTACATGTTACTGGCAGGTTTACAAATAAGAATCGCTGGAAAATAATTTACCAGCCAAGAAGAGGACACCCTCCTCATGCATACACAAAGTTTTCCGTGTTCTTTTCTGCTACGTTTTGCCATAGGTTCACATTTTGCCATGCTTTCACAACAACATACATTAGGTGGCTGCAATCCATCTCACTAGCACAGGCAGAATCATTGCTAAATTTGTAATGATTGAATGGGTGTATGCAAGTAGCTTTCACACTAATTTCATTTCACTCTGTCATACACACACTGCATGATCTTCCACTAGCTCACTTTGAGCCGGCCAAATTGTGAAAAGTTAATAAGAGAGGGAAGGGAGGGAAAGAAGGATGAGGGCATGGAGGGAGCGAGCACTGTGTGTTGAGTGTGTTCTGCTCTTCTCTCGATTTCTGCCAGAGGCCAGGCGGCCCCCTTCCTTCTACCTACACAACCACAGTAAGTATTTATACACACACATCAGACTTCTATGTATTATAATTATTCGATAAAACCAGATATTTTCACCTATTAGTTCCACCCCTGTTGAATGAAGTTGTTAGAGTTAGACATATTAAAGAAGCTGTATGTAATGACATATATATCCTTTGTTTTGAAGCATTGATTATGTGCGTTGATGCATGTGCTTTCCACATGATTATTGCTTTTAACAAGCTAGTAAGGAATTGTTTTAAAAGTTGACCTTTTATGGCCCCAAGTGTGTTTTTTGTGTTCGTGACAAGGCAAAGATTGATCAAAAATATTTTAAGCTGTTCAGTTTGAACAATGCATCATATGGCAAAAAGTGTTTGGACAGCCCTCCTAATTATTGAGCTTAGGTGTTTCAGCACCACCCATTGATAGCCGTGCAATCTTCATAGACAAACATTGGCAGTGTAATGGGTCATACTGAAGAGCTCAGTGACTTTAAACATGGCACTGTCCTAGCATGCCACTGTTACCACAGTTTGGTCTGGGGCTGTTTTGAGGAAGGCCCTTCCTATTCCAGCATGACTGTGCCCAAAGCTAGGTCCATAAGGTTTGACAAGTTTGAAGGAGAAGGGTCTAGCTGCAGACCCACAATACCGCATTTTCAGCACCGCACTCTCAGCCCCGCAACCTCAGCTCTGGATATGATGTCATGTAAGGGTCAAGAGGCTTGCCATTTGTAACACGGAGAGCGCGGGAGATGTGCGTGCAGATGTATTACTGCATAATGTTTAAAAAACCCTCAGATACTATGTGATTACGAAGTAATTTGGCAATGTTTATTACAGTTGCCTACATAGTACATTCTTGTCATAGACAGAAAATTGCTATTTAACCCTAGGTAGTCAAACACGAGAGTGTTTAATTCATTTATGCATGGTGGATTTTATTATATATTTTTAAATTAGCTATTCTTATTCCTTATTAATGTACTTCGTGTTTGGCCCAAAAATGTTACTTTTTCATAAGTTGTAAATATTTTAATGAGAGAATAATGTTCTTTTCATCCCATCACATTTCAACAAATCCACATTACCATTTTCATTATCACCTTGAACAAACAGACAAAGCTGTTTTTATTTCATTTATAATTTTTTTTACAGATTTAATCTGAAGAACCATTTCACCAAGAACTATTTAAGCATGAAATGGTTCTGTGTAGAACTCATAGTTCTAAACAGGACAACTTTTTAAAAGTGTATGGGTTCAAATACCAGTAAAATACAACAACTGATATATACCAGCAAGCTAATAAACACCCATTTCACAACCTCAGTATTCTCTTAATCTGTCACAAAAACCACTTGAATGCGCATGATACACTGAAAAAACAAAAATGTCACATGAAAATTCTCCTGGAAGGGCAGGAAAGTGTAACTGCAATTCTGAAATTAACCACTAGAGGCGTACCTGTGAGGAGTGCGGGTCTGAAAGTGCGTTACTGCTGGTCTGCAGCTGGATACTACTGGTTTGAAGTGACATGCAGTGTACAAATAGCATCTAAGATTTTTGGCTTCCAGCAGTAAATTATGAACACATGGCGTTATGTGTCAGTGGTGTGAGACGACAAGCAGCAGCAGTAAGAATGCTCATGGCAGAATCTGTAATGGCAGAACATGCTAACGGAGCCGCTTACCTGAACGGCTGAGCTGCGTCTTTCAGTAATAGCTCATCTGCTGCTATGTAGTCTCTTAGGCTACGTTCACACAGCAGGTAAAAGTGGACCAAATCCAATGTTTTTCTTCATATGTGACACAGACGGGTTATCTGTCTTTTGTGAACAGCAAAAAACACATTGAATCATTTTTAATTTGAGACGCTTTCATATGTGGTACTAAAATCCGAAATGTATCCAATATGCAGCAGTGTGCCTGAACAGCCAGATCGGAATTCATGCGACTTTTATGTCAATCCAACTCCACATTTATCATAATTTTGCTCTGCTGAGATCTCAAACATTTGGTGTGATGTTTCTGTACAAAAAATTAGAAGACAGTTGTCCAAACTCCTCCATGTTCAAAGAGATTTTGAAAGAAGTGGCTGTAGGAAATCAAGGCTGCAGTGTGAAATAACAGTTAAAAGTCTGAAAGCAAAGTCTAAAGAATCCAAGGACATGAACAAAAGAAGTGACCATACCCTTTTAATGGCGAGCTCAAACACATTCTGGCTGATGAGCCCAGCTGTCAGTCAGCGAAGCTTCATTATGACTCCTGTGATGCTGGTAAAGATGAAACTGAAACCTCTGGGAGCGGACTGGTGTTCATTGGCAGTCATGATTGTTTACCTCTGAATGACTGTGCCACATGAAGCAACGTGAAGCATTGTTTTTTTCCACATGCTGGTCAGTTTAGGAGTTTGATCTGTTCCGACTGATGTCGCATATAGGTCACATTAAGAAGATATTGTGAACAGCCAAACAAAAAAAATCGAATTTGGTGAGAAAATCAGATTTGGGCCGCTTTTACCTGGTGTCTCAGGCTTACAGCCTGAGTTGATGTTATTGAGAGAGCGAAATGGAACCGCCAGACTCTAAGCTAAATGATAGGCTAAATCCTTGATTTAGCTTTTAGCATAGCAGCTCGCTAGCCGGGCCTGCACAACCACTGGCCCTGCCTGCCATGTGCGTCTGTCAGTCAGCTGTATCACTCAGCAGCGGGTCTCGCGGTGCGTCGCTTCAACCAAGACAGAAAAAACAATGAAAATCTCTAATACGGACAGCATAAACGACTGTGATATTTACGGAACTGACATTCAGAGATGCAGCAATAGTGAACAAGATGTACGTATGAGAAAAATGATTTGAGAAATTTGGATGTGAAACAACATTCAACTTTTTTGAGAAAGAGAAGCTGCTGTGTGCTGATGTGTAAAAACCACAGGTTTATCTGTGTACTGTTCAGCTCTGTTCTTAACTGTTTTGCACATCAGAGATATTTTACATTAACTTAAGTTGTTGAATATGGTTTTTGTTATTAATTGTATAATAGTAAATATGAAATACATACAGTAAATAAACAAAAAAAAGCATCTAATAAATATAGTCTAACAAGTAAATGCCATCTAGCCAAGCTGTGTGTCTTATATGTGACACAGAACATAGATTTTACCAAAGTAAAATATTTAAAAAATATAATTGTATTTATATCAGGACTTACAGGCGAGTTAGGTTAGACAGAGTTTATTCGGTATTGGTCGATACTAAAGGATCAGGTATTGGTATCAGAAAGGCAAAAAGTGGTATCGGTGCATCTCTATATTTCAGGAACTCTTAAGCAGTCATTCATGAATTTCTGTTTCACTATGGGATAAATATGAGGCAACAGACCATACTCTTTTAATCACTCATTAACATGGGGAAAAATAGAAGAATACAAATGAAATGAGAAAAAGTGTGTTGACGTTCATAAGTCAGGCAGAAGCTATGAATAAATAGCAACATGCCTGAAAAGTGACCTTATGCACTGTTAGGGCAGTAATTAAGAAGGTTAAAACACCCAGAGCTGTAGTGAACCTGCCTGGAAGAGGATGCATGTTTATTTGATTCCAAAGCACAGAGAGGACAATGGACAGAAAGGTAAAACTCCAGAAGATGGTAGCACAGATAGATAGATTGATTGATGAAACTTTATTGATCCCGAAGGAAATTGCAGCTTTACAGTAGAATGACATATAATTGCACATAAACTTGCATATATTAGGCAGAAATAAAAATAGACACAAAATGGAGTAAAGTATGACAGAAGAGACTGTAAGTACCTGGAGCTTGCTAGACGCTACTAAAACTTTGACTGGAGCTGGGCTCTGTGATCAGAGATTTCTCAGAGATTCTGAGATTTTTGGCAAAACTCTCAAGGTGGATTTGGTGTAAAAAGAAGGATGATTATTTAGAAAAGAATCTCACTCTTAAGTATGGTGGAGGATGGATTTTGGGTCTGCTTTTCCTCTAATGGCCAGGGACACGTTCCACCGGTACAATAATCAAAAACATATGTTGAACTCCACAAAAAAAATGGCTCAGTGATCACAGAATGTAGCTTTTTATATGTCAGTCCCAGTCCCCCTAACCTAAGGTTTTTTGTTTCTTAGATTAAATTTACTCTATGCATTTAATGTTTTTCTCATATTTATCAATGTGAGATTGTGCTAATTAACTACAAAGACATTTGTTTGTTACCTTTTATACCTTTATATCTTTACCATGGATGCCAATAATTATGGAGGTGACTGCATGTCAGATGATATGGAATTTTGCTGAAGTTTTTCTTATGTTCTTTTGATTTTTAATGATACATTTTGTATTTATAAATTTTGCTCTCTGCTGATCACTGGTGCATATGGCATTTAAAGAAAAATGGAGGAAAAAGCGACTGTGCCACTTTGTGATAATAAATCCTACAAAGTGCTATAACTTGACTTGGGCAAGAATACAAAAAAAAAAAAATGATATAAAGGAGAACATACCCCCAATTATAAATATATAACTACAAATTACTACAACTAATATGTTTCAAAATAAAATACAAGAGTAAAGCCCTAGCATGTGTATGGAGGCAGAAGGGGAAACATACTTCAATAAGCCTTATTTTAATTAAGCACTCCTTGGGGGGTGGAAAGAGTATTGTGGAAAAAAAAAAACATTTATAGTGTCTTTTTTGTACCAGATCATGTTTTTTTTTAATAACATTTTGTCTTTTTAATAAAATCTAATTGAAATAATACAAAAGAAAAACACTAAGAACTTTGAATTCTCAAAAACAATACTCCTGAATATTGCTGGAGAGCCTGATGAGTTTTGTCACTCAATGTGGCCATAATTTGCTGTGTAGGAGACAACTGTCAAGGCAGTGCTATAGCAACGAAAGCCGTTATGTGACTTAGTGCCCAGTAACACAAAACTAATTGATTTTTAATGAATGGTAGAAGAATGGAGTGAAACAATGTAACGTTTTAATTCTTTTTGATACCCTGTACTGTACAGAGTCAAAACAGTTTGAAATGCAAATTATGTATTTTTTAGACTCAACTTTAATGACGTTTTACGCTTTAGGACAAATTCTGAACCTGAGTTGAATGATGTGAATAAATAAGCTTTAGTGAAAACAATTATTTTTACGCCTTTATAAATTCTGATACATCAAATATAGAAAGGTGTTTTACTCTATGCACAGTGTCAGTATGCAGTGTCTAGGAGTGACATTTTCAGCTGAGCTGTCATTTCACTATACGCTGTGTAGTGACAATAAAGGAATCTTAAATAAAGGAATCTTGAATTTGCACCACATATAAACATAATGGTCTCAATGCCATTAGCCTATGTAATGTCTGATCTTCTATCATTACTGTATATAAAAGCAACATCTGTAAATCTCCTGCTTTGTTATTTGTAAAATGGCCTTTGTGTGTGGGTGTTCTGTTAGACTAAGGACTACGTAAAAACTAAAACATAACTCTGAATTATTTGTGAAATGGCTAATGAATCATAATAATCGAGCTTTAAAGACTAACACTAATAAGTACTTTGTTCATTTAGAAATTACTTACTATGAAATGTAGAAAACTTTCAGGATTTATTATGTTGTAGACATTTATCAAGTCACATGCAAAACTTTACTTTCACAACTTTAAATCAGATCAGACCAATTGTTTCCTTTTTTTCTAATGGTTCGAGTAAATCAGTGTGAGCACCACTAGTGATTAGGTTTTACATTTTTTATGTCATTGAAAATGCATTGCAGCCCTAGTTCATTGATGTTTGTTTTATGATTAATTTGCGTTTAATGTTGATTTAACCAGCAGTACTTCAATTAAGTGTTTAAGTTTATTACATAGGTAAATAATAAAGTATCAATGTTAGTGCAAAGTCTGCACTGCATTTAGGCAACAGCTGCTGGGTTTGTACCAATCAGATGACTGTGCTGCCTTTGTGTCTGGGTGTTCTGTTAGACTAAGGGACTGTGTAAAAATTAGAATGTGATAATTGAGCTTTAATTACTAACACTAGAAAGTACTTGTTCATTTAGAAACTAATTATTATGAAATGTAAAAAAAAACAAAAACCTTTCAGGATGTATAATGTAGACATCATTTATTTTCTTTCTAGCGTAGAACTTACTATAGTGTATTGAGATATACATTTTTATTTGATGCTTCTGTATGTAGATGGGGTCCATACATTTGTTATGTCATACAGGCCTTTCTCTTTAGAGATAAGAAATAAGGGAAGAATGTTTGTACAGCTGCGCAATTCATATTATACAATGAATTATTAAAGGAGCATGGTATTGAAACGAATCATGGAGCTCTTGTTACACAGCAGGCTTTTCAGCATGATTTGTTAAAATAATCTTCTCTAAGTCAAAGGAATTTGATTTTTTTAATATGCTTTATTTTTTTTTATGGTAGTAGAAGGTAGAGTAGAAGGGTACACTTTGTTTAGCAAATGATTTCTCAAATGGTTGCAGGAGCTGGGTGTCATTTTGCTCTCAATATATGAGGCCATTGTGTGTCGGTACAACTGTGTATCATAATTTGAAATTGTAGTATGTCTGTGTTAATTGATACAGCAACGTGTATCTTAAAACTAAAATTCATTATGAAATCCTAGAGTAAAATCATAAGGTTTTAAATGTAGAGGTTTTACAAAGTTTGTTTTGTAAATAAATATATGATAAACCAAATGTATTCTACTAAAAATACTTCCAAAAATGATGAATTATTGAAGTGAATGCAGTTAGTTCTGTTATTTGCAGTAAAATACTTTAACACAGCTATAGAGGTAATTTCCGTCCCCTCTTCTGTCTGTCATTTGCCTTACCATTCTGCTGATAAAAGTTGTCACAGATACTTCCTGTTTCATTGTGGTTCTGTTGGCACCTTACTCACCTCTTTGGCTGTCTCTATATATCCCTAAACACTATAGCGTTTACGTCATCCCAGGTGATATCTCCCTCATTTGTTTTGTAGCTAATTACCTAGTGGGTTCTCTAGGCAAATGGTTACACTGCCTGTACAAGCCGCATCTGTAAATCTCTTGAATCTCCAAGCTATACTTAAATCCATGTCATGGCAGTGTTTCTATGATCCCTTTCCCATAATGCAAGGCAAAGGTTTGATTTGTCTGATAGTGTGGTGGGATTTGTTGCTCATGGCCAAAAACTGGGATGGGGCTATTTGACTGACTGGCCAAATGGCCAATCACAGACTGCTACTAAAACATTTCTACAATAAAAACTATGAAACAAAGTGGTATACAAGGGCTCAACAGCCACTGGGAAATGATTTGTCTGCTTCAAAAAAGCTCTTAGACTTTTGAGTGAGTGTACATACACTATATGGACAAAAGTATTGGAACACCTACACATTACACCTACAGCTCTAATGACATCCCATTCTAAATCCACAGGCATTAATATGGAGTTAGTCCCCCCCTTTCAGCTATAACAGCTTCTACTCTTTTGGGAAGGGTTTCTACAAGATTTTGGAGTGTGTCTGTGGGATTTGCACATTCATCCAGAAGAGCTTTTATAAAGTCAGACACTGATGTTGGATGAGAGGGCCTGGCTGGCAATCTTTGTTCTATTTCCTCCCAAAGGTGTTCGATGGGGTTGAGGTAAAAGGCTCTGTGTGGGCCAGTCTAGTTCTTTCACACTCAACTCATTTAACCATGCCTTTATGCACCTTGCTCTGTGCACTGGGGCACAGTCATGCTGGAACAGAAAAAAGCTTTCCTCAAACTCTTCCCACATGGTTGGAAGCATACCAATGTTGAAATGTTTTGGTAAGCTAAAGCATTCAGATTTCCCTTTCACTGGAACTAAGGGCCCTAGGCCATTATCCCTCCTCCATCAAACTTGAAGCTCCCAGCACACAGTTTTTGTGCTGATGTTAATGCCAGAGGAGGTTTGGAATCCTGCAGTTATAGAGTCAGCAGAGTGTTGATGACTTTTATGCACTATGTGCCTCAGCACTCGGTGACCCCTCTCTGTAACTTTACATGGTCTACCACTTCATGGGTGAATTGCTGTGGTTCTTAAACGCTTTAGCTTTTCAATAATACCACTCACAGTTGAACGTGGAATATCTAGGAGGGATGAAATTCCATGAACTGACTTGTTGCAATAGTGGCATCCTATTACAGTACCGAATGCTCGAAGTCAGTGAGCTCTTTCCATTCTTTCACAAATGTTTGTAAAGTCAGAATGCATGGCTAGGTGCTTGATTTTATACACCTGTGAGAATGGGACTGAATAAAACACCTGAATTCAATGATTAAGAGGTGTGTCCCAATACTTTTGTCCATATAGTGCAGCTCTGAAAGGTTGATTGTTCAGTGAGTGGAGCAGGCCATTTCCCTGCGTTAGACAATTTTTACTAGTTTTAAAATAAAATCAAGTAAGGGAGCCTCAAGATGTTAATAAAAAGGTAGTAGCTTATTACTAGTGGCAGATGCTGCATTCATTTTTAGGTTTTAATGGTTTACCCACAGAGACTGGACCTGCTGATATTTATTGCTTCCGTGGGCATGGTTAGTATGTGTCCTGCAAGTAAAAGAGAGATCCTCCTGCATTTGCCAAAGGTGTAACATCTATATAAACATTTGTCAAACTTTAGCCTACATGGGAATGTACCACTGTTCTATTTAACATAGGAAAATAGCATAAATTATTTACAGCAACAGTGTTCTATTGTGTTCTGCTGCCACATCAACCACCAGGAATGGTCTAAAGAATGTTTATTACATTTTAGTTTCTTTAAAAATGTCTGTGAAAAGATAAAATTCACCAAAACATTTAGGAAATGGCTCAAAAACAATTACACAAAAAAAAGCTGCTTAATCTAATACCTGTAGTAGTGTTGTAGTCAAGACCGCTAGGTCTAGGTCTGAGTCAAGGCCGAGACCAGATTAAGATTTTTTTCAGAAAAAAAAAATGAAATTCGTTTGTAGTTAATTGTACATTGTATGTCATTACTTATACAATATATTTTCATTTGCTACATTATATTTTATCATATTTTGTGAAATATAACATTAAATATGTAGCCTGAAACATTACTACACTGTGCATTACGTATCACAGTAATGATAACTGTTGCAAAGATTTCCACTTTAGGTGGTGCCTGAGTACCTCAGTGGCCTGAGGCAACAGAATGTAACTACTGCACCGTTTAACTTTAACTGACTTCCACTTTGTGTGATTCAGGCTTTCAAAATATCCTACCTACAGTTTTATGTAAAGCTCTACCTACAAATTACACGCTATGGTAGCACATTTTGGCAAGGCAGCACAATTTGTCACTTGTTAGTCTCACACAGCTGAGTGCT
Organism: Colossoma macropomum; assembly: GCF_904425465.1. Taxonomy (NCBI): domain Eukaryota; kingdom Metazoa; phylum Chordata; class Actinopteri; order Characiformes; family Serrasalmidae; genus Colossoma; species Colossoma macropomum. The sequence continues at coordinate 34,665,569 of NW_023494787.1, forward strand.
GAGCTAAACTGTATGAACTAAACGTTTGTTACTAACAGTTCTAAATATAAAAAAATTAAACAAATGTCATGAGCCCAACAGGTGATAGAATATAGAAAGTTGTCTTTGTTATTACTCGTTTAAACACTTCTGCATGTGCGTATCAGTGATGCAGCACAAAAAGCGGTGCAGAGCAGAGAGTTTAGTACACAGAGAAAGTTTTTTTTTTTTATGCTCAATAATAATTCAGCCTTTAGTTACCCCATACAGAGGCATCAGACTCTGCTAGTCTCAACAAAAATTTCAGAGTCCTCTTTATAACCAGGCTGAGTCCCAATGAGGTAGAGACCGGGCCGAGGCCACACCGCTCGTTTATGGTCTCGAGACCAGTCTTTAGACCGAGACTGGATTCAAGTACTACAACATTAACCTGTAGTATTAGTATGTTTATCTATAAAGTTGTAGTGGATTCATATTACTTCTTGTTTAGGTGTTTATCTTTCAGACTAATCCAAAATAAATATTCTTAAACACCAACTTTTCTTTAGATGTAGGTCCTTGCCTGTCCTCTTCTCTTCTGGAAACTTCTATGAGCTGTAGTTTTGTTTCATCACTGTTTAGTGCAGCAGGAATTACTCTTGCCTCATCCAAATATTTTGTCCCTCTTTTCATTCTTTTGTCTACCTCTTCCCTCCTTTCCAGATAAGAAAGAGGATGGCAGTGTGCCTCCAGCAGTTGTTATCCCAGCACCCTCAAAGCGAGGCAGAAAGAAGAAGTCTGTGATGCCCAGAACGGGTCCTGTGACGACACACACACTCCCCACAGGAAGCGATGCATTAATTCTTGCTCACCTGGCTGCTGGAGGGCAGGCAAGAGTGATTAATGCTCACATTTATTTAGCAGTAGAAACATTTCTATAGAACTGTTTCAAGCAATATAAGCCAGGGTTTCTGTCCCTCAGAATAGAATCTGTTGTTTAACCCTTAGAAGTCACAGTTGTGGTCAGCCATAATGAAAACATGCTATAAGTCAGTATTCATATTTTCTTATTCATAGCTCATTGACAGCTGCGGATTCTAAACAAACAGATAAGTTTTGTCTTAACTGCAGATTCTAAACTTTTCATCGATACCCCATTTGGTGAAAAGTAATTGATATGGGCCAACACTTAGGTGGTGCGCCCCTCAAAGCCCCTGTGTACAGTCTTATATTATGGAAATAAAAAAAAACAGGTTTTTGTACAAACACGTTGAACACTATACTTAACTGAAAATAGTACAAAGACAAAAGGTTAAATGTTAAAACTGAGAAATGTTATTGTTTTTCTTGTAATGTATGTCCATTTTGAAGTTGATGCCTGCGATGTGTTTAAAGAAAGTTGGGACAGGGCAGAAGAAGGCTGGTACAGTTGTGTAATCCTTAAAAAAAACACCTGGTGTAACATATCAGTAGTAATTAGGTTTAATTGGCAACAGGTCAATAGCATGATTGGGAACAAAAAGAGGATCGCAGAGAGGTTGAGTCTTTCAGAAGTAAAGATGTGAAGGGGCTCACATCGTTATCAGTGCACAGTTCAAAAGCCAGCATCCATGATGGTATGGGGGTGCATTAGTGCACATGATATGGATGACTTGCACATTGATCCATACAGGTTTTAGAGCAACATATGCTCCCATCCAGATGACATCTTTTTCAGGGAAGGCCTTGCTTATTTCAGCAAGACAATGCCAAACCTCATTCTACACATATTACAACACATATTACAACAGCATGGCTCCATAATAAAAGTCTGGGTGCTAAATTGGTCCAGAACTGTCACCCACTGAAAACATTTGGCGCATTATGAAACGAAAATATGAAAAAGGAGCCCCCAAGCTGTTGAGCAGCTGAAATCTTATATCAAACAAGAATAGGAAAACATTTCACTTTTAAAACTATGGCAATTGATCTCCTCCATTCCCAGATGCTTACAGTGCTGTTAAAAGAAGAGGGGAAGCATCAAAGTGGTAAACATGCCCTTGTCCCTGCTTTCTTGAAATGTGTTGCTGGTATCAAACTCAAAATGGGACATTTTTTCAAAAAACAATAAAATGTTGTTTTTGTGCTATTTTCAATTAAATACAGAGTTTAAATAATTTGCACATCATTGCATTTTGTTTTTATTTACATTTTGCACAGTGTCCCCACTTTTTTGGAAAAGGGGTTGTTATTTCTTGATAATGAAAGAAAAGAAAAGGCTGAAAAAGGTTGAGTCTATGGAATGTAAATCAAATGTAAGCGTAATTGATTGCATAACACCCCATGGAATTAAATATTCATGTACAGAGTTAGACTTCGAACTTCCTTATAGCAAAATGAAAGTAATAACTCAACTTATAAGAATTAACCTGAGAAATTAACTTATTTAGCAAATGTGCTGTGTTAATATACTACACTTTTAAAAATAAAGGATTTATTGGAGTGATGCTATAAAAAGGGACACTTTTGGTTCCCTTAAAGAAAATTACAATGGATAGTAATTTCAAAAATACATTTTTGTAAATAAGATATGTGAGTGTGAAGAACCTTCTACAGGTTGTGTAAAGGTTCTATACCAATTAAAGATTTTATTCTACGACCCTATATCCAAGCCATAAACCATGTTGGAGACTATTTTTTAAGAGTGTACACTGTGGAGAGCCATTAGGTAAGTGAATTAACTGAAATTTTAAGTGTTGATCAGCATTTTCCAGAAGCATGCTTAGTTGAAGACATGTATAGTTAATAGAAAGTCATAATTAACTGATTGCTAGTGGGTAACCATTTTAATTCTAGAAAAACATGATAGCTAAAATTTTACACACAAAAAGTTACTTATGTTTGTATGTTTGATTGCTGTCTTGTTTTAGCACCACACTGCAGATCCATATGACCTGTCTAATGATGAGGATGATCATACAGGCAAGGATGGGAGCAAATCATACAGGTACAGAACTGACATGCTACCATATTCTTTAACATATTTGCTTGTGAGCATAATGTATACAAACTAATGTGTGTATATACTTTGGAGAGGTAGACAAAATAATGGAAGCACAACTGATTAACGTTGAAGTAACACAATGACAAAGGCAGCTACACAGTAAAATGAGTCTTGTGCGGTTGAATGCCAGTGCTGACAGTCAGTGTTTTGATATATGAATTTTGCAGGTGTAATGAAAAAAAAAAAATAATAATTTAATGTATTGTAGAGGGAGCTCTTCACAGCATATGCCAAATATGGAAAAACTGTATCAGTGAAGAGGAAGAGGGGTCAACTCAAAGGTCACCGGACAGGGATAGCTGGCCAGCGAACTGCTAAATTGTGGCCTCAAATATTCCCTCAGAACTAAATCAGCACCACTATGACTCATGAAGTCAGGTTATTGCTTTGTATGGTTGTATAACAGCCAAGGAGTATGAAGCCCTGTCTTTGTGTTTGTAACTGATGTGTTGTGTGATGTGTATTAACCAGTGGTGGACAGTAGCTAAGTAAATGCAATTCGTTACTGTACTTAAGTAGTTTTTTGTGTATCTTTACTTTACTGAAGTATTTCCATTTTGGGAGACTTTTTACTTCTACTCCACTACATTTCAAAGTCAAATATCTTACTTTTTACTCCACTACATTGTGCGAAATCTGTCGCTCCTTTTGGGTCATGTGTGTATAAAAACGTAATGTAAAAACGAAAGAAGTGTGAAGCAAGCACACCAGTCAGGGTACAGCTTGCACTTTGTTTTGAGCTTGTTTTGACCTGTTGGACATACCTACCCAGTGCAAGTATACGGTTCAACGTCAGTGCAGCAGCGTAAAATTTTGGGAGCGCCTATGCCAACATAAATGATGGAACTAACCTAACTTTGTGTAAATAGACCACAATATAAAAAACATGTACACATATGCAGTTGTGACTGGCATGTGTCTTTTTTCTGAATTGATACAAACGCTATTTCATTTTATAGTAGATTTGTTTTTGCTAGTTTATGTTTCTGAACAGAGACCTGCAGATGGAATATAGTAAAGGAAAACACATTTGTGAACCTGTGTTTAAAGCAAGTTTTTATTAAATTTAAACTTGTAACTAAGTTGCAAATAAACCTTAAACTGAAACTTTGCTTGTTTGCAAAAAGTTATTTCATAGCCACTTGGTTCTATCTAATGGAAATTGTTTGCCTTCAGTGTTTTGTGCTTATGATAATTTTAATAGACATCAGTGACAGACTAATTCATGACATTCTATTAAAAGATTGGTTTACCAAGAGTGACACTAGAGCATTTTCACCTAAAATGAGTTAATGAAGCAAGAGTCTTGTTACAAAATAGGACAGTGGAGTCATAATTAACCTTTTGTACTTTTACTTTCGATACTTCATTTCATTACAAAGGCAAATACTTTTGTGCTTTTACTCAAGGGGAGGTCTAAAGGGAGGACTTTACTTTTATGGGAGTAATATTTTACCTTGGGTATCTCTGCTTTAACTCAAGTACATGATTTGTGTACTTCGTCCACCACTGGTATTAACACACATTCATGACTCACGAATCTGCAAACGGACAATTTGAGAGACAATTTTTTTAGCTATTTTAGTTCAGTCAGGGCCACTTTGTTACAGAAAATATTTTGCTTCCATGTGCAGTTAGTTATATTTGGTGGTATGGCTCTATTCTGAGACCTCCCTGCCCTTCCATGTGTATACATGGAAAAAGCAGCAGAAAGACCCCCAAAACGACTGTACCAGGCAAACCTCTGGCCAGCAGGAGGTTGTGAAGATGCTTTCAGAGGAAGTGGCGAGAACAGGGAGCAGGCAAAAGCGGCATAAATAAGCTCCCTGACTAATTTATTCAATGTGTGTGTAATGGTTGAAACAGGTTTCTTCTGAGAGGCATAAAGGGCAGCTAATAATTTCAAATAGGTTTTAATTTATTAAACCTCAAATTTAAGCTTACAGAATCACATAACTAGCTGAGCAACGACACTGATGCAAACCACTTTATGAACAACTTTTACTTCAGATTAAAGGATTCGTTAAAACAGTAAAACAGTGACGTTAGCCCAAACACTGCACACTCCAACTGGATAAAAATGAGCATAAGCAAGATGCTACCACAGTGCCCCTCTGGACGGAAAAATGTAAACGTAAATTTGCACACGTGCTGACCCGCCAAACTACAGACACAACCTTACATGTTTCAAGAGAAACAAACAGTTTATAAAATATACCAATTTCACAAGCAAACAAAATAAAGCCCTTACTTCCTTTCTTTAGCATCATTGAGGCATAGCTGTCCTGCTAAGCCGGCTACACAGGCTGTGCTCGACATAAACTACTATGCACAGCCAAATTTCTACTACTTCATGAAGGAGCAGGCTACCGTACATACTGAGGTAGCGTACCTACTGTGAATTCCCTACAAGCAGGGCTTAATACATATGTAATATCCATCTGCAGTAGTTACATTTGGCGATATGGCTCTGTTCTGGGAGCTACATGTGCACTCAAGGCAGGGAGAGCAGCAGAAAGACTCCCAAAACAACCATACCTGTAATCTCCTGCAAACCACCGGCCAGCAGGAGATTACAGTGGCTGGCAGAGGAAGTGCGAGAATGGGCAGGCAAAAGCAGCTTAAATAAATGCCCTGATGAATTTAGCCGATTTTATGCATTGCAGGGGATCAGCTGAGCTGTCAGCTAATTGAGATCAGCTGATAACAACTGGTGATGTGTTGCACAATGGTCCTGGAAGAATGTTGTTTCATTTCACTGTGTACTTGTATATAGCTGAAATGGCAATAAACTCTCTTGAACTTGAACTATAAATTGATTTGAGATTGGGGCCTGAGCTTGACTTCGAGGCCTGCCTCGAATGATCACTATACTCAATTTGCCATGTCCTTGGTTCTGATAGAGAATTGGGCAGATTGGCAAATCTGTCTTCAATTTGTTCTGGACAAGTCAGCATTCACAGTTTTATCATGACAGATCTATCTTTCTACAGGTATGTAGGTTCAGTTGACAAAGAATAATTTACATAAAGTTGAGTTTAGGAAACAACACACTGATTGTGGCTTCAATCGTGTTCACGTAGTTCTTAATTACATTATTTTTCAACTTGGCTTGTCACTCCAGATGCCGGATGTGCGCCGTGACTTTCTTCAGCAAGTCGGATATGCAGATCCATGCCAAGTCACACACTGAGGCCAAGCCACACAAGTGCCCCCACTGTTCCAAATCATTTGCCAACTCCAGCTACCTGGCCCAGCATATTCGCATCCACAGCGGGGCCAAGCCGTACACCTGCTCCTACTGCCAGAAATCCTTCAGACAGCTCAGTCACTTACAACAGCACACACGGTACTGACCTTTCTTTTAAGTGTTGGGTGGATAGAATTTATTACATTCCTGCAACAGTGGAAGAATCACTGTATAATTTGTAGCGCATTTGTAGACTGGAGTTAGTACTGAATAGTCTTGGTGGATCTAACCTTGTGTCTCATTTATCTAGATTTGTAAATAGTGGCTTAAGTAGATTGTAGTCACTGTGATTTTTGTAAAGCTTTCTCTTTAGATGGTTTTTAAACCATGAATATAAATTTTTGTTCTCTATGAAACAACAAATGTCACTGAAACAAAAATATGATTTGATACCAAACAGTGAGTTTAAAAGTAGGAAGGCTTTTAATCATTTCCTAAATTATCCAGTTGATAAATTAAAAGTAGCTTTACTCATCCATTTATCATTTTATTTCTGCTTTTTTCTGTTTTCCATTTTGTCTAGCTGCAATAATAACACAATGAATTACAAAAACGGAACAAAGCCTACATACACATTCAAATGCTATGATAATGCTTCTTTTTATGCCTGTGGGATTTACAGTGTTACATTGCATACAGCAGTGGCATTCAATATTTGTTTAACGATTCTTTCATTTTTATGATGCATTATTTGGACTTCCTCCTCATCTGCATTGATTGTAAAAGGAAAAAAAAAATTCAATGATCCATTTCCATCGGTAAAATATATTTTAAAGGCAGAGTAGTTGATTAATTTTAGAAACATTTTTGCTGTATTTCTTGAAGTACTCTTTACATCCTGATAGCAATCAATAAATCAAATACTCTGACAATAAATGAAAAGAAAGCATTATCTGTGAAGGCCACAGGACTGTAAAAACTCCGTCCAGTCATTTCCTTTGGACCATTGGATGGCCTATCTGCCTGTCTACCTACTTACCTCACGACCTGCCCACATGCACACACACTGCACACGTGCTCATTTTGCGCATGTCCGTAGTCCGTCATACGTCTCTACCTACAACAGCTTGCACTGGCAAAGAAAGAAAGACAGAAGCAATAAAAGGTTTCAAACAAAAAGAGGTAGGATATAGCAAGTGGTCAAACCAGAGTGAACATTGTGTGACTTTTCAATGGTTGTGAAACCAGGCAGAGTTGAAAGGCCTGGAGAGCAATGCCAAGGTTACTATTTCTGTTGGACAGGTAATTATCTTGTTTGTTGTGTTTATGGAGGAATTTACAACCCCATTTCCAAAAATCCATTTTGATTTCGATGCCATCAACACATTCTAAAAAAGTTGGGACAGGGGCAACAAAATGCTGTTAAAGTTATGTAATTGTTGATTGACAACAGGTCAGTAACGTGACTGAGTATAAAAAAGCATCCCAGAGAGGCGGAGTCTTTCAGAAGTAAAGATGAGCAGCGTTCACCACTCTGTGCAAGACTGCACGAGCATAAGAAAACAAGCACAAAGAATAATGTTTCTCAACATAAAACAGCAAAGAACTTTTGCTTTTCATCATCTACGGTACATAACATCATTAAAAGATTCAGAGGATCAGGAGAAATCTCTGTATGCAAGGGACAAGGCCAAAAACCAGTATTTTCTGACCATGATCTTTGGGCCCTCAGGTGACACTGCATTGAAAACAGACATGATTCTGTAGAGGAAATCACTGCAAGGGCTCAGAAACACTTCTGAAAAACACTCTCTATGAAAACAGTTCATCGCTGCATCCACAAATGCAAGTTAAAACTTTAAAACACAAAGACGAAACCATATATAAACAGGATTCAGAAAAGCTCCCACCTTCTCTGGGCCTGAGCTCATTTAAAATGGACAGAGGGGAAATGGAAAAGTGTCCTGTGGTCCGACAAATCAACAAATTCTTTGTGGAAATCATGGACGCTGTGTCCTCCGGACTGAAGACCACTCAGCTTGTTATCAGTGCACAGTTCAAAAGCCAGTATTCATGATGGTATAGGGGTGCATTAGTGCACATGGTATGGGTGACCTGCACATCTGTGAAGGCACCCTTAATGCTGAACGATATATACATGTTTTGGCAACATATGCTGTCATCCAGACGACATCTTTTTCCATGGAAGGCCTTGCTTATTTCAGCAAGACAATGTCAAACCACATTCTGCATGTATTACAACAGCTGTGCTCCGTATTAAAAGAGTCTGGGTGCTAAACTGACCTGCCTGCAGTCCAGACCTGTCACCAATGATAACATTTGCATTATGAAATGAAAAATATGACAAAGGAGACCCTGAACTGTTGAACAGCTGAAATCCTATATCAATGAAGAACAGGACAACATTTTACTTTCAAAGCTACAGCAACTGGTCTCCTAAGTTCCTAAATGCTTACAGAGTGTTGTTAAAAGAAGAGGTGATGAAACACAATGGTAAACATGCTCCTGTCCCAACTTTTTTGGAGCGTGTTGTTGGCATCAAATTCAAAATAAGCATTTATTTTTCAAAAAACAATAGAATTTCTCAGCTTCAACATGTTGTCTTTGTAGTATTTTCCTTTAAAAATATGGTTTACGGGATTTGCATATTATTGCATTCTATTTTTATTTATATTCTGCAAAGCATTCCAACTTTTTTGTAAATGAGGTTGTATTTTCCTGAATTTGTTTTGTTTATGGCGGATTTTTTTTTTCTGAATTATGTAGCCAGTGTAGCTAGCTACTTATTTAGCAACGTTATGCATTAGTCCAATGCAATGTTAGTACAAATGTTAGCCTCAGATGCCAGAATGTAAGTGCTGCACCATTTAAGGTGGAGTGGCAGAATTAAAACAAGAAGCTGGCAAATAGGAAGCCAACTCATAGTGTTAACTAAGCTGTAGGTGTAAGCTAGCTAGCTAATTATGTTTATCTTGTATGTAATCTGTGTGTGTTGGATGATGTCTGCATTGTAATTTTGAGCAAGGGGCAAAATACAGGGGGTCCTGGTGGATCCGGGATTAAGACTAGGACCCCCTAATTAATTTTCTGGGGGGTCCCTGAATATAAACTTAAGACACTATGCTGTCCATTAGGGTGAAATAGATGCTCAGATATAAGTTCAGGTACAAGTCATTGTTTAGCTGCTTCCCCCACGAAACAGCGAGCTTCTATCTTTGATATTAGTAACTAACTATGGATGTGTCACTGGCCTACCTCAAGGTGGCGCTGTAGCAAACTTGTTCACCCAGTTGGTCTTTTAAAGCCTTGCAACTGCAACTATGTCCAGGATACCTCTGAAAAATTTTACAAGCATATTTGTAAATCTTTTTTACAATCTTTTTTTGTAAATTTGCGAACTTTTGTAGGTACTAAGAGTTTTGTGGAAAGAGTAAATTGTTACTCATTTTTCAAACCCGAGAACAAAAGAGATGTCAATTAGTGTGTAGAAGACCACATTTGGAGTGCATTTCCAAAAGAACAACTGTTAAACCACACATTTTGTTGCCATTGCAGCTACCATCAGCGCCACTATGGCGAGAGAGTTACCCAGCCAACATGGCCTTTTTTTAGGTAGCAAATGTCATTTAACGGTATTTATCCTGTGGTGAGTAGTCAGGCGTGTGCGTTTGTGTGTTTTGTGGGAGTGGCTTTGGAAGGAGGGCTGAAAGTAGGGGATGGGATTTTTGGTTGGATTTTTTTCAAAATTTAGCTTTCTACAAAATCACCTACTCCAGGTTTAACTGCTACAAATTGAATAATGGAATGATTTATTAACAAAACAACTTGTGTGATATTTAAACAAATACACGAAATATTGTTCTCCAAGTTCGGCCATACAGCGTGTGAGTGGCTCAAGCATTCATAAGCTAATACTAATCATAATTAACGGCTATCTGTTTGATTAATTTTATTAGTCTTTAACAAGTCAGTGCTCAATATTTGGATGGTCTGTTAGTAATGCTGAAACACATAAAAGGTAGTGCAGTTAGTGGATTAGCTAAAGGCTGTTCAACTGTGGCACTTAAGAGATGTTTTTGCTTTAACTGTGTACCTGCACCTTAAATCACCCACCAGCCTGCTTTCAAAATGATAATGTGATATAGTAGAGGAGGCAAGAAAATAATTTTAAAAAAGAACACACTGGTTATATAGAAAAATAAAACTTGAATTTGCAGAAGAATCATCCTCAAAAATATAGGCCCTTTTTTGTTGTTGACCATCTCATGAGCCCCAGGTTGAGAACCACTGACTTTGACAAATCATCAGTAGTGTGTGGACATTGGAAATGTTAGATTTATTTGGTGCACACAGACACATGCACAAACTATTAAGTTGATTTTGTGCCAAATGTTTTAAATAAAATAATAAAATCAACTAGCAATATGCATCCATAAGTATCCAAAATATGCTGCAAATACAAATAATGAGTTAAATCAAGTTAAATTTTGTAAAAAGATTTCTACTCATTTTCACTCATCCTGATATAAACGTATTACTTATTTTGCTTTGCTACAATTCTGGAATTGTTCTTTTGCTTCTGAAATTTTTCTTTTGCTTCTGATTTTTGGCATTTTTTAGCAGTTGCGGGTCTTAGAAGAGGGCTTTCACCCACACTCTATTGTTCAACTGATTTGAGTGACACGTCTTCTGAACATGTGGCCATGCCTACTCTGGGATTTGCAGTCTGCCTCAAATATGACAAAACGATAATTATTGCGATATAACTTTCCTCGATAGAACTATAAGAAATATTTGATAAATGTTCGATATACTACACCATTCTCACACTTCTACGTTTTAGCGATCGGTGATCTGTTCTCATGTGACCAAGTGTGAGTGACTAGATAAGTGGCATAACTGTACTGGCTTGGAGTGAACTCACCTTTTTCCTAACACCCTAACAAGCTTTAGCAGCGTTAAATCACGTCTGCTCCTCACAACTACAGCGCTGTGTTACAGCGCTCAAAAAGTCATATTTAAGTATTAGTGCATTCCCAAGCAACGAAAGTGAAAGAAAGAAGTGGGTTCATGCAAGTTACAGCCCTGATTTAAACAAAAGTAAACTGAGGAAGCTGTGTGGCATTGGAGAGTGGGAGAATCTTTCCAGGCTAGTTGTTTTTAGCAGCACTCCGTCACTCGCACAACACGGTGAACTGATGATACTGTAGATCAAACAAGACACAAAAGCACCGCTTTCAGTTTAAACGGTCCTCTAAAAGGAGGACTCTATTTGTCTGGTGTTAGATATATTGTGGTTCACCCCACAAACTACTGTAGAGGAATCCAGATGTCTGCTAGCTGGTGTCTGAATACTGTGATATACTCTGACATGGATGTGGTAGGAGTGATTGCAGTAAGGTGGTGTGATCCATCACTGACGTACCAAGCCAGCTAATGTTTGCTGTTTGTACTAAGCTAACATTGTTGAGAAACTAAACAGTTCAGCACTGTTGTTGGCCACTTGTTTAGCATTTGTAACGGGATAGCCTAGCACTTGACATCAGACAGCTAAAAAATAATCGGTTTTGTTTCTTAAATTATGATTATTACAAAAATTGTGGCCGTGCTTTTCCAGCTGGTAAAAACAGCTGACCCGAAACTTTCTTCCGCTATCCCAAGACAGATTTGTCAAATGTTCCACTGTCTGGCGAGTGTTTGTCATGTTCTAACCATAAAGGATAGTTTAAAACAGCAACCAACCACCCAGGAGCAAAAATCAGCCTTCAAATTTGAAAGAAATAATGATCTGACATTTATCACGATATGTATCGATATCGAACGATATGAATTTTGTTTATCGTGACAACATTTTTGGCCATATCGGCCAGCTTTAATAGAGTGTAATATGGCTGGAGAGGATTGCGCTGGCGTGCTCAACATTATGAGCCACGTTTGTCATATTTGTTAATATAACACATGCTTAGGGTCTTATGTTGCGCTGTGTAATATGTATTTTTTGGAAGCTGAAGCATTTTAGGTAAACATGGCTGATGAAGAAAGCTGTACCACCTTTCAGGTTTCCAGATGCTTGGGATAACTAGCCTTGCAGTGTCCGCTAAAGGGCGAACTAGGCGATATTTGCGGCTGTTTGAATCAGTGCTTTTTAACTTTGATTCTGGAGACCTGCAGCTCCACGTGGTTTCAATTATTCCATGCCTTAAAACATCTTACTCAGCGCATCAGCTGATTACCAAACCATTAATAAGCTGATCAAGTGTGTTGGGGCAGGAATTCGTTGAACGTGCAGTGCTGTGGGTCGAGGGAAATAACGATAAGGTAGCATAAATAAAGCAAAGACCGGAAAATACCACTGATTACTGCCTGCTACGTGTTACTGCCACTGTGAGAAAGCTGATAGATGGTAATGTTAAATCACTACAAAAGGGAATAAAGTTGACCTGTTATGGTTAGCTGTTCCGTTCTGGTTGTTATGAAGGCCGTTATGTCAGTCTTTTCTTGTTTCTACCCACAGGGTGCCTCCATGTCAGTAACTGAAACAGGTGTTCTATTTCAGCATGTTAGTTTACATAATGCTGCAGCTCCAATCACTGTCTTTACATTGATACATTAAACTAACTTTAGATTTTTAAGCAGTTTAGTTTCATTACAAGGATGGCTAGCCTAGTTAGCCCTAGAGTACACTGCTAGGCTAGCTAACACTAGCAGCTGCAATTGAATTTGTAAATTATGAACCACATCCCTCTAATATATTCACATTTTGTGGCAGCTCTAGCTTAAGCTTGGACATTTGAATCTTGTAAAATACATTCAGGTAACTTTTTTTTATGTTGCAGTTTACTCCTTCAAGTAAACATTTGGACTTAAAGTGATGAATATGGTAGTATTATTTGCATGTTATAATAGTTAAGCTGTTGTTGTACGTAATGATTAGCTAATTATATCAGATGACTTCTAGATCCTAGGTATTGAAAGCTTTGTTCACTTTACCAGATTGACAGTGTTTGACAGTGTTTTTTGTGACGCAGTATGTGAAACACTAAAAAAAAAAACTGTCCTCATTATTTTTTTTTATGCGACACTACTGGGGCTCTTTTCTGTTACGACATATCAAACTTCAGAAAAAACAAAATATCATGACCCATTTCATGCATCATGCAAATATAGTAGTTGTGATATGTTTGCCTTATCGCCCACCCCTATTTTTTATTTGCAGTGTTTTTCAAAGCTAACGGTCTTGAAGGTTTGCTCTTCTACTGAGTTTATTTGTTGTTGTTGAGTTTATTTGTTTGTTGACACACATGCATCATTCATGTGATTTTATTGATTAGGATGTGTGCAGGCAGGTCGTCTCAGGGCACAAAATTACAATTAAGTAGTAAGGCTTGTAATGTGAATGTAGCCTGAGACATGCCCCTCTCATTGTCATATAAGCTTTTAAAGACAATGGGAAGCAGATAAATGATTCCATATTCTAAAATCTTGAAAATAGCAAAAAATTAAAAACATTTAACTTGTATTTTATTGATTGGAGATTTAGATATAAGTAAAACTACCATTTTTTTTTTTAAAGCACTTTTTTAGTTTGTTTTGATTGTCATTTTTGGGGTTTGATAATGGTGTGTATCTGTTCTCGGTCACCCTATTCTTTCGAAGACAGCTTACCTTTCCCAACCTTAACACACACACACACACACATATACACACACACACACACACACACACACACATACACACACACACACACACAGACATACACTATATTGCCAAAAGTATTCACTCACCCATCCAAATCATTGAATTCAGGTGTTCCAATCACTTCCATGGCCGCAGGTGTATAAGACCAAGCACCTAGGCATGTAGACTGCTTCTGCAAACATTTGTGAAAGAATGGGTCGCTCTCAGGAGCTCAGTGAATTCCAGCGTGGTACCGTGATAGGATGCCACCTGTGCAAGTCCAGTCGTGAAATTTCCTCGCTACTAAATATTCCACAGTCAACTGTCAGTGGTATGGTAGCAACTCAGCCACGAAGTGGTAGGCCATGTAAAATGACAGAGTGGGGTCAGCGGATGCTGAGGCGCGTAGTGCACAGAGGTCGCCAACTTTCTGCAGAGCAATCGCTCCAGACCTCCAAACTTCATGTGGCCTTCAGATTAGCTCAAGAACAGTGCGTAGAGAGCTTCATGGAATGGGTTTCCAAGCAGCTGCACCCAAGCCTTACATCACCAAGCGCAATGCAAAGCGTCGAATGCAGTGATGTAAAGCACGCCGTCACTGGACTCTAGAGCAGTGGAGACGTGTTCTCTGGAGTGACGAATCACACTTCTCAGTCTGGCAATCTGATGGACGAGTCAAGGTTTGGCAGTTGCCAGGAGAACGGTACTTGTCTGACTGCATTGTGCCATGTGTAAAGTTTCGTGGAGGGGGGATTATGGTGTGGGGTTGTTTTTCAGGAGTTGGGCTCAGCCCCTTAGTTCCAGTGAAAGGAACTCTTAATGCTTCAGCATACCAAGAGATTTTGGACAATTTCATGCTCCCAACTTTGTAGGAACAGTATGGGGATGGCCCCTTCCTGTTCCAACGTGACTGCGCATCGGTGCACAAAGCAAGGTCCATAAAGACATGGATGAGCGAGTTTGGCGTGGAAGTCCTGACCTCAACCCGATAGAACACCTTTGGAATGAATTAGCGCGGAGGCTGCGAGCCAGGCCTTCTCGTCCAACATCAGTGTCTGACCTCACAAATGCGTTTCTGGAAGAATGGTCAAAAATTCCCATAAACACACTCCTAAACCTTGTGGAAAGCCTTCTTAGAAGAGTGGAAGCTGTTATAGCTGCAAAGGGTGGGCCGACATCATATTAAACCCTATGGATTAAGAATGGGATGTCACTCAAGTTCATATGCGTGTGAAGGCAGACGAGCGAATACTTTTGGCAATATAGTGTACATACATATATATATATATATATATATATATTTTTTTTTTTATATGTGTGTGTGTGTGTGTGTGTGTGTATGTGCGTGTAAATATACAGTGCCGTCCACAAATATTGGCAATTGAGGTATATTCCCATTCATAAATGATGTTTTTAAGTACACCTGAGCAAATACCACCTATGTAACCACAAGTTAATAGGTTTGCCAGAAGAAATCCTCTGCGGTAAAAGACCAACAAAATCAAGGACCTACACTTTGCCAGACTTTACTTGCAGTGGCACTGTTTTCTATGGTCAGATGAAACCAACATAGATGTTTTTGGTAACAAACAACAGAGGTGAGTTTGGCGTAGACACAGATAGCCATGCAGAAAAGTACCTCCTTCCAATGTGAAGTATAGTGATGGATCTGTGGGGCTGTTTTTCTTCCAAAGGCCCTGGACAATTTATTTGGATACATAGTTTCACAGATTCCATCAAGTACCAGCAGAAATAAAACAAAACTTGACTGCCTCAGCCAGAAAGCTTAAACTGAGTCATAGTTCGGATCTTCCAGCAGGACAATGATCACCTCAAAGTACACCTCAAAGTCAACACAAAAATGGTTCACTGACCACAGAATTAAGGTTTTGCTATGGCTATCCCATTCCTCTGACCTAAACCCCATAGAAAACCTGTGGTGTGAGCTGAAGGAGAGTCCACAATGCAGACCTTGAAATCTGAAGGATCTGGAAAGGTTCTGCATGGAGGCATGGTCCCAGATCCTTTGCCATGTGTTCTTCAGTCTCACTAAGCATTATAGGCAAGAGCTGTTATTTTTGCCAAGTATTAAATGAAGGGGTTCCAATAATTGAGGCATACACAGATTAGTGCTTTTAATCATTGTACTTCAAATAAAAGTTAGATTTTTGTTAATATTTTCAAGGAAAGATCAAATGAATAAGCAATAAAGAATGTTTTACAGCCTGTTTTGCTCATGTTTACCAGGGGTGCAAATATTTGTGGCAGGACCTGTTTGTGTGTATGTATGTGTATAGTTACTTCGCAAGTTCTCTACTATCTCGTGAGTTTATCTTCCATCTTACCAAAACGTCATTTGTGTCTTATTAGTTAATGTGTCTATAATTTACTCTACCTAGTATCTTTTTGTCTTTTGTCCTGTGTGGTCATTTTCGCCTGGCCTCAACTCTGTTGACCTCTTTTCATTTAACAGATCATCAAGCATCTCCTTAAAGTCTGTTTCTGCTTCTCTCTGTCATTGCCATAATGGTTGTCTTAGTGGCCTCTTGCTTTTGTGTGTGTGTGTGTGTGTGTGTGTGTGTGTGTGTGTGTGTGTGTGTGTTTTAGTGTTTTAAACTCATTGACATATGTGTCCCTTTAGTTCTGTCTCATTTATATCCTAGTGCTGTATTGTGAGCCATATTTGTCTCCATAACATTTAGGCTCCAGAAACATCTCTGACCCGACCTGGTAGTTCACCATAGTTAGGGAAAGAAGGGTGGAAAGAGCAAGAAAGAGAGAAAGAATGAGAGAGAGAACAGGATGACTGTGCCTTATGTGTGTGTTTGTGTACTGCGTTTCGTAACTCAGACACAGAACAGAACACACTGACAAACTACAAGCACATTTCATGCTACACATTTTGTGATCTTATGATTTGATACATAGCTTGAGTGGTTTTTATAAATCTCTCTCTCTCTGTTTTCTCTCCTTCTCTGTCTCTCTCCCTATATCCCTCCCCTAACCCCTTGTTAGAAACCACACAGAGAGCAAACCGCACAAGTGCCCCCACTGCTCCAAATCGTTTGCCAACTCCAGCTACCTGTCCCAGCACATCCGCATCCACAGCGGGGCCAAGCCGTACACCTGCTCCTACTGCCAGAAAACCTTCAGACAGCTCAGTCACTTACAGCAACACCACAGGTAATGGCCAGGGACAGCTAGATTTAACATCACCACATCTTGCAGTGCTCCACTCCATCTGTATTCCCTCTTTCTCCATATTTTATGGTTATAGCTAGTTTTTTTTTTTGCCACTGATGCTCAGTCAGAAAGTACTAATGGAACTTTTCTGATGAATGGCCTAAAGTTCATTACTGTTTTATTTTCTAGGATCCACACTGGTGATCGGCCATACAAGTGTTCTCATCCTGGTTGTGAGAAAGCCTTCACTCAGCTCTCCAACCTCCAGGTAACTTCTTTTTTTTCTTGTCTTTTTTTTTCTTTCTTTATCAAACTGCTCCAGTCCTTATGAGTCACAGCACTGTAGAGTTTTGCAATGAACATCATTAAACACACTTGAACTTATAAGTTAATTAACAAGGCCTTTTGTAAGTTGAATTCAGTGTTTCAGAGGGACAACTCTTAATCTCTGCAAACTGTAGTGTGCCAGGAACAGGATTCGACACTTTTGATGTAGTATTATGTAAGATTTTGAGGTCAAGGGGAGCACAAAAAGCACAGTTTCTATGAAATCTACAAGTGCAACTTGGAATCCAGAATCAGAGTTTAAATCCCAGCAGTTGCACAGCCGTCCTGACAAGGAATTAGTGGCTCAAAGATCAAGGTGGTAATTTTTTTATTTTATTTTATTTTTTTTTAAACAGTCTCATCGCAGACAGCACAACAAGGACAAGCCGTATAAGTGCCACAACTGTAATCGTGGTTACACGGATGCAGCTAGTTTGGAGGTTCATCTGTCTACACACACAGTCAAACATGCCAAACTCTTCTCTTGCGGCCTCTGCAACCGATCATATACCTCTGTAAGACCTTTTTCTTGTTATGTCTTGCATTAGTTACATGTGTTGTTTTATACAACTTGTGAATCATAGCTAGACGGCAAGTGTAGAAGTTGTCTTTTAATCTTTTGACCCTTTATCTTTATCTAAGTGGAGCTCTTATAGATGCCTTTTTTGTTGTGAAGTTGGGCCAGGCAGTATAATGATAAACCCATGAAAGTTGCACCAACTTGACAGAGGTCTAGGTGGTAGGTTAACTGTATTATCTTGCAGAATGTTACGTATGTAGTGGATTTGTAGCTGATGTGACAATAATTGAGGGAAAAATGAACATTGTTAATTACTTTGGTAGCATTCATACAGTCAGTAGATCATAACATAGGATTAAATAAGGATTAAATAAGTGGTGCAAGCAAGAAGGGTGCATTGGCATTGCATTTATTAATCAATAATAGATTATTGTCTCAAAGCATCGCTAGTACTTGTCATAAATGTGTTTCCTGGTTTCTCCCTGGGCTTTCCCAGCCATACAGTTTCTTAAATGTATTAGCAATGTATTAGCAAGAACACACAGAATAGGAAAATAAATTATCCATTGCCATTGCAAATTATCATCTCCATGTCATAAAGTGGTAATGTTTGCAGACTACCTAATGTTTCTACATCATTTGATTTAAAACCAAAGTGACTTTAAATTACAGACAGGCTTCCTGATTTGAGCTAACTTAATTAAAATTATACTGTGTCGAGAGAATAGCTGTGATGCGCTGCTGGCAGAGAGATAGACTGTAACCTTAAATTAAACTTTTTGCACTCCTTCAATTAAGAGTTAGCATGCAGCTTCAAAAAATGTATTCACAAAATAGAATTTTTAAAATTAATGTTCATACGATAAATGAAAAATCTGTGCAGAGTTACATTTTTCAAATACTAATACTTGTGTAGATCTCTTTCCATGTGCAGTTTTTTTCTTGAACTAGACTGCCGGCCAGGCATGTAATAACATTAGACGGCTGTGGCAGTTGTATAAAGTCAGTATGGTTAAGTATAATATCCAAACACTTCTGCAAGTTTTGCATGTTTTATAATTTTTGTTATTAACCTGGGATCACTAATCCTGTCTGTTGTCCTATTCTAGGGTTTTGTTGGAAAAATTCTGGATATGTTTGTTAAACCTCTGATAACCAGAGCAGTCTATACCATGCTATGCTAACCCTTACAGCAGTTGTTCATCAATATCTGAAAGAAAACTGTTTTTAAGTTTATTAATCCATAAACTATCATAGACATTAACTGTAATGAATGCAAGCTAATTAACTAAACGGTCAGGTTTGCTTGCATCAGTGCACATTGTGCTTCATAGTTATTTGCAGGATGTTCAGATTAAAATTAATTCATTTTCTATGCATTTCCTTTGGTTAATATCTTGGCCATCTGTTTTGTCTGCTGCCATCTTTTCTCCATAGGAGACGTATTTAATGAAACACATGCGGAAACACAACCCTGATCCCCTGACTGTAGCGGCTGCCGTAGCCGCACAGCAGGCCCAGCAGGGTCAGAATCCAGCTCAGGCCCCAGGTAGCGGGGGTGGTCGGGGCAGGGGCCGAGGCAGGAGTACTGGAGCTGCTGCGGCTGCTGCTGCAGCTGGAACAGGGGCCCAGGCACAGAACCAGCCCAATCCCAACCCACCAAGCAGTTACCCTGTCACAGAGGGAGTTCCCTGCCCCTTTGACCTGCACCAGTACAAGACTGTATCAGCTGGAGAGATCCAGTACAAGCCGGTCAGCGTGGCCGACTTATCAGCCCACAAAGACCTTTGCCTCACGGTCTCCACCTCTGCCATCCAAGTGGAGCACATGAACTCATAAAGGAGCAAGGAGAAACAGAAAGGGAGAGTGAGTCAGGGATGGTGAACTATGTATTAAAAAATGAAATGAGAAAAATGAGAGAGAAAACACTGCCTTGGGATGGGAGAACAAACAGAAGCTAAAGCCTGTATATAAACAGAATGAGGCACAATGAGAGAAAAGAGAGACTGGGAGATGAAAGGAGTAGAACATAACAGTCATTCCATGTCAAACCAGCTGAAGAAAAGTTTTCACCCAGATCACAGAGCTTCTTTGGAGCTGCTGCAAATAAAGATAAAAGTGATGTTGAAGTCACTGGAATGTTAATTAGTGAAAATATTTATTGGATGTAAAGAAAAAAGTTTCATTTATTACTACCAAAGTTGGCCATTTTGTTTTCAGAAGTTATTTGACTTTCACTAAAGTACCATAGCTTGACAATAGTTTGGTCAGTGCATAGAAATGTTAAAAAGTCAAAATAACTAAAAACCAGCAGACAGTACCTTGAATTTTTACGCTTATTTAAACAGCATATGGTTTAATTTTCTTATTACTGAAACATTTGTAAGTCTCTGTCATCATTTCCTTTTATTTCTTGTATCTGTTCCTATTTCTGTTTCTGAATTAGTGTTATCATACAAGGTCAGTCTAGCTCTGTCAGGTCTTGTTCATTGGTATAGATATTTTAATAAAAAAATTAATCTTTATATTTAACATCTATTTTAGTTTTAAACGTTTCAGTAATAGGGAAATGCTACAATGTATAGTTTGAAATTGTTGAATTTATGGAATGATTTGCAGGTTTTAGGTGTTCCTTGATTCTTCTTCTTTGCATTCAATGAATGTTTTCACAGAAAAAATGAAAAATGTCGAAACAGTGCTGTTGTCAGCACATTATCTTCTAATGTAGTGGCTCTCAAGATTTGCGACAGATGTCCCAGTGTCCCTGTGTTTTTGAAACTACACATGAACTGTCTGTCTTGATCTGCACAGCAGTGTTCCAGCAAAGGTCTCAGGCATTCATAACGTCATTTGGTCCATCTTTTCCCCAATAACCTCATATTTGTGCTTTTATTCCCTGTTTTTAAATGCCAGTAAATGCACACAACTCAATGTTTCACCTCAACCTTTAGGCAATTATAAGTAAAGTTTAAGTAGAGTATGAGTAAAATTCTCAGTAGTACCTGCTTAATTATTGAATCTCATTGCAGATCAGTAGAATGGATTTGGAGACTGGACTTCGCCAAGGTTTGAGAAAGGTACCAAACTGATATAATGTTATATCCTTAATTAGAAATGGGGAATTTTCCCTGTAACAAAAAGATACAATATCCAATATCTAGTCACTGTATATCCAAGGCAGTGTCTTTATAAGGCCACTTCATAAGGTAACGTGTGCCTAGCTGTTTATGTTGTCTGAATGTTTTGCCAGTAAAAGATGCCGTTATAGCTTGCGTCCATAAAAACAATGATGTTATGACTGCTTTTATGAGCCATTATGTCTCCTTGAGATCTGTTCTGATGCTGATGAGGGGGGCCAGTGACAGAGTTCAAGTACAAGTGTTATCTGTTTGTTACTACCAGTTATGATCTGAGAGAAAGAACGTTCTAGACTGCACTAAGTAACATGGAGGAAGGCAAAATATTGTTTGAGATACAGCACTTAAATGAAACGTATACTTTGTTTTTCATAATTTACATTTTAGTCATGTATCATATTTATGTATTTTTCTATTGTCTGTCACAATTGTGTGTGTTTGTGAATGTGTGTATCAGAGAATATGTGAAGAGATGGTTGAAAGAGCATGTCAGTGGGGGGGGGGAGCTAGGCGAGTTAATGTGTGAAAATACCAGAACTTGTCCAGTGTTCTTTTTTTTTCCCTTTTTTGTCATTGAGTGTAGTCATTACGTATTCCCTCTCCAGAAAACCTTTTGAGGGAGAGAGAGAGTGAACTAATGGTGCAGATTTTGTTACCAGGTACTATTTAGTAGTGTGTTTTTTAACTTTTAATACCAACTATTACTGATTGTTGCTTTTAGTTATGCAATTATCATAATTATCCTTTATTAACGATTGGAAATTACTGTACATACACATAGAGAAGACTTTTTTCATTTAAAGAAAAGGGAAGGAAAGTCTCTCTGCTCCTGTTAAAATGCAATTTAAAAGAAAAAGTATTAAAAAGTAACATTAGAGAACAGAGTACCGAATGATAACGTATTTCTGAGCCATCCAATCACAGACATTTGTACTGCGCTTCCGATTGCAGTAAGCAGACTGTTGATTGGCTGGATCTTCCATGTGTAATCCTTGTTGTATCTCATTACGTGTCTTTGGAAAATAATACAGTTCTCAATATTAATTAATGTCTCCTACTACTCTTGTTAACTACTCTTTATGCTGACTTTGCTGTATAAACCATGCTCATTCATCTAAATAACTGTTTCTCCTTATATGAACAATAAAAAAAAGAAGAGACATTGCATTGGTCATTGAAGACTAGTGCTGTCAGTTTATGGTTAGCACTTAAAGGCAACTGGAAATGTAATTTCTTATGTGATCTCAGTATCCCTGAGATCATAATCAGTTTAGTCCCTTTTACTTGCCTTAAGAAAACAGATTACTGACAATCTCGAGATGTATTCTCATTTTATTATTATATAATTCAGGTATGTAGTGATATACAGTGATAACCAGCCCTCCTCCTGAAGATCTACTTTACAGCACAGTTTAGTTCATGTTCATGTAACTTGCCCCAACCAAAAAACGTACTTGAGTGGAAGTATGTAAAAGTAAAAAGTAAATCCCTTAAAAGATAAATTAAAAGTTTTCTTTACTATGGGGTGTGTTGCAAAGGGTCTAAGGGGCAGTAAAACTAATTAGCATAGTTGTGCACACTTGCATCTTACAATGTTATGAATTTAGTTGGATGTTTCAGTAAAAACAAATTCAAGTACATGGGAACTACAAAAGAAAAATCTCATGGTCTTTAGTATTTGTTATGAGTGCTTTTAAGGTCTAAATGAAAGTGTAAGGGTTAAAAAGTCTGTAATTGAGTACAAGTACTCCAGTAATTCTGAGGCGGCTTAAACAAGTTAGGGTTAAGTTCATGCAAGGAATGATTTGGGTTAGTATAGGCATGGACATGGAAAGTAGTTCCAGAATAAAGAGAAAAATATACTGTAAACTATTATTTTGTTAAAATATATTACACATACACTGCAGTATGGATCAACCAAGATATCAGTATTTATCATGTTTATTTGTGATTTATATATATTTATAACACTCAGTGAAATGGATATATTCAGCACACAATTTTTATCATAGGCTAACATGGATGACTATGCTGCACTTCTATAATGGTGCTTCAAGTGCATTTATTGATTAGGGAGAAACATGTGTTTTATATTTACTTAGACAGCTGAATGTGCTTGGAGGAGAACGCTAACTGCCAGTTCTGTTACGTCAGCTAAAAGAAGCTTCCGCTGGCTAGCACTGCGCTGAGTGATGGGGGGAGAGGGAGGGCCATCCTACACACCAAAGGAGAGCAAGGCCAATTGTGCTCTCTCGGGGTCCCGGCCACAGATGGCTGTAGCATCAGCGGGGATCGAGCTCGCAATCTCTTGATGATAGGGCCAACGTTAGTAATAATTTGCTTGCTAATCATCTGATGTAAAACCTAGCAACAACAAAACACCTACTTCAGATTCAGCAAAATGACAACCATATAGCGGAATATTTATGCTTGCTTGTTGCAAAGTTTACAGCAGCCAGCTCCTGAAAAATTTGGCAATTCCCAAAGTTCATACTTGCAGTTTCATGTACTTGTGTGCATGTTCATCTGTAATGAGAATAAAATGGTTAATAATGAAAAAAAGGCTAAATAAACCAATAAGACATTTACACTAGGTCAAACTGTCTTCTGGTGGGCATTTAAAAATCTCTAGTAGCCTATGTGGATGCATACATTGTCAGCTCAGAGCTTTTTCAGAAAAACAATTTTTCATCTTTTTTATTTCCACCCAAAAATATCATTCACATTTGCTTTTAACATTCTGTATCATTTAAATGATTTGGTTATGAGCAATTAAATAAGTTAAATATTTATCTATAAGCAACACTGCATTTACGTGCACTTCATAATCCTGTCGTAACAGCATACACTGATTTCCTAGATTTCTAGGAGTAACGCCTAGAAAACTGATAGAGAGAGCTGGATTTTAGCTCAGTAATCAACTTGTTGGCGCATGTATATTCTTACTCTGATTTCCTTCGTTTTCTCAGTTCGCACATGTGCGAACACAAGACCACAGTACTGGAAAAAGCAAGTAGCGTTTAACATAGCACCTGCAAGATGGCAACAAAACACTTTTGGAGCAACGCTTAAAACAACTACATGCTTCACAAAATGACGAATTTAAATATTCTTCATCTTCTAGATGATATCATATTTTCTGTGAACGTGACTCAAGGTTTGTGATGTGAAGTGGAATGATGAAGATTTTTATGTTACGTTTACATCACGTGTTATCCTAGCTGGTTGCAAAGCAGAAATCCAAATACTGCCTGACTCATGAAGACGCGGTGATTCCCCATTATCTGATAACTGAAGTGCATGTAAACGCACTGAAATGGATAGTGTAACAAGTGTCACTTTTTTTACATCACTTGAAAGATCACTGCAGTTAGGATTTATTTTTCTTCTAGAATTGTTTTTTTTTCTTTTTTTTAGAATAATGTTTGTTTGTTTTTTTTTTTAAATCTAACTTATGCAATATTAGTTGCTAGCAGCCCATAACAGTCAAATCTGTCATGCAACACTCAGCATTTTTCTAGTTATCCGTTGTTTTACATGATTGTTTGCAAGAATTTAAAACATGGCTTAATGAAGTTGCATCATAATAACATGGTTTCTTTAAAAATAACTTAGTAGAATTAGTCTTTTTTTGTGTTTTTAGTATTTAAGGATCAAGTAATCATATAACTACATAATTTCATTCCAAATATTAACATTAAATAAAATTAATTTCATATGACTTCTTCCTTTTTTTCTACTGGCATACAATGTTGCCTCAAAGCAACATACTCCAAAAGGATGCCGAATACATTTTTTTTGTTTTGTTTTCAATGTTAATATTTAGGATTATTTCATGCAAGAAAACCTGACATATTTTGCTTTCATAATGTGGGCAGTAGAGGGTTAACATTTTGAGAATGTCCGTATACTTATGGCTTGCGCACTTCTAATGACTTCAAAAATAAGTCAAGCTAGTGTACACTTAAGCAAAACCACTAACTGCAAGTGTGCACTTTGGGGCAACCCAATAATTTAATTTATATTGGGCTTCCAAATCAAGTGTAAATTATTTAAAACCATTTGATCAATTAATTATCAATTAATTTCTGAAGTGTAAAAGAAAGTATTGCTAACAAGCACACAGTTGTTTATATAAAAATACATAAAATACTGGCCCATGACAAATAGCTTGACTAGACATCCTGTCTTTGTATTTTTTTAGTTATGAAATCACTACTAAGAACACTTTGCAAAAACTGGCATTGGAACTGGTACAATTACTAATATAAGAGACATAAGAGAGATGTGCCATATTCAGATAATTAGGTACCAAAAATTCTGTATTATTTACCTTTGAATACAAGCGTCATGCAACAGAAGTCTTATTGTTAAGGGGTATCAAGATATATGATACAATCACAATTACAAATTTAAGGACAAATATCGATACAAGGCAATAAGGTAACAGTATGAGCTTATACAGATAGATACAGATAGACTCATGATTGTGAAGAAACAGCATCTTGGTAACTTTGATTAAAGGCTTCATACTTTGGATTTGGTCACTAAACTGCAACTTCCTTAAATAGCTGTTTCACTACTTACACTGCACTGGCATGTTACAATTTACTGAACATTTTGGGCTCAGCAGCAAGGCAAGTTAACAGGCAGTGATGGAGAAGAAAGATATGACAAGTAAGATGAAATAAAGAGGGGAATAACAGGACTGAACACACGATGTGGTAATAGAGAGACATTAGGAAAGACAAAAATTAAGAGGAAAAGATTGACAAATGCGGATCTGAAGGCTGAAGGTGTCAACACAGTGTCGGCGTTTAGCCAGTTCGGGCCACCTGCAGAATAAAGAACATGAGGTTTGATTATGCTCATTTAAATTGCTTACCAACGCAGAGTAGGTGTATAGGATTTGTTTTCCACTCAGTTCTAATGAGTCACTCTCCTTTTACTCACCACCATATTTTAAACCACCACAATGCTCAAGTAGGTTATAAATGTTCTGTGTGCATGTGTTGCATTTTATTCAAGTATTCTCACCTGAGAGATGTTGACTCCTGTCAATTTTTCAATGGTCTCCGGAAGCCTGGTCATGATATCCAGTACTTCACCAGTCAACTTGGCCGCACCCACTTCTGAGCCACCACTTGAAACCATGGTAACCTTATTGGCAGCTGACAGAGGCTTGCTGATCTCCTCTGCCACCTAGAGGACACATTAGATAACAAAGATAACACATTATGAATGTGAAAGCCCAGTGAGTCAATTTTACTATATCCAAATTTAAGACTTTAGATTTTGAGACTTTCAAATGTACACTGGTACCATTGGGAATTGTTTTATTTTCTAGTTTTCTGTTCTTTTTTCTTGTTTTAGTTGATATTCATTGGTAAGCAGTGTTAATGCTAAAGTCTTCTCTTGAGAACTATGTTATCATGGTTTGAACAACAACAGCAAGTTGCCTTTTACAACACTTCCTAAGGACAGGAACAAAACACTCTGTTTACGATATCAAGTCTGTCCTTTTTACAACAGGATTCAAATCTCGGAGAACATCCACTCTGTTCTTTATGACTCTCTTGGGGGTTGGGAGATGTACGGTGTAAAGCTCTAGGTCCAAAAACTGTTCTTGAGACTAGGGTTTGTAGAAGAATGGACAGCACGCTCTCTTCAAATAAAGAACATCTTTTTTTTGTTAACCCTGTTCTCCTGACTCTCTTTCATGGAAAAGACAAAGATTTACAACAATGGTGACAAAGATGGGATTAAGTCAATATCTTTCTCTCACTGCAGCAAAATTGTATGCGAGACCTAAGAATCAGGAGCAATGTTTTATGGTTCTGAGCAAATGTGTAAAGGACCTTGATGGGTATGTTCAGGTGTTCAGACATTGGCACTTTTTTGTAAGAACAGAGCGACAACACTATCAGTGTCCTGCAAGCCAAAGTGGAATTGCTTGAAAAAGAGAAAGATGAATTGCTGAACCATACTAAGACAAGGGAAAAGAAAGTGAATCCCTCCCTTTAGAAAGAGCAGTCTTCTTCCAGTGACAATGAAGGCAGTTCTGATCAAGGTGGTCTTGATCTGACTGTTACAGAAACAGCTACAGTGGTAGTCAAAGGAGGAAAGTTGAAGACAGGGAAGTAAAAGTAACCATTAAGCATGAGCCTCTGAGCGCAGAGCAAATAAACTGCTTGGCAGAAGAATGCATTCAGAATGATAAAGAAAGTCAGTATACTTAGTTTTACTGCATGGGAGCTATTCTGATTGTGCAGCCATTGAGGATGTGATGAGCAGTAAATTTGGCATTTCTCAAAGAACTGATGTCGTGATTTCATAAGTGTGCCAAAGTCTTCCTCATGAAAAAAGTAGTTGGCAAGACAGAATTAAAGTAACGATACCTGCTGTGGGAGCATATTTATAGGCAATTACACAAGATCATGTGGAAAGCACTGTGAATCATCATAAACCACACACACAACCTAAGCTGCTCATCCTCCTGGGTTGCGGGGCTGAAGCCTATCCCACTGCTCACTGGACGGAAGGCAGGAAACATTAGCATCTCAAATTGGCCTGACAGCATGTCTTAGGAAAACCTGAGTACCTGGGGGAAACCCACGCAGACAACATGCAAATTCCACACAGAAAGGACCATGGTCACCCAGCCAGGACCCTTCTTGCTGTGAGACGACAGCATTACCCTCTGCCCCACTATGCCACCCCCAATCATAAAGGGTTTAGGGGTTTAAGGCTGCTGCACTGGGTTCTGTGTAACCTGGCGGTTTATGACTGTATGTCCTCTGAAAGACCATGGTGGCTATTGGTTCAGCTCATGTAGGTGCAATTACTGCCCAGGAAAGATTTAAAATTTATTTTGCTCTCACAGTTTATAAAGTTTTACAATTGCCTTTAAAAAAGTTTGGATCTTTATTCCTTATCATTGATAATTTCAATAATGTTAGTTAGTTACAAACTGGTCTAATGTTTCCCCTGTTTCCCCTAGCTGTTAATGTCTGTGGTAAAACCATAATGAGCAAATAACCTTAACAGTTGAGACTATGTTTAAACATAACTGGAGTCTGTTACAGATGTTTGGTTTTGTTTGTGAAACATAGGTTCATGCTCTGGGTGATGCTGTACTCTCTCCCTTATTGTAACTGTCATATCAAAAACTCCAAAAAACATTTGAAAAGGCCAACTTCTTATATTGTGAACATTTCATGATAAATAGGCAAATAAAAATCATCCAAAATTACTTGACTAAAATATCTTTACATTAATAGACAGTACTGTGAAAAAGTTATAGTCCACAAGTGATTTATTCTATTTCCAGTCAAACTGGAAGCAAATACAAAATATTTATTTTTCAGCATCAGGAAAAAAAGTAGAAAACATATGTTAATCAGCAATTTATACAAACACCTGAACAACTAAATACCATCAGCTTCTACGTGTGTACAAATTTTCTCTGTTTTTGTCCTTTTCTGGTCTCTGTAATGACATCTTGACCACTACACATCCTTTCAGACTTACAGTGCTTGTCTTTCACAATTTTTCAGATCTTTTTCTTCTATCTCTCAAAGATGAAAGTACTGTCTGATTATAACAGTTTTGATGGGCTACCAGGCCTTGCATGGTTGTTAAGAGTCTATTTTCTCTCCATCTTTTAATCATTTTTACTACAGTTTTGGAAACTCCTGTGTACTTATTTTCCTTTGACTTTCCTCCATGTTTATGCAGATGCTATTTAAAGTTATATCTCATCTCCTCAGGAATATCTCCTGTAAAATTAATAACTTGTACTTAATGACCATTTTGACATAACTTTCATTGCAAATTAAATACATTAATAGTAGACCTTTTTCCTGTAGGTTTTGTTACTACAGCATCGATTTGCACACATACACACAGTCTTACCTGTGGCAGTTTTTCCAATAGCATATCCACCATGGCTCCCTCCTTATACTGCTGGAAGGCTTCAGCCTTCTTTGCCATCTGCTCTGCCTCGGCACGCCCTTTAGCCTCCACAGCAAATGCCTCAGCCTCTCCTCTCACCTGAAGGGAGAAACTTGTAACTCACTGTATTTATTTAATACAAGATATCACAAATGAACATGCATGCAGTACATGTCAATTATACATACTATACTACTATATTTTAAATATACCATAAATGCTGTATTTTGATGTAGTGAAACCAATACCATGAAATTTAAATCAAGACTAAGTTTAATACTTGTCTGGAACACCAGCCTTGAGACTTTTAATCTTTGTTTCTAAGTGATGCTGGCCAGCTGAGTGTAGCTTTAAAAGGCTACTGTTTACTCACTCTAATGGACTCTGCCTCAGCCTCTGCCTCCATGATGAGCTGAAGACTGTATTTGTCATAAAAAAAGAGAGACACAGGAGAATGAGAGAGCGCACAAAAAAATAATAAAACAGCTGCCATCACTTTTTGTGGTGCTCTTGGTGTTACTGACCATTACTGAAATCTAAGTAGTTATTGGTCACCTAAAGACCGTAGCTACTTAGACTTACCGTTCGGCTTCTGCCAGCTTCTCCAGGCGGTATCTCTCAGCCTCGGCTGGTTTCTTGACCTTGGCCTCCAGCTCCTTCTCTCTGCGTGTGATCTCCTGCTCCTGAAGGGTGATCTGCTGGGTACGCTCCACCACCTGCACTTGCATTTTCTCTTCCTCAATACGCTGCTTTGTCTTAGCCACCTAGAACAAACAACAGAAAGTAGTTGAAGAGATGCATTAGTTTGTGCAAAAGGCCAGCCAAGAATTGTTTAAACCTATTTATCTGAACAGTAAACACTATATAACATTAAAATAAATACAAATAAACATAAATACAGTATAATGTAATAGGATTTTTGTTGTTGTTTTTGAAAAAGTTTTAATATCTTGGGTTACTAATAAAGAAGAGCATAGGTTTTGTTCTTGGTGCATTCCAGTCACTGCACAGATTTGTAAAATTCCATCAGCAGCATACCTGGTTTACTTTAATAAAGAACTGATTAAATTAACTAGGTAGTTGATGGCAACTGTAAATACTGGACATCCTTGAGGAGAGGTTTGGAAATGGTTAAGCTAACACAGACACCCACCAAATCACAATTTTTTGATTATTTGTACTCATTCTAATGTTCTTGTTTTTTTTCAAAAAAAAAAATTCTTACTGCCTATATAAATAAGACTTTTAGACAGTGCACAGTACATATGGGGCCAGTTTCCCAGACCCAGATTAAGCCTAAACCTAGACTACAAAGATGCTAATGTTTTTCTAGCAATAACTAATAACATTTAAACAAAAGCTTCAAACATTTTGCCTTGTTGGTCATCCCTGCTACAGTAACCAGTATAGACCAGCATAGCTGATCACAAGCAAAAGCAGCACATGCTGTGTTTTGGATACTGACATGCTCGTCAACCAGCATTACTATGCTGAGTGACCCGCTATACCAGCACCAGACCAGCATGGAACACATGAGAAAGTTCATATGGCTTCTTAATCGACAGGTGAATTCTTCAAATTCACACTTCAAATGTCATAGTTACACCCTGGGCTATTTCCAGGTTATTAGTCACTTAAATAATCAGAACTACAGCACTGAACTTAGCTATT
Organism: Colossoma macropomum; assembly: GCF_904425465.1. NCBI lineage: Eukaryota > Metazoa > Chordata > Actinopteri > Characiformes > Serrasalmidae > Colossoma > Colossoma macropomum. The sequence continues at coordinate 34,696,249 of NW_023494787.1, forward strand.
CAATTCTGGGGAGAAAAGATCTGTTTCTGATATTTTTCCCCAATGCAAGATTTAACTTCAATCACTGCATTATGTATCCTATTTGTTACAGAAGACTTAGCCGTAAACCATGGACTTAGTGAATGTGATTAGGATACAAACAGACATGCTAGCCCAAGGACACACTATGTTACCGCAGGAACAATGAGAGCAAGGACAACATGGTTGGCAACTGCAACAACAGCTGGAGCCAGACCATGCCACTCTAAACAGGATACCAAGCAAGGACTTAGAAAAGAATACTCAGAGACGAAGCAAAGGTGAAAAGTGGCCTTTTAATTGCACAAAACTTAAAACAAAACGCCACACTAGAACTGAAAGTAACAACTACATTTCAATGAGCTTCTAACAACTCTAAGGGTTCTCTCTCTCTTTCTTTGGTTCTCTACCATTAGCCCTCCTCCTGTGTGCTACAGAAAGAGTTGTTCTATAAACTGTACATACTCCTTCCCTGAGTTGCCTGAGATAAAAGCAGCATCAGAAAATGGACAAGGCAATTAACGGAATTCAGCAGCACCAGTCATCTTATGGACATTTGTCCATGTTGATCACTGCTAAGCCTCCTTATCCTCTGGCATCAGTCACCACTGTTCCTCATTCTGCTTCTTGTGTCTTAAAGGCAGTCATCAATTTTTGGTGGATATTTACTGAAGCTAACTGTTTTGAAACTCAGTCAAACAAGTACAGCCCCTTCCCTCCAAACATCAACCCTAAACATATGCGCAAACACAACCTGGCTCAGCCACAGAGACCAGATGCCAAAATGTGAGGAGAAATCCAGTGGCATAAATGGCTTTTCACACTCTTGCATTTTCTACTTCAGGAGCTCAGATTCCAACAATGCTTTCTGTGTCTCAGGTGTACCCATCTTTCTCAGACAGTTTATGCCCAATTACAGCAGCTTTAGTCTTGCTGGCCAACCAGTTCCTGGCTCCTGCAGCCTTCATCATTTACCTAGCTTCCAACATGTCTTCCTGACCTCTGATGTGATCTTTCTGGTTGCTGTGTTTTGCTTTCCATGAACAAAGCCTCTGTTGCCTTCTCATGAATTTAGCCTGTGGTGAGTTTCTAAACATTACCTCACAGGTCCCTGGCTCACTGATCATTGCCCCTCAGACTCTGGGTTCTTCCCAGTCTCCCCAGAGGTTCTAGTGTTTCCCATATTTTCAACAACCTAGTCAGCCTGTGTTCACTGGCTAAGTATGGCTACATGTACCCGAAGTCCCATTGTGAACTTCGACCAGGATTATTGGGGGAAAACACTATTACACATATGCGCATATTTGCTATATCCCTTGGCTCCTAAGCAGGGTATGGCATTAGTTGGAACCTAACCAATTCTTTTTCATTGTGAGTGTGTACATGTGATTTCTCAAGTGTATTTTTTCCCTTTTGTTCTACTTGATGTAGTATTTACCTGAAGCTGGTAAGCCATTTCAGATTCTGCTTTTTTTGTGTTGACCTCAATGTCATAGGCAGCTTTCTTCAGCTCAAAGTCTCTCTGAGCCTTAGCCATCTGTATCTCATTCATGTACTGAGCAGACACCTTCTCCTGCAATGCATGAGCCTCCTACAGAAAGTTACGCATGGAAAAAAGAAGGAGAGTTTGAAGGTTTAGGGCAGTTTCAGGCTAGATTTACACAAACTTTTACTGAGTAGCTACCATTGCTAACACTGCTTGTAGAGAGTAGGCTAGCAACATTTATGAAAGCTCAGAAACAATGTCTGTCCAATGGCATTAACCCAGTGGGGCAACTGAATATTTAACTATCCACTGAGCATAAGGAGCAGGTATTATTTGTGATGCATTGTTTCCAAAAGTACACAGCTATGTCTTCTAATTAGTAAAACAGAAGAACTATTTTACGGTGCACCCATTGCTGACACAGGTGCTCACACTTGCACACATATAGCTTGTGAAATCTCCACAGAAAACTCCCTTTTAATACCCTTGATATTAGAAGAAACATGGGTTGAACAGGTGTCTGAAAACCTTTCAAAATAAATTGCGTATGTAGTGAGGGAGTACTACAATGCAGGCCAATAAATGGCTCAACCAAGAACAAAGGAAAGGCTTTACAAGCGATTAAAAATGGGAGAAAAGAGAGAGAGGCTGAATTGTCTCACCCTGATAACAGCGTCTCTTTTGTTTAAAGCCTCTCCAATACGGGCATCCTTCTGCACCTGAGCTGTACGAGCTTTTCCCAGAGAGTGCAGGTAATCCTGACAGAGGAGAGAATAAACAGTCAAAAAACTGCAATATTTACTTGAAAAGCTACATGTAACGTAAAGATATGTGTACACACCTGATCATCGTGAACGTCTTTGAGCGTGTAGCTGACCACACTGATGCCCATGTTGACAAGGTCAGACGAGGCCACCTTGAACACTTGCTCGGAAAACTTCTTACGATCTTTATAGATTTCCTTCAGAGCAGATACATGCCAGAGGTGACTTCAGTTTCTTAGATCGTTTTTCTTACAGATTTCAGTGGGCTAAAGGACAATCAACAGTAACTGATACTTTATAAAAATTTGTGTTTCCTACCTCCACAGTCAAATGGGCAATGATAGCTCGCTGATGGCCCTCCAGAGTTTCCAGGGCGATCTGTGCAATCTCTGCTTCAGATTTCCCCATGAACATCTGACATGCTGCTGCTAACATCTGCTTATTTTGCCCTTGAATCTTCATCTGGGGAAAAAACAACACTGTGGTTAACAACATTACAGTTGATGTCACTTTATAAAAATGGTAAAGGAAAATATTTTACGTTAGCAGCAACACAGTTTAATGGTTTACTGTCACATGTAGGCAGAAATAGGTATCATTGCTGATATACTGTATTTGAAATATGTTTCCAAAAGATGAAAGTGTTTTGCAATTTTTTTTGAGTCTGGAAAAAATAAAAAAGCATGTATTTTGACCCATGGCCCATTTCTTATTCAGGTGATTTTAGACCTACTAATCTCTTGTCGCGGTATAAGAATATTTTTGCATTTTCAAAATACAAAACTGTGTATTTTATGTGGATATACAGTGACATCCAAAAGTCTGATATCACTTGGAAAATATAGGATTATTTTCATTCAATCCTGCAAATAAACAACAGAAAGATTTAGAATTGTGAAAAGTTTTAAGTAAAACAAGTAAAAGGATGAAAAGTTGTTTAAGATTCTGTATTATTTCTAGTTCACTACTCAAATTTACGCCTGTTTGTGACACTGATCATGTTAAGGCCTTTGTACAAAAAGTTCCGATTTTTTTAGCCTTATTCCTTCCCTTGAAATTTGTGTTCAAATGACTTTCAGGTGGATTTGATCTACTCATCAAAGGCAGCTCCAGTGCATGCTATCATTCTATACCAATCTACAGAAATTCTTAAATTCATGTTAAAGGTGCAACAGAATGCTTTTATGAATGTATGTAAGCTACATCATCATACTATTTAATTATCTATGCTAGTTACTTGGAGCTTGCTAGTAGCTAACATTACCTATACTAGCCACCTGCTTTCAATCTCTGCAGGTTGTGACTGGGGTTGTGATACTAATAAAGTTGGAGCTGCCCTTCTCTTCAGTGTCAAACGCTGCTCAATTCTATCCACCTGCTTTCAATCTCGACAACAGCACAAATTAAGTAAAGGTTTTTTAGCTCACTACAAAACCTTCAATTTAAGATGATCTACCTTCAACTGTCAAAAAGTGGATAAAATCGCACAGTATGGCTAGCTACATGCAGGTTGTGATTGGGGTTGTGATACTAATAAAGTTGGAGCTGCCCTTCTCTTCAGTGTCAAACGCTGCTCAATATTATCCAAGGTTTGAGAAACTTTCTGGAGTGAATCATGCAGAGCAAACTAATGACTTTGAAGTAAAGTTGTCCAGGATCTTGTTAAAGATGTGGGAGCTGAAGTTGGCTTCCTATTCACGAGCTTCTTAATTGAATGTTCTGTTCCACCTTAAATGCTGCAATTTGTACAGGTGCCAGAATGTAACTGTAACACCACTTAAGGTGAATAGGAAGGGTATGAAAAGTGTATGAAAAGTGCTGACATCCCTTCCAAACCTGGACATTTCTGTCCATAGTCTGCCATTTTCATTGGTGTTGCTCTGTTGTTGGGCTAGAACAAGGGCTGGTATATGTAAATTGTGGAGGAGTAAATATCAATGCGTTAAAACTGTTATGTAACAGTTTAGGATTTTGGAATTGGCCCATCTTACCACCCTCTTTTACAAATGCAGGATTTGCATTTGAAAAAGGAAACAAAACTGTTTGAGATTCATGCCATGTCAGGTCCATGTACCAAACTCCCTTTTCAACTATGCCAATGTAAGTACAGTTTCCATTCTATGGCACCTTTAAAATTTCTAAGATTCTACTGTTAACTCAGACTGTTATGCAGATTAAAAAATAAGTGGTTTCAGACTTTTGGTCCCGAGTGTACTTTTGGTAAAGTACTTCATAGTTCATTTTCATACATTATGGTTGGGGCATTTTGTATTTTAGATACAGTATCCCTGCACGTAGAAAGAGAAAAAAGACACCTGAGCAATGCCAGTAACAGAGATAGGCACTCCATGACGCGTGTAGACTTTGTCACTCTTCACATTCAGAGTTAAAGTGTTGAGAGAGATCCTGAGAAAGAATACAAATGAATGAACTGTCTCGTTTAAAATACACAAAACACACAAAAAGACGGCTAATACCTCTGGATCTGTTGGATACAGGGAAATACAAACACTCTGCCTCCAGATATCATCAGTGGAGGAGAGCGGCAGAATCCTAAAAGGAAAAGAATATGAAAGCACATATCTCCGCAAATTAATCTGAAGATATTCTTAACAGCCACGTAATAGTATGCAAAGTAATAACATATATCTCTATGAACTGTATTTCTCTGATACAAAAACACATATATAACATAATATTTGCTAATAATTTGCATTTGTCATCACCTGATACCACCATAGCCTCATTTGGACCACAAGTGTAGAACATCTTCACACTTAGAGAAGAAAAAGAAAAATCCATTAAAGCAGTGGTTCAGTCAAAAATCAAATATATATCTTTTTCCACTTCTTCCAAATGTTCCAAAAATTGCTACAAGGCTAATGTAGCTAACACATAATGCAAGCTTAGAGTTACCAATTAACCTTGTGCAAACTACATGCCTTAATCATCACACACTTGCCTCAAACTGTGTAAAGCTGTTAAGTAATCTCAAATAGAATCACTTACGTTGTTCTTGATACTGTATAACACTAAAAAATAGCTAAACGTACATTGTACACCATAAAACAATAGAAATAGGCTTTCTTAAAGCCTGAATACTGACCATTTCTACAGACTGTATTTATCATACAGTGTCTTTAAATACAACAGCTTGTTTTGAATTCATTGTCATTAATTATTGAAAATCAAAGTATTCATATATATTTGGTTTTTTGGCCTACAATAGTTTAGCCCTGCCCATTCATAAAGAAATTATAAATTGTGTTGTTATAAGGAGTGTTGTTTTTTGAATGAAGCCTTATACATGGCATGGGCTTAGAAGAGATGTCATTTCCATATACCAGTATAAAAAAAGGGTGTTTAACGCTAAGGCATAAAGAGAGATAGGAAAATGATAATGTAAAATGATTTACAACCCTATTTCCAAAAAAGGTTTGGTCGCTGTGCAAAATGTAAATAGAAACAAATTGTTTTAACCCTATATTTAATTGAAAAAAATATAAAGTCATCACAGCAAATGGTAAAACAGATTTTTTTTGAAAAATATATGCCCATTTTGAATTTGATGCCAGCAACACAATTAAAAAAAAGTTTGAACAGGGATATGTTTCCCACTGTGTTACATCAACACTTCTTTTAACAACACTCTGTAAGCATTTGGGAACTGAGAAGACCAATAGCTGTAGTTTTGAAAGTGAAATGCTTTCCCATTCTAGCTTGATAGAGTATTTCAGCTGCTCAACAATTCAGTCATATTTTTCATTTCATAACGTGCCAAATGTTTTGAGTGACAGGTCTGGACTGCAGGCAAGCCAGTTTAGCACCTGGACTCTTTTACTAAGGAGCCATGCTGTTGTAATATGTGCAAATTGTGGTTTGGCATTTTCTTGCTGAAATAAGGAAGGCCTTACCTGAAAAAGACTGAATAGCAGTATATGTTGCTCCAATACCTATATATAGTTCAGCATTAATGGTGCCTTTTGAACTAATGCAACCCAATCATCATGGAAGCTGGCTTTCGTCGCTGATAACAAGCCGGATGGTCCCTTTCCTCTTTAGAGGACACAGCATCCATTATTTCCAAAAAGAATTTAAATTTTTGATTTTTCAGACCATAGGATACTTTTCCACTTTGCCTCAGTCCATCATAAATGACCTTGGGCCCAAAGAAGATGGCAGTGTTTCTGGATCCTGTTTATATATGGTTTCTTCTTTGCATGGTAGAGTTTTAACTTGCATTTGTGGATGCAGCAACATACTTTGTTTACAGGCAATTGTTTTCAGACGTGTCCCTGAGCCCATGCAGTGATTTCCACTAAAGAATTGTTTCTGCTTTTAATGCAGTGCCTCTGAGGGCCCAAAAATCACGACCATTCAATATTGGTTTTCGGCCTTGTCCCTTGCATACATTTTATACCCATTATTTTACACCCAATAAATGAATGAACCACATAGATGTAAGACATTTTTCTAAAATAATCTAATGTAACGCTAAAAACAATATATCATATTTATAACAATGACAACAACAACTATAATAAAACTATATACTTGACGCCCCTTGTGGCTCAGGTGTCCTAAGCAATTTCTACCACTTATAGCAAGAAATCGAATTGAGGGACTGATCAGAAACTGATCAGGTTTTCCCAGAGCCTGCCCTATATGCTGCACAGGGCCCTGCAAATTATGCAAGGCAAGTTTATTTATACAGCACCTTTCATGACAGTTGTTTTTTTTAGCATTACATAACTTTACTAGTCTTTTCTTGCCCCTGTCCCAACTTTTTTTGAAACGTTTTGCTGGCATCAAATTCAAAATTGGCAATTTTTCAAAAAACAATAACATTTTTTAGTTTCAACATTTGAAATGGTGTTTTTGAACCATTTTCACACATTCATTAAATATAAGGTTTAAATGACTCACTAATCATTGCATTCTGTTTTTTATTTAGTCATCAAAAGTGGACCTGAGAAAAAAACATAAAAATATGGACTGTTTAATGCTTCCCTGCTCCCAACTGTTTAGCCAGTTAATCTCTAATTAGCAAGCTATTCCTGATTTCATCTGATTCAATTGGGTGTGTTAGAGCAGGAGAAACACTGACTATGCAGGGGCAGTGGTACTCCAGGACCAGGACAGAAAACCACTGTGTTAAATCCCACTTTAATCACTTATTTAGGCTACTGGTTTCTCAAATATTACTTAAAAATACAAAAATAATTTTTAAAAATATCATGTTCAGTTGAGCATCTGGCAAATTTTAGACCATGTTTAGAATATATCAAATAAATTACATTTTGATGGACTTCCTAAAATAGTAGGTACAGCATATTTACTACTTGTCTAAAGACTACTATGCCATAGCATCAAATCCATCAAATTAATTTTGACTGAGCAAGTTGTTTATCACAGACAGTAACCTTGGTAATCAGTTAACATCATTCAGTCACATTCATGGAAATGCACTCGCTGCATTCTACTGACGCACGCCGTTATCTTTACGTGCCCTAGTCATTACTAAACTAGCATCGCCTATACATGCAGATTGTGCCCGGCATTAATATCTGGGAACATTTCAATCTCACGCTGGCTTAATATCACGCCATTTTCATGAGCTTAAACAGACGAATAACAAAAAATGCGTTTTGCGCAGTAACAGCCCTCTTAATAAGACAACTGAATCTACACTACACGATATCCTGTTCCAGCTAACGCATGGAAAATCACGCCCAGTAGACTATCGCATTCTGAGTGGTTTCAATATTACACGATATTAAAATAGCCTGACTTTGCGTGATATGTACTAGCCTACACTTGAAAAAAACTACAGCTAAATGTATTTCTTTAAAGCGAGGTATAGCCTGGGGAGTGAACAACATGAACCCAATGTTTACATTTTTTAACGCGTCACAGCGACGTGTCTTTCAGACTTAAGTAACCCAAGAAAAACGGAATCTGCTCACCGAGAGCTGAAATATCCGAAATATCTTCCTCGAATAAATGTTATAAAGACGGTTCTTCAACAGAATGGCAGTTTTCCCTGCTTTATCAGGTCGATGTGCAGTAGTCGGGGTCCTGTAAATCTAAATGACTGGTGGGTAGGCCTATCTATCGTTTCTTTTAGTCTGATCTGAGACCAGTCTTGTAGCTTCTGTTATGCTGGTTAATCTTAGGATTTGAACTGGACGCTGGTCCTGGATTACAGTTTAAACGGACCTTGCTATCTGGGGCGGGATAATGGCGTTTTCCTGGCAACACCACACCCCTCCCATCAAACGGCCGCCATCAGATGGCGGTGAAATGTAATATAGCGGTTCGTTTAGAAGGCTACAGTGTACAAAAATAATTGAAATAGAAAGATGGGAGGGATGTCACGCACGTAGTTTGGCAATGCACAACCAGATTCATCCTCAAGAAGTCTTTCTTTCGGACCTCTTTCCGAAGTGGCTTTCTTTTTGAAACAGGACGGCATCGAACGAGCACGACATTAACGATTATTTGATTTAAGATTGCTGAAAATAAGAAAACCTGCATGCATGCGGACTGTCAATGGTATGGTTTACGCATTACCCGCCCTGACCTCCCTGGGGCCCTAAGCAACATTCTACAAAGGGGCCCTTCTACCTGACCCGTGATCCTTGTAAACTAACTATCTGCAATTGCCACACAGTCACACCTGACACCCCAGTGCTCCCACCTTTCTCCATCCTTTGAAACAGTTTGCTCTATCTGTTGGAATAAGTGGACCCATGCAGAATATAATCTTTTTTATTCTTATATAAAAAACAATATTTATCAATCAATCAGTATTTGCTCCTCTACTGACAAACTTAAGCATAGCACGGGAAAAATTATAGATAGTACTGTTATTAGTTTTATCAGGGCTGCATCTGGGCTATTCAAGCTGGCACCACCAAATTTCCTTTTAAACATTTTCACAAACAAAATACTATTTATACTCTGCCTTGGCTGAATACGTGATGGTTATTATTTACTGAGAGATGTGCATCCTTCCTGTTGTCCAATATGCAAAGGAATCAACATTTTAAATTCAATATTTAATACATAGTCAATATCAATCCACTGCTCTCCGTTTTGCATTATTCCAGATTTGTAATTAAACATTGACTGAGATATTAGATAATTATTGTCTTGTTTCTAAATGATGTGCGCCTATGAGGAGTTTGCCATCACACCCATGTTGTCTGGACTGGTTTGGTCTCCACAGAGGCTGCTGCTGCTGCAAGTTTCATTTTGTGCATGCGTGACACGGTTAAACACCGCTGGTGTTCATCAAATGTAGCATATCATTTTGTATTTGTTAAATGTTACTTTTATTTGCTTACATCAAACTTGGAGAGATGAAGTTCACTTCATCCTCTCATTGTAGGTGTAAATAATAAGCAGCTTTGAGGCCCCTTTTTACATAGATGGCACAAAACCAAGCTTCAGACCCACAAAGAAATCTTCGATAGGCTGCATGACTACAACACAGAAATATGCAAAGCTAGACAATCTTTCTTCTCCTGCATTATCATCAATAATATTAACAAAAGAAAAATACTCTTCGCTGTGGTTGACAGACTAATAAAATCACCTATGGTCCCTGAATTTGTATCAACTGAGAGATGATTAATAATGAAATTTTTGATCAATACATTGAGTCATCTCAAATCATCTACTTGCAGTCTTGACACATTACCAACCCAATTTTACAGAATGTCTTTCACTCAGCAGTGGATATACTTCAGACAGTAAACACCTTACTCATGTCGGGCCATCTTCCTAACAAATGAAAGACTGAATTTGTGAAGCCATTCTTAAAAAAGGAAAATCTAGAAGCAACTCTATTGAGTAATTACAGACTGATCTCAAATCTACCTTTGATTGGAAAAATCATTGAGAAAATCATCTTCAAGCAACTTACTTGCTTTTTTTTATCCTTAATCAACTGTTTGGACAAATTTTAGTCTGGATTTTATCTTAATCATAGTACCAAGACTGATCTAATTAAGATTATTGATGATATTTGTTTAAAAACAGACTCTGGAAAAATATCTGTTCTATTACTGCTTGATCTAAGCACTGTGTAGGAGCTACATTGATGTGGTTTATTATTGAAAATGTGATGCAATGATTTAGATCTGACACTGGGTGGCGAGGGCGAGCACAGGTGCATATATGGTGGTACCATAGAAGCATAGGTTAGCACCAGGGGTACCACACAGGTTTTTACCAGCAGTTAAGAAGAAATGCAATGGAAACCTTGTTTCTTGCTCAAACTGTGGAATAAACCTTGTAAATGACAATAAACCTCTGGACATTTTTTCAGTTTCTGCGTAAGCCTATGGTCTACGGTGCTCCAAGTGGTTTTGGTATGCAAGTTTGCCACGACTAACAAAAATAAAAACCTGTTGCCCAAAGTGAAGACCTTCTTTTTAGAACAAAGGATATCGCTGGATTGTACAGACTGATGCACAAAAAGGCCTTTGATAGTGAATTTTTTGCCTTTTTTGTCTTTTTGAACCTCGAAAGAAGAGGTAGCAACAGCAACGAGGAAAGCCAAAACCGGCCAAACAAACCAGAAGCGACAAACCCTGCCAGACAAGCGTCAAGGCTCACTTGAGAACACCGGTAGGTCTAAGTGTTGACCGAAACGTTGAAAGTGAAGTTGTTGGAAATTGTCAACATCATTGGTGATGATGTTCAGCCTGAGGACCGTGTCTCAAGAGGAACAATTAAAAAGAGAAAAAGAGCAACTAGCTCTGGAAACACATATGGCTGCTATGATGGCAAAAATCAGTGTGCTTGAAAATGGAGCATCACGAAATGGTTCAAGAGTATCAGATGGTGTGCAATCGTATTTTGAAAAAGCAAAAGGTGCAACCTTGGTCAGTTCTCAACCTGCAAAGCTCAATCCTAATGCAACTGCCTATGTACCTATGCAATGGATAAGACACAAAAGGTTGCTGATGGAGATGTTGCAAGTGTTCTTCCTCCAGTTGTTCATCCAAAAGATAGAACCACAACATCTGGAATGCAATCTAAAGTTCAAATTCAAACTACTCATTCAATGTATCCTGTACAAGGAACAACTTCTGTACAACCACAAGTCTTGAGTCATGGTGGACAAACTGAAATTGCATGTTAATATAATGCAAAAGCAAAATGAAATGACTTCCCTGCTGGTTCAACAGACTTTGTCATCTGCACTTCCACCAAGAGAAATATCAATTTATAACAGAGATCCAATACATTACCAAGCCTTCATTAAAGCATTTGAAAATGGGATAGAAAAAAGGACAACTGACTTAACTGACTGCTTGTACTTTCAGGGTCAACCAAAAGAAATTGTGCAGAATTGCCAACATCTTCCTCCACATCAAGGCTATGAAAGAGCAAAGAATCTTTTAAAAGAACATTTTAGAAATTAATTGAAAATTGCTTCAGCATATGTGGACAAGGCACTAAATTGGACACCTATTAAAGGTGAAGATACTGCAGCTTTGGAAGCTTTTTCCCTCTTTCTTAGAGGGCGTTGCAATAGGTTTGAACAGGTGCAGAACAGGTTTCATATATGAAAGAGTTGGATTTACCAACAAATATGAGAAGCATGGTTTTAAAATTGCCTTATAAATTAAGAGAAAAGTGGAGGACCACGGCTTATGAGCTTCAACAGCATTGTGGTCAGAGAGCGCTATTTTCTGACCTGGTGTGCTTCATTGAAAAACAAGTGAAGATACTCACTGATCCACTGTTTGGTAATATTCTTAATGATCAACCAATGTTGAATAAAGGCTTAGTTGCAAACCAGACAAAGAAAAAGAGACCCAAGAGAAGCAGCTACGCTACAACTGTTGCCACTATAAAAGAAAGGGCAATTACAGGCCAAACAGACAAAATATTAAAATGTGCATCATCCACATCTCAACATCATTGTTTGTTTTGCAATGGAAGCAACCATACCCTCAAGATGTGCTCACAGTTTTAAGAGTAGAAATCATAGGGACAAGATGGACTTTATTAAGGCAACTGGAATTTGCTTTGGCTGCTTGAGAGTGGGCCACACAAGCAAAGACTGTAAGAGTCGTTTGGATTGCAGCGTGTGCAACCAAAAGCATCCTGGAGTCCTTCATATCGAAAGACATGACAAAGGAGTATCCCAGAAACCCACAGATCAATTTGAGAAGTCCTCTAAGAGTGTGGTTGTTGCATCACCACAAACATGTGGCCATACTGGGGCCGGTCATGAAGAAGATTGTGTCTTCTCCATTGTTCCATTGTTAAAGTGAAAAGTCAGAAATCTAGTCAAGTCAAGTCAAGTCAAGTCAAGTCAGCTTTATTGTCAATACTACAATATGTACAGGACATATAGAGTATTGAAATTGCATTACTCTCAGACCCCATGTGTAGCAATAACATTAAATAGACAGTAAACAGTAAAAGTGTGAATTTAAATAGACACTAAAAAACACTAAACACTAATCGTAAAAATAAATACTAATTGTAGAAAAATAGAATAATAAAAAATAATATAAATATAGAAGGTCCTGAAATTAACACTAAAGTGACATAAGGCACATACAGATTAAGGTCTGTGGGTATCTCCACTGCAGCACCGTTGATGGTCAGAGGAGCATGCTGGGTGCACGTTCTCCTGAAGTCCACAACAATCTCCTTCGTCTTCTCAATGTTCAGCTGGAGATTGTTGTGTCTACACCACAAAGCCAGGTGGCTCACCTCGCTCCTGTAGTTTGTCTCATCGTTGTTGCTGATGAGACCCACCACAGTCGTGTCGTCCGCGAACTTGATGTAGAGGTTGGAGCTGTGCAACGGTGTGCATTCGTGGGACATCAGAGTGAATAGGAGGGGGCTCAGTACACATCCTTGGGGGGCCCCCATGTTCAGTGTGATGGTGCGGGATGTGTTGTTGCCAGCCCGTACTGCCTGTGGTCTCCCAGTCAGGAAGTCTAACAGCCAGTTGCGCAGTGAAGTGTTCAGCCCCAGCCTGTCCAGTTTGAGAATGAGCTGCTGGGGATGATGGTGTTAAATGCAGAGCTGAAATCTATGAATAGCATTCTGACATAAGAGTCTTTTTTGTCCAGATGTGTGAGGGCTGAGTGGAGGGCGGTGGAGATGGCATCATCAACCGAGCGATTAGGCTGATATGCAAACTGGAAGGGGTCCAGGGAGCGGGGTGGGACAGACTTGATGTTTGGCATTACCAGCCGTTCGAAGCACTTCATGAGGATGGGAGTGAGTGCAACTAGACGGTAGTCATTAAAACAGGAGGGTGACGCTTTCTTCGGGACAGGGATAATGGTGGTGGCTTTCAGGCATGTGGGGACAACAGCCTGACTCAGCGGATGTTAAAGATATCTGTAAAGACATCTGTGAGCTCCCCAGCACAGACCCTCAGCACATGACTGGGTATGTTGTCAGGACCAGGAGCTTTCCGAACGTTGATCCTGCTGAATGATCTCCTCACACTGACTGGGCACAGCGTCAGCACCTGGTCTCTGGGGGGGTGGGATCTTGTGTGCAGGCATGTTGTCTGTCTCAAACCGGGCGAAGAAGTTGTTAAGATCATTCTAATAATGTTTTGTGAGGGAATTAGGTAGGGCTAGTTTGTTTAGGTTTAACAGTAAGCAGGATGGTGTATCAGTCAGGACACAGGAAAGAACCTGAGGAGATGTAATTCCTTCTTTAACTATATTGGGTTCCAGCAGTATTTAATGATACAGCTTGACATGTACCCATGGAACAAGGTGATATGCACCCAAAATTGTCTTAGCCTTTTATACAAATAACATAGTTCAAACATATGCCTTTTTAGATCCTGGCAGCCCAGCAACATTTTGCACAGAGAATTTTGTGAAAATTCTAAACTTACAAGGAAAAAGAACTAGTATTCTGCTGCGAACCATGAATCAAGAAAAGTCAGTGGACAGTTGTGTGATATCAGGTCTGGAGGTTTCTTCAATGGATTGTGATCAGTTTATTCCATTGCCTGAGGTATATATGCAAAAGGTTATGCCTGTGTCTAAACATAATATTCCTAAACAGGAAGATGTTGACCAGTGATCATATTTGAAGGACATCAAACTTCCAAACATTGATTCTGACATTGATTTACTATAAGGTCATGGAACCATGGGAGATAATTAACAGCCAAGGTGAGGGTCCCTATGCAATAAGAACTAAAATAGGATGGGCTCTCAATGGTCCTCTTCAAGTCAGTAAAGACTGTAAATGTAAGAAGAATGACTGTGTTGCAACTATCAATCGCATTTCCATTGAAAAGTTGGAAGATTTGATGGTCAAGGAGTATAACCATGACTTTAATGACAAATGCTCAGAAACCACTTCCATGTCAAGAGAAGAAGTGAAGTTTATGAACATCATGACCAATTCGGCTGTGTTGAAAGGTGGACATTATTGTATTGACTTGCCTTTTAGACAAGAGGATCCTGTCATTCCAAACAATCGCCTAATTGCAGAACAGTGTCTTTTAAGTCTGAAGAAGAAATTTGGAAAAAATGAAAAGTTTTGTAATGACTATGCACTTGTTCTTAATGACATGGTTGAGCAAAGATATGTAGAGAGAGTGCCTGCTGATCAGCTGTGTCCACGTGAAGGAAACGTTTGGTACATTCCTCACCACGCTGTATGTCATCCAAAAAATTATGTGAATGATTGTCTTAAGTCTGTCTCTTCGGGAAAGGAATGCAGTGCAGATGATTAAGAACTTAACTGCTTTGTGCAAAAGAGAAGGATTCCATCTGTCCAAATGGGCAAGCAACAATCGCTCAGTGCTAATGTCCGTTCCAAAGAAGAACAGACCAGAGGGACTAAAAGAGCTGGGTATATACACTGAAATACGAGGAACAACTGAGGTTCAGCAATGGATGTATGTTAACACCAAAATTAATCTAGCCGATGATGCCTCAAGAGGAATGAAAGCCGATGACTTTTTAAACTGTAGATGGATACAGGGGCCGGGATTTCTATATTTGTCAGAAGAGGAATGGCCCAGGCTTGAACCAAGTCCCAAGGTAATCTCTAACAATGATCCAGAGGTAAAGAGGAATTTCTAGTGAACTTAACTGTTGAGGACCGGAAAAATTATACTAGCTTGTTTCTCTGTTATTTTTCATCTTGGGAAAAAATGAAAGCTGCTGTTGCTTGGATGCTGACGTTTAAACAAGTCCTCTTAATTTTATGACAAAAAAGAAGAGAACTTCAGACCATCAGTGAAAACACTGGAGAGCAGAATTTTGAAGCAGAAAGAATGATGCAACATTTCAAGGCATCACTCATTGGCAATGAATTGAGTCCAGAGGATATGGCAAAGGCAGAAAAGACAATTATTTGCTTTGTTCAGAATCAGAGATTTCCAAGAGAGATGGCATGATTGACAACTGGTGCCACATATGTTAGCAAAGAAAGTCAGCTGTACAGACTAGATCCAGTTTTGGATGATGGACTTTTGCGAGTAGGAGAACGTCTGAGTAAGTCAGCATTGCCAGAAGAAGCAAAACATCCTGTGATCCTTTCAAAGGATCTTCATGTATCAACGCTTCTGTTACGTCATATTCATCAAAGACTGGGACATGCAGGAAGAAATCAAATGCTCAGTCACCTTAGAAAAGATACTGGATAATAAGTGCAAATGCAGCTGCTAGGAAAATCATATCAGATTGTGTCATATACAAATGTCAGCGCGGAAAGATTGCTGATCAAAAAATGGCAGATTTGCCAAAGGAAAGAGTTCTTCCCAATGAACCACCGTTCACCCATGTGGGATTGGATTATTTTGGACCTTTTGAAGTTAAGAGGGAGGAGTCTGTGCAAAAGATATGGAGTCATTTTACCAGCAGTTAAGAAGAAATGCAATAGAAACCTTGTTGCTTGCTCAAACTGTGGAATAAACCTTGTAAACGACAATAAACCTCTGGACATTTTTTCAGTTGCTGCGTAAGCCTGTGGTCTAAAGTGGTTTTGGTATGCAAGTTTGCCACCACTAACACGCTGCCTTTGATACCATTGACCAAAAAATACTCATAGACAGGCTTGAGAGCTGGATTGGACTCTCAGGAACTGTCCTAAAATGGTTCAGTTCACACCTGCAAGGAGTAGACTACTAGGTTCAAATAGAAAATAATGTTTTTGAGAGAGTGCCACTGACGTGTGTTGTCCCCCAGGGTTCAGTTATTGGGCAGCTCTTATTACATTTATACATGCTTCCTCTTGGCCAAATACCACAACAGTACGGGCTATCTTACCACGGCTATGCAGATGATAATCAGGTTTACTTGGCCCGCTCCCCAAATAACTATGGTCCCATTGACTCACTTTGTAAGTGCCTTGAGCACATCACTAACTGGATGGGACAAAAGATAGAACAGATCTAGATTTGTTTTACTGCCTATCTAGATTTGAGAGAAAAATCTAAAGAACTAGCATATAACCTTGATGTCCTCATGGACTAATGATCTCAGTTTTAGTAGTCATCTCAAAGCAGTTACTAAATCAGCATTTTGTCACCTTAAGAACATCAACAAGATTAGAGATTTTCTGATTAAGCCAGACATGGAGAAACTCTTAAACTTTTATTTCTAGCAGGATTGATTATTGTAATGGTCTCCTAACTGGACGCCCAAAAACGACAAACAGTTTTAGTTGATACAAAATGCAGTTGCCAGAGTTAAAAGAAGGGAACACATCAACCCCATTCTTAAATCCTAACACTGGGTACCAGTAAGTTACAGAAGAGACTTTAAGGTACTACTACTGGTCTATAATCACTTAATGGTGTAGGACCAGCATATTAATCGGATATGCTGCAGCAATATGAGCTGAGCAGAACTCTGAGATCATTAGCAACTAGTCAGTCAGACAGTTGACAGAGAGGATTAGAAGAACCCTGACACTAGACACTTAAATCCGGGCTGAAAACGCTCCTATTCGAGTAGGCTTTCAACTCAGTTTAAAACACTGTTAGCTCTACTGCACTTCTCTGCTGTAACGGCACTAAACCTGAAAATTGAAATATTTTTAATCTTGTTTTAATCATGTTTTAATTTCTATTCTCCCTTATTTCATGTTAGTTTTTAAATGTTAATTTGCATTATCTTTGTATTTTCTCATTCGTAAAGCACTTTGAATGACAGCAGTGTATGAAAGGAGCTATATAAACAATAATTGTTATTATTATTATTATGTATTATTTATAGCTTTATCTTAGATTATTTTAGAAAAATGTCATATCTATGCGGTTCATTTATTTATATTTTTATGTAGACAATTAATGAGTGAAGAGTCTATTTCCCACTTTTTTAGTAATTGTTATTTTCCTGATTAATATGAATGAAGAAATAAACCTTTTCCACTCTTGCATGCCAAGTAAAGGACAGGGGTGGGAGAAGGGGCCCCCAAGTAGGATGTTGCTTATTGCCCCCAAATTTTCAGAAACAGCATTGTTCCATCCACTTTTATCTTACTGACTTTTTAACTTTGTTCTTCTCTCTGCTTTCTTCTCTCTTCTCTGTCTCTCACTCTCACTCTCTCTGTGCCAACTTACTTCACTGATAAACCTGACTGTTATTTTTAGTGAATTTTCCATGTAGTCGCACATTTTGACATCCTGCCCCAGATTACTGTAATACCTGGTTAGCGATTCATATTACAGTTGCCAAATTTGAGAACCAGCTACACTGACACAGACATGCCTGACATATTTTTAACAGCCTTCTCTTCTCTCCCAGCTTTAGCAGAACACATGACGCAGGGGAGCTAATTTTTAATTAAAGGATATGGACACAGAGGTATTAGGTGAAGTTATTAAATGTGATTTAGAAAAATGTTCTATTAGCTAAATCACGTCGCTCACTCACTCACACACTCACTCTCTCACTCACCCATTCATTCACTCACTCATTAATTTGCTTATTTACTCACCTCTCTATTTCCTGATCCCTCTTCCTCTCTCTGCCTGCTGATTCAACAGCAAATTACACTGTAAAAAAAATTCTGTAAATTTTACAGTAAATTACTGGAAGCACAGATGCCAGTACAGTTCTGAAAATTAACAGTGGATATACTGTAAATTTAATTTACAGCTTGATACTGTATTATTTTATTACAGTAAAATTATTGTATTTCCTTGACTACTGTACATTTTACAGTAATCTACTGATGTCACGCCTGCTAGAGACTTGTCTGATGTAACAGACTACATTTCCCAGGAGAACCTGGGAGGTCACGTGACGACAGACTTCCCAATGGAGTCGGCATCCCTTGTGGACCACATTACCCAGCAGCCAAGTGAAGATCATGTGACTAGTGATGATCGACCTCGCACCTATCAGCGTTCACAGTCACCTGAATACTGAGTGTTTTCACCTGTGTGTTTCAGTCATATGACCAATGTAGTTTAGTATTTTAGCCCGGGCTTTAGCGTAGGACCTTTGCAAGGTATTGTTTCTCTTGTGAACTTACTGAGCGTTTTCTTTGGTTTGCCTACTCTGTTTTTGACCCCGATCTCGTTTGTTTCTGACTACATTTTTGCCTGCTCCTTTTGTGCTTTTGCTTGTTTTTGGGATTTGTGATTTGGACCTTTTTGCCTGCCTTTTGTCTCGCCCCTTGGACTTGTTTGCTTGTGGTAATGATCACTTGTGTGATCATTTATTGCTTTTTGGTTTTGACCCCTGCCTGTACCTCGACTACGACTTTGACCATTGTTAATAAAGCCTGTGCTCTTACTTTTATCCGCACGCATCTGAACCTTGCTGCCTGGTTACAACTGATGGCATACACCAGTACAGTACTGGAAATTTACAGTAGCTGAACTGTAACTTCTTTTATTCACTGATTTTTACTGTATTATTTTATTACAGCATTTGTTTTCCTACTGTGAATTTTACAGTAATTTACTGGCATCACAGATGCCAGCACAATACTGTAAATTTACAGTTTCTAATTTAAATTTACATTGTGCTACAGTATAACCTTATTACAGTATAATTACTGCATTGGCTTGCCTTTTACAGCACTTTACTGTCTGGGTATTATTGTAATCTTACATAATCTAGTAATTTTAAGAGGCTGTTACTGTATACATATTTTAAGGCAAATTACTGGCACCAAGATATGACATTACTCAAAAACTCCAACTTCACAGTTGTGCTTTATTTATTTAAATCATGTATCTACAGTGATACATATTTAAAGGCTTTGGATCTGGAATAATAATATCAAAAAACAGAAAACAACTGAGACAAAAAAAAAAAAACTGAAAAAACTGAGCTCAACAATAGCCCACTCACACTAACAATATGGGCAATAGCAACTGAAAATTCCTTCTTTGATTTTCATACAGGTCTGTCCTGTCCTCATTGGAGCCTGAAAATAATAGACAAGAATACACAATAATAAAAAAAATCTTTTCTTGAATATCAAATAGTCCAAATCGTTTCAGTACAACTACATCGCCAGCACTTCTCTTAAACAGCATACCTTAATTTCAGTCTATTTAGGACAAAGTATAAATCACTAACCTATAGAAGTGAATAAAAACTTTTTACACCATGCATTTGAAGCACTTACAAACCACCTCAGGAGGAGGAGCACTGATCTAGAACCAGTTTTAGTGACAATGAGCATCATAAATAGAGGAATCATAATTTTGGTCCTCTAATTTACTAACTCTTCTGTAAAAAACAATCCTGCCAATATCACTGCCTATACTTTTATAGTTCACAGTGAGCTATACTCCTTTATACTGTCCTTTATGAAGTCTACTATTTTTCCTTATTGGTTATGCTCCTTTTTTAGTTATGCTTTGCTTTTCTGTGTTTACACTCCTCTTTTTGATTTATGCTCCTCACTTTTTTTTTAATTTACGCTCTGCATTGCTGTTTACGCTCCTCTGTTTTTGATGTTTTTATGCTCTGCTTTTCTGTGTTTATGCTCCTCTTTTTTCTGTGATGTGGGGGGTGGGGAAACAAGAGTGAGGTGTGCCCTGAGAAGAAGGCGTGTTGTGTACATTTCATATCATCAGCTGGAGCCAACTTCAAAGCCTGACAACACAACAGGGTTGAATGCTTATAGCAACCGAATGTATCAGTTAATTCATCTTAAATACAGTATATGGCCAAAGTTAGTGGACACCAGCTCATCCGCAGCAAACAAGTTGTTCATTCCATCTCAGGATAAAATGTTTCACTCCTGTGTCCCAGCCCCCTGGATTAGAAATGGGTCTAAACTAAAGCACAAAGAAAGGAGCACAAACAAAAAGGAGAGTAAAGTGAATAAATAAGTAGCAACAGGTACCTCAGATGAAGTCCCACTCAAATTCTGTAAGCTTCTTCATCAGGGAACAAACATGTGGATTGATGGCCAAAGCCTTTTTCTGAACTAGCTGCCCAGTTCTCTTGCGTATTACTTTGCCTCTGCCTGCCTTTGATCCTCTCTCTGGGTTGATCCTGAAGAAATTTCTGGAAAAAAGAAAGAAATAACATGCACTATTATCAACTAAAAATAAAAAAAACAGAACACCTTGGAGCTTATATATCATCACTGTCCAAAGAAAAGCATGTATCTCCATTTTTGTGGATTTTTAGCTTACTACATCAATTGAACATAGCAGCTGCCCTTCACATTCTGTGAACATTTCATGATGAATAGACCAATAGAAATGCTCTAAACTTACTTGGAATAAAATCTTTTTACATTGACTCCCATTGAAAGTTAAGAAGTTTTTTTCTTCTCTTATAAAATTACTATTTTGGACAGCGACTATATGCTTATTGATGTTACATTCAGTATTTACATGTTGACATGTAAATGATAACATCGAAGTAGACAGACAAAGTTTAGACCAGATATTCAATTGTTTTCAAGGAAGCAGCGATAAACAATTCTGCTGGCAGCCTTCTGCAGCAGTTAGCAAGACTGAGAGTTCAATTTTTCTAAATTTTGCTGCAGAAGTATAAATTTGAAGTTGATGTAAACAAAGCCAAAGTTTCTTAACAGTACATTATTATTCTGATTGTATCCATCCATTTTGTTGCTGGCCATCCTATTCCTTTTTTACTTTTAACTCTTCCAAGCCTAACTGTCTATTCTAGTAAACTGGTTGTTCTCATAATGTATCAAAAATAAGAGAGGTTATTTGGTATTTGAGAGAAATGTGAGGTTTCATTTGGTTGAAAATTTAATTCTTTGTTTTCTTTGTCATCTGAGGTTCACTAAAATTCGAAGGCATCAATATTCTTTCTGTCCCACTTTGTAAATGTCCAGCTTTTACGTCCATAACAACAGAGAAGACCTTAGTCTGGACAGATCTGATCTTTGAAAAGACAAATCATTACATTTCAGAGTCAGAGTCAGAATTTTCACAGTGGTAGTAACAGGAACCAGACAGCCAAAGCCTATAATCTTTCTTAAATTAACATCACCAAGGCGTATTACAAGAAATCATTACAAAATCATTTGACTTTCTGTAAAGCTTAATGATTTAATTATGCAGAAATTTTACTAAATCTGTAGAATTCCCATTTTTAAATGAGTTAACTTTTTGTTAACAAGTTGCTTTATGTGCAACACACACTAACACACCACCATCACGTCAGTGTCACTGCAGCACTGAGAATAACCCACCATCTAAATAATACCTGCTCTGTGGTGGTCCTGTGGGGGTCCTGACCATTGTATACAGAGCAACTGATGGACTACAGTCTGTAATTGTAGAACTACAAAGTGCTCCTTTATGGTGAGTGGAGCTGATAAAGTGGACAGTGAGGGCAGAAACAAGAGGGGTCATAATGTTATGGCTGATGAGTGTATATAGACATACTAGGTGTACAAATAAGTTTTGAAGTGTTTTTTTGTGTAATGCATTATTGTAATTCAAAATTCAAATATTCTCCTTATTATTCCTTTGTCATTTTATGGTAACTGTTGCATAGTATTAAATGACAATTGTCATTTTATTCAACAAAAAATAACCTAGAAATTTAGCGAGAAAGAATTTATTGGTCACTGCATTCGTTATGAGTTCCATCAAGGAAAAAGCGCTAGA
This sequence comes from Colossoma macropomum, assembly GCF_904425465.1. Taxonomy (NCBI): domain Eukaryota; kingdom Metazoa; phylum Chordata; class Actinopteri; order Characiformes; family Serrasalmidae; genus Colossoma; species Colossoma macropomum. The sequence continues at coordinate 34,718,603 of NW_023494787.1, forward strand.
AAAGCATGTGCATTGATTCATTCTGTTCTTGGGGATAATACTGTATCCAAAAGTACGTGTGAGTTTTGGTTTTGTTGATTTAAAGATGGTGATTGCAATGTTAGCGATCGTGAACATATAGTGTATTAATACTTAATTTTTAGGTTTTTTTTTTTAATAAAATGGCAACAGAGCAGGAGAATGTTTGAATTTTGAATTATAATTATACGTTACACAAAAACGCTTTAAAACTTATTTGTACACCTAGTAATTTGAATGGTAATTACCATATTTTTACCTTTGTATGAATTCAAGAGTACAGGCAGCACCCTCTTGATACTGGAGGTTAAAGTTGTAATAGCACACAAAGAGTGCTGCCAGTCCAGATGAAAATGTGGGCTGCACCCCTTCACACACCACCTGGCCTTCAATTCCAACCATCCATTTCTGTCCACTAAGCCTTTCACCTAAAAGCAACAAAATTGATTAATTCATTCATTAACTCAAACATAACTTCTTAGCATGTCCTTGCAAGATAATGAGTCTGCCATACCAAGAATGATCAACCGTGGGCTCTCTGCCAGGTCAAGGGTCCTTTCAATGTTAGCAGCACTAGCTGTCTCCTGCAAGATAAAAACACAATGCAAAAAAGCAGTGTCTGTAAACAAACTGAGTGGTGACCAGACATACAGCCTAGTTTTTAATGTGTAAAGAAATTCTTTATGCCAAAGAGTCTAGCCGCACTAAGGGATACAATAAACTAAAAATATTAAAACGGGAAGTTCACCTTATTTCACATTTGAGCACAATTTACCCATCTCTGCATGCTAACTAATTTGTCAATAAACAGAAAACATACATTTTATAAAATTAAAATCCTCCAAGTGTTGATAATATAACAATATACCAACCCACAACAACAAACACTCAGTCTCATGTACAGTCTTATATTGTAGATGCTTTTGGAAATCATCAGTCATCAAATCAATTTTGTGTACAGAGCTGGGCAAGTTGTGCTTGAAACAAAAAACGTAAACTACCCCTCTAAGTAACAGGTTCAGTTGTCAGGCTAAATTAAAGAAAAAACAACACTGGATATCAAATGGCTGTATAAAGATTATTTAACTTTATCCCAACTTAAAATGCATTAGGTACCTCTGTCTTAAGTATGAGGTCCTCTGTTTTTTCCTTAAAATGTGCCATGAGCAGTTCAATGATGAGAGCTGCAACCTCTTCTTCTCCATGTGTGCCAAGGACTTTCTTAACAACATCATTGGTTGCTTTGCTCTTGAAGTAGTCAATAATTAGTCTGCCTCTTTCCTCAACTGCTTGCTCCATTTTTCTGATGGGGACACCGGTAAGCAGCTCAAAATGTGAATATAAAGACTTCTGCACAAATAACAACGGCCACTGTGCTCGGAGATCTCTTATGGCAGGAGCTGGATCAGCATTAATTGTCCTACGCTGCAAGCAGTAGGTGCTCTTCAGGAGACTGTCGACTTCAGCTTTATCAGCAGCAGCTGAACCACACTCTGAATGAAGTTCAGCCATCCGTAGCCTCTTCTCTTCCATCCCTGCTTCTGTTTCCTCTGGGGGAATTTCTGGTTGCCACCGTAAACATCCGTAACTGTCCACTGGTCTTCTCTTGAGTGTAAGAGATTCATTATCTCACTTTGGAGCTCTGCGCTTTGCAAGGGTGTTGCCCCTGTTAACATGTTCTACACGAACCTTGAGTTGTGTCAACAGTGATTCATAACCACTTCCCATCATTGTCTTGCCATCATCCAAGGAGTCAGCAAAGCTTTTCGGGTACTGTTGAATAATACTGTGAGCAATTATCTTGCACTGAGACCTTGTGGGGTTAGCCTTTGACTTCCTCAGTTCATCCACAATAATCCGAATCATCTGGCGATGATCAGTATGACTGGGTCGTCTTTCTTTACCAGTGGCAGCTTGTAAGGAAGAGGGCATTTTCTCCCAAGGGATAACAAAGCTTTCAGGCCAGGTTATGGATGAAGATGTGGTTGAAGAACTTGAGCTTGGAGGAGATGAGCTGGTTATGACTGGACGAACTGGGGTGCTGCACTGTGGTACTAAGTATACAAACAAAAAAATTCAATTAAGAGTTCCTTCTTATAATGAGATATTGATAAACAAGAGGAATAATTCTATACAAAAAAACACTGTCCATTTAATGACATTTACATTCACTTAATGTACTATAACATACTATCAGCTCTACCTTGTTTCCAAACTGCGAGCAGCTTGCGGCACTGTATTGGCCGTACAAACTCCAAAATGTCCTCCTCTCTCACAAAAGCCAAATCGTCTGTACTTTCTTGTCCCTGGCCTATCAACTTTTCAACCATTCGGCAGAGGGTTCCTTCTGGAAGATTAGGGAGGACTGAGATGATAGCCTCCTTAATCAGTCTGGTCAATTCTGACATGTCTATAAGGAGAGATGGGAGTGATGCAAGACAATTACAGGTAAGCCACATAAGGTATAGCTGGACACAGGATAGTAATCCAACAGACTGCACTGACTTACACAAACGTATGGTTCCTGTTGAGCAATAACATAATGAACACCTTGATCGGTAAGACAATTTGTCTGATGCAGATCCACAAGAAAATTTACATCAGAATTGTTGTGAATTAATATCAACTCTATTTTTCCAACCACTAGACCCTGGTCATTTTGATTAAGAGCAACAAACATGTTCTTCTTATACTGTGTACCTTTCACAAACACCTCATATGTAGCTAAAGTGTTTCCCAGCTGGAAATGATCACCTACACAATCCTTGATTTTGTCACTGTAATCATTCGGGTAAAAGTTTGTCCCCCTTTCTGCAACAACTTCAGGTGGAAAGAAATTACCAGCGCTTAAATAAGCTTGCAGAAGCTGATGCCGGTCAGCTAAAGTAACACACAAGTTTTTGAAGTTGTGTAGTCTTCTGGCACACTGTTTAAAGTATGTGTGCTTACTCTCAAACCTTAACGTCCATAGGCGAGTGAGAGGCCCAAAGCGAGTAATTAGTTACGGATAATGGCAAAGGTAGTGATGCTTTGGCTTCAGTGGATGTTTAGGGAATGCTTTTGAACGAGAATCTATGTATTCACTTATCAAAACTGACAAATAAGCAATCTGCCCCATTGAGATGGCAGGAGCACAAATCATTTTTACAATTTGCCTAAGCTGAAGTACCAGTTGCCATACCTCATTTTCTGATGGATCTTTAATCATGTCACCAACTAACAGTGGAATAAGCCTAAGCAAACACCAGTTTTGGACAGCATGTCCACTGAGTTTCTCAGATCCTGCATGCACTTCATTCGGTTTGTCATTTGCATCGTTCCCAAAGTATTTAAAATGACTAATATGCTGGTTTAACATGGTGTATGTGAAGTGCTTCTCTGCCACTAAACGGCTGATGTATAAGGCAACATCAGAGGACACTACACCTTCAAAGAGATCATCCACCAATTTGCCAAACACTAGGTTCTGACCAAAGAATTTAATATCCTGCTCTTTACGTAATAGCACAAGCTGCATTTGATCTATGCTAGATCTATTATGGGGCAAAATGTCTCCAAGAGTCATATAAACAGCTAGAATCTTATGCTTTTTTTCCCCTGATTCAAGTGGATTGGCCACTTCAAAAGCATCTTGATACAGTATCAAGCTCAAAGAATCTGGATTAGCTTTCAAGTGGGAATTCTCTGTCATATTGCTCCCATCCCAAATATCCTGAAAAACATCTTTTATCTGCCTTTGGGAATGAGTTTTCTCATGCTGCTCTCTAACTGACACACAGTTAAAGAGTGACTCCAATGTATCTTTGACTGGAATATACCGAGCATAACATTCTTTACCCAAGTCGTTTTTTCCCGAGGTATACTGGCTTGGCTCAACATACCTGAAATTCTCCTTGAATATGGTCTTCCTCCTCTGGTCTGTCTTCAGCACTGTGTTGCACTGACTGAGCAGATCTTCTGATTTAAGAACATCAATGATTTTGTTAATCTCACATTCCAAAATTCCAACTTCACTCAACTTTTCAGACAATTTATGAAAAATATTTGACTGGCTTACATCATGAATATTCTGATAATCTTCAATAATTGTCTGAATGACTGAAGCTGGAAGTAACAACTTAGCTTGCAATTTGAGATAGAATAAAGCTAGATTGTTTAAAAAACAAAACTTCATCTGCCTTATCTGGCACAACATTTGACAGTTCTTCAGCAAAAATGTCATCATCAGTAATAATAGCCTCTAATTGTTCATTGTCAGCTTGAGATGAAGTAGATTTACAAGGGTTTGAAACATGCCTCTCTACTACAGCTTCAATCAGACTGTTCACTGAGCTTTTTTTGTGGTTTCTCGACAAATGTGAGGTAAATGTTGATATCACAGAGAATGTTTTGTTACACTGACTAAAAGGACAGGATACTACTTTGCCTTCTTTAATGTGACATTTCAAATGTAAAAACAGTTTGCATAAATCATCACACCTGAAAGGGCAAAAGTCAACATGGCAAAGCAATGTGTCCCTATTAATGAACTCAATGTTTCTGTTAGACTTCTCTCCAAACCGTCTTTTGTGGTCTCTATACAGGTGTGATTTTAGGGCGCGGAATTTTCTAAAGCCACGGCTACAGTCTGGAACACAACACTGAAAATTTGCATTTGGAACATGGCTATGAATTTTCATGTGCCGAGTGAAAGCCACTATGGCATCAAATGACTGAGGATAAAACTGACACTGAAGCATTGTCACAGAACTTAAAAAAACAAATAGAACTTTTTTTTTTTCTCTTAACAGAACTAATCTTAGTCCACACAATGCACTCAATATAAAAAAAACTGATGGCACTCTTTATCTATCCTCAAAATACAATTAGTGATAGAAGTCTACAAAAAATAAATTAATAGGAAAAACACTGTAGAAAAAAAGTTTTTAAACTCCTGATTTTAAACTACTGGTTCTGTTATTAAATGCACGTAGACAGAGACTAAATGTTCATTTGAACTGTTGTGATAAAGAAATGAGCTAATGTTAAACAATAAATGGAAAGGCAAATCTTAAAGACGTTATATCCAACAAGCTTAACTGAAAGGTTAGATCCAAAAACTAGTTAAGACACTCTACAGAGCATTAACGTCACCTTACTTAACACTTCGTGCACCCACCCTTAACTGTACAATGCAGGCCACGGTATTTAAACGCTCATTCTCTAAAAATACAGACCTAATATTTAGTAGTAAATAACCAGTGAAACGTCATCAAACCACACCTGCAGCAGACTAAGAAGCGAACTACAGTCCCAAATCTGCCAAGCAGTAATAAACGCACTCACAAAATGGCGCGCTTTTCAAAAAATGCCAGACCCAACACTTCTTACAGACACAAATATTTACAAAAAAACCCCACCGTGGAATGTCCTGCACTAACAAACACCTTAAATGACATATTCGTTCTACTGACTTCGCCTTAATGGAAGGGACTAAAGCAAGGAATAAGTTAACCTACAAAACAGAGCCCCAAAATGCACATCATGGGTGTCACAGTAGCTAAATAAACACAGCTAATGTCACTGAACCTACATGAACTCGCACGACTGCAATTTCCGATTATCATCAGTAATGTTAGCTAACTAACGCTAGCTATTTTGTAGATAAATAAAGTGCACGTCAGGCATGTTCATTAACTCACTTTCTGTATTTTTCTTTCTGAATCTGTCGTCTGAGCACTGCAGATAGGACGGAGCGGGCTTGCTGAAGCCTCGCCGCTGGCCAAGCTCTGCCTCCTGAGTCGAGGCTGGGGCCGCTTCTTCGGCTCGTTGCCTCGCCGGGAAGGCGGTGTACGGCCAGCGGCGAGGCCTTAGCAAGCTTACTAAGGTAGCATGATGAACACCTGCTAGCTAATGTTCGGGAGGTTAAAAGGATATAAAACAAGCGAACAGCACCACATTTCTCTCATAAAACGAGACTTAATCATTAACGCACCTACAACAAGAATAATAATTTACTCACCTTTGAGTCCGTGTGAAACGTAGCTGGCAGTCTGAGGCGATTTCAGAAAAAATGTCACGCGCTCACGTTCCAAATAATCAGAGAAGTGCTGCGTTAGGCACACACGCACACACACACACACACACACACACACACACACACACACATATATATATATATATATATATATATATGTATATATGTATATATGTATGTATGTATATATATATATATATATATATATATATATATATACTGCGATGGACTGGCGACCTGTCCAGGGTGTATCCTGCCTTCCGCCCAATGACAGCTGGGATAGGCTCCAGCACCCCACCGCGACCCAGAAGGATAAGCGGTTTAGATGATGTATGTATATATATACAGTGACATACAATTCAGAATATCTGAAGCTCAAGTGTTTTTCACTTGTGTCAGTGTAGCAAAACTCTGAACACATTTAACTGCATACACACATTTTGCATACATTTTGCACACTAAACACAGTTCTCCACCTCTAATCACAAGTTTCATGGTAATCTTTTATGAAATCTTTTCAAAGATGAAGGCATGGAATGCATACATTTGTAAATTTTACAAAGTTACAAAGCTCAGAGTGCAGGGGGCAAACATTACAGAGCTCTTCTCTACATCCCTGTATGAATGAGAGAATGAGGAAAAAAATAAGTAGAGATAGACGTGAGTGTCTAATAAAGCATGTATGCATGTTGTACTTTAGGGAGTAAAACCACAGTTAGTTTATTTATTTATTTATTTTATTTAGATTATACAAGTGGTTTTTGCACAATTGAACACCTGTGTTAGCAAGGGGTCCACCTTAAAGTAGCTAATTTTACTAATTAGAGGCGTCTGGATACTTTTGGGCATGAAGTTTGCGGTGCTGTATACGACCACTTAAGAGTTACTAATTTCGACGGTTTTTAATGGAGCTTATTGCATGTATATAACCTGCAAGAAAGCAACGACAACAACAATGACGACGACAGATGCTTTTTCGTTGTTTTATATAAATCTAGGCTGTTTGCACAGATGAGCAAATATTACAGGATCGAGGAGGCGAGAAGTGGAGATGTGAACGGCTCTGCGGGACGCATGGTTTGATTTTTCACGGACAAGCGCGATGCTTTCCGAATGAAGCCGATGGCCAATGGTCTTCTAGCCGACATCAGCCGAACCCTTCCCGATAATCCCGATCTGTAACACCACAGAAGTCCCTTTCTTTGACGGGTTGGGAGCGAAGGGGGAGGAATCTAAGAGGGGGGGAAGAAAAAAATCACCATGTTTTAATCATCAAAGCTATTTTCGGATCTTTCCCGCTGGCACTGTAGATCTCGGATCCCCTCACCTGCATCGGTCACGACATCTCTTACGGTAATCGTCATAATTGTGTGTGCGGTGCGAGAATGAGAGCGAAAATCTTCAGCTTTTGGTGCGAGACGGGTTAAATTCTGCAGTTTTCCCGTAGAAGTGGTTTGTAACACTGTCCTACAGGACTGAATGTTTCAGATATGAGATCAGTAGCAGATGAATTAGGGCGTGGTGAAAATGTGCAGGCAGCGTCGATCTGGACAGACTGTAAAATACAGTTAGAAACCATGGCGTTTCTGCGTCTATTCCATAACATGATAAAAAAAAAGAATAACTTCTGTGTCTCTGGCGCTAGGCTTGAATGTTTTTAGTCTGTCCGGTTATGTAAAGGAAGTGAAAAATGTACTGATGACATTTTGATTAGGCCTAGTCGATGTATTTGAAACACATATCTATAAATAGTCTATATTAGTACTTATCTCGAGACGGCTTACTAGCGCTTTCTAGCATCATCTGTCTTTTATCAATATAGTTGTAAATGAACACGTGCTGAGTGGAAGATTTGTGTTTAAAGAGAGGCCTTTTTCTTCTGTTTCTGGCACCCAGCTGGAGTACTGAATGCTTTAATTCGTATAGCATTTAAGGAAGAATTACATGAAAGGAAGAGGATGAGCACATAGAGGTTGTCATTGTAGTATAATCGCTGAGTAAGATCCGGTAATTGCACAAAATAGAGACCTGGGGTTTTGCGCAGGGGTGGTCACACTTGTGTGTGTGTGTGTGTGTGTGTGTGTGGGTGTGTGGGTGGGTGTGTGTGTGGGTGCATGTGTTAGTTCCTGTATTCTGTATTTAGGTCTTTCTGAGGACCAAATGTTGTTGTTGTGCCAAGCCCAGCGTATGACATCACCCGTTCGTTTCCATCAGCAAGAGACTTCTGTTTGAAAGCCACTTAATAGCAACCCTCAATCACTTACATCATCTTAACAAATGCTCTGTCAGTTTGCTGTCCCTAAGAGCAACACTGTGCCTTTCCAGATTTTCTTGGATGTATTTAAAGCAGTATTTTCCATTGAAATGAGAATACATTCATATTTCAGTTGCCCTGAAGTTGTCTTTGAAAAAGTTACCACTTTCTTTGGACAGCTGTGAAATCTCAGGAGAATGCCCAGATAATAAAACAATAATCATAATAATTCTGTTGGCCTTCAAATTAACACTCTAGTAACACCCCTACTGTATTCTACAAATGAAAAGTGCATGGAGCAGGTAATCCAAGGACAGGGCTCTGTCACTGGATATTTTGCAACATTAGCCTTCAAAACACATTTAAAATGTTTAATCTCAGGTATCCTTAGAAGAGTCGTATATTCCTGTGCCTTGATCCATGTGCTGCAAACCTAATGGTTCTATATTTCAGCTCCCACTTCCAATATCGTATTGCACTGTCTGACCTAATACAGGTCATTTGTTTAGATTTGTTTTTTGATATTACTATAATGCTCTTTTATTTTGACAGAAATCCAGTCAAAATGGAATCAGTATGCATTGCTGTTCTCTGCACTCTCCTGTGTTCAGGTAACTGTTTTTCATATATAAAAATGTCAACAAAAATCAAAACTACACTATAAATGACAATAGTATGCTTTATTATTTTTACAATTTGTAACACAAATTGACTTATTTCAAGTCTTTTAAATAAGATAAATTAATTTGACTTATTTTAAACTGAAAATTAAGACATTTTAGAATTTAGAATATTTAAAAATTTAACCTTAGAAAGTAAAAAGTAAACTCATGTTCACTGTTACTTAGAAATATTAACTTCGGTATCAAAACGTACTAAATTTACCCCACCACCCACCTAAAAAAACAGTGTAACAGTTTACAGTGTCATCATGGGTTGTCAGATTTGTCATTGTGCTCAGTAACTGTTGTCTCACATATAAAAACATACAGTACAATACTGCAGTAACTGCATATTTTGTTTTAACAAATTGTAACCTAACTCTCTGTAGACTAGACTGTCCGTACACTCTTAAGGCTGATTTCAGTGACAAATCTGAACTGTCCTGGCCCTGGTTTTATATTAAAAATTGACATGAGATAGTGAGCCTGATATGGAGATATGGATCTAAGAAGGGGTACCACGACATGAAGTGAAGGGCACTCCTGACTGGAAAGCCCAGAAATGAGAAGGAAGACAGAATAAGGACCAAAACCAATTGAGGGGACTAAATCAAGTACTTGCTGAGGCTGAATGGGCAGGACTAGATAAGGATGGAAACATATTCACATAAAAGGACAATGTGAGAATCAAACCTAACCCAGTGTTGCCCCTGCTACATGAAGATGCTTCCACTCCACCACTCATGAGATGTGAACACTAACCAATCAATGACTTTGTTAGGCATCATAAGGTGAGGAGTAACTTCTGCAGTACTGTATACAAGTTCTATGCAAAAGAACAAACGGCAAAAGAAGGAACAGTAAAAAGGTTTGTTCACTAAATACACCAGTGTTTTTCTTTCCAAAATTCAAAATTGTTTGAAATTCTTTCACAGATAGTTCTTAAACAGTAAGTTAAAAGACACCAAAACAAAGATTACTTCTTTTCATTTGTTTATGTGTGTTTAGTACAACTGTCTGGTTTTATCAAAATACATTTTAACAACTTGTCTGAGCTCTCTAAAGTATGTTGACCCAAAAAGCAAGCTCTGAAGTGCTATTATACAAAAACATTTTTTCTAGGGATGCACAATTTTATCAGTATCATAATGGTGTTGGCAGATACACTATATTGCCAAAAGTATTCACTCACCCATCCAAATCACATTCAGGTGTTCCAATCACTTCCATGGCCACAGGTGTATAAAACCATGCACCTAGGCATGCAGACTGCTTCTACAAACATTTGTGAAAGAATGGGTCGCTCTCAGGAGCTCAGTGAATTCCAGCGTGGTACCGTGATAGGATGCCACCTGTGCAACAAGTCCAGTCGTGAAATTTCCTCGCTACTAAATATTCCACAGTCAACTGTCAGTGGTATTATAACAAAGTGGAAGCGATTGGGAATGACAGCAACTCAGCCACGAAGTGGTAGGCCATGTAAAATGACAGAGCGGGCTCAGCGGATGCTGAGGCGCATAGTGCGCAGAGGTCGCCAACTTTCTGCAGAGTCACTCGCTACAGACCTCCAAACTTCCTGTGGCCTTCAGATTAGCTCAAGAACAGTGCGTAGAGAGCTTCATGGAATGGGTTTCCGTTGCTGAGCAGCTGCATCCAAGCCTTACATCACCAACAATGCAAAGCGTTGAATGCAGTGGTGTAAAGCACGCAGCCACTGGACTCTAGAGCAGTGAAGACATGTTCTCTGAAGTGACAAATTACGCTTCTCCGTCTGGCAATCCCATGGATGAGTCAGGGTTTGGCGGTTGCCAGGAGAACGGTACTTGTCTGACTGCATTGTGCCAAGTGTAAAGTTTGGTGGAGGGGAGATTATGGTGTGGGGTTGTTTTTCAGGAGTTGGGCTTGGCCCCTTAGTTCCAGTGTGTATACCAAGAGATTTTGGACAATTTCATGCTCCCAACTTTGTGGGAAACATTTGGGGATGGCCCCTTCCTGTTCCAACATGACTGCGCACCAGTGCACAAAGCAAGGTCCATAAAGACATGGATGGGCAAGTTTGGTGTGGAAGAACTTGACTGGCCTGCACAGAGTCCTGACCTCAAACCGATAGAACACCTCTGGGATGAATTAGAACGGAGACTGCGAGCCAGGCCTTCTCGTCCAACATCAGTGTCTGACCTCACAAATGCGTTTCTGGAAGAATGGTCAAAAATTCCCATAAACACACTCCTAAACCTTGTGGAAAGCCTTCTTAGAAGAGTGGAAGCTGTTATAGCTGCAAAGGGTGGGCCGACATCATAAACCCTATGGATTAAGAATGGGATGTCAAATTCATATCCGTGTGAAGGCAGATGAGCAAATACTTTTGGCAATATAGTGTAATTGCATTTAATAATCCAATAACTGCAGAAAATCAGATTTTGTCAGTAATCCGATCAACGCATTTACATGCATTTGAGTAATCAGATAATGGGAAACTCCGGGTCTAGATGAGTCAGACAGGATTTCTGCTTTTTAAGGACACGTAAATGCACTTATTGTCAAAAGGAAATTTATTGGCACTGAACCAATGATTAGATTTCAGTGGTAATTTGATCTTACGTTTTATGATGCATTTACTATATTCTGGTACAAAAGAATGTTTAGGTAACACTGGCCAACTATTGCTAAATTGTCAACATTTTTTTTCATTTTATTCATTTTATTGCATCTGTAGCATACAAAGTTTCATCTGCCTTCAAAATATTATTAGCCTACTACTCAGTACATAGTACTCACTTTTTAGTTGCAAAAAGAGCATTTAAAGTAATTGAGACTAATTGTTACAATTTTTTTAAATAAAATGTCTGAGTAGGTGATTTGATATGGCTGAGTAATCATTTGTTTTAGGGGTAGCCTTCACTGTGCCCAGAAGGCAAAAGTACCTGGTGTTTCCTCAAAAGCGTTTCTCTTTTACTATAGTAGTACATTTACTTTTGTCAGCAAAAAAGAAATGATAATTTTAGAAATGAATAATCATGCCACCTGAAGTTCAAAAGGATTTGTTTTTTTCCAGAGTCCAAACACAGATGAATGTCCACACAGCTCGAATCAACATAAATATAATGAGGAAAAAGAAGAGGGCAATACTGAAAGTCAGTTACATGAAGATAGATCTCATATCAATAAAAACAAGAGGTTTTGCCTCCTTGTCAGAATGCTGCTACCTCGTCTCCTCCTTGTTTCTCTTCTGTATGTGTTGTTTACATATCAAAGCCAGCATGTTTGGCATCTGAAATTTGCTTCTTTAGTTTTGCACTGGAGCTACAATCTGTTAGCCTTACAGGTGCTGTGCAAAATGTAAGAAGCAAACTTCAGGCACCAAACATGCCTTGGTCAATTGACCATGTTAGAGATAAAGGGAGAACTGTATGTGATTTTTCGATGAACATTTTCTTTAATTACGTGTAATAACATTTCAGGTATGGCTTCTCATATCTAGGTCACCAACTCTAGTTCTTTATGGAAGAAAATAATCCTTGAGTAGAAAAAGAGCCATGAATATTGTCTCTGAGTAACATTGTTTTTGTTTCTTTTACAGTTTGGTCTGCAACTATAAAAGGTAAACGTAATTACAGCTTTGGCATTAAATGATTTAGATTTCAGTGGCACCATCATTTTTCATTATTCTGCAGAATACTTACAGGCTCAGAGGCTAAAATTTCAAATTATGTGGGTAATCTGTCTGAAGGCTGGTTTTGCACATAATATCTGAAATTATCATTGCAAACCTTAAAATTCCAAATTCAGTTGGCTTTTAAATTCCCTACATTCAATATAAAAAATGGACTTTCATATGATTTTATGTGTTGAACACCAAAGGAATTTTGTTTAGTGACTGTTATACACTGACGTGCCAAAAGTCATGGAACAGGAACTAGTATCTTGTAGGACCCCCTCTTGCCCGGTGAAGTGCAGCAACTCAACGTGGCATTGATTCCACTAGTGGACAGAAGACATCTGGAGGGACGTTTAGCCATGCCGTCTTGATAGCCACCCACAGCTCCGTGGTATTTGTAGTTGCAGGATCTTGGCTGCGAACGCACCTCTCCACCACATCCCATAAATGCTCGACTGGGCTCAGGTTGGGCAAATGTGCAGGCTACACCATTCATCAGAACTCTCCAGAATGCTGCTCTAACCAGTTCTGGGCAGCTTGGGCTCAATGGCATGGTACATTATCCTGTTGGAATATCCCATCATTGTCGAGGTACACGAAGTCTATGAACGGCTGCAAATGATCACTAAGCAGTGAAGCGTAGCAGTCACCGGTAAATTACATGTTTAGGTGGACCAGTGAACAGCCAACACCAGTATGGAACCACCACCAGCCTGCTCAGTGCCTTGTTGACAACTGGGACCAACAATCAGACCACGCCACATGTTGCCAGTCCTCCAGGGTCCAGTTAGCAACCCCACAAGCCCAGGTAAGATGCTGTGTCCGGTGTCATGGTGTTAACAGAGCTAAAGCTAAAGAACGCTGCACTGACCTGCGAGATATGCATGTGAAGCCCTCTGCATTGAATGTGGATGGGATTTTTGCCAGAGTCACTTGTCTGTTTATACGGACAATTCTAGCCAGACGCCGCCAGTCACAATCATTAAGCACCCATGGGTGGCCACTGCGCTGTCCACTGTGGGTGGTAATGCTTCTATTTGTCTGGCACCCACTATCATGCATCATTCGAACTCTGATAATTCACATCGCCTTGCCATGAGCACGCTGGCCAGTGTTCAACCTCACTCAGAAGATAGCACCTCACAACTTATACACGTGTGGGTGTTCCCAAGCAGTCCCCTGAGGTAACACATAATCAATTTACACACTGCTATCCCATGACTTTTGGCACATCAGTGTATATGACATGTGGCATTATCATACATCATCTTCTGTTTTCCTTATGCACTAATCTGCCTTTTTCTTACTATGTAGCAAAAGATGACCATCGTACTGCCTTTTTTGGGGAGGATATTCATATCCCTTTGCCAACACTGAACACTACAGAGGTGGTGTTTAAACCTCGAATGAACCCACTTTCTGAGATAGATTTCTTCCGGAATGAGCAAATACTGAACGCCAGAGCCAAGCTTAACAAAGATATACGCCATTTAGTTCTGGAGGATGTGGGTGAAGAGGATGAGGGCACATATGTAGTGAGGAACTCTGCAGCACCAGCCGATGTCACACGCATCATCCTGATAGTTAGAGGTATGAGTAATTATGAGCAACTGCTGCTAGACTACCCACAGGTAGTTCTTTATAGGGGAATTCTACTGGTTCTTTAAAATTTCTATATAATTAAATCATAGTGAAGTAAACAGAGTCATTTGAGGGTTTTGATGAGAAACGGTTCATTGTAGACTTACTGACTTGTATAGAAATGAGATTTCTATACAATAGTGGTGGAACCAGGGGTCAAAGATTGTTGTCCATTTCAAACTGTTCTTCAATAGTCAGGACCCCAGAGGACCATCAATGAGCAGGTATTATTTGGGTCGTGGATCATTCTCAGCACAGCACTGACACTGACGTGGTGGTGTTCTAGTGTGTATTATGCTGGTACGAGTGGATCAGACACAGCAGTGCTGTAGTTTTTAACTCGCTGTCCACTCTATTAGACACTCCTACCTTGTTGATCCACCTTGTAGATGTTAAGTCAGAGACGATAGCTCATCTGTTGCTGCGTAGTTTGTGTTTGTCATCCTCTATTCCTTCATTAATGTTCACAGTTCACTTTCTACAGGACACTGTTGGCTGGATATTTTTGGTTGGTGGGCTATTCTTAGTACAGCAGTAACGCTAAGGTGTTTAAAAACTCCACACAGCCCAACACACAATGACAGTGTCACTGCAGGGCTGAGAATGATCCACCACCCAAATAATACCTGCCCTGTAGTGATCCTGTGTGGGTCCCAACCATTGAAGAAAAGGGTAAAAGGGAGCTAATAAAGTATACAGAAAAAGAGAAGAGTAATTGTTTGTACAGAGTTTGTAATTGTAGAACTTCAAAGTGTACCTTTATGGTTTAAGTTGACCTGAGAAAATGGATAATCTGACTGTAGAAACAAGTAGGTGTACTTAATGAAGTGGCTGGTTGGTGTATAATTCTAAAGTTTTTTGCATTAATACAAAAAAATATTTTCAGATGTAGTAAGACACAGTTGATTTTATGTTGATCATTCTGCTGACAGTACGGTACTGTTGACCCTTACAGATTGCGCCTTGGAGACAACTGTGAAGTATGGTGAGACATATCATATCACAATTAATGACATTATTGGGCCTTACACCCTGGACTTCAGATCCAGCACAAGTCACATTAACCAGACAGTCGGGCCACCAGTTTTGGTTCTTCTAAACCAGAGCACAATCCCTATAGAGGGGTATAGGAGCCGCCTCAGTGCAAATGAGAAGAAGATTAACCTCCATTTGGTGACCGGAGCAGATGAGGGTAGCTACACTGTACTAGACAGTGATGGAAAAGTCAGAAAGAGGACCTGTCTGAATGTTAAAGGTGAGTAAAGACAGGCTGAGGTGGAAAAAGTAAAACTTTACAAACAAAAAAGGACCTAGTAATTAAAGATGAACGGACAAATGAACATTTATTGCATAATAGAACCATGAATCAATAGGATCCTTTTTCTTCCATTTTTCCCAAATTCCAGAGCACCAGATTTTCATGCACTTACAGTATGATGCAACTCTGAAGATCAAGCTATACATAAACCACAGCAAGGTCAATATAGTCTACACTCCAGACTCTGACCACAAGGACCGGATCATTCTTGATCAGGGTGAGCTGGTGGTGCCTTTGGACCCCTTGCTGGATGGAAGAGTGTCCGTAGAGGGTTCCATGTTCTACCTGAACAAGGTCAAAGTCAGTGACGTGGGCGTTTTCAGAGTGACTGACTTGACAGGTTTCCGCATAGCCGATGTCTATGTGAATGTGGAGCGTGAGTACAACGGCAAATGTTGTTGGATAAAATTAAATCATGTGGCGTGTTGATCTAATTCTTTTTTTAATATGATGTTTCTGGCCTTCTCCTTCACGTTTACTCTTCTCTTTCTCTTGGTTAATCATATCCTGTCTGCCCTGGTCTTCTCTCTTTCTCACTTCCTTGCCCTCAGCCTACAAGCTGCCTCAGCTGTATGTGGTGATCCTCTCTTTGGTGGGTCTGCTGGTTTTCCTGCTGTTGGTGTGCCTGCTCTCCTGTCAGATCAAGGTTCGGCATCGGGCAGCAAGAGCCAATAAGATTGCCCTCATTGCTCAGCAGGCTGGCAAGGGTGATGGAGAAGCCTTCAGACAGGTAAAACACATCACATTAAACTAACCTTAAGACCCACAAACTAAACATTGTTAACTTGGAAAGGGATAGATACATATTCTGATCTAGGGTCATGCAATTAAGATTGCTGAGATTTTGACCATTCTGCTACCCTTATCACACACAAACTTTGTAATTAGTCTTTTAATAATTGATACATTATTACAAGCAACACCAAAGCAATTATACAAGCTAGCATTTGAGGGTTCCAACTTTTATAGCATTCTAATAATGGACAGTACTATGCAAAAGTGAAAGACCACCCTTGATTTATTTCATTTCCATACAAGACGGCAATTATGTACATTATTAAATAAGTTATTCATTTTCAGCAATTTTTCAGTGTCTTTTCTATCTAAATATTTAATTTTTTCAATAACGGCTTCTTGACAGCTCCACATCCTTTCATTCTCATAGTGTTGAGTTGTCTTCTAATAGTGGAAGGACAGACAGAAACACTTGTGGATTTTTTTTAATCTGAAGCATGAGTGGACCTTGATTTTCCCATGTCTCATAAAGATGAAAGCTTTTGGTGGTCTACCAGATCTTGGATGGTCCCCTTTTTATGCAGTTGGATTATGTTATATTTAGTCTCCCTATTTTTTATTCATCTGAAAAAATTAATAACTTGTACTTAACAGCCATTTCGACTGGAAATTTTAAAATATAAATGAATAAAAATAAATACAGGTTGGTCTACAACTTGGTCTCGGTACTATGTGATAACACTGTAGCAAACCTCAACTCATTGTTCAAACATATTTATGTAATCTGTCTCCATCTTTGTTCCTGTATCTGAATGTAGCATATATTATACTCTGTATTGCACACTATTGGAATATAAAGTTTTTAGTGTCACATTTAACTCGTGCTAATTCCTTGAACTATAAAATAAGCTGTCCAATGACAAACAATGATTTGAAACAACAATTCTCTGTGAATTCAAGAGTACTTATTCCACTGTCTTACTGTGTACATCTGTCATGTTACTTGTAGTTCCTTGGCAGTCTAATCCCTCTTCACTCACCCAAGTGATCCAGCCCTGTCAATCACCAGTCCTCATGCATCAATAAACTGTCCATTGTCTGTTGTCTCTGTTGTAGTTTATGAGTGAAAAGATCTGACTTGTTATGCGATTGTTTTGTAATGAGCTCATCAGCGCTTTTGTTCTTTGGCAGAGGTTAGCTTAACCATTGATTTGCATTGTATTTTTCCCTTTTAAAGGAGCCTCAGATGAAACACCTTCTTGGTGAGCGTGCTTTGCGTTCTGGTGTTAATTTTTCCTTTTCCTAGTGCTAATTTGATGGATCTATATGAGGGTTTATACTAGCACAATAGGATGGTCAAGCAGGAGCCCAGGCTGCAAAGGCCTTGTGCCAACCATCTGTGACTGTCTGTGTGTAACATCCATCCCTCATTCCTCCCTCTGTTTTCCATCCAAGTCTATAGACACAAGTCTATAGGATCCCTGCAGTTAGAGCTCTAATCCAAATAGATATACAGAGTAGTCTTTTGGTTTATACTGTTGCTGAAACACACATGCACCTAGATGTTTCTTTTTCCAAATAATGAAGAGTTAAGTGTGGACCTATGTGTATGTGTGTGCATCTGTGGTTTCTTTTCACAATGGCTGTGTGAATGAGTGTGCTCAAAAAAGTGTTGGTAATGATTAATAGTTTATTAAGTCTGAGGATTACTAAGACTTAAAATGTCCTAAGTCTTCGTGAGTCATAAAAATTGTTGTCCTGGCTTATTCTGCATAATTCTGAACTAAATTACAGTTTAAGAGTTTTTTTTTTATTTATTCTTTATAGCTCAAGCTTATGCAGTAAAATCCCAATGCTCTGTAGCTATACAGGCACCTGTATATACATTTTAAGTAGTCTTTGTAGTATGCATACTAGAAGCTTATATGAAGTATATTTCTTCTTTGTGGATATCCATTTTTTAAAAATGGCCTTAATAACCCCTAACAATAAACCTAAAAGAGCATTTTTGTGCCAATGAAAGTTAAAGAAATGGATACTATTTGTTTTAGAAAACAATAGAAATTACATTAAATTTGATAATAGGTAATTAAGGATTTTGACAGAACTGCTAAAAGTAAGAATTTAACTTCAGCTGTGTTAAAAATACAGATGAGTGGCAATGGAAAATCACCATGAAGTGTCTTGGTAAAGTGTTGGGCAAGCAAACAGGGTGGAGAATGCCTTTTAATATGTCTGACAAAAATCTCCTACAGGTGTTCAGTTAGGTTGAGATCTTTCGACTGCAACAGCCGCAGTGTACAATTTAAATTTAAAATGATTTTCATACGCATCAAACCATTCAGTGATCTCTTTGTGCTATCCTGGAAGAGACCACTCATATCAGGATTGAAATGTGTCATTATAAGATAAAGATGATTTTATGTAACTTTATATTTACCTGCAATGATCCTTGTAGACCCAAACAATTCCAACACAATTCTCCCCACAGCCTAACGGAGGCACCAGACCTCCCTACTGTAATGGTCAAGCATTCAGGTCTGTACTGTTTTCTTGGTGTATGCGCTCTCCCACTTCTGGAGAATATGGTGAAGGATGACTCATCTGACCATACCACTTTTTTCCACATCTTTGTAGACATGTGCCTGCGCTTTCACATCATTGTACTCTGAATGTGCATTTGTAATTTTGTAACTTTGTAATAAGGGTTCATGCACTGCAGCTATACTATAATATCCCTATATAGTTGCATTTGGACTGTTCTCAGTAACCTGAGTAACAGGTACTCTTCTGTTTTTCCTTACATAATGCACTAATGTCTGAGCACCACAATCACTGAATGTTTGCTTTCAACCAATCTTTCCAACCCAATTAAATTATATCTTTCCCATTAATCTAAATGCAGATGTGACTTTAATCTAGGGGTGTTCGGTCTGGTCCTGGAAGGTTGCTACTCAATCACACCCACTAATCCTGGCAATTAACAGATGACTTGAATCAGGTGTGTTTGAGCAGGTAAATCACCATTATATGTTGAATACAGCCCCTCCAGGACCAGAGTTGAACAGCCCTGCTTTAATTACTGTTCCTTTCAAAGCAGTAGCCAGTTCAGCAGTTTTTGTGCCCCTCAATATTACATAGATCTTTTCCTCTAGCCATCTTGATTGGTAAACTGGGCTTGCTCAGCATTTTCATATATCTCACAGAGCATTGTAGGATGTTAACTGCTTAATTGTATTGTGTAGTAAACCCGTTTGAAAGTATCTGTACTTGTTATGTTTATCCACTCATTTATTCAGGTTTTTCCTTTAATTTGTCCCTCATCTGTATCTTAGAGCGCTGTTATTTAAACATATTCTTCCTTACTTTCAAAAATTTCAAAAAATGTATTAACTTACACCACTGTGTCTAGAGCACTAACTAAACAGATGATTTTTCATTTGTCATTAATATGTGTAAGCGTTTGTAAACAGAGCTGTATTTAAGTGTATGTTCGATATGTATAATAATAATTCAACACATGGCAGTTTATGAGGGAATCCACATCAAGCATAGGTTGTTTACGTTTATGGGGGTGGAAATAGAATTGTCTAAAATTAATCATTTACCACACGGTGAAAGAGTGTTGTGTCCATTTCCCTCTCTGTTGTGTTGTTGCTGTTTGTTACTTAGTTCTCCTGAAGACTTGATTAAATGTTTGTGTGTACGTGCATATGTGCAGATATATATTGTGACAGTGTGAGGATGGTATTGGATATATTATAACATTTCATTTCTCCCTTGAGAATGTTCGACAAGCTGCTCTCTCATTATGAAATGCCACTGATGATTTTGAAGAATTTATGCTGAAGAAGAAGACAGTTTCTTTACAACAAACAACCTAAACTAGTACCTATATTCTTACAGAAAGACTGAGGTTTAGTGATATCTTAACGTTTCCTCTGCCTGTTTCACAATGTTACAATATATCATGATTTAAGTGGCGCTATGTGTAAAGGAGCTTTTGTTGTGGTACACTGTGTGCTTTCCATCTGCAAATTTTTGGATAACCCCTGAGGTATTATTCCCAGCCAAACAGGGTTGGTTCATTTAAGTATTTCTGTTTGGCTTCCTTTGGTATCAGGTGGTTCATGAGGCCTATACCAGATTCACAGAGGAGTCCACTATGCAATCTATATTGGAGAACAACACTGAGAGCACAGAGGTTGAGATCAAGGTAACTAGCTTTTTTATGGTTCCATATTGTATCTGCAAAAGCTCATGAAGGTTTTTGTTGCTCTCCATCAGTTGTTCAATATACGTACAGGAGCGTAAAGTAAACAAAAATCTGAAAGAAAGTTAAACCAAAGAGTGTTGTTCAAACATTGCAAGATTTTTTTCAAGTCCACTTACCATAGGTGCATTTTGTAGTTCTGTAATTACAGATTGAAGTCCTTTTTTTTTTGCACAATTTCTCTGCCTTTCATCAATCCATACATCAGTGGTCAGGACCCCCACAGGACCACCACTGAGAAAGTATTATTGGGGTAGTAGATCATTCTCAGCTCTGCAACCAAAATTTTCCAGGCTGGAAACTGATTTCTAATGAAGGAATATGGGGTGACTAACAAACTATGCAGCAACAGATGAGCTATTGTTTCTAACTTTACATCTACAAAGTCTACCAACGAGGTAGAAGAATCTAATACAGTAGTCAGTAATACAGTGGACAGTAAGTGGACACAGTGTTTAAAAACTCCAGCAGCACTGCTGTGTCTGATTCACTCACCAGCACAACACCTACTAACATACCACCAACATGTCATTGTCACTGTATGGCTGAGAATGACCCACCATCCAAATAATACTTGCTCAACCCCCCTGGGGCTGATTTTCAATTTTAGAACTGTCATTAATTGTAGTATCTGTATAATAAAAGTATGGTAATGATAAAATAGAAAATGAGTGTACATTCAAGTTATGCGCACCTAATAAAGTTCCCACTGAGTAAACTGAGCAGATGTTTCAGCAACATATCAGGATGAGCTGCCATTTCCAAGATGGTCATACGATGGTACCTTTTCAACCTGATCTTTATTGTTTTGTTTTTATAGGGACTCGAAGTGTCTAAACCAGGACGTTACCACACTATTCCTTCAGAAAAGAACTTCCTGGAGAGTGACTCGGGTGCTGAATATAACTCCTTTGCACTCCCTTTGGACAATGATACTGATGCACTTCAGACCTGTGTGCCCCACAAGCTGCTCATTGACTCCGACAGCCTTGCCACCGCCCCCCGGACCATCTCCAAGGGCAACCACAGTGCCACCCGCACCCCTGATTCTGTTCTTAGTGCCAGCCCAGCTACTCAGCCCAGGTCTGAAGCCTATGCAGATGGCGACTTGATGGGATCCACCACCCCTGAAACGACCCTTAAAGCCCATGAGCTAGATGCTGTGCTACCTTCAGTCCCTGCGACCAGCCCAGTGCCAGAAACAAAACAAGATGCCCCACTGCTCACTAATAAAGCAGCCAAATTGGATCAAAGCAATGGTGCAGATGGTACCACAACCTGACAGTCTGTTCTCTGGCCAAAAGCAATGCTCAGAATATTTACCTTCACTAACCAGTGTGAGCCTGACTATTTCCTTCCCCACCCATGCCACCATATTTAGAACAAACTGCTGCTTACATTGCTAAGGCTTCTCAGTAACACTTCCTATGCATGGAGTCATCTGATTTTTCACAATGCTTCGACATATATTAGCATTAAAGCCTAACCCTAGAACAATAAGTTTTAGAGAAAATATTTGCTCCAAAAGGTGACATGCTGCATTAACTTTAAGAACTTTTTAGAATATGGATCATGTGATCCTGCACAATGCATGCATTTAAAATAGCCCAGGATTTTTAATGGTTAAGAGTCAAATACTAGTGTGGAATGACAGTGTTGTGCATGTTAGGCTGTCTGGAAAAACAGTCACACACTCAAAAGGAGAATATTTCTCTTTTTATCTTTTCCTTACACCATGGAGTTGAACCTTGATGTTAAATCTTAAAGCGACACAGTTCTATGTTTTGTCACAAAAGTACCTAAACTGGGACAACACTCTAAAGCACTTCTGTGCTCTGGAAATGGTAACCACAACATTGAAATTTTTCCTATCCCATTTGCTGTTGACATTACTATTTCTCACTTCAGGAAAATGGCCATTATTGCCACTTCAATGCAAAAATGATATCTTTGCAAGTTAAATTAGTGAGATTGTTTTCTATTTTGAGATTGTTTTCAAAATACTGTAGGGCTATTTAACTTGTTTTTAGACATTTTACTTGTTATAAGTGATTTCTTCAGAATAAGTGTCTCATTATATTGGCAGATAAATTTCAGCATTGTTTCATTAAACTAGTATAATTATATGTCAATAAACAGACGATTTCACTAGATAAAATTACTAACAGTAAAAAATGTCTAAATAGCTAGAAATGTCTATTCTTACAGCAATCTCAGAATGAGAAATATTAAGATACATTGACTGGATTTTAGTATTTTCACTTGCCAATATATTTTTTGCAGTGCTTAGTTTGCTTACCTTATATACACATCAGTTGAACTTACACAGATAAAAGTTTTCTACAATGAATGCCTAAAAAAGTCAAAGAAACAAAAGCACTTATTCATTTTAAAAGGATGACACACAGCTTAGTAACTTGAAAACCAGTGATTGAAGTTTTGACTCTCGATCTGTGATTACAATGTCTGTATTACACAAACATTGCACATGATAGAGCTTTGTGTTAAAATATATTTATTGATTTAAGATCTCTTTGTTGATGACACTCTGAAGAAAGGATCACCAGTCTTATCCACAAAGGGCCAGGTTGGCAGCAGGCTTTCATCCTAATGAAGCAGAAGCATGCCTTATTCACCTTTTTTAATCAGTTGGTCTCAGTCGTCAAACAACTGAATAGTCACATGAGGTGTTCTGACTGCTTGGTTTGAATGAAAACTTGCTGATATACCAGCCCTCTGTGGATAAGATTGGTGACCCCTGCTCTAATGGAATAGAAGTTCAACTTCTCAGTACCAAAAAAACCTTCATCAATGTCTTTCTAGTTTTATTTCAATTGATTGATTGTTGCTTATAGCAAAAAAGAGCCCCAGAGAAGCAGAACTGTGGAGTCCCTTTTTTGGCCTGCCTAATGAAGAGCAGCTACAGAGAATACAGGAGGAATCTGCCAGATTCTAACTGTTGGAATCTCTCCTCTGTGCACTATGCATGTCTCCGTGGTCTGGGTTTTTGCTTCAGATTTATTTTTTTCATCGTCATCCTATTGCTCCTTTCATGTCCTGCATTTAAAAGTGGAGATACTGTGAGAACTTCTGAGTATTGCAAGTTCACAACCAGAGCTGAAGTGCTTCTCATGTTATGACAACATATGTGCTGGATCCTTTATTTGGAACCTAAGAGACATGACCTGCATGATAAGGACAGTTTTTAATACATGTTGTTCATTGCTCTAGCATGTGAAAGTTGGCATCAAGAAAAGGATATAGAGGTTCTTCATTTGAGGTACACTTTTGCATAGAGATGGAGATGCATAATTTATCTGTGTTAAAGAGTTTGGTGCTCTGTTGTGATTATAAAAAGCATATGCCTGATCAGACTCTTTGGGGACAAGGGAAAAAAATAAGGACAGCTGGGTTTCTCCAAAATGTTTGCACTCTTATTGCACTGTTATTATTCTAAACAATTACTGGAAAAGAAGCATGTCCTGTAATTTAAAAAAGTTCAATTAAGTCAGATATGAAATTGATTCTAGGGTTACCTTGCCCTTTGCTCAATGATATACCTTCTAATCTTATTTCCCACAAATAGTAAATGAGATGTTATATAATAGTTAGCCAAGCTTGGATGTTATCTGCTACATTTGTTGTGACTGTCACTGAAAAGTGGAAGAGAGTGTTTAAAACCCTTCATTGCTCAGTCATAAAATATGTTCGCTTTTTTTTTAGTTTGAATTGGAACTAAACTGAACTCACTGAGAACTGTACAATTTTTTTGGCCACCTATACTAACAGCCATTTCATACAAGTGAACATACAATACGCCTCAGTGAAGTTATGTAACTGACATAAAAACTGGCATCTAAAGTACATTTTAAGTGTTGTCCAACTTAAACTCTTTTCCAGGCTACGTACACTAATAAAAAATAGCATTTTCCACCGCAGATTCAAAAACAAGAAAAAGTGGTGTTTTTGGTCATTTTACGTGAAGTCTAATTTGGCAATAACAAATCAATCAGCTATCTTGCTTATTAGTTTAATACTGTTGCGCTGACAAGAGATAATATAGTGCACTTTTCTGTGCAATTACACTGAATCACGTATGGAATCAAACAATATTATATTTTTGACTGTCGAGTGAAAATATGAGCAAACACACTTGTTCTGTGGAGACAGCGTTAACATTAGCTTTGTAACTAGCTTGTTTCACAAATAGTAAATAGTAAAATTAATGATACAATCATAACAGTAAAACAATAATAATAGTAAAAAGTAATAATTCTAAAAATAGCAATGAACACACCAACATATCATTCTAGTTTGTATGCTGGTGCTTTTTTTGGTCATGTCATAGTGGTAGATGGTTTTGTCTTCAACTGGAATAGTAAACAATTTGCTAAATTGTCATTGGCTTTAGCTGCAAGTGTTGCCAAAGACAGAGTAGAACAGTATTCGGTATTATTTAAATTGATGGCCAATGAAAAAGTAGTTTTATAGTGCCAAAGGTTCCAATACTTTGTGCAGTGGAAAACACTGAAATGGTCCTTTGAGCAGTGCCATAGAAGAACCACTTTTGGTTCCCTAAAGAACCATGTTTGGAAAGAAAATGTGATAATGTATCAATTTCAGGGTTCTTCTCTTCAGGGAACTTTTACATTGTATGGTGGTTCTTAAAACTTTAAAAAAAATCTCACTGAACCAACCGTGGTTCTTCTATGGCATCACACAAAGAACCCTTTTTGGCCCCCTTAATTTTAAGGGTGTAATCTTTAGTAACATATTTTGGCTCTTGTTCAGATCTTGTTCAGGTTAGATACAAAATCAGACTGATGGTATCCAATTCCCTCGCAGGTCAGTGCTCTTTGTGTCATCCAGGTGGCTAAGCCTGTTGGGAAAATTGCTACCTCACATTTCATTTCATGTCTGCAGGGATGTGGGGGAAGAACATGAGTGTAGAGTCAAAGAAAAGCACCATAATAATGGCAATAGTCTTTTAAAATGCAGCTAATATACTTATAATGATCTGCAAAAAACTAACAAGCAGGAATCAAAGTGTTTGTTTAGGCATACCTGCTTAGGTCACTGAGAATTATCTTTAGAAAGATAGTGTATGTTTAGTTAACACTGAGTAAATGTCTAAAAGGTACAATTTGATGTTTGAATTTGTTCATAGATGGCATTGTGAGGAGATATAGGGTCACTATAATGTATTGTTGTGTCATTACATAACAATATATGTAGGTGTTACTACATAATAATGTTGTATTATACAAGGGCCCAGAGATAATTCAAGCATTGTTTAAAAGATTGGCTCTCCTTGTCCAAAGTCAAATACAGGTGGTGTAGATATATATAAACATAAGAAACCTTTTCTATTATGCTGGCTGAATGAGAAATAACAAGGCTGTAGAAAGCAATATCGGTGCTCAGGCACTCCACACACACACACACAGACACACACACACACACACACACACAGCACAGGACAGATGCAAGTGTCAGTTTAAACACACAAAAGAACCCAAACAATTTTAAAGAAAGGTTCACTGACTCCTGTACATACATATATTGCATTTATATAGAAAACACTTCTTCTAAACCAATATTTTTTTATCCTTTGACTGCTGCATTCTCGTTGCTTCTGTTCTATGAATGAAATAAGAAATACCACTAGAACTTTATTTTAATTCAGCACTCTTGTTATTCTGTCTTTTTTCTAACAAGTATTATCTTTCATGCTTTCTTGTCTTGGAAACATTTAACTTTTATTGCTGCACTTGAGAATGTTATTGAAAAGAAATGCTGCACCAAATCTAATTGCTCATGCTAATTTTTTTTTTTTACATTCTCATTCTTCCCTTAGAGCTGCTGCAATAGATCTTCAATATATCCAGTTAAAATAGTTATTTAAGCATGCTGGCATATAGATGGCTTGTCTGACAGCAGAATCCACATATGCATTGATTTACTGGTCTTACTCTGACTTTATACTTTGTAGCAGATGGAGTATTCTTAAAGTCCATATAACTTTGGCGCAGAATGTGAAAATTCACTGAAAAAAAAAATGTCCAGCAATGAAGATTTGACAACTACAGACTGGTTCCTCTCCAAAAGGATAAAAATTCATACAAATTAGTTTAGTCTTGATCAACATAAGATATAGTTCTTGCGCTGAAAGCTTGTGTAGCGCAAGTCAAGAGATAATTTTCTCAAGAAATGCTACAATGGCTCCACCAGAAAGGGAAAAGTATGCACCGTTAGATCTTAGCCTGCTGGTGAGTGTATATGCATAATGAGTTGCAATATGGATTTGATTCAAGCCTCTGTTTCATCTTACTAGCTATATGCTGCTGTATGTAATTCTACAAGTTGCTCATTTTGTAAACATTTGTGTGACTTCAAGTAAGAGAAATAGAAACATTAAGTACAGGGGAGTAACACTGATTCTACAAAATGTCTGCATAAATAAAGATGTAAACAGTCATTCGGAACAATTTTATGTGGAATGGTGTATTTTAGAGCTTACTGTGTCAGTATGGCTCATGGTGGGAGTAATAGGAACCAGATGTCTGAAGAGTTTAATGCCTCTAAAAGTTACTTCATTGAAAGCTAATTCCTGAAATTGATGCAAATAGATTGCCTGATGCCTGAGACGTTGTTTTTCTCTAGTTTTGCGAAAAAGTTTTATCCTAAAACAAGCCGCTCATAGCAGAGAAGTAAATGTAAGGCACTGTAAGGCAAAATGGTATCCAGAAAAAAAAAACAGATTTACCACTATTTTACCATGATCAACATTACATATAAAAAGGAAAAGATATGTGTAAGTTCACTGATCATTTTGGATAGCAAGTAAAATGGCTATATTTGCAAGGCCTGGTTCCTATCACCACCATTTAATGAAATGGGAGTTGGTTAGTATCTGACTCAACCATTAAATTGTCATTTTTAAAAATTGGTGGAATTCTCCTTTAACAAAATAAGAGAAAAGATAATGTTAGGTTAACCAACATAACCCTAACCCTAACCAACATTGCACTACAGCACATGTTTCTGGCATTGAACATACAGTGTCTCTTGAACAGCTTTGACACAGTATTTGTGAATAGCTTGAAACGACAATGGGAAATGTATTTCAAGATTTCAGTGGTGTGTACTGAATATCTAAGTAGCTAAGTTGTACTAGGAGAGGACTATGCAGAATTCACAAAAAAATAAGAAAAAAAGATGAAATCTTCTGCATTCTACCAGGGGTGGGCACCTGTGGTTTTCTTTGGCAGGATGATTTTTTTTATTTGTTTAGAATTCAGTATCATTGACTTGAACAGTACTTCACCATCATACAAGGGAAACACAGAGTGGAGGTGACAGTTGTTATGCAACAATACATTTACTGCAATGAATGTGTTGAATTCACAATTCAATAAGAGGCCACTATAAAGGCAATCTCTGCATTTATGTTCATGCACAGACTTTTGAATAACATTAACATAATAAAAATGAAATAAATGTAACTTAAAATACACCTGTTTATCTAAAGGGTAACACTTTTATGGAGTAATATCAATATCACAACAATGCACAACAATGTGCTTAGTCATGGAATACTTCATCATTGTATCGATTCATATGACCAGGGCTGCCCAAAGTGGGGCCAATGGGCCAAAGTGGCTCAAACCTCTCTTTATTTCTCAGAATTAAACAAGCTCTTTTTGTTACTCCGTCTTTAAGACTGTTGTATATAAATGACCTCATAGAAAATGCTGAAACACTTCTTATAGCTACAATGTGAATGTGTACATTATTGTTATACTACAATATTAATTCCTAAAGAACCACAAAGTTTAATATTTCTCCAGCATATGCCATAGCTCAATAAGGGCTTTACATTTGACTTATTTCTCA
This sequence comes from Colossoma macropomum, assembly GCF_904425465.1. Classification (NCBI taxonomy): domain Eukaryota; kingdom Metazoa; phylum Chordata; class Actinopteri; order Characiformes; family Serrasalmidae; genus Colossoma; species Colossoma macropomum. Next base: position 34,747,074 of record NW_023494787.1, read on the forward strand.
AAAAAATAAAAATAAAAAAAGAAAAATAAAAAGCAGCTATTTCCATAAGCCTAGAATTTTTCTCTATTACAACTAGTATCTCCGCTAGTTACATTACTGAATTAATTCTAAAATTTCATTCCTGGGATTTATTGCCTCAAAAAAGTTGAACATTTAAGTTAATGTATAAAAATATACAAATTTCAATAGCAATAGCCCCCCTTTAGCATATTTCCACACAAATATTATATATCTAGATTTTCATTCTAAAGACAAATTTTTTTTTTGTGGAGTTTCATTGAGTCCTTAAAACAATACCCTGCTGTTGCTGACAGGTCCTGTGTCAAGAGAGTCGGAAGTGGCGTTAAATCTCGCGCAAGGAAACTCGTCCCGGCGCGCCAAATTTCAAAGCACTTCCTGGGAAAAGAACGCGAAAAGTTAACAACGGAGAAAAATAAGAGCCATATATTGACATTTGCAACAATGCTGCTGTGACATATAGGGTACGTTGTGCTTCGTTAAGCGTCTTGGTCTTATGCTGGTACATTAAAACAAGAATTTGCATTACCATTAGACATTTTATTTTAAGTTTTGCGTGAATGTGTAGGCTGATGGCTTACAGATAGCAAGGAGGCTAACGCAGTACTGAGTCGCCTCTCGCCGTATTTCCTTCTGTTTTGCAATCCTGTCTTTAGTTAAGGTAAAGAGTAAGAATGGTTATGGTTTCAAACATTTTCGAATACGCTTTTGTTTAAAGACGAATATTTTTTTATTGCGTTATTTAACAAGGATGTTCGCTTGCTGAACTTTGATGTTTGGACAATTCAACTAGCTTGCTAACTTAGCACTTGGTGCTAAACCAGGCTGCTGTGCTTTGTAACCTAGCTATAGCTCCAGCGCTAGCTAGCTTAGCTATAGTTATATGGGTCAGCTGGAGAACACTGACGTACAGCCGTTTAAGTATATAACCCTAGCTAACGACATAATGCGAAATTGTATTCTTTTGTGTGGAGTTACAGCAGGTTGTGTATTTTGTGTTTGTTTTATATGTTTGAATTATCATCCAGGCAAAGTGTAACAACAGCTTTGAGTTTATTTAATATTGACATATCTTAACAATTCGCTACATCTATACTCACTCTAATTCATATTGAGAAACGTAAAACTATGATATGTACGTTTTTTACTTTCAGAATGAAGATCATCTGGGTGTGACCTCGCCCTACCACCACCAGCCTTGCTAGCACACACCCTGTTATGTGCTCGGCTGTCAGTTCATTCATCTAAAGCTAAACAATCATACTACAACGACACACGTCACGGGTAGTTCGTGCAGTGTGATCGCTCAGCATGCTAATAACTCAGTGTGTCAACATTGTACAGATCCTTTCTATTGCCGACTGTAAATCTTTATACGTGCTTTCTTAATTTGCATATTTCATTAAGTGTACATATTATGGAGAAGAAAACGTGAAATGGAGGGTTATAATTCTCTGTGAGTCTCCCTCTGTTGCTGAGTGTAGCTTAGGCTTTTTTCCTTGCCAGTATGTTGTCTGGAGTCCAGCCGTGTTTTCAGCTGTTGAGGATCGGCTCATCAGATATTGCTAACTGCAACGCCGGCGGTGTGTCAGACTCTGCCCGTGACCTGTACACATTTCGCCCAGCGCTTCCCCAGTCAGTGTTCCGCTTGGGACGGGCGGCAGAGTTGTGCGATGTCACCTTGGAGTCGACTACTGTGTCCCGCATCCATGCTGAACTGCATGCTGAAAGACAGACTGATGTGCCAGGAGAGGAGAGCTGGAAAGTCCATGTGAAGGACCGGAGCAGTTATGGTTTGTATCAGATATATGAATATTTTGTCTCTGTCTGTCTGTCTGTTTATTTACTTTCGTATCATCAGTTTACAGTATTTAATGTCTGATAATAAGTACATGTGATCTTACTTTGTTTGACAGGTACATGGGTGAATGATATTCGAATGCAGCAGGGTGTTTTGATGGAGATCTTTGATGGTGATACACTAATCTTTGGCGGCCAATCAGCGCAAGGGAGCCCAGAATTTTATTTCCTCTTCCAGAAGGTTCGGGTCCGTCCTGAGAACTTTAATGCCATAACAGTTCCAAAGGCTAGCTCATTTTCCTCTGACATTCAGAACCGCATCAGAACCAGCCTGGATTGTAAACCGGATCCCAATCTTGACATTTCTAAACTGTCCATCAACAGAGCCACGGTCATCCTTAATTCCATTGGCAGTCTGAGCAAGATGAATGGCAGCTGCTGGACATTTAAGAAGATTGACAAAACCACTGACCTGAATTCCACCAAACCTCCCACATTTACAGCTTTGGTGCCACCCTCCACTCCACCACCTCTCTCTGCTGTTACTTTGGAGACCTCCTCGAAGTCTGTTCCACCATCGTCTAAGAGTCGACGCAAGTCAGCCCACACAGTGCTCTTGGAAGATGATAGTTCAGATGATCCCGTCAGTCGTAGAAGTGGATTGGAGGATGCCAGGAAAGCCAGAGGGGGAAAGAGACGGCGTCTTTACAAGTCAGAATCGGAGGTATTCCAGCATCCGTTGTCCAAAACAGAACTGAGCACGAGGCCACAGTTTGATGCCAGACCTGTGATGTCCAAGCAAAACGGCATCATTTACAGTCAGTCGACCAGTGGGAAGCTTAATCCTTCTTTTACTTTGATCCAAAAGCGTGATGTTGGAAACATGGGCCACAACAAAGGCATTAATCTTGTGGCCTACCGACAGCAGAAGCCTTGCACACCAGCTCCACGGGGCAGGCGAAGGGCAAACAGCTCTCCAGTGTTCTCCCCCCAGGTGGTGAGAGGTGAAAATTATCACCTTACCTCTTCGTCAGTTAGACAGTCAAAAGTGGAAAGAGAGAGGGGCCAGGTTGCACAGTTCAGCGCCACCACTGGGTAAGTCAGTTCTGCATGATGTTACCGGAAAACATTGCCTGCTCATCCTTTGTTTGTTAAGCTCTTTGGGATGAATTCAACTGGAATGAATGTGGACTATCAACATAATCAAATATGAAACTTTAAGACAAGTTTGCTTGTGATTTAATTTGCTATGTTCAACAAATTTCCTTGCTTTCATGCTAAACTAAATGTGCAGTAGGATCATTCCTGTTAAGATAATTTAGTGCTTATACTTATTGTCATTCTTTTTGGCTTATTGAATATCTAAAAATCTGATTATCTGAAATCTATATAATCTTCTCTTCTGCAGTAGACGACGTGGCAGACCTAGAAAACATCCCCTGCCACGCCCTTCCCTGCCATCCCCTTCATCCTCGTCCTCGTCTTCTAGCTCTTCTTCATCTTCATCCTCCTCCTCCTCTTCAGAGGATGATGATGACGAAGATGAAGACATGGGGGTTGTCCAGGGTGTAGAGCCATGTGCGGCAACACGTTGTCGTCTACCACAGCAGGACACTGTGCAGTGGGTGCAGTGTGATGACTGTGATGCCTGGTACCACCTGGACTGCCTGCCTTATGACCGTACCCGCGCCTCCCTCCTGCTTGACCCGAGCGCAGACTTCCATTGTGGCTGCTGCTGAACCTCCGGCACTCTGTCATAACTCATGCAGGGCTCACTTGGTTCCCTTCTGGATTGCGGCATCAGGACATCAGGAGCTCTGACAGAAGGCTTGCTACTACAAGATACATAATTCAACAGTCAACCAAAAAAAGAACACAGAATCCTTTTTGAATCTCCGTTACCTTCACAGATTTTCAAACTCATAAGTCCCGGCATAATGAAATGGGTGAATGGGTTTTATTGGTTAATGTGTTGTAAAGGCACAAATAGGGAAGTTTATATTCTTTTTTTGTACAAAAGTGTGTGCTGGACTAGCACTTCAGCTTTGCAGGTGGTTTGTGTTTCAAAACTGCACAACCCACACTTGCCCAAGAGTTCTCCTGGAATTTGAAAGTGGGCACTACTTGGAACACATTTTCAAGGAATTTCTTGAATTGCCCTGTTCTGGAAAATAACCTGCCTTACAGTGATAATGACAAAAAAGATCTTAAATTTATTGCAAGAAAAATGACAAACTGTTTGTTCTCCAAGGCATCATTCTTATTTTGCTAGAAGTGGTGATTCTAAATGTGTAGGTATCCTGTTTGTATTGATTGAGAGATGTGTTGTATTACATTTTAGGTTGAAAGCCAAGAAACAATCTTGTGTAGAAATGGACATATACTTGACAAACTTAAATATTCTTACAGTGGTATCTTACAGTAAAAACAAATGTGTTTAGTTAATGTGGCTAATTTTCATAGCAAAATTTTCAGCATGGTTTCAACATTGGTGGATTTCCAGGTCCTGAAAAGTTGAGTACTTAACAGCATTACATCTACACATATGAACCAATTAAGTTGCTGTTAAGAAGCATTTGCCTTTGAAACTGTATTAGGTTGAATTATGTTTGTCACTCGGTGGGTTCTAGTGCACTGGGAAGTTGTGTTGGTGATTGCTGAACCATGAGGAACTGTCACCTAGCTTAAACAACCCTATACCTGATTCAGTGCAAAGGCTACCTTTCTGCCTTCAACAGAGTCTTGCTAGCTGTTCTTGAGATGTTCATTCATTGTTAAAGTTGCAGCTTGCTTTCAAGACATCAACTGCTAAAATATATATGTGCATTTACTGTGCTCTCTTTTAGTAAGCTGAGAGCTGGTTCTGGGGATCTTCATAGTGCTGTTTCAACAAATCTCCACTGGGGTTTTAAGACATACTCCAGTCAGTCACTTAAGACTATATACAGAAAGCAAAAAGGTTTTGATAACTAAGTTAGAAGAAAGAAATTTAAAATGCCAAAAAGTCGTATTATGTGTAAAAGTCTGAGTTTGTGACTTCTTTACATACCCAAATGTACGTGGTATTTTTTTTCCTTTGATATTAACATAAGCTTTTGAGTTTGAGCTCTACTAACCTTGAGTAGATGGCCATTTAATAGTAGAATATGTGGTATGAACATGAATCATCTATCACTGTCTTCACTTTAACGCTTTAGCTAAGAGAAATGACTGTCTGCAGTTCAGTCACAATGTTGCTGTTTTGTCATGAGGGGAAACGGGATGAATAAAAAGATATAAAGGTAAAATCTATGAGATTCATTTCTTACAAAATGATGGGTTCTACTGCAAAACAACTGCAAAGGCAGAAAGTACTCCATAAAAAGATATGTATTAGGGACTGAGAGTTAGGGATGAAACAAGGGTTTAAAAAACAAACAAACAAAAAACATCTGCACACTTCTCCCAGTGTTTTAGTTTTACAGAACCTGGGTAATGATCCCCGGTGATACCATTGCATCTTAATAGGCAATTTCTGCCAGGCAGCTACTGTCATGCTAGTAGACTGAAACCAGTTATCCTTTGATCATTACCACTTTTGTGACCTGCATTTTATTTATATTTCTGTAAATAGTTGGATTGTAACTATAACACTGGATTTGTAAATTTTCCCTATGGTATTTGTAAAATGTCGCTTTACTGCATTTCTAAGTTCCAGTCAAGTCCATGACCCAAATGTCTATCATGCACTGTCATGTCACATCAAGTATATTCTTTACAGAATATCCTGGGAGCCATTTCTAACACCTCTCAGGGTTCTGGCCAGAGGAGGTATGCACCTATTTCTCTGACTACACAGAATCTTATTTGGGAGGCTTGATTTTTTTTCCAGAGAAATCTGCAGGGATGTTTTTACATACTTTCAAAGTCCAGTCTTAGACATTGGTTGCATTTTCTGCTTCTCATGATCCAAGTAAAACTGAGTTCTCTCACAGTGGAAAGATAGACAGAAACACCTGTGGACTTTTTCAAATCTGAAGCAAGAGTGGAGCTTGATTTTCTTTCTCTCAAAAATGCAAGCTTTAAGGACTGCTGAACTAAAGGTGGCAGTTTTGGTGGCCTATCAGATCTTGCATGAGTCCCATTTTCTCAACACCTTTATGTATGTTAATATAATACGATTTTATTTTGGAGCATTTCAGTCCATTTGTCATAAACTGTTACATAAATATATGTAGCCTAACAACAAAGCAGAAGCCCATGAACCACGATTTTAATATCCAGTATGGTACCGAGAAGTACTCAAATACCCAGATGTTCCAAATAACAGTAGTTGTATATGAAGTCACTTAAGCATGGCGCAGAGCCACAAGACACACAGTACAAACATTCTAAATGGCTCTAAACATTTAAACTCAAATTTCTAGGTTAGTGACATCATTAAACCTGTCTATTATAGTATGATTTTCCAGGCATCTAAGGACATGTGCACTGGTGTCTGATAGGAGGTGCAGAATTGCGTGCCATTGGGTTGGGGTCCTCAGGTCGGCCTGACACACTCGGTGTGTGTTATCAAGTGCAAATGGACAGAGAGGACAGAGGTGTGGAATTATGAGGTGCTCCTAGCCAGGGCAATAGGCTGCAGTGGCCATCTATGTTGCTATGGCTACACTTTTGGCAGCCAGTGGGAGTGTAGTAGGGGTTGGAGTCAGGTTAGGGATCTACATAAGAGAGAGAAATGGAGTGCATGAAGGAGGTTATAGGAATGTAGAAGAGATGGGTTTTTGTTCGTCTACATGAAGGCATAAAGAGAATACACAGTGGGCTAGAGATACGTTAGTCATAGTTTGAAATTATTCTCTCTTACATGTCGACCACCAGAGGGCAGTCATGCTTTATTGTAACTAATAAGGTACTGACAATTCCCTGTATTTTCAGACCATGTCACGTTGTGGGCCGTGTTTAAATATCAATTCATACATGTCTGAATGCAAGAAATATGTTTATGAATATCAAATCGATTCTGTTCCACTTTGCAATTTTTAACGTTGTATAGGTAGCTTTTAAAATTGTTTTTTGGAACACATCGTGAATTAGCACGTCATAAGGCATAGGCTAGTCCAGGGCCGTTTGATCTAAGATTCATGGAAAACACTGAATTGAATGAAAGGAAACAGCCCAGTGGCATGGCACTAGGCCAAATTCAGATGAGTTGAACCGATCGAAACGGAACTGCATTAAATTGTCACCGTGATGTAAGCTTAATGCTCCCTCTGACTTTTCCCCGCTCCTAGTCCGTCAGAAAACGGCACGGTATGGCTGGAGGCTGATGATGACGAGTTTTACCAGGCGACTAATCGATCACAGTGCATGGAGGATGGTACTGCTTTACTGCTTTTGCCATTCCACTTCCCCCTCCAACACTATACAGGACTCATTTCCTTCTGACCTGAATGTAAGCCCTTGCTGGTGGACTGCCAAGGGACAGCAGGAAAAACAAACTTAACTTCGTGCTTCAACCAAAGCACAGGGCGACCATATGGGCACGGCCTATTTGTCTAATCAGACACTGAATTAAACATTAGTTGGACTTGTAACATGTTAAATTAATGATGTGTGTGAAAATGGTTTTGTGCCATCAGCATGGTCCAACTCAGCCTAGCCTCGTTGCAGTTAGCCACAGTTTGCTAATGTAATCTTTTCACAGTGGTTAAACCAGAACTTAGTGAGCTGGATATTGGTCTAGTTCTGTGCGGTTGCATGGGTTGTACTTTAATCATGTGCAATAGTTGTACTGTAAATCATGTACAGTACCATTCAGAACTAATGGCCCCTTGGTAAAGATGCACCTAAACAAGCTAGGGATGCACCGGGATATCTCGTGACACTGATATGAATCTCATATCATCATGCACCCTAGGGGTGGGGGAAAAATCGATTCTTAGATGCATCGCAATGCGGACATGGACGATTCTGAATCGATTCATTCAATGTCAAAAATCCATTTTCTAAATATTTAATTTATAACGTAATGTTGATGGAGCGCAAAAGGGCAGAACTTGGAAGTGGGTAAGTGCAGCCGGACAGTCTGTGGCAGCACATAACAAAAACACAAAGGGATGAGCAAGAAATCCGACCGGCTCCCTCTGCATTAAAAGCCAGGTTAGATCAGGAGTCACAATCCAAATGTGAAGAAGAGACATTTTGTCCTTTCAATAACAATCAAACCACCTTGGGAGCCACAACATTTAATGTCCAGTATGTCTCAGTATGTGTTAATGTCCTAGTATAGACTAAACAATATAAACGAAAACGCAGACTTACTCTACTCTGCTTTTAGCTTTAGCTATAGCTGCTTTTCTTCCATCTCCGCCAGAAAACTTTTCCTCAAAAGTTGAATAGTTTCTTGTAAAATGTCTTTCAGCTTTCGGCTGTTTTACGAGGCTGAAGTCGCTTCTCATTCGCCAGCTTCTTGCTGAACTTTCCCATTCCACCTTAAATTCTGACTGAGGCGCCAAAGGTAAATGCGGCACCATTTAAGGTGGAACGGAAAAATTAGAAAGAGAAGCAACTTCATCTTTGCAACTTTTTAGTGTTTGACAGTCTCTCGTTGCAGATTTAACGTATCAGGAAACCAACTACGTTGCTTCTAAATGCGAATAAGTCCGTTCGTCTCCAAATGTTCGTCTGTCTTTTCTCTTTTCCTTTTTCGTTCGCTACTAGCCAGGCGAAACCTCATTGCTAGGTGACCTGCAGTCTGCATGCCAATTCTCAGTCGTTGAGAAACAGGGCTTGTTGCAAAACTCTGCAAAACGTGTGCTATGTTGCACACGTCCCGTCTCGAAGATATTTTACTGACACAGCGACCCCCCCACGAGACCAAAACCGAAGTTATAAAATCACTAAAGAAAATGGGTAGGACGGCTATAATGTGCTGAGTGGTCATCCATTACCACAGGATCTTATTTCACCATAACAGTGCATTTTATCACAGATGAGTGGCAGCAGCGTTTCCAAACAAGAGCAGTGAATGAGAGCCTTCCAGTTCACTGGCCACATCACTTCCATTTGTTTTATTAATAAAAGATATTGGACATAAATGCATTATGGATCATTACAAATACTTAGCTTAAAAGTACCAAGTCCTCAGACAGTAAGAAAATAGAAATCATGTATAGAAAAAAAAAGATGCATCGAGATGCATCGATAATCGTTTTATAATCGCATCGCAGCCCTCTGAATCGTAATCGAATTGAATCGTGAGGTGAATAAAATTATTCAAAGAAAATAATCCTTATAAATCTTAATCTGGAGAGATTTTGTATGGTCTCAGATCCCTTTATATACATGTTCTTGCTTCATTCATCCTTATTAAGAGAAGACTCATTGCTGTTACCTTGGCAAAGGGAAGACGCATAATGTATTAAATGCAGGCATACTAATAACTGTGACGTTTTTTAGAAAAAAGGATATTTTTTTCTCTAAATAATTTTAATTCGCTAAAAAGTTAGATTGCTGTCATATTTTCAGTGTAAGTGTGGCATTTTCAAAGCCTTTTCTGCTCACATCTACCAAGGTTGTGAGTAATTCTAGAGAGCTCTGTAACCCACTGATTGTCCATCTGCACTTTTTAATTCTTAATTATTTGAATGCCGCTACAAGACTGCAACCTTTTTCATATAGTTCACAGGTGACAATGAAAAAACTAGTGTTCAGGAATTGGTATCGTAGTCAAAGTACAAGTATCGTGACCCTAAAGGAGGAAATCTTTTCAATGAGCAAACACACATCTGCAGTGCCAGCTAAAATGGGGGAATTCCTCTGATTTTTCAAAATTGCTGCATAATTAAATCTTCAAGTTGTTAACAAAGTCATTCAGAGTAGTTAGATATGAAATAGTTATTTGTAGAAAAACTTACCGACTTAGATTTCTTTACAGTGATGAAAGACCAGGGAATCTACACGTCTTCCAAGTTTTTATATGTAACATTGATGTTTTTTTTTTAATTATTATTATAAGAATATGTTAAAACTTCATCTCACAACTAATGTAAAACAATGTCTCAGGCATCAGGTAGCATATTTGTGTCTAGTGTAATCCTTCTGGGATGAACTTAATGGGAATAGCAAGTTATCAGTTAACTGTCAAAGCTAGTGAATTAGAAGTTTCAAAATGTGCACAGTGTAGGCACTAGTGAAGTGAGGAAGCAGTCAGTGCTGAAAATATTAACTGAGCGAATTTTCAATATTTTTAATACTTTTAATAGTGTGAGACAGAATCTTTTGACAGAAAAAATATCATCTCCCTGCAAGTATAAAGTGAATTCATGATGTGCCGACATATTGGTTACATACAAAGACTGGCCATGTGCTCATGTAGCTACTCATTTAATAGGAATAGGAATTTATTAGACTGCCAGGCCATACAGTTATCAATCCATGAGAACATAGTTAGAATTGCCAGTTTATACCTTGTAGCTATACTCTTTGGCCATTTTATCAGGTACATCTACCATATAGGTGCATTTTCCATGTACCTACTGATTGTAGCTTATCTGTTGCTTCACTCTACCCCATCCATCAGTGGAAAGCGTCCACTTTAGAACCACCACTGTCCGCAAATTTTTAGGGTGATGGCCCCTTCTCAGTGACGTAGTACTGACATGGTAGTGTGTATGGTTCTGGCACAAGTGTATCAGGCACAGCTAGTGTTGCGGGAGTAGCAGCAATGATGAGAATGATCCACCACTTAAATAACATCTGGACAGTGGTGGTCCTATGGTGGTGGACTGGTTAAATTTTGTATACTTACAAAATGCACCTATATCGTAGGTGCAGAGATGGGCAGAAAAATTTGTGATAGCTGAATACTGAATATACTGTCCTAAATGTATTTAACTCTATTTTGCTACAACACATAAAAAATAATGCATTCAGTATACATGTGGGGTGCATCTTGATAAGGCATATGGGAAAAACTATGCTGTTGAAATTTTTACGTTGTTAGTTAGTTTCCTTTATGTAATTTAATGTTTCATAAAAAATATGTAGCATTTGACTGAAGTTCCAAATTTCTTAACTTTTTTTTCTGTCTCTTATCCACATTGTCATGTTTGTGGTTGAGAGGTAGGGATGATGTGTGCTTTATGACATGTACTTTGTATTGATTTTAAGGAGTCTGTTTGGTATAAAAGTGCCAAGAAAACATTTCCCAAACTTCCACCTCCAGCCTATACCATTAAAGCAGAACAGGTCTGTGGATTCTGACTGTAAGTTCTGACCCTACCATTTTGGGCAGCACAGGGTACAACCAAACACAGGGAAAAAATAACACATTTTTTTAATGTAGTTAAGCAGATTTTTTCATCATCTTCTCATATTCCTATAGCAACATGATTGACTCCCTAAAGTAAATAGAGATGAGTGAGTAAATGAGATAAGTGCATATCATATAAATTCTATACAGTTCATCTTTGGAAATTGTAACTCTGATTAATCAGAATCATACTATGCATGTCATGTAAATAAAATACGTAATTTGAATTGTTATGCTGATATTTACTGTTCTACTTTGTGGTCAAAAATAAATTTGCTAATGTTTAACACAGACTCTTTCACTGATCAAATTTATTTTGTTGTTTTTTTATATATTAGGTCAGAAAGCCCATCTGGTTTAGTGAAACTCGCCTATGGAGTGAGTTATAACATTTTACTCATAGCACTTTTGGCTGAATTGTTCATAAATATTAAGTGTTCAAAACAAAGTTTGTTTCAGCAAAAAACAAAATTTGTTGTACACTGCTCCCCCCTGTGCAGCAGAAGTCAAGATTCATTACACCAGTTAGACCATCAGACCAATATTTTTCCAATTTTCACTCATCTAGTGACCTCTGTTTCACTGTTTCACCTGGCCACTGCTGCTGTCTGCTGTAGTACCTTTGGTTCAAGTTTTAATACATTGTTTTCAAAATGCTCTTCTGCACAACACTGTTGTAAAGAGATGCTATTTGAGTATTTATGTTTTTTCTGATATCTTGAAGAAGTCTGGCCATTGTCATCTGATCTTATTAACAACATTCTGTTGTAAACATGCTTACTTGCATCCTTCCACATTGCCATAGTAGTCTCTAGAGTAAAATTTTCCAGTTTAAAGGCTAGGAAATCCCCTTCTTGATTATGTATCTTGAAGGTAGAAGGAACTGCTTTGGGTGGATTTTTGGGGTGGGCTGTTTTGAAACGTCTGTTTTCTTTAGCTTGGGAATGCAGAAGGAAGCCAAATATCTTATAGCAGTCGTATAACTATGGGTTTCAAATTATCATTATAATGGAATAAATGGATAATTCAAACAACAGAAACAACTTTACCTTCGTTTGGATTTTTCAATTTTGTTCTGAATAAAGATAGACTCACTGATTCCTTTTCATTTTGTTTGACCTCCATGGTAAGAGTTAAACTAATGCAATCTTTGGTGTATTTATTAGCCTACAGATAAGTGGCCTGTGACCAGTCAAATGGTTGTATGATGTATTTATGTAATACGTGATTATAGTGAAAGAACATTAATGAATGAAAACATGAAAATAGTATAAAATCATGAATTCTGTCAAGCCAAGACTAAAAGATTCAATGTTACACTACAGAATGCTGCATAACAAAACATATAACATATACCAAATAACATATTTAAGTCTAGCTTTATGCTGGAATGCCCTTTTAATAACAAACAGGTCAAAGAGTGTGCAAGCATGTGAGTATCACTACAGAATAAATTGCACTTTCAGTATATTTTTTGCAGCATACAGATACCCAACTTTATTATTATGTTAAAATGTGACAGCAACAATAGCCAGAGCAAGCTAAGAAAAGGAAAAGATCCTACTCTGTATGGTAATCTGCAATGTGCTTCCATTGTCAAACAATCACCATTGGGCCAAAGAAAAATCACTGAGTTAATGCGAACAGATGGATGACAGCGTTGCTGTAGAAAAAGGGTGAGTAGTTTTAATCTCTGCAGTATTTGTTTTACCTGGGCCTCACATTCAGATCAGTAAGCATGAAGAAAACTCCTTTTGTTAGGATAAATAACATTTTGCCCTTGCATTTACTTATACTTGATAGCTCCATATGATACAGTTGAAAGGCTGTTTATTGGATTTGCTGCAGCTTACCCGGTTGTTTTCAGAGCAGTTTTTTCCACCCCACGTCTTGAAAGCTACATTTGCTGTAAAGCCTGAAGAACAGAATGGGGATATGTAGTGCCCTTCAGATTAATCAACAGAGCTCTAGATGCAAGAGCCAATTATCAGTGGCCTAATGGAACCTGACGACATGCAATTGCTTTGTTCACACAATCCATGCAAACATTGCAAGTGACAGAAGCAAAAAAGAGTTGGCACATGTCAAAGTAAAAATCACTTTATCACTTTTGAAGTTATGCGTATTGCAGCTGTCAGAACAAAACCTTGTATCTCCATTTTTCAGTTTTTGACATAATTTGAAAATGCCTGTTGCCCTTAACATTGTATGTATATAAATTTCATGATGAATGGAACAAAAGAAATAGCCCAAAATGACTTGGAAAAAAGTCTGGTTACATTGACCTACAATAAAATTAAAGTATGTGTTTTCCTTCTCCTATAAAGTTACCATTTCAGAGATTGGAGGTTTTGTTCCAAGAGCAGTGTGTCACGAATGTCACGAGCGAAGCGGAAGAAATGGACTCGATCTCCCAGAATCCTCTGGGAGATCACATTACTTTGACGCTTCCTACAAACCCTAATACACACACAGACTTCATCTCCCAGAATCCACAGAGAGATCAGCTGACTTCTGGTTTCCCCACACGCTCCTATCAGTGTTCTCGCCATAATTCTAATGTGCAACACCTGTATGTTTGATCATGTGACTTACTCAGTTTAGTTTATAAGCCCGGGCTTTAGCATTAGTCAGTTGAGAGGTATTGTTTCATTTGCAAACTACTGAGCGAGCTATCTGTTGTCTTGATTCTGTGTATGACCTGTATTCTCCGTTTATTCCGACTCTGCTTTTTTTTCAACCCTTCGGATTGTTTGCCCTGGATCTCTGTTCATTGTGTTTTGACCTTTCTGCCTGTTTTTTGACGACGACTTTGGATTCTTATCAAAGTGTTTTCCAGCTCTTAGTAAAAGAACGGAAAGCCTGTTGATAGACTATTAACACACTTACTTGTTATTAGTTTGTTATTACTCACTTGTTATTAGTTTGTCTCAACCAAGTTGAGGTATTGTATTAGTAATGGTAACTACTAATCAGTGTACAGTTGCCTAAGTAGTGAGTCTAACATGCATTAACAAAGACAATTATCGGAGACACTGCTTTATTTATACATCTGTGATACTCTAACAGTATTTATTAGTATATTTTTGTGAAATTGTCAGTCATACGCGGCAGAGAACAGCCTCCACCCTCTTCTGATCTACATGAGCTCCAGTGTGCTAAACTTTGGGTGAACTTAACAAGCAAGAAGAAAGATGCACTGTAACTTTTCTAGCAAACCAACATATTTCTCTTGTCACCCAAGGTGTGACTGTGACAGAAATGCTGTTAAACTTCGTCCCTGGTTTCTTTCGGAGGCATATTCACTCACTCCTGAAACACACACACAGACATCCTAAGCTGCTTTTCCTCCTGGGTCACAGGGGTTGCTGGAGCCTATCCTAGCACTCTTTGGGTGGAAGGCAGGACGCACCCTGGACAGGTCACCAGTCCATCACAGGGCGGACACACACTCAGACACCCACAGATGTTTACACACACACACACAGGGCCAATTTAGCATCTCCAATTTGCCTGACTGCATGTCTTTGGGGAGGAAACCCACGCAGACATGAGGAGAACATGCAAACTCCACACAGAAAGTACCTTGGTCACCCAGCTGGGGAGTCAAACCCAGGCCCTTCTTGCTGTGAGGCGACAGCGCTACCCACTGGCTACAGATGTGGCAGAAAGAGATTAGGTTGAAAAGAGTATGAGTTGCTGTGATCAGATTTGGCAGTTGGATGACACCACATTCACATCTGCTGCTGTGTTCATCACTGATGGCCCAGCACATCCACACACACATGCACACAGTGGCTCCTGGGTTAGCCCGGGGCCATTCTAAGTAGATCAAGACAGCTCCACTACCACAACACTTATGTTTTCTCTTATCTTCCTCATTGGTCTTATACTTCATTTGCAGAGCAAAGATTAGTGTTGTATCACTCTAATGAAGCCCTACACTCATCCATGTTTCTTCTACATTGTGCTGAAAAAAGTGATGCATTAAATTCACTTCAGTTATGTACATCTTCATTTCCACATAAAGAAAATTTATTTCATAACATAGTTATTAACACAAGTTAATAAAAGAAAGACAGCAATTGCATTGAAGAAATTCTACTACCCTCACTGGCCATTTTATTAGGTACCTTGTATCTACACTGATTGTCCATTGGTCTACTTACCATATACAGTGCCGTCAAAAAGTATTTGCCCCTTTCTGATTTCTTTTATTTTTGTATATTTGTCACACTTATTTTTTTCATATTTTCAAACAAAATTTTGTAAAAGACAAAGACAACCCGAGTAAACAAAATACAGTTTTTAAATGATCATTTCATTTATTGAAGGAAAAAGTTATACAACACCAGCTGAAAAAGTAATTCCCCCTTAGTTACTTAGTTAACTAAATTTAGTTGACCCACACCCAGGCCTGATTACTGCTAGCCTTGTTAAATCTGAACTTCAAATAAAGAGAACCTTACCAATAGTGTGAAATAGGTCTCAACAAGTTACAAAGTTACTGAAATGTATCAGTCTGGAAAAGGTTATAAAGCCTTTCTAAGGCTCTGGGACTCCAGCAAACCAAAGTGAAAGCAATTATCTCCAAATGAAGAAAACTCAGTGGCGAATCTTCCCAAAATGGCCAGCCACCAATATTCCAACAAAAGCACAGCAACGACTCAACCAGGAAGTCACAAAGAACCCAGATGAACATCTAAGGGACTACAGCGTTCATGACTCCGCCATTAGAAATAGACTGGGCAAAAATGGTATCCATGGGAGAATTGCAAAGTGAAAACTACTGCTAACCAATAGTCACATGAAGGCTCATCTCATGTTTACAGTAAAAAAAAAAAACAACTGAAAAACAAAAAAACCTCCCTTGATCAGATCAAGGCTTTTGAAAAAATGTTCTGTGGACAAAAGTGCCCTTTTCGGAAGACAGGGTCCCCTAACATCTTGTGCAAAGTTTACACAGCATTCTACAAGAAAAAACATAATCCCAACAGTCAACCCTGGGTGTGGGGTTGCTTTACTGTTTCAAGACCTGAGTAACTTGCCATAATTGATGGAACTATGAATTATATTCTCTACCAGTAATTCCTGCAGAAGAATGTCTGGTCATCAGTCTGTCATTAAGTTATGCAGCAAGACAATGATCTAAACCACAAGACCAATGTCAATTTCTAAATGGCTCAAAAGAAACAAAATGAAGGTTCTGGAGTGGCCTACTCAAGTCCTGACTTTAACCCCATTGAAATGCTGTGGCAGCACCTTAAATGGGCAGTTCATACTCAAAAGCTCCCCAGTATGGCTGAATTAAAGCAAAAAACAGTTAAGTTTATGGGGTTGATTACTTTTTCACATTTGTGATATATGCGTTGCAAAATGTTTTCCCTTCATTAAATTAATTCATTATTTAAATAATGCATATTATTTGCATGTTCTCCTTGTCTTATATTACGGTTTGTATGAGGATCTGAAACCATTCAGTGTGAAAATATGCAAAATACAGGACACCAAGATAAAATACCTTTTCATGGTATTGTTGATATAGCTTTATAATTATAGATTGTAAGTCCACCTGTTTTTCTGTGTAATTTGCTATCCTTCCTTCATCTTGTTCATCAATTGTTAGAATCCTCACAGGACCACCACTGAGGTTTTATTTTAGTAGTTAATTCTCTGTACTGCAGTGACAGTGACATGGTAGAGAATGTGTGTGGATCACACACTCAGTGTCACTGCAGGACTGAGAATAGTCCACCACACAAAACTATGCAGAAAATGACCACTGATGAAGGACTAGTTGGATGACTAACTGTGAAGCAACAGATGAGCTGTTGTCTCTGACTTTACATCTAAAAGGTGGATCAAAAAGGTCTAATAGAGTGGACAGTAAGTGGACACAGTGTTTAAAAAGCAGCACACACTGACACACCACCTCCATGTCACCATGTCTATGCAGTGCTGAGGATGATCCATCACCCAAATGCTGCAATACCTGCTCTATGGTGGCTGTGGAAGCCCTAATCATTAATGAATAAGGTAAGTAGAGGGGAGAACAAATTATGCAGAAAAACAGTTGGACCACAGTCTGTAATTGTTCAATCTAAATGAAAAGTGAATCTGATAAAATGGACAGTAAGTGCAGATACACTCTTTATTAGGTATACCTAATAAAGTGGCCACCGAGTGTTCACTTTATTCATGAAGAAACGATACATCTTAGTTAGGTAAATTTTCATCAATTTTTGCAGTGACCATAATATCAAGACAGCAGGCAAGAAAATATGTGTAGACAGATAATATTCTGAATGTGTGTGTGTGTGTGTGTGTGTGTGTGTGAGAGAGAGAGAGAGAGAGAGAGAGAGAGAGAGAGAGAGAGAGAGAGATACTTTATGTGGAAAATGTGAGAAAGACAATTATCTGCAACTGTAACAAGGAAAGCAACACAATATGTGTTGTTTATCAGCTTATGGAATGTGTGTGTGTGTGTGTGAGAGAGAGAGAGAGAGAGAGAGAGAAAGAGAGAGAGATACAAAGATGATGGAAGCAGTCAGACACAGAGAGCTTGGCAATGAAAATGGAAATGAAACTTGACTAACAACATTTTCACTCCCTCCATTTCTTTCCACCCTCCCCTTTAATCCCTTTTTCCAAATGTTGTTTCTACACCCCCCCCACCCAAGGGCGCTGAGCAGGTTTTTGCTATTTATGGAAGAGTGTTGAGAGGATGTGAGCTGATCACAGAGAGAAAGAGAGAATCGTTGTATGTATGTGTGTGTGTGTGTGTTTGAAAGCCAGCAGATGCACACAGTGAACAGATGAATGCGAAAATGGGCAAGGCATGAGAAAAGAGAGAAACTATTGTTTCTTCAGGAAATGATTCTGATGTTACCTTCTTTGTTGGGTTTGTTTTATTACACTTGCATTATTACACTTGTTACACTATGTAAACCTTTTGATTATACTCTGTACTCCTCTTTTTTCCCTTTTTTGCTTTCTACTTTTGCTCTATGCAGGCCCAGATACAAATTAGCTTATATTAAATGTACACAATAGCTTGCAACCCATCTGAGTTAGGGTAGGCTTAAGAGTTATTTTAAGACTAATTTTGGCTTTGGTAAGATGCATAATTAGGCTGTAGTCTACCACTGTATTCTTTACTTTTTGATCACACAAATTGAGATGTGTAGATACATTGCTGTTGGGCCTATGTCTCTGCTTGGCTCTGACTAGCTTTCTCCCTCTCTCTCTCGAGGACACAAAGACACACATACATACACACATGCACACTTGTCGTAGCAGAGTCAGAAACCCACACAGTTTCACGCATATATAAAAAGTGTGAAGAAAATAATGAGCAGGAACACAAACAAGTCCACAGAAATGAAGGTAGAGTACAGAGAGAAAGAGGGAGATATCAGAAAGAAAAAAAAATTAAAACACACAGGTGTTTTAGAGTGGAGATTGGCAGAACTCACATTAAGTGATGGTGAAATGCACTGAGAACAGAAATACACAGGTAGAGAAAATTAGGAGGCAATGTGCCTGTTTATGTGTGTGTATTTGCATCAGAGATATTCACAAGATGATTCATGTGAGTCTCTGGGGTTCCAAGAGCAAGTTAAGTCTCAAGTATTTTTAATAGAGAATTTTATTTTAGTCTCGTTATTAACTGCAGGCATTAAATTTTTACTAAAGTGAACCTCATTAAAATCCTGTTAGCTTCTAATAAAAAAAGGCTTTTATTACAGACAAACCTTCAGTCTAAAGGACAGAACTGAAGCACTATACAGTAAATGCGATGTGTAAAGAAAGGAGGCAAAAAAGTTGAAACAGTCGATTAGTCTGTAGTTTATAATGTTTGCTTGCTAGCTAGCACAAAACAATCAATGCAGCTGAAACTTTAGAAATTTTTAAAGGAATGTGATCTAAAGCTTACTAAAACATCGCCTAGATTCAGCTAGATCAGTTACGTCCATCAGATAGGTTTTTCTGTAATGAAAGGCTCGTTGTTTAAAGCTGTATTGAGCCTAACACTGCAGAGAGCTGTGGGAGAATTGCAGTGCTGTAATAAATGCACATGGCTGTAGAGAAACAAAGTTACACACAAGGTTGTAAATTAAATGTTTTCTTTATTTACTGCATTGAAGTTAGTCCATGTCCAATGTAAAATAATATAGTAACTACCTGGTAGCACCCTAGCAACTGCCTGCGTATTGTTTAAGCTGCACAAGCACTCAGGAAATGCAGAAATATTCTTTCAGGCACTGCACTTTTATAGTTTAATCAATTTTGGTCAAGTCATATGCCTCAAGTCCAAGTTGACTCTCAAGTCATTCATTGAGTCCAATCACTCACTCGAGTGCCCATCTCAGGTCTATAGGTATGTTTGATTTAATATATTTTCAGGACAGAAAGTCCTCATTTTGTAAAAAAACATAGAAAACAGTGCTAATATATGCCCCTGCCTTGTAAAGTTTTTTTTCTTACCAAAGCTACATGTTTTGTTTTTTTAAACTGGAAGAGCAAAACCATGTTTTTTGGTTACTAAGGTTAATGGCAGAGTTTAGGGTTAGGATAGAAAACGCTATCCTCATATATGCAGTTATGTATTTTATAAATAAAATACATAGGGGACATTGGAACATTGCTGTGAGGATTTGATTTCCACAAAAGCAATCAAATTTAGCCACAAGAGCGTTACTAAGATCAGGTATTGATGTTAGATAATTAGTTCTGGATCACAAATATGGCAAAGGTACAGAAGGTGCTCCATCACTCCAGAGAATGCAGTATCACTGTTTAACAACCCAGTGCTCTGGGGGTTTTATATTATTCTAGTCATCGCTTGGCATTAGGCATGGTGACCTTAGGGTCATGTACAGCTGCTCCAGAGCTTTAAATTCTATTGGCTATACTTTTTTATGGAGATTACATGTGTGCAGCTGAATACCTGTGTCAGCAGTGGGTGCACCTTAAATTAGCTAATTTCACTCATTAAAAGGGGTGTCTGGGATACTTTTATGGATACATTTAGTGTATGTATGACCACATGTTCTGATAAAAACAAACGTGTTTGTGTGTGTGTGTGGTAGTGGGGTGATTTGGGAAATGTGTTTTGGCCTTAATGTCTTTAATTAAAATGAACATAACAGCATTTTCTGCAACTCCCTTGCAGTGCCATTACCAAAACAACACTTGTAACTTTAAAATCTTTTAATGGTTCGACAGGATACGCTGTGGCAAACCGTAGTATTAGATATAAAGAGAGACATCTATGAAGAAGATAGGGAAAGGGGGCAGATGGAGAAATGACAAGGAGTTAAAGATTTGACTGGCAGAGAGAAGGAGTTGTGCCTGTAACAGTGTTTACTGCCTACAGATCCACCACTGCAGTAAGGCGACTCTGACCTTCAAACTGACTGTAAAGGGGCCATATCATGGAAAACCTAACTTTCCTTACATTTTTTTAAAACTCCAATAAAGGAGTTATGATAGCATTCATATGATAGCATGTTAGGGGGAGCATTGTCAATTCCATCTGCTAGTTAGCGTGAGGGCTAGTGCATGTTTCTGGTGTATTTGATAAAGAAACTCACACTGACCTAATGTTTGGTACATAAACCCACACAAATGTCATAAAAGGACCTCAAGGAATAAAATACAAAGAAAATGAAGAATATGCCCCCTTTTGTCATTCTGACTCTGCCAAACTGATTCACAAATGGTGATCTCTCAAAAGAATGTGTGCGTGTGTGTGTGTGTAGTGACTGTGTGTGTGTGTGTGTGTCTGTGTGTGTGTGTGTGTGGAGGGTGTAGTGACTGTGTGCTGACTGGGACAGTTCCCACCTCATTTGGACTCCTAATTACCCCATTGTGAAGGAAAGAATACTCTTGGATGGGTGGAACAGCTCCTCAAGTCCAAAATCATCACTGGCTATTATCACTATTATCACTTGATGAAACATTGTGCAGTTTTTTTTATCAGACTGGGCACAAAGGTCAATAAAGCGTTTTTTTCCCACACTGTCATTGCTTTTATGATGGTTAGGATTAGGCTTTTGGTTGGCAGAGCTGGTCCTACATCAGCATAGAAAGGGTAGCTCCGACGTGGATCAATTGCAATCAGCTTAAATTGCGTTCTCTTCACCAACCACCATGGCCACGTCACAGCTGCATTGAAAGTTAGTCCAGGTTGGTGTGAGGCAGCCATGATGAAAAATATATAATGACATCTTAATGATGTTCTGCCATTAAGAATACCCTGGTGAAAAGTCATTTTTGTTTAGATCAATAATAATCAGCCCAGACGTTCATCCACACAAAAGCATGAGTAGTTTTTATCGCAAGTTGACATTACCAAAATCATGCCCAAATTTTCCCTATTCAAGGTTATTTCAGTGTTCACTTTTAGCTACAAAAAGACACAATATAGCTCTATGGAGATATGCTAATTTGTATTTCATGAAGCGCTGCATTAATTTTGGGTGATCCCAGGCTGGAAGGCTGGATCTCAATAACTTCTGTAAGTAGAACACTGACTTTTTAAAATAACCAGAAAACTAATTTAAAGTCCACCAAAATTGAGTATTTATGCTATACATGCTGTTTATAAACTCTTTAAAGTGATCCGGCCACATTTGCAAATCCATAGGAATGAAATTCCTAGAATTCACACAAGCTGACCTGCATGATAAGCTCTGAATAGTTAAAAAATAATGCTTTGAAAGAACCTGATTTATACGTGTACATCATTTGCACGTAGAGTATATTACATCAACACAGTTACTGCCAGTGGTAATTGAACTGACAGACAACAGTTTTGTTGATAAATTTTATGCATGCGGGAATGATGTACACATTTGAATCAAGTAGATTCAGTGGATTCATTTTCTGATGTAGGGCTAGAAGAGCTGGGTTTAGCATCAACTTCTTCCCAATCAAAACCACTAAAACTGCTCTTGCTACTTATAATTCATACAAATTCTTTGTATGATTAGATGTCTGCAGTTCCTGAGTAAGACCTTCAGGAATATGTTTGATCATCTTGATTGTTCTTGCTGCCTCTTCTCACTGGAGCCTAACATTCAGGTAAAGAAACCCACACAGACCCAATGACCCAAAGTAGGTGTGTATAGAAAAATAAGTTAGAATGTCTTGCACAATGGGGGAATGACCTGATTTGAAAACGAATTACTCAAGGGGCTCTGGTGCAAGCATTCTAAGTACTGGCCGTATGATCAGAAAATGTGAGTGAAGCCACAGCCATCCATGGATAAGCATAATTGACCATTTGTAAAATAATGGATGGCATGCCTCTCATTCAATCACAACTGTCTCTTTACACTCTTTCCTTTATCAAGCAAAGAACAAACATGCAGTGAGAACGACGGTGGCAGTAAAGAATTATTAGACTAAGAAATGGTGGGAAAATGTGACTGAGGAATGTATAATGATATTCTACTTATCTGCAGGATAAGGATAATGCTATTTTTGTTTCATTCCTGAAGGTAAACAGATTTTGGATTAAACTGTGGTGGACAATACTCACAGTTCAGTGGCAAAACTACCAATAGATAGACCTATGCTGCCGCCAAGGTAAACTAAACTTTATCTAGGTCACTGTACTTGCTAAAAATGATTATAATATGATGTCTAACAAAAAAATATTGTTACAGAAAACTGATGAGTTAGCTAACTAGTTCACTTTTCTTAACTTATTGGCTGACAGTTAGCATGATAAATCTGTCAAATTAAACTTACATTTACATTTGTGATTAAAACATTGAGTGTAAAGATGAATGCACTAGTACACACGCCATTCTTTTAATTGTTTCTTCAAAGTTTGCTGAAAGACCTTGTGCAACAAATCTTTGTCAGCATCTAACATTGCTCTGACTTGCTTCAGCATTAGCTTTTGCTTTAGCTAATCTGAAGGGGCCTCTTCCATTGCGAAAACCTCCTACGTATTTGACATGAAAACCATTTTCCCTGGTTTTTCCACAGTTTCCAGAATCAAGTTTGCCCTAATATCTTGTAAAGTCAATTTATTTTTTAACAAAATGTTTGAAAATGATTCAAATTGTTTAAATTTCCTTTGATACTGAGCTTTTTAGTCTAATAGCACAAGTGTTACAGATGCTACCAGGCAGGCTGAGCTGAAAGTGTGACATACGAAGCAACTAAAATGACTAAGAGAAGCAGAACTTTCTTAGAATTTTGCAAATGGTCATTTGGCCTAACAAGATGTGTGTAGGATGAGCCTAGCCTTCCCCTCTCCTAGCACCCAGTGCAACACCTGCAAATGCAAGCATTCTCCTCAAAGCACGTTGAGCTGTCCAATGATGTTATGTTAGCGGCAGTTTAAAAAGATATGGTGGCTGTTTTCACATATTTCGGAATATGCACATGCTAGCCTTCAGAATAAGAAATCAGAAATCACCAACTTCACCAACAGAATTTTACCAACTATGTTACACACACAAGGAATTTGTCTTGGTGAATGCATACATGTATGACATGTAACATACTAAACAGACCAGACAAGGAAACAGACTGTCACTAAGGGAAAATTAAAGTAAAAATACAATCAATTAGTTAATAAGTGCTACAGCACTGGGGAAAAAGCTGTTAGCATGTCTGGCTGTGCTGGTTTTGGCCCTGAATCTTCTGCCAGAAGGAAATGGCGGGAGGAGATGATGTCCAGTATGAGATGGGTCAGCTGATATTTTGCTTCATCACCTGCGCCACCATCTCTACAGTCTTTTGTGTGTTGAGCAGCAGGTGGTTTCTACTGCACCAGGAGACAAGCTGCTTGACTTCCATTCTGTGGACAGAGTCATCCCCATTGGCTATGAGGCCCACCACAGTGGTGTCATCTGCAGACTTCAGGATCTTCACAGCTCATTCCTTAGATACACAGACATTGGTATAGAGACTGAAGAGAAGGGGTGAGAGCACACAACCTTGTGCTACACATGTATTGAGGGTCTGGGGGTTGTTACCATTGCCCACGGTTGTGATGTGTGTTTTCTGGGCCTCACCTGCTGTCCTCTCTTTGTCAGGAAGTCCATGATCCACTGGCAGATGGGATCTGGCACAGACAGCTGGGACAGTTTGACCTGCGGCAGCTGTGGTACTATGGTGTTAAAGGTGAGCTAAAGTCCACAAACAGAACTCTAGCATAGGTTCCAGGACTGTTGGGATGTTTTAGCATGAAGTGCAGGGCCAAGTTGACCAAATCATCAACAGACCTGTTAGCTCTGTATGCAAACTTCAGGAGATCCAGCAGAGGGTTTGTAATGGCTTTCAGATGGGCAAGGACCAGGTGTTCAAATACCTTCATAACTACAGACGGGGCTACCGGCCTGTAGTCATTTAGTGCAGTAATATTTTTTTTGGGACTAGAATGATGGCAGATGTTTTGAAGCATGTGGGAACAGAGCAGAGTTCCAGTGCTGTGTTGAAGATGTTGGTGAAAATTGGCACTAGTTGGTCACAGCAGTCGCTTTTGGGGCGGATAGAGATACTCTGTCTGGCCCTTTTCTCACTTACTATCTGCTGAAAAGCCTGTTAATGTCCTGCTTGTTGATGGTGAGATGAGCGGGGGCATTCAAATCTGCAGTAGTAGTCATTCAGGTCATTGGTGAGTTGGTGGCTGTTTAAAGGAAGAGGAGTTTTTCCTTACCTTGTAGTTGGCGATCCCCTCCAAGTCTTTCCAAATTTAAGTTTCTGAAGTCTCCGGCTTATATTTGGCCTCTTTGTAGAGAAATCAGTCCCCACTCCTGAATGCTGCCTCCTTTTCCTTGAAAGCTGTCAGCTTTGTTGCTGAGTTCAGCAGAAAACCATGGTTTGTCGTTGCTGTATTTCACACGTGCTGTAGTTGAAATGCTGCTCTCCTCGCTAAAACTGATGTATGATGTCACTGTGTCTGTATATTCATTTAGGCTCTTTGTTGCCTCTTCAAAAACAGTCCAGTTCAGTCCAGGATTCAAAGCAGCCCTGTAGAGGTCTCCACTGGTCCACCTCTTTGCTGTTGTCATGGCAGGCTTGTTTTGTTTCTGCCTGTACGCTGGGATGAGGTGAACAAAGCCATGGTCAGAATGACTGTCAGAATCACAAGATGTTCCCTTCTCTTGTTGCACAAGTGACATGCTGTCTGTACTGGGGCATTTCTTTAGTAAAGTTTGCTCTGTTAAAGGCTCCCAGAATAACAGGTAGTAAGTCCGGATTCCCTCTTTCTACTTTCATTATCTGATTGGCCAGCAGTTTGTGCCCATCGCTAGTGGGCGTATCTGGTGGAATGTAAAGGGCAACCAGAATAAAAGAAGAAAACTCTCTGGGAGAGTAGAATGGTTTGCAGTAAAACAAAAAAAAACCTGCATTAGAGCATGATCACCATGTAACTCATGACTGAATGATGAATAGAGATTAGAGAATAGAGAGTGTCTTGGAACACGTGGGCTCTCACTGCAAACTTCAAACTGCAATCACTGCCCTAAACACTCTTTACAGTCAGAATAATGGTTAGTCATCAAAACGGATTCTAGGAGAAGTCCTAGAGAGTGATTAGAGTTCTTTATCAGAGGGCACACCTAATTGTATTTCCTACCATTGTATTTTTTAATTGTATAAGAGTTATAAAGTGCAAACTGAGGACAACTGAATAGCATGTGAATGCAAGAAAATAAAAAACCTCAATGCTGCAGAAACTAGGAACTTAACACTGAACTCTTTTTTGCTGCTTGAATATGTGCATTTTTAACATTGAACATCTCGGTCAAGGGCCCTGTGTGTTACTAAAGCAGCAAGCCACCTAGCAATGGGTTTTATCAGATCTTTGATGATGCTTTATTTGGTGATGCTGAACATCAACATTGCTTGCTGTTGACTATGACCTCTGGTTACTAACATAAGAATTATTAAACGACATGCTTAAATGATTTTATCAATATTAAAAGAATATTCCAGTGTTTTTCAACCTTTACATCTGTATCACCTGACCATTGGCTTCTGTTATAAGTGTACTTTGTGTCAGTGTCTTTTCTGTTCATTTATATTTGAGAAATTATTATTATAGTCATCAGAAATTATTAACTATGTTTACGCGCCCACCATAGTTCGATATTAGTCCGACTAAGACAGTTAGTCGAACTAAGAGGACATCATGTAACAAGTACGATTTAATTATCATAGTCTGACTACGGTCTTAGTCGAACTAAGCTTAGCCTGATAAAACATGTGGCTGAGGCTGATATTGGCTGGACTTTCGGAAATAGATTAAGACGTGTAAATGCTGACATTGCTTTACTGACTCACACACGCATGGTAACATTTTAAGACTTTTTCAGTCATATCACACATGTGATGACAGCTTTTTGACACCAAACCAAAGAGACATATCTTGAGGTGGAGGCTGTAGGCTAGACAGAAGAGACCTTGTAGCATAAGTATGCAAAAATATCTCTTTGGCGCTGTGCTGATACATCTTGGCCTACTGACGTAAGCATTGCGATGTATTTAAAAACATTACTTTTAAATTTGCATTTCAATCCATGAAGGACTGTTGGTGACTGGAGATCTCGAAGGATACATCAGTCCTTTGAATTCTCAAACAAAGGGAGCATTTCTTGGCAGCATTCGAAGGATTCTTTAAAACAAGACAGGCTTCGGTTACGTAACAGTAGAGGAATACGGCCTTTCTCAGCAACCTTTGCTTTGAGACACATAGCATGAGTGACAAAAGTCAATAGGGCTGCACTTTTGACAAGAAGAAGAGACATTTATTATGTTAAAGATTTTGTGAGATATGGATATCATTAGATATTGAAATAGATAAAAAAAGAACTCAGATATTTTTAAACAGCAGAAAGCTCATATGTGGATAGCTGTAATCTTTTAGGTTTTTAGGTATGTAAACATAGTCAATATTTGTGGTAATTAGTAGAGATTAGGTTGACTTTGTAGTAAATAGGCCTTTCGATTTCTAGATTCATTCTTAGAATAAATTGTTATGACATACCATTAAAGAATAGTTAGAACAAATTTAATAAATATGGAAGTGATATTAAGTCTTACTAATTGCTATGGGCCAAACTCCAGCACATAATCAGGATAGCAGAGAGGAGAATTGGATGTAGTCTGCCAACGCTTTAGGACATCTACAACAGCAGGGTGATGGCAAAACAAAAACAGGGCCCCTCCTTTTTACATATGTTCATGTCATTCTCAAATATGCTGTATATAGTATATTTTATACTATATACTATATTATAGCATATTTTATAATATATGTTTACTCAGACCTACATACATATCTGCATAGGTACAGATATCCAAACATAGCTCACTTCCCATGGCTCTTTTGCATTCTTCATTCTATTTATTGTATTTTATTGAAATTTTCCTTAGTTAAATACTCGTTAACAGACTGTCTACTGTCTGGTCTGTTTAGTATGTTACATGTCATACATGTGTGCACTCACCAAGACAAATTCCTTGCAACAGGTATGTGGAAAATAGATAGCGAAATAAAGTGATTCTGATTCTGATTAGGTAACTGCAAACATCCCAGATCATAAACATCCTTAAACACCTCAACCTCCTTTTCAAATAGGTAATTCCTCTTGGATGGCTTATTATGATTATATGTATTGGTATGGTCAAATGTGGTACCACAGTGCAAATTTCACATTTTCCCTTGAAAACAGAGTTTCTCAGTATATCTATATAGAACGATTCATGTGGCACTATGTATCAGCTTAGCTTCATTCAGTGGTGGACAGTAACAAAGCACATGTACGACCAACATGGCAGAGAACGTATTCAGGTGTGATCTCTTATATGTCATATACATCCACACATTGTTGACATAGCGACTTAAGAAGATATGTGGGTAAGGTAAGCTTAAGTAAAAAGACTTTCCTCAGTATCTTATGCCACTATTTAGTATAGCACCATGAAATTATATAATGTACTATGAATATTCAGTTTGTTTACTGAACATTTGGTAAGAAATGAGAAAGCGTCAACTTCATTTTCACCCTGAAGGAGCCTGAGGAGTCAAGGTCAAGCAGGTGCAAGAAAGTGCAACATGAATGGTGTGTGCAATAGCATCAAACAGTCAACAGATGGCATAGCGAGGTAAGTGATTAGTATGCATATGGTGTGGGCGAGAATTTGACAGGCAACACTGAATTCATCACTCCACTGCTTCAATTTAGTAATTGCTTAATTAGTTGTATTGTTTTAGCCAGGGAATCAGCCGGTCAGCACAGGTGTTTCAAAATAAGCTGTTAATTTAGACACATTTCCTAGTTAGTAACATGTTTACATTTATTAAGATAAGATCCTAAAACATCACCCTGTTTGTATGCTAAAATCTCCTGTGTGACAACACAGGAAATTCCTGTACAGTCACTAAAACAACTTTACAACAAATTTTCCAGGGCATAGGCATTCTCATTTCATGTCACAAACACTCTTACCAGAGAAGGAACTTTTCAGTGATTGGCCTATTTAATTACTAGATTTAATGACTCATTTTCAAATGGAGAGGATGAATTTAAATAACGTGGATGTGGCAAACATCAGAGTAGTCAATCAAAATTCATCTGAGACATATAGCTAGCTGCACTACCTGCTACAAGGCAAAAGTAATTGCATAATTCAATAGTTAAGATGTAAACAGTCATTAAGAGAGATTTGATGTGAAATCGTTCACTGTAAAGAAACTTACCAGCTCAGATCTTAACAATTTAATTTTAATTGCAGGAATTTAGAAAAATGCAGTTCCACTTTAATGACTGATGTTATATCTGAGAATTATTATTATAATGACGTGTTAATCTTTTGTTCTAATAAATATGTATTTTTGCATATGGAGAAGATGAATTGAAATACGAGTGTGTGTGTGTGGGCCTGTACACATATGTGTGCTTGCCCTGCAATACAGGAACAATGCTGCTCTTTAATTCCATCTCATCTACATAGATTGCTATTTGATGATGCTTCTCACTTTTTGACAGTGGTCTACTGGCTTTAGCCTTTATTTTAGGCTTTAATCTTTATTGTTACTAATGATAGTTACTGACTGTAGCCCATCTGTTGCTACACACAATTTTTTAGTCACCCAGTGTTGTCCGCAGTTAACAAGACTAGCATAGCCAGCACATAATGTAACTAATGTATGTAGCAAGCTACATACATCTTTATAACTCTTCAGTGCTACATTGCTTGATGTACTTTCACTTGAAATATTATCCATGTTGTAGGATAAAGATTAATCCATTAATATTTATTTTGAAATAAATTTAGCTTTATCTTCGATGGTTTCACTTCTGCCGGCCTCTCGCCCACTAGCCCCACCTTCATGCGTCACCACATCGACTCCGCGACACACACTTTTTGCACCGGCCCATCAAATAGGAGTGGAGCAACAGTCCTTTATCCCATTTCTGACTCCAGTGCGGTATCAGTTCAACCACAAATACAAACGCAGGCATTCCTTGCTAACAGAAAATGCTCGTCAATGGAATAGCAAAAACAACTGACACGCAAGACATTTATCTTGAGAGAGACATCACCACTAGCCACACACTTCACCCCGACAGTGACCCCGTCTCACACAAAACCCAAAGCCCCCGACACTAAATAACACAAGTAACACTCAAACATAACTATGTTACAACTAACAGACAACAACAATAAACAATATGTAGACCTTTTTTGAGGGCACGCGCTATCATTAGCCTTTGCATGTGGTCATCTGCCTAGCCACACCTCAGGCGCCAGCCAGTAGCAGAACGCTACAATATAAATCTCTTACGTATCACTGTGTTATTTTTATGGCGTAGCCTATAACTGAGCATCATATAAGCAGCATTTATTGTCATTGGCTCACAAAAAACAACAAAGCGCTATCTTAAATGTTTCATGTTTACTGATGTCTCACTTACCTTGTTTGATTTGGATTAATGTCTTAAAAAACTAAAGACAAGATGTTTTTCACTGCATGGGGATTTTCAGTTAATTTCATAAACGGTCTTAGTAAGATAGAGACTTTCCTGTGATTGGCCTATTTAAAGGAAACCTTTTTCGTTTCGTGTCTGGAGTGAATTGAGAAGGGCAGGTTCTGTAAGCGTACGAAGTTGTGAGGGTTTTCCAACCTTTGGGTTTGGGCAGTTTATGTGACGCTGTCTGACGTCACAACTTCGCCCGCCCCCTCCACTCCACTCCACTCCACTCCACTCGCTCCAGCGGAAGGAGTCTGGAGCCTGGACGCTGCCTCACCATCCAAGCACCTTTTACCTCACGAAGCATACCGAGAACATTAGCTACCTGTCCGCATACTGGTCACCCGAGTAGGGGAAAGGACTTTCAGATGTTTAAAGTGTGGAGCTGACAGGAGACCAAGAACGGGGAAACAAAACGCTAATTCGTGTGGTCAAACCTTTAATCCACGGACTTGGATTTTGCCTTCAGTCGGTGAACGACACATGTGTCTCTCAAAGTGAGTGCACGTCACGCGAGGAGCATTTGTGACTGAGATTCGGGGGGCTTAAGGATTGCGGATTGTGTATTCTCGCGACTGTGTGCTTTACAAGAAGACTGTCGAGCGAGACTACAGCTCCGACTGTAAAATGGGGAGCAGCTGGCTGATTCTTGGCGTCATTCTTCTGTCTAGCCAAGGTAAAGTAGCATTTATTAAGTTTGTGTACCTGGCAACTCGCAGTTAAATGAATATATGCAAATCGCTGATTTTAACAGTGGCCAGTGACACTTGGAGTTGCATGAAGTCAGGCGTTCCATGTGGACCGGGCTGGCAATTGGCAACTTGCACGTATGCACCAGGTTAATGGTGCATGCAGGCTAAGCATAACGTGATCATCAGATTTACATCGCATAAACATAGCGGACTCGCCAGCATTCCTTATACTTAGTTTTGGTACGCCATGTTAATGTAAGGTGTGGCCTCCCGGGGTGTTTCTTTCTCTGAGCGTTTTAAGGCAGCAAGTGGGATTGGCTCCTAAACCCTTTCTCTAATCCCTCCAGCAAAGGAGCTGCGACCACACTGTTTCCACCTACATTTTTTTGCAACAATCTATTCGTGAATGCATTTATCGGCCT
Source organism: Colossoma macropomum (assembly GCF_904425465.1). NCBI lineage: Eukaryota > Metazoa > Chordata > Actinopteri > Characiformes > Serrasalmidae > Colossoma > Colossoma macropomum. The sequence goes on from NW_023494787.1 coordinate 34,778,311, forward strand.
TTTGTGTGTGATGGAGCCAAGTAAAGCTCAAACGCAACAGGGTGTTTTTAGAGCCCCAGGTTTCACTTGCTGCTGCCATAATGTTTTTATCTAAGCTAAGAAAGGGAATGCGCGTTCTTCACGGTTGTTTCCTTCCGCTCTTTTTTCTTTCCCACTAAATCTGTTGTCCTCGAGATTAAATCTGAAACAACTGAACGTTCCGCCGGTCAGAATTAATTTATTTTGTCCTCCATCCGTTGTGGAAGTTGTGGTTTGGATATTTGGTCACGGACTGAACATCAGACCCGTTTGGTGGCGCCGGTGTCATGTCCTGCTCTGTTATGTTCGGAGCTGTTGCACGTAGATAAGGGCAGAACTGACCGACACACAGGTTAACGTACATACAGGCGGGAGGGACACGACACACGGGGCAGCAGAGAGTTGAGGCTATTTCATTAAGCTTCACACGTAAACGAGAGAGGGGGGAGTGGAGCATTGAGCTCCTTGCAGTTGCATGAGCCCTCTGCTTTTGAATAGTGCGCATGGACATAAGCATGATATCATCTCTTTGCACGTGCATGTTGTGAAAGTAATGTGTGCATGTCGCGGTGTTGTTGATGGATTGGCAGTTCTTTGGCTCTGCATCTCAAATCAAGTTTTGAGGTGTCAAGAGATCTGTCTGGTTGTATCAGGTTTGAATATGCACCAAAATGTGGTCCACCAAAAAGCCTCGGAAGACTCTACTTTGGCTTGGACGAACCTTCACGTTGTCTACATCCCGTGTCTGTTTCTTTCATTATCATCAACACTGCTTCTGCGAGTGCCTGTAAAATCAACCTGAAATGAAAAACATGGCCCTTGTCATATTGAGTACGATTGATCATACTTTACAGTTTAAAGACATGTTCGCTTTTCCGTAATCTTTAGTCGAAATCTAAAACGTCAACGTGCACCGTGCAATTATATTAATCAGTATATCAGTATAACGACATTCATCATTAATCACGTTTCTTTCCTCCTTCCAACCATCCCCATCTATCATTGAGTGAAATGCTTAGCTAGCTCAGAGACCCTCCCTAATACCGTATTTTACTAGTGCTAAGTGATGTAAAGTCAATACTCTTATACCTGTATTGGTGTTAAACGGCAACATTGATTTTAGTTTTAGTGGCATTACCTCGCTGGCTACACCATATTTGTAAGACGTTCTTTTAGAATAGAAGACCAGTACCGAATTTTATCAGTAAGCTCACACTACTTTAAGATAACAATGCTTTCCTTGTTGAACATCAAGCCTCTTCCTCCCTGTATAGTGAAGTGGTCTGTATTGCAACAGGTGACCATGAACAATGGGTCTCTGTTTCTGCATGTCTCAGAATGTATAAATGCCATAAGATGAAACTAGTCTTTATACAAAAAACACTTCTTTCTTTTTGACACCCACTTTGTTACACAAGCTCACATAGGGGAAAAAAGAAACCAAAAGAAACAAAAACGGCACCATCCTTTTGAATGTCCTTTTGCAGCACACCCACCCTTTTTTAAAACTGCAAACCTTCATCCCGAGCCTTTGTGCCCATGGCTTTAGTCATTGGTGAACTGAAAGCACATCCCAAACCCTACCCCTCATGTCTTGCCTCTGCAGTCCCAGTTGTTTATTGGACTCTGAGGGCAACATTTCAGCAAAGAAGACAGAGGGCTTCCCACAAAAGTATTTAAGTTGTAGTCCTAATCTGTGCTCCACTCTCCCCTCACACACATACAGAAATAAAAGGGTTGCCACTGTTTATTGTGTTAGTAATTGAATAATCTACTCATTATTGCAAGGTTTTTTTAGTGCCTGATTTAATTACACACATTTGGAAAGTCAAAGTGTCTTCGAAGTAATTAATATTGTGCAGAAGTGAGTGCATGCGACAGGTGTAGTTGTGCTTGTCAGATGCAGAAAATATATGGGCTCTTAAAGTTTCATTGTGCGTCAGAGCTGAAAAGTCTGCTCAGTGTCATGCTCTTTCTCTTGATTCACTCTCTCTCACTCTCTCTTCATGTGCGACATATTGCTGTTTTGTTCATTCTGTCTGTGCTTCTTCTTTCACTCTGGCCACCCTGTCTATCTATAAGACAGCCCTCCCCCTCCTCATTCTTTACATCCAGCCAGTCATACAGTAGGCTGTGCCAACCTATTGTACTGAGAGCTCCCATTAGTGTTGGCTTGAGGGCTCCTGGTGCCTCAGCCTTGAAGCCCTGCCACCCACCAGCGTTCTTGGATGAAGCGAAGGCTAAAGAGATGGATTTTTGCGTGGGCTCTGAGATCATCCTCTTTCTAACCCTTCCATATTCCTATGGACTCACAGAAAAGTTATTTTTTTATGCTGTTGTTGTTTACTTTTCTCTCTGTGCTTCTCTCACTTATCACCTCCTCCTTGAAAAAGATATACACTCTTATTTTTCTCCAGATTACTCGTATAGCACGACTTTTGAAAGCTGATGAGCCAGTCTGGTGTTGAATGCCTTGGCAGTGGGCAGCGTGCTAGCAGGCCTAACGTTGGTTTATGTAGGAAATGTCATTCTTCATTCTCTCGAGGAGAAGTCAGATTGGTTTTTAATTACCACTGTTACCTTCTGAAGCTTGCTGCATGCTCTCTCTCTTTTACCATTGGTGACACTGGGGGCTTTTAATTGTGCTGCTAAAAATGTGGTAGCGTGTGTGTGTGAGTGAGTGCATGCGAATGAGAGAGGATGTGAATCTTTATTCTCCCCATACAGTCATAAACCTTATGCTCACTTCAGTAGACCTTGATTATACAAAGGCCTGTTAACCTCGTTATAAACAATACCTTTGCTCTGTCGTGGAGGAGGCAGGTTTTCACCTGCAAGATGAGTTTCAATACCATGTCACTTGTGGCTTATAAATGGAACTTGTCACGCTGTGGTGGTAAAATAGTGATAACATGTCAAGCTCACGCAGTCAGAAGCATGAAAATTCAGTAGACCCTGAATTAGAGCATTTTTGTCTCTCGTTAAAACCATAATCTCAGCTTCAACAGTGAGAATGGCTGTTTGTTTAAAAGTTTGAGGGGGGAAAAAGACCTTGTGCCATTTGGAACCCACTGAGGGGAAAACGTTCTTTGCCCATTCTTTAATGTTTTTAATTCCTTTCAGTGATAAACAGGGTAATAGAGGATGATTTGGAGCAAAAGAAGTTATTTGGAAATAAAGAAATAAATAAGACAAGTGTTTATTTCTTTCCGCAGTCTTCGGCCTGGTTTGGAGAATTGAAATGACAGGCATGTCTCAGCCCTGCGACTTAAACCCTAGAGAGAACTTTACAGCACCGCTTCCGAGGCACTCTATGGCAGGGTGAGAGGCTAATGCTTCTGGAGTTTTCTATAGGCTTTCCGTTATGGTGTATAGAGAAAGACTTCCATGAGGGAATATGCTTAACTGTTTACGTAAGCGGCTGTTGGAGTTCTTTCTGTCTGAATGTTTGAGTTTTGTTTGCGTGGGTGTATTTGTTTTGTTTCTGATTTTTAACTTTGCCTGGCTGCAGTTTTACCACAGCTGAAATTTATTTGCCAATTTATAGCTATTGAGATGGATAGCAGTGTTTTTTAGTGAGAAGCACAGGAGATGAATGTTAGTATTAATGCGAAAACTGCAGTTTGCACAGTCACAGAGTTGTGAAAATTGTAGACAGGAACACGTAGACAGGAATATACATGAGCACACCTCTCAGGCACATGCGTGCTTGCATGCACGTAGAAGTGTACACGCAAGCCTATCACTCCACCTCTGATTGGGGTGGAAAATATGACAATGTATAATTCTTATTATATGAGCTAAATAACTGCATCTGTTATACAGACCAGATTAAAAAACAGCTATTGCACCATAACTTTATAAACTGCACTGTAGAGTAATTACAGGATTAGTGCCAAATTTTTAATGTCAAGACATTTTTTGTCCACCGTAGTTTCAGTTCCACATTACACTTACCAAAAAACAGACCACCTCAGTAACCATATTTATTTTTGCACCAAATAACATTGAGAAGTTAAATTCCCTCATACTGTACTTGTGATGGAGGAGAATGTGACAGGGAGGACTATTTTGTGTAAAACTGACTGCCACACTCCCTGGTTTGAAGGTTATTGAGAACGTTATCAAACCCTCTAACATTAGTTTTAAGTCGTATATAATATGACTACAATACTGCAAAAAGAAAATCCTAAAAAAACTTTTTAATCTGTCTGTTGTCACTGTCAAAGATAACACAATATCGAATTTAATGTTGAATAAAATTAAATTTACCAGCTTTTAAATGTGGCTCCTTGTCTTAAATGATGTTATTTACTATTCATCATGTAACAGTGAATTTTCTTTTGCAGTTTTCATGGCAAATAAATTAGTGTGTTAAAGCTAACTAATGTCAAGGGCATATAAATTATGCATTTTATTTTTTACTTTACATTAATGTGGAAACAGATACACATTTGAGCAAGGGTTTATGTTAATTTTGTAATTTATGTAGTAGTATTTGAGACTTCAATGCCTATTTATATGGCCAGCAATTGAAAATGCCTGTAATCATAAAGTATATATCAAGATATACATTTTTCACTTGCAGAATTTCTTTTCATGCACTATGTCAGTGATGAACTTGATGAATATATTTAAGCTTGAAAAAGCTGAATATTGTGGACTCAAGTGGCACTCTTTTCTTGAAATGGCGCTGTAATAGTTTCATTTGTTTCCTTCTAAATATTTTTGCAAACATTAACACAAATTAATGTAGTGCTGTTAGGCTAATGCATTTGTGCAGTTTTAATTCCTTCTCTAACCTCAGTTCTAGAGATGACATGATACCAGTTTTTCTTAGAAAAGAGTACTCAAAGAGAATGTCAAAACTTGGTGAAGGACTTATCTACTGTTGTCATCACATCTTTGTCTTATCTCTCAGTTTTTTTCCTGACACAGTAATACTAGTTCTTTCAGTTTTAACAAAAAAATCATAGTGCATTGTGCAGCTTTAAGATGAGCCTCTCAAAGACTGTCATATTAAAGAAGAAATACACAGCTAACAGCATGACACAATGAGTGTGTACTATTTCAGGCTAGATTTGTTAGAGGATTAGATTGGATTTATTTGTTCCCTCCTATAGCCGATCCAGCATTCAGCCCTGCGGATAACTGGCTGACACCCATACTGGTGTCAAACCTGTGTCACCACTACTCAACTCTCAAACTGGATATTTTAATGCTCATCATGTTTGCCATGTCATCCACCCTTAACCGTCACTACTAAACTCACACAGAAACATACATAGAGGCAGACACTGTACAGCTGATGGCTCTTAAGTTCTTAGCCTGAGCCCAGTTTCCAAGGTGCAGTGCTCCAAGTTTGGCAGTACTGTCATAACTGCTGCTATTTGTGGAGCTTTAGCAGTCTGGGTTTACTGTATGGTGACACTCTTTCTCTCTGGTGATTGTCAACTCTAACACCCATCCAAATGATGAAGGGCTTTCCCTTTTTAGTCATGTGTCTTACATGAAGAAGATACTGATTGTGTAAGCACATTTATATGCTAACCAATGTAATTCACGGATAGCAGAACTTGAGAAATAAGCATAATGTGTTGGTCTATGATTTTGTTTGTGACTCAGTGCAGCAGAGAAGGCAGGCTGCATCCACTTTGACATCATCATCATCATTAACCACTTAGTTCAGATAGGGTCGCGGTAGCAGTTGGGAGAGCAGAGAATCCCAGACGACCCTGTCCCCTGCAGCTTCCTCCAGCTCATTCCTGGGGACCCCAAGCCGCTCCCAGGCCAACTTGGAGATATAATCCCTCCAGTAGGTCCTAGGACAACCCCGGGGTGTTGTCCCAGTAGGCCGTGCCTGGTACACCCCCACCAGGAGGCGTCCAGGGGGCATCCGGATCAGATGCCCGAACCACCTCAACTGGCTCCTCTCAATGTGGAGTAGTAGCGGCTCTACTCCGAGCTCCTCCCGGATGACCGAGCTCCTCACCCTATCAGGTAGAGTGTAGCCCGCCACCCTGAGAAGAAAGCTCACTTCCACCGCTTGTATTCGCGATCTCATTCTTTCGGTCATTACCCACAGCTCATGACCATTGGTCAGGGTCGGGATATAGACCGACTGGTAAACAGAGAGCTTCGCCTTATGGCTCAGCTCCCTCTTCACCACGGTACAGTGACCGTATTACTGCTGCCGCCTGTTCCAGCCTGCGGCCGATCTCACGATCCCTCTTTCCATCGCTCGTGAACAAGATCCCGAGATACTTAAACTCCTCCACATGGGGCAAGTCTTTTCCCCTTACCTGGAGTGGGCGTGCCATCCTTTTCTAGGCTAGGACCATGGACTCAGACTTGGAGGTGCTGATCCGCATACCAAGTGCTTTACACTCTGCAAACCGCTCCAGTGAGTGCTGGAGGCATCCATTGGATCCAGCCAAAAAACATCATCTGCAAATAGCAGAGACGCCACCCTCCGGGCCTTCACACATAATGCTGTCCTGACCTCTGCTACGCCTTGACACCCTGTCCATGAATATCACGAACAGGAATGGAGACAAGGCACAACCTTGGCGGAGTCCAACACTAACACTGAAAGAGCTTAACTTAATGCAGAGTATACTAACACAACTCTCACTCCAGGAGTACAGAGATTGAATGGCCTGGAGGACCTCCCACAAGATATCTCGGGGAACATGGTCGTAAGCCTTCTCCAAGTCCACAAAACACATGTAGACTGGGTTGGCAAACTCCCATGCCCCCTCAACAATCCGTGAGAGGGTGAAAAGCTGTTATATTGTTCCACAGCCAGGACGGAATCCGCATTGTTCCTCCTCAATCTGAGGTTCAACTATTGGTCAAAGTCTCCTTTCCAGCACCTTGGCATAGACTTGCCGCTGCCACCTTTTTTGCCTGTCGGTACCTATCTGCTGAGTCGGGAGTCCTCCGGGCCATTCAGTCCCTAAAGGCCTCTTTCATTAGCTTTCATTAGCTTCATTAGCTTGGGTCACCGCCCTGACAGGCACGAACAAGCTTTGGCCACAGCTACGCCCGACAGCTTCCACAGTGGAGGTTTTGAACAGGGTCCATTCAGACTCCATGTCCCCTACCTCCTCTGGAACATGAGAAAAGCTCTCCCGGAGGTGGGAGTTAAAATCAGTGGTCTCTGACAGTTGTTCCCAGCATACCCTCACTATTCACTTGGGCCTACCGGGTCTGACCATCAGTCTTCCCTGCCATCTGATCCAAATCACCACCAGGTGGTGATCGGTTGACAGCTCAGCACCTCTCTTCACTCGAGTGTCCAGAAAATATGGTCCCAAGTCAGATGAAATGACAACAAAGTCGATCATTGACCTTTGACCCAAGGAGCTCTGGTACCATGTACACTTATGAACATCCTTGTGTTCGAACTTAGTGTTCGTTATGGACAGTCCATGCCTAGCACAGAGGTCCAATAACAATTCACCATTCGAGTTTAGATCGGGCAGGCCGTTCTTCCCAATCACACCTCTCCAGGTTTCCCAGTCATTGCCAACATGAGCACTGAAGTCTCCCAGTAAGACTATGGAGCCTCTCGCTCCAAGAAGGCAGAATACTCCGACCTGTTGTTTGGTGCATAAGCACACACAACAGTCAGAGTTTTCCTCTCTGCGATTTTAATTTGACCCTCTCGTCCACCGGGACAAACTCCAACTGCACGGCAGCCAGCTGGTGATTTGTGAGTATCCACACACCTGCCTCTCACCCTGTGCAACCCCTGAGTAGGAGAGGGACCAACCTCTATCAAGGAGTTTGGTTCCAGAGCTGACACTGTGGGTGGAGGTGAGCCTAACTATCTAGTGTCTAGTGGGTACCTCTCAACCTCCCGCACAAGCTCCGGCTCTTCCCCCCCAGTGAGGTTACATTCCACGTACCAAGAGCCAGTTTCTGCCGCAGGGGTCTATGCCGCCAAGGGCCTTCCCGCCATCTCCCACTGCCTAAACGGCACTGCACTGGTCCCCCATGCTGGACCACATGGTCCCCCCCACGTTGCCTTTTCAGGCTGAGCCCGGCCGGGTTACTTGGGCTGCTGGGCCACCAGGTGCTCGCCAAGGAACACTGCCCCCAGGCCTGGCTCCAGGGGTAGGTCCCGGTAACCTTCCCCCGGGCAGAAAACCTCCTTGACAGTGAGTCGCAAAAGTGCCTGACCTTACAGTAGCTGCGGAAAAAAGTGTTGGCCCTGCAGCTCTGGCTGCCACAACAACCCTTATGCTTATTGATAGTGCTTGAAACCTCTGAAACAAGGGCCTAGTTCAATGGTTCTCAACCTTCTAGAGCTGCATCTACAGGTTGGAGTTGCCAACCCCCTCTTTTTTCAACACACTACAAAAACCATCTTCAAATCTAGACCTTCAATCCAATTTGAGATCCTGGATTTTGTAATCCCTGGTAGATCACTGAACTGTTGATGTAATTTATTGTCATACCTACCAGTGAATACAAAATCCAGGACCTGAAACTGGATTCAGGATCCAAAATTGAAGACTTCTGCACTAACATCTTCTCTTTAATCTGAAATACACTATAGCATGTGTCAAGCTCCAGTTCTGGCAGGCCAAAACACTGCGGACTTCAGCACGCTGGCTCATTAAACACACCTGATTCAGCTCATCAGCTAATTAGCAAGGCCTTTATAAACTGAATTCAGAGCGTTAAATGAGGGTAAATACTGATCTCTGTAGCACTTTGGCCTGGAAGGTCCTCAGTTTGACATGCCTGCACTACAGCTTTCTACACATTTCTTCTGAAACTACAACAACAAATATTATTTTTTATCTATTTTGGCTTTTTAAAAAAAATATGTTTATGCTTAATATGTGGTTGCTTTGTAGAACAGGTAGCTAATAGCTAATCGCATAGGGCAGGTTCCCAAGCCCAGAGTAGACTAGAGGCTAGACTAAACAGAATTTCTGATGACGATTTGCCGTTAACACTGCAGTTTAGTCCAAGACTGGGCTTAACCCATGCCTGGGGAACTGACCCATAACGTTTCTAACATCAAATGTAGAAAACCTAGGTACTGGTCTAGGCTCCTGGACTAAGAATTACTGCGCAAGACTGCAAATAGTGCTAGTTAAAGACTTGCTACTAACTCTGCATGTATGCGTGTTTTACTGTCCCGTGACTAGTTCATAACAGAATTGGCATGTTCTTGTGCAGACTGAGGGTTTTTAGGTATACACCCCTGATATATATATATATATATATATATATATATATATATATATATATATATATATATATATATATATATATATTATATATATATATATATATATACTGAAGAAGTCTTTTTCTCTCCATGACATTTATTTCTGGAGTTTTTGAGCAGCAAATATGATGCAGGACTTCTTGTGAATGCTTTAAAAGAAGTGTTTACTCATTAACACTTCACCAGCTGGTGAATTTGAGACCTTTGCACACATAGGTTAAAATGTCATAAAAAGTGGTGCTTATTTGTTGTTCTAATATTTTCTTTTACTTTTCTTTTGAAATCCCAGAAAGCCCAGAATCCCAGCATGTGAATACCAAAAGCTGCTTAACCTTTTTTTTAACCCAGTGCTCCTTGTACCATGTTTTTTACTCATGACTTATAAACAAGCTCTTCGCCATGGCTGTCGCAGAGATACCTAGATGGAATGCAGTCTGAAGTGCATCCTAACTTTCCAGACACATTGCTACATCCCCCCATCGTGTCGCTACATCCCAGATGTGATCCTTTTTGCAGAAACATTTTTCAAGTAAAATCCTGACTTCTTAGTCATGTCACTCGTATAAGACCTACAAAAATGGCTCTGTAATACACAAACAACCCAAAGGTGTCCCATCCATGCTAAAACGTCTTTCAAATGTCATCCTTATATTGCTTATTGTTATAGTAGAGTGGTTCCTGACGGTTCTGAAGCATCTCTTCTCAGCATATTTTGTTGTTTTCCTTGTTCTAACAAGAATTGGCTAGTTTTCTTTGTTGGTTTATTTAGAGAAAAGAAATATCACACATGCAAATATTTGACACTGCTAGCTTAGAAATCATGCCATAACATACACATTTTGTCCCCTTAATCTGATGGCAGCATTCAAACCCCAATCGTAAGGGAATCTGGAGGCATCGTCCCCATGGAGAACTTTTAATGAAAGCTAAGTACTGTTGTGCACTCTGAAATTAAAGAAAAGAAAATATAATTTATGCATTTTAGGTATTTTAACTTGTTTGTTAGGTCTTGTGTTTACCACACCAAGGTCAGAAGGTCTGTATGCAATTTGGCAGACACCTGCTTTTAAGACTCCTCATAAAAAATAAAGTCTAGGGCTGCACCTAATGATCCTTTTTTCGATTAGTTGAATAATCTAACAACTAATTCATTGATTATTTTAAAGATTTTTTATTGCTCAATTAATACAACAATTAACCCAAAATAAATATCAAAAAACTTGCCTGATTAATATTTCAATATTTTATTCCATCATCTTCTCTTAAAAACAAAAGAATGTAACAATAAACAGTACACACTGCTTGGCATTAGTTTGCAACAAAGCCCAGTCTTAACTGGTATTCTTGATTTACAGCCCAGCATCAGAAAAAGAGACGCAAAAAGCATATGAGAATAATGATAATAGTGACATATTTTAATATGGGTCTAATTTTCATGTCACTGCTGTGTTATGATATATTATTAGGCGTAGGAATCTCTAGGCACCTCATGATTCGTTTCGATTACGATTCAGAGGGCTGCGATGCGATTATAAAACAATTATCGATGCATCTTGATGCATCTTTTTTTTCTATATAGCATTTATATTTCCTCACTGTGTGAGCTCAAGTTTCGAGTTCAAGTTTCAAGTTTGTTTGTCACTTACAAAACATGTCAGGACATTTACGCACTGAAATGCTTGTGGTGAGGCACAGGTAATCACTCTACAGAAAGTAAATAAGTAAAAATAAAAGTACAAGAAAAACCAACTGAAATATATTAAATATACACAAAATATACACAAAATATATACAGAATGTGGAGACAATATACATTTTAAAGTGACTAAGTAACTTGGTGTTATTGTTATTTAAAGTGACTTGCCACTTTTAGAGCAAAGTATTTGTAATGATCCATAATGAATTTACTTCCCATATCTTTTTTAACAAATGGAAGTGATGTGGCAAGTGAACTAGAAGGCTCTCATTCAGAGCTCTTGTTTGGAGCACGAGAAGCTGCTGCTACCCATCTGCCATAAAATGCGCAGTTACGGTGAAATAAGATCCAGTGGCAGTGGATGTCCATGCAGCGCGTTACAGCTATTCTACCCGTTTTCTTTAGTGATTTTCTAACTTCGGTTTTGGTCTTGTAGAGACGGGGGGATCGCTGTGTCAGTAAAGTATTTTTGAGACAGGACGTGTGCAACATAGCGCGAAAGCCCTGTTTGGCAACGACAAGGAACCGGCATGCAGACTGCAGGTCACATAGCAGCAATGCGTTATTCGCATTTATAAGCACCGCAGTTGGTTTCCTGGTACGTTAAATCTGCAATGAGAGACTGTCACACACTAAAAAGTGGTGAAGCTGAAGTCAGCTTCTCTTTCAAATTCACCCGTTCCACCTTAAATGGTGCTGCATTTACATTCGGTGCCTCAGTTAGAATTTAAGGTGGAACGGGTAAATTCGAACAAGAAGCTGGAGAAAGAGAAGCGACTTCAGCCTCGTAAAACAGTCGAACTTAAAGCACAGCAAAGTAAATCTGTGTTTTCGTTTATATTTTTTAGTCTATACTAGGACATTAACACATACTGAGACATACTGGACATAAAATGTTGTGGCTCCCAAGGTGGTTTGATTTTTGTTGAAAGGTCAAAATGGCTCTTCTTATCATTTGGGTTGTGACTCCTGACCTAACCTGGTTTTTAATGCAGAGGGTGCTGGTCGAATTTCTCGCTCATCCCATTGTGTTTTTGTTATGTGCCGCCACAGACTGTCCAGGCGCTGCACTTCCACACTTCCAAGTTCCGCCTTTTGCGTTCCATCAACATTACATTATAAATTAAATATTTAGAAAATCGATTTTTGACATTTGTGAATCGATTCAGAATCGTTCACGTCCGCATCGCGATGCATCTAAGAATCGATTTTTCCCCCACCCCTATACATTATTATTATTATTATTATTATTATTATTATTATTATTATTATTAAGGGCCTAGTTATTAAGTTAATTATTAATAATAATAGACCTTGTATGTCAGATGCCTGAACAGAAAAATACTGGACCTCAAATTCGAAAGGATTGCTGTGACATGTAGATTAATGTAATCACAGTATGGAGAATCAGTATTTTTACAGTATTTTGTACATAAGTACTTGACTTAAAAGCTAAAATAGTTATGACTTAAAATGGATTTATTTAATCACTGGATTAATATGCTGTTAAGGTAATCACTGAGAACTTGTTTTCATCAGTGTGGAGCAAGGAAAATAATTGAAGCAATTTACAGACTGTAACGTTACTTTGAGCCATTTTCTCGCTCATGTGCGGCTGGTAAAGCAAACAGAAAATATAAAATGGCTGAACAGCAATACATGGTGTAACGTTTATGGCACTGTCTTGCTGATGTAACTTTGCTGTGAAGAAATGCTTTCGCTTTTAGTGTTCATGCAAAGCAGTTGTACTACTGTGATAAACCAATTACAATTTGCAGAGCTTACAGAGCACCACATTGTTGGGTCTCTGTCTAAAATACTCCCACACTTTAGATGATCGTGGGTGAGGTTTTTATCTGCAGCTTGTTCTCCAGAGGGGATCCATGCTTTGACCAGGCGCAGCCATCTTACTTCATAAACGACGTGCTGACACACGTTATGCAAATCGATGATGTTGATTACGCTAATGAGTCGGCCTAACTAACTCTAAAAACTCTGCCCGCCCATGAGTTGTGTTCTATCTGCATTAAGGCCTATACTGGCTCATAAGTCTCCAAATTGCTCTATATTCGCATGATGTGCGATGATAACCCTTTGCAGCTCAGTGGTCATCACAGTCCAAAAAATCAACATGTTCTATTAAAGATGATCTTTATTTTAGATAACAACTACGTTGTAGCTGTCTGTCATCATTAAATTGATTTAGCAAATTAATATTACTGTAGCAAAAGTTAGACAGTTAAACTGTAGAATTTCATGAAGAAATAAAAAAAGAGCTTCCAAATCAGTTTGCTGCTGTAGCATGCAACGTAAACCAGGGTAGCTGAGAGCGTTCTTCAAATTTTGAAAAAGACATATCAGAGGTTATCTTAGTCCTGATTAAAGCACTATATGGATTGGCTGAATAATTCTGGTGAATGGCTGCTGCGCTGTGTTTCATAATCTACATGACACATGTGAATGGCATGTTTATTAAAACTCAAAATAGCAAATTTGGCCAAATGGCAGTAAGTATGTATTTATGTATGCCTGTTGTTTACTGTTAACAGGCAAAATATCCTCAGGCTTTGGCCATAGTTACTACACAAGTGAGAAAATTAGCCTAAGGGAGGCTGAGCAGACCTTGTTCATTCATTACCTTGAATGTCTCAGCCTTCACAAAAACGTCCTTCGTAAATGGCTGGCAGAGGACACAAGTAGAATGCTTTCTAATCTGGCTGAGGCTGTGCAGACATCTGCAGCTAGGACGGCAGCTATGCTGACAATGTGTGGCTCCTTGGCATACCGGAGAGATTAGGCAGCCCAGTGCCCGTCCAGATGCCAGGCTTACTGACTGGGGTAAGTGCCCGGTAGGAGATGACTTTTCGGGGGTAGTGTGGATTAGGGTTGTCGTGGGGGCTTTGGCTTATATTTCAGTGGTGAGTCACACAACATGGACAAAAAAATCAATAAGGCAGTACCTAGCCAGAGGCTGTGTGTGTGCATGCATGTACTTGTATATATTTGAAGCATCTGTTTTAGTAAGCCTATCATTAGAACAAAGAAGATACCGCCTCAAGACATGAGACTTGCCATCTTAAGACAGGTTCCTGCACATGCACACACGCAATGTTTAATTTTGTTGACTGATCGTGAAAGAATGTGTCCTCACCCGAAATTGGAGGTGATAAAAGAAGTTCTTTTTTTTGTCAGGGTATTGGACAGGATCGAAGAGTGCACAACTTTAAAAGCTCTGTGTGCAAATTTGCATTGTTCATGTGAGGCTCTTAATGTTCCTTGTAAACTGCAAGTGAAAGGTTGCTCTGCTCACGCACATGATACATTACCTTACATGGGCAGCAGAGCAAGACAGCACAATTTATTGGTGGCTGCAAGGCGGTCTCCAGCATAATTTTCTTTCCTTTTTTCTTCCCTTTGCTCCTTCCTTCCTTCTTTCCAACCAATGCTCTCTCTCTGTCTTACCCTGTCTTTCCCTTTCTTTTTCCTTCCTTCCTTCCTTCCTTCCTTCTATCCTTCCCTCCAACCAACGTTCTCTCTCTCTGTCTTACCCTGTCTCTCCCTTTCTTTTTCCTTCCTTCCTTCCAACCAATGCTCTCTCTCTGTCTTACCCTGTCTCTCCCTTTCTTTTTCCTTCCTTCCTTCCAAAGCTGTCTGTCTTTCTTTCTTTCTTTCTTTGTTTCATTCTTTCTTTCTTCCTTCCTTTTTCTTCCTTCCTTCCTCCCTTCCTTCTTTCCTCCCTTCCGTCTTTCTCTCTTTCATGTTCCCTCTCTCTCTCTCTTTCTTTCTTTCTTTCTTTCTTTCTTTCTCAGTGCTAACTACCCATCATTGCCCTCTCTTTATACAACTACTTTTCATTTACCGTCACCTGTTATCCTTGCCTGCTCTCTTTTTATTTTTGCCTCTCAGTTCAGTTCAGTTCAGTTCAGTTTAGAATAGCTTTATTAGCATGACTGTGAGGTACAGTATTGCTAAAGCATCACAACAGAAGAAGTGAACAACAAAAACAGTAATGTAAACAGAATAAGATAAAAGAACCAACATAAATAATAATCATATTAATTATTATAATCATAATATCACAGTATTATTATTATTATCACTGTTTATAATTATAACCATACAAATTAGTAAACTAATGATATTTACAACGTTGGGGGTAAGTGGAGTGGGGGTATGGAGGGTGGGGGTAAGTGGAGTGGGGTATGGAGGGTGGGGGTAAGTGGAATGGGGGTATGGAGGGTGTGGGTAAGTGGAATGGGGGTATGGAGGGTGTGGGTAAGTGGAGTCGGGGTATGTGGGATGGGGGTCAGGAGGGTGGGGGTACGGGGGGGCTGTTACCCGCTGTCTCTCAGGCGGTGGCATGTTGTTATGTATTTGGCAGCGAGGGGGGCTGTGAGCCCCTCTCCAAGGAATATTCGTAATTTCTCCAATTCTGTACAATTTTCAAAATTTGGGATTAATTTTTTGAATTTGTTTGTGTAAATTTCCCTTGTCTGTTTGTATTTTTCACAGTGAAGAAGAAAGTTTCTTTCTTTCTGATGTCTTTCCTCTGTCTCAGTTCTTTCTCACAGGCCGATAACTCACCAAATCCCAGAGCTCGATGAAGATGTTTACCCATCCTGTTTAGACAAACAAGGAACACAGATGTGGTCTTTAAAGTCTGTTTTTGTTGATGCGCATTTCATTTAATCTCTGCCGGACTGATGTCGTAAAGTCGTCTGGCGTTTGCTCCCGATGGCCATTGGGGAATTGGCTTCGATTGGAAAGTGTTAGCTGCACTGGTTTGCAGAATAGTTCTCAGCCTTAAATGTATCAGCTAGACCAAAAGCTGTCAGAATGGTTGAGGAATAAAAACATATCTCCCCATTTCCTCAGTCAAAGGCCCTACTGATTACTTGTGAAAACTAAATTGGCTTTCTGCCCTCTGTCTTTTACTGCCTCTCATTTTCTTTGTTTTCATTCTCCAACTCCTGCTTCTCCGTTCCTGCCTTCGCTTTCTTTCTGCTTCTATTCTCCCTCATGTGCGTTCTTTGACTTTTGAACTTTGTTGCCAAGCTAACAAATAAAACAGCTAACAAATAAACCATATACAAACCATGGCAGTCTCTCCTGTTCTCTCTCTCTCCCAGCAACTCTCCCTCTTTCTTTCTCTTTCATTTCTCTCTCCCTCTTTCTTCCTCTTCTTTTTTCTCGCTCTTGCTTTGTCTCTCTCTTCTCTCCTTTTGCCATTTCATGTCTCTTCTGCTCCTTCTATAAATCTCTGCTCCCTCTTTCACTCTCTTCTTACACTATTGTCTCCTCATATCACTCACTATTTATCTCCCCCTCTCTCTCCCCATTCTCTCTCTTTCTCTTCCTGTCAATCACCCTCTCCTCTCATTTCTCTTTTTTCCCTCTCACCCTCTCCCTTTTTCCTTTCAGTCTCTCACTTTCTCTTCTCTCCCTCCATTCCCTCTCAATTACTCTTCCTTACACTTCTGTCTCTTTCTGCCTCTCTCTTCCTCCCTCTCCCGTCTTTCTCTCTCTCTTTCTCTCTCTCTCTCTCTCTCTCTCTCTCTCTCTCTCTCTCTCTCTCTCTCTCTCTCTGTGTGTCTCTCTCTCTCTGTGTCTCTCTCTATCTGCCACTTCTGTCTTTCCCTTTGTTCTGTCACACCATCAGCCTTTTCTTTATTTGCCTCTCACTTCTCTTGCACAGCCTTAATTACAGTTTGACTACAGGAATTATTACACTTGCCCCCCTCCCTCTCTGCTCCTGCTCCTCCTCCTCCAGTTTTGTCCTATCTGTCTTCCCAGAGTAATTGTCCTCTGTTACGAAGAATATGCAAATACAGTAAACGATCATGCCAAAGATAACAGGCTTCAGTTTCGGATGCAGCCCCTCATCTGTCACTCTCAGACATGGCAGCGTTCTGCAGCTATCACTGTAAAGCTGTCAGAGGAAGACATGTTTATTCTTTCCATCTCTCTTTTCTTCACTTGCCCCTTTGAAGTCTCATTCTTGCGCTGCTCTCCCCGAGGTGCTTTCCGCTGTCCCTAGCTGTGTGCGCATGTGTGTTTGCTCTTCCATTGAAACTGAACAGGTTGCTGGCATCGGCTGTCTTCCTGCAGACACACACCTAAACACATGCAACTGCTTAGCGGAACAATTAGCGTGTAATTGTTTTTCATTTAGATAAGTGTTCGTGCTGTATGTTTGAATACTGTGTCTCAGATTAATGGGGAGCCATTTGTGTGAGCACCCTCTTTGTGTTCTAATTACGTGAGTGTCCCTGAGGCATTGAGCTGGTTAATAAGTAGATGTACCCAGTTAAAGTAGATGTGTTCAGTTAAATTTTCATGTTGCCTTTGCACACTTCTGTGAAACAGCAGAAGTGTCTCTTCCCATTAGGCATGTATTGATATATACTTTTGAATCATGATAATTACCTAACCTTTTATCACAGTTTCTTTCATTAAATTGTATTAAAATAAAGCTACATGTTTAGGCTAAACAAACTTTATTAAATATAAATGTCAATTCTTAAATAGCAGTACTGATGATAGTTAGACATGCACAATTTGTACAGTTAAGTAACCATTAAAAATAAAAAATCCACATTTTGATGCTCACTGTGTATAATTATCATATAAGCCTATCTGCAGTTAAGACTGGAGCTGAGAACCCCAGACACAGAGCGCTGCATGCCTTCTGAGAGGTGTGAAATGCACCAACAAAAATAAAGCATGGGATAGCATGGGATATGCTAGCCTTTTATTAAACTTTAAATTTTTTATCAGATAATCGTAAATGTGCAAATCCTCATTCTTATGTAGGGCATGTTCACTATGGTTTTATGACGGCAAACATACATTTATTTGTGAGATTTGGCTTTTTTACATTTTTTGATGCAGAAAAAGTTCTGTGATTTCTCCTTCCTTGCTGTGAATATTTGCCTGTGTCTCTGATCTGCACAAAAGAGGAAGGGTATTATGTGGTCAGAGTGTGACAGTGTGGTGGGAGCTGATGAAATTAGAGCTGCTCTGCGTCTCTATAAAATGTCTGGTGAAACTGCAACTTATTTAACTTCATTGCAGTGATGGTATTTCAATAGGTCCACGATAATTGTACTGTGCGTAATTAGTATCACTGTTCAGTATACTGAATGTCTGAATAGCAGCACATGTCTTCTTCCCATATTGGTTGATATAAAAAGTAGGGGAGCACAATGTATGGGGTACCAGTGTTAAATGTAACATGGATGTTTTATGTAGTTAAACTGTTGCAAGTAGAACATGCTTTTGGCCATCTTGAATTCCCTTAGCAACCTCATCTGCAAATTTTGACTGCAGTCAGACAGATACGTCTCAAGACTCACCCTGAAGACTGTTTTTGTACCAAGTCATTTTTTTCATCACACATGCTTTGGATTACTGAGTTGTGTTTATATGTTTAACACTTATTAACACCTATATTATTTTAATCACACTCTCAGTAACTGTAATGTAGCAGCATTTTGGAGCATGTAATCAACTCCCAGCTTCACTAGCCAGGCTAAAGTACATGCTTCACATGGTGGGGTTAGTTGTGTTACAGCAAAGCCTCACAAAATACATAATAAAAGAGAGATCCACATATTCCTACATAAATTCAGTACAATCAATTTTTGGATTTTTTTTTTCTGTACAGTAACAGGAAATAATAAAGGAAAAAGATATATACAGATATATACAAAATAGTCTCTTTTTTTGCTAATGACATTTGTTCCGTTGAATATAGTTTTATGTATTTAGGTTGGAAAGCTTGTCTGGTTGGTTCAACATAAAACTGCATTGACTTAATTGTGTTTGCATCGATTTGCTAGACTTTTCAGTCACTATTACTAGCTATAACTTATTCTGTCTGTTAACCCTAACCCTAGGGGGTTAGTTGTAACATTTGCACTCCTGCCACTTTTGTCTGATTTGTACATAATGGTGCTAGGCACAAAACTTTGCTTGTAGCAGAAATGTGTAGGCTACTTATATTAAAAAAATAATCTTGTTGAAATACTTATAATATTTTTCAGCAAAAAACAAAATATTAGACTGTGCACTGTTCTTCCCCTACTTCCTCTTGTTTACTAATAATAATTCAAGTAATACAGAAGTATTTCCCCACAAACGACGGAACACAAACCTGTGTGTGTGTGTGTGTGTGTATGTGTGTGTGTTGTAAGTTCTTTAGCTGATGATTCTTGTATTGCAGTATAGATGGCCTTTACTGTGCAGCTCAGTCCCATTTCTGCTGAGGGCTCTGACAGGCCGTCCACGCTGCCATCAATCTCCTGCTGAACAGAATGGCAGCCTGCACCTCAGACGCCGTCTTATCTCCCCCCATCTAATTGCTGGTCTACTCTGCCCTCGACTACTTCCGAGAAGGAGAGAGATAAAAAATGGAGGATACTTTCTGGCTTGAACTTTACTGAGTCTAAATTGGAGAACAGGGTGAAGTGCTTGTGGTAGTGATGGTTCCACCGTTTGATGTACTCTTCTATTTTTTTCTTAACTGTGTTTGTGTGTTGTTGCTAAATTGACATTTGTGTTCCTGCTTCCAGCAAAGTTTAAACCAAGGCAGTTCTGACTCATGTGAACACTCTCACAGGCTGGTTTTTACTGCATAACCTCAAGCATTGCTGCTCGCCATCATTATTGGATTATGAATTTGACTAAGAGAAGGAGCACCAGTCTGCATTTATTATAGCTGTGAACATGCCCAAAAAATGTGTGAATTTCAGTTTCTATATTAGGTTTCTAAGGTCTAACACATTAGCTACAACGTATAGTCGCTGTTTTAAAACGGGAGTCTTCCTCATTTGTGCTGTCACTCAACACTGAAAACTCTCCAAACAAAGCACTTGTTATTTCATTTTGAGAAACAATGGAAAATTTGCTTGGGCATCAAGTCCCAACTATTATTGAGTCAATGAAAGAGACTCACCATTTTTCAGGGTAAAATTGTTGATACTCACGTAAAGTGGTTTGATGTCAAATGTTTTCTTCAAGAGACTCTTTACAGTAGTGGTGATAGGAACCGGGTGTTGCAATGCCTATGATGTAAATATATCCCAAATATATTTGTTTATACCCAGAATGATCAGTGAGCCTACAGGTGACTTCTCAGTTTAATTATTGATAATGATAAAATAGTAGTAAAAAAGTTTTCATTGGGTACTGTTACAATGCCCTGCATGTACCTGACAGCTATGAAGATATTTTAAAAATATCTGCGTCTGAAACTATTGTTTAACAAAGTCAGTGTCTCTGTCCACCTTTTTAGAAACACCTTCCTCTTGCTTCCACTCAATGGCTTTTTTATGAACTCATACCATCAAACAGATCCACTACATAGTTTTATAATCTGATAGGTTTATAACAAATCTGTGTGCAATTTGTCTCTAACCATTAATTATTGATCAATTCCAACAAGACTGCTGTTGATGTAGTGATATGGCAGTATGCATGGTTCTAGTACAAGTATATCATGTATGTTGTGTCATTTCTAGGTTGATAGTGCAAAAATATCTAGACGAGAGTGGCTCTGTGGTCATTGCACTGATCAATGATTGTGACTAATCAAATTGTGCATCAACAGAAAGCTACAGTTTCTAACTGCACACCAGCACAGTGGACTTACAACTTAGGCCACTTTAATAAAGTAGCTGGTGAGTGTAAATTAGCTAAAGCAATCTCCAAAAACTGCCCGTTTTGGTTGATGTTTCACAGTAGACATAAATAGGCACAAAGTACAGGATGAGGCATTTTCAGTATTGTACTTTTAGTTTTTGTTTAGCCTCACTATTTAGAGATGTGATTGGACAGGGATCCAGACTAAATACTTCCTTGCTTTCCCAGCAAGATTTCCTCACTACCCAAAAAGTCACAGCCATCACACAGTTTTGAGCTAAAAAAGCTATTTATGCAAATTAGTGAGTTTGATACACTTCTGTCTTCAAGTAAGAAGGAGATCAAACCTCTCCAGAAGGTAGAGCCAAAAGTTAGACGGCTGGGGAACCCTCAAATATGAATATTCGTACAACTTCTCCTCCAGCCCTTTGTCAGTAATTCAGTAAAAAAGATGATTTATGGCATGATATTTTAAACATGTGGAAATGTGCATATTAGGATCACAATGAATGCAATGAAACATTTTGGGTTTTAAGGAGAACAAAATGTAGGTGCCATCTTTAGTGCTTGTAAAGTGTAAAGATAAGCTGGATTCCGTTCTGTTTTCTGTTAGTCCTGTACTCTCTCTTCTTAATGGTGTAAAACTCTACTATGAAACTCATGTAGTTCTGCGAGTGAGGAATAGAAGTCATATTAGCTAGTAATGAATGGGACACATTTACCTGTGTTTTCATTCCAGCCCCTTGCCATAATGAACAGCTTCTCTGAGAGGTTTAACCTTAAGAAGCAGAGAGTTATTTTTGTGATTTTGCTATCGCTATAGTTTTGCTATAGGGTATAAATAACACTATATAATTCCACTGTTGGCATAGTTAATCACATAGGTAATCATGTATATATAATGAATTACATTTACATTCAGTTTACATTCTGTATTAACAGGTTTGAGTCTGCAGTTCAGACATGTTTATTTCAGTATCAAGAAATAAGAAATCGGTAATGTAAAGGATGTTTTTTTTTTCTTTCCAGATGTTTTCATCAAACGCTAAACATGAATATAAAAATATAAAGTATCTGTTCTACTACACAAATGTGGTAAATGTGGATTTAAAGTAGAGATGGCATAATATCTTTGGCTTTTTTTTCCTGATTGAAACCTTCCTATTTTTATTCTTTGAAAAGTACAAAGCTTTAAAATGACCTATTTTTAATCCTCAAAACACTTAAACATTTTTTTAGCCCACAGGAATAAACAGTAACATGACTAACAACATGACATAAAGCAATTTGAATGTGTGCTTTTTCAGGATAGATTTGGTGAGATATTGGCAGAGTGTCAGTGCTTTTCATCACAGAATGTGGCCAAGAGATGCCTACCTTGTCAGGAAGAGGCCATTTAACTGACATGCAAAATGACCCTAACATAGCAAACTGTTTTGGCGCAGTGTGGGGAGGTGGTTGTGAAAATCCCATGGATGTATCTTCCTCTGAGGTCACAATGTCCAGTGCAGGCAGCTGTTTGCTATTGCTTGAATTTCACTGGAAAAACAAAACTTTGTTTCCAGCAAAATGATAAAAAAAATACAGCTGCACAAAAGTGCATAAACATGGACATGTGGGTAGCCAATCAAAGTGCAACTGAGAAAATCCCAGTAGTTGTGGCTTTGTGAAATAAATATTATTGAATTACTCCCTGCTTTTGTCATACGTGGCAATAACTGTGACTTTGAAGTGTTAGAGGCTGTGATGGAAGAGTGTGTGTGTGGGTGTGTGTGTGTGCATGAGCCCTTGTGTGTGTTCAGTTCAGAGGGCAAGTGAGATATTGACTTGGGAGCATCCAGTCGAGAGGAAGGAAACAGACCCTGGGGACCTTTGGGACAGCGCCTTAACCTTCCCTTCCATTGAGCTGCATATGTGTGAGTGTGTGTTTTAGATGGCCTAGCTCAATATGCCTTCCCATGAGACCCTCTGACATTTTGTTTCAAAAACTATTCAGTCTAATAACCTCTGTAGAAGTGATGTCATCGCTGGTTGCCCTCCCAGATTTTTCTAAATTTACACACACGCCAACAAACCGCTGTTGATAAGAGTTTCCCTTCAGCTACCAACCTAAATGAACCAGATGCAGTAGCTTTTATTTCCTTCAAAATCCCCCCACCCCAGCAAACCCTCAGCCACCACCCCACCCCACCCCACCCCCACCCCCACTTTGTCTCAACCCTGTGCACATTTATATATTATATACACACAAAAAATACTCTCACTCTCTTTTTTTCCTCTTAATATGTATTCTAGTGGGAAAAGCAAAGTTTAAAGGAAAAGGAAGTGACAGCAAGAGTGAAAAGTTTTCTCTCCACAAAGTTGAATAGAATTAGCTTTTTCTATATTGAGTTTTCTTTGCACAGGCCTCAGAATTTATAGTCATTTTAGGTACCACCAAACTCCACCTACACTTGGTGAAAGTGATATTTCTAATCCCAGCAAACCCTTCCTAAAATCTATGTAAACCTCAATAACAGGTGTTTTGATTTTTTTTTTATTCAATTCCAGTTTTCTGCTCAATGTAGTTGTGCTTGTTCCCACCTAACTGTCTAGGTTTTTCCCATAATACAATGCTATTAAGCTGGGAGGTTGAAGCCTAGCACATCCTTCCTTTAAGACATGTGAAGGGCTGCCACATCCTTTCAAACTGCTGCTTATGCATCATTGGAGAGCTCAACATGCTTGGAGGAGAAACCTCACTGCACATTCTCTTCCAACCACTAACAGACGCCATTCTTGTGATGTGGGTGAGGGAGGCCATCCTACCTACCCAAAAAGAGTGAGGCCAACTATGCTTTCTTGGATTCCTGGCCACGGATGACTGTGGCATCACCACAGTTGTTGGTGGGGTCGAACTCTTAGGTTGTTGTGTACCTCAGGAGCGCCACATTCAAAATGTCTGTGTCTGTGAAATTGAATAGCCACAGACACTTCTGGAGTGGGGTAACATGAACATGAATTAAACTTAATTTAATTTACTGTATATTGCAATCACTCCTGCCAAGAGAGACAGTATCATGTTTCAGATAAAACCTAACGTAGTGTTGAGTTTTTTCAAAGGCAGCCAAAAGCCATAACAATTCTATCTATGTGTGGATTTGAACCTGTGTCGCCAGTGTGCAAAGCCATGGTGTTACTCATGACACTATTTTATTGTTATGCGTGATTGGACCTCCACACAGTCTTATAAATCATTGTTTTTTACAGTAATAAAAATTTCATGTAGCAAGTTATTAACACCCATCTGTTGCCAACATTTTAAGAATGTTTAAAATAACCACCTTATGGAATGGGAAACTTTCTTACAGAGATAATTAAAATTTTATTGGAGGGATTTTTAGAGTTGTGGGGATGTGTGACAAGTTGGCATTACTGAAGAGAGACACAAGCGGTCAGTACTGCACCAGAGGGGCTGCTCAAGAGCAGTAAAGCTTGTAGAACCCAGGCCAAACCACTGTCTCATCTCGCTGTACTGGATCTTGAAGAATAGTGGAAGTAATAAACAATACAGTTATTATCTACAACAACCAAGAGGGTTCTCGTACAGTCTGAGGGCAAAAGGGCAGGGGCTCAAGCCCCCCTGGGGTCTGTCTTTGCACATGCCTGATTAAAAGTCTGTTTAAAACTGAAAAACATGGGAAAAACATTGTGCCCATTGTAGAGAATGAGAACAACCTAATTTGGGTTAATCGCTTCATTGAATAGTGAGCTCTCTGGCAGTTTATTGAAAACTAATGCATATGCTTTCAGTTAAATGTGGTGTTTTTCATTTTTCATTTTTAACATGCACCAGAAATCTTTTTAAAGCATCAACTTACTGGTATTGGTAGTATGAGAATACTAGTCTTGCCATTACTTGGTATTGGGTCAGGAATAAAAAAATAAACATGTTATGGCCCATCCCTATTTGGTGAAATGTAGGTCATATTAGCTTTCACTCTTCCAGACTTTTAGTTGTCTTGGGGCAGAGGAGAAATGCAGCAGATGGAAACTGCCTTTGACCAACACTGCTGTAGAATTATGTCTGTGCATATGGGAAACAAAGTTTTATGAACATACATTAGCTTTTTAGCTGGTTTGACAACTTATTGAAAATCAAAACACTGCATTCTTAGCTCTCTATTACAGTGGTGAAATTCCATCTTCAAATCTGATGCTTGAAAGATGCTCTACCCAGTACAGCAAAAAGGCGAATTACTAACTGAGTATTGAGGGAATAGCTGATACCCTGTGCTAATTATATTTCTACCGGATGCACACAACTTGGCTACTTACTCACAATCCAAGCAGCAGCTGGATGTATGTAT
Source organism: Colossoma macropomum (assembly GCF_904425465.1). Taxonomy (NCBI): domain Eukaryota; kingdom Metazoa; phylum Chordata; class Actinopteri; order Characiformes; family Serrasalmidae; genus Colossoma; species Colossoma macropomum. The sequence goes on from NW_023494787.1 coordinate 34,803,266, forward strand.
GTGTGTGTGTGTGTGTGTGTGTATGCATGTGTATATTGTGTGCAACAGGGTGTTGGTGGTGGGGCAGGTCTGATCATGATGCGCTTAAATAAAAAAATGTGGTTCTTGTAGCATTTGTACTGTTCTGTTAGTGTCTGAATCCAATCCCAAAATATGGCTGAAGAAGCATTTTAATATCATTTGGGTTTTTTGAGACATATAATGGTAAACTCTTGTAATTATCAGTACATTTACACTAGGGGTGGATGATACAAACACAAATTTATATAATTAATAGGGCATTAATAAGGGGTTGATGTAGTACAGGCTGAAGCCCATGCATGCTCCATGTTGCTCTGATCCAATCTGTGATTGTAGCTCTCTCGTTCAAACAAGGCTTTTAAGGCAACACCTTTGGCAGACTACTACGAGCAGCAAACTAACAAAAGCAACAGTGAAGTGGAAAGCTATAGTCCCCCTCGAGAGACTGCACTGTAAGAGCAATTCACATGCTGAGCGAGAATGAAGATGTAGCAAAAAGCACTACCTTTTAAAAGTAAAAAAAAAAAACTTTCCTTTGGGTCTAATTTAAGCAAATAATATCAATGCGCTAGGAAAAAAATGTAATTGTGAGTTTTCTGACCAATACTGCAATTGTGATTATTTTCTGTAAAAGGCTCTAGGCCTTTTTTGTTTTTTTCAAGAAGCATCTTGTGCATCCATCCATTTTTTTGGGCTTGAAGCATGAACACATTATTAGGTTAAATTTCCTAACTTAAAACTTATCGCAGCTGAATGATGTAGGCTAATTCGAATTGCAACTGTTGCAACTGCAAATTCAATATAAAAACTATTAATTATTCAGCCCCAAAAATGAGATTAATTGTGATTACCCGAACTAATGTTACTAATCATGCCTAAATATTTGAATTCTTTGACATCACTAATAAATAAATTAATATATATATATATATATATATATATATATATATATATATATATATATATATATATATATACACACACCGATCAGGCATAACATTATGACCGCCTCCTTGTTTCATTGTCCATTTTATTAGCTCCACTTACTATACTATTCTGTTTCTCTGCATACTTTGTTAGCCCCCTTTTACCCTGTTCTTCAGTGGTCAGGACCCCCATGGACCCTCACAGAGCAGGTACTACTTGGGTGGTGGATCATTCTCAGCACTGCAGTAACACGTGGCATGGTGGTGGTGTGTTAGTGTGTGTTGTGCTGGTCTGAGTGGATCAGACACAGCAGTGCTGCTGGAGTTTTTAAGCACTCCACTCACTGTCCACTCTATTAGACATTCCTACCTTGTCAGTCCACCTTGTAGATGTAAAGTCAGAGACCATAGCTCATCTGCTGCTGCACAGTTTGTGTTGGTCATCCTCTAGTGCTTCATCAGTGGTCACAGGACGATGCCCACAGGACACTGTTGGCTGGATATTTTTGGTTAATGGACTATTCTCAGTCCAGCAGTGACACAGGTGTTTAAAAACTCCAGCAGCACTGCTGTGTCTGATCCAATCAGACCAGTGCACATACTAATACACCACCACCACGTCAGTGTTACTGCAGTGCTGAGAATGATCCACCGCCCAAATAGTACCTGCTCTGTGAGGGTCCATGGGGGTCCCCCACAGTAATTTTATATATATATGTGTCTATGTTATGGTAAAATCTGTATATTTATTCACTATTCTACTGCTTTTCTACGAACTCCACCCCAAATTCACAATTTTTTAACTTCTTTTCTTCCCCCCCCCCTCTCCTTTTCTCCTCGCTGTCTGTACTTGTACTGTAAATCATGATAAGACTTTCCTAAGAGGTGCTGTCAGAGCTAATGGAGGGGTATTAAGGGGAGTCAGGTGTGTCTAGGGAGAGAAGGACAGAAAAAGGGCGCTGGGAGGAGAAGAGACACTAATACTGTCCAGATGGGTGACCACAGAGGTCATAGCAGCATGGGTCACTTAAGTGTGGGTGGTAGCATCACAGATGTGAGTTTTCTGAGGAGCAAAGGATGAGCCAGAAAAAGGAAAACGGAGTGTTAGAGGGGAGTTAGAGAAAGGAATGGTAGAATCCCTTGACTGCTGTCAGTTAGTGAGAAAATGGGCAAATGCAGAAGAGAAAGAGCAAACGGAGTGAGTGACAAAAAAGAACAGAGGATTTTCAACCTAAGACTGGGAGGGAATGTGGGCATGTGGGAGTGTGTGTGTGCATGCGTGGAGGAAGGTTATCAATAGGTGAACAGGAGAGGAGAGATAACAAGGATTTTTAAAAGCTGAGCTTTAGCTTATCTGTGCCATTGTTTAGCTTGGCTAGTACAGAGGGGCAGAGCCTCTGCCTGCTCGTACGCTCCTCACTCGACTCTTCCTTACATATTCCTCTTTTTAATCCGATATCTCTAACTCCCTCTTTCTTTTTTTCTCTCTCTCTCTCTCTCTCTCTCTCTCTCTCTCTCTCTCTCTCTCTCTCTTATACTTTGTAGAACAGTGAATGATAGTAATAATGATAATAATCATAGCAAAATAACAAAAATGGAGATTAATAAATAAAATAAATAAAATGACAATATTTTAACTATAGACAATATACAGGGTGATTCAAAAAGATTCATCCAATTTCAAAATGATTTATTTCACTTGTAAATCGTTACAGAACAATGCAGTAAATTGTAAATGGTTTAGGTGAGCATAAAGTTTATTATGTAATTGTACAAGTTCTCAATATGACTTCCTCCAGCTGTACGGACAACGTCAATGCGATAGTCAAATTCATCCCATACTCGATTGAGCATGTCGGGCGTCACAGTACTCACAGCTTTTTCAGTGCGATTTCGGAGATCATCCAGTGTTGTGGAACCAACGCCGAAAGCTCTGAGCTGTTGGAGGTTCACTGCCGACGAAAATCACGTTGCACAGTTATGACAGATTCACTCTTATTGAAGTGGAGAACGCAAAACGCTTTCTGCTTAGGGTTCGCCATCTCCTCTCAGATGGAAGATGGCACCCTTATATATATATATATATATATATATATATATATATATATATATATATATATATATATATACACACACCATCTTGTATGCAAGATGTCAGTGGGGTCAGGGTGTGGAAAGTGTTTTGTACGGTTCCTCAGGTGGTGACATGTTGCCAGAAGATGCTGTGTAATTTTTCAGATTTCGGAGTGTTCGAATTTCAGAGTGTAAGAGGAAAATGTTTTAAAATTTTTTTTATGAAATTTTCTCATATCAGTTTAAATTTTTACAATGAAGGAGGAAGTGGAGCTCTGTCATGACCGTCATGTTTTTCTTTCTTTCTTTCTTTCTTTCTTTCTTTTTCCCTCTTATTCCTTTTCTCCATCTCTCTCCCACCCTCCCTCTCTGTCTGTCTCTCTTTTTGTTTTTCTCTCTCTGCCATACTTTCCCTTATTTGAGTTCTTGTGGAACACAGAGAGATGTATTGGAACAAAACAAAGATGGAGGAGTTGGGAGGGTCATTCTGGGCATGTGTCCACATTTAGAGCCCATGCATTCCCTTTATGAGTGCCCCTCTCTCTCTCTCCCTTCCTCTCTTTTTTCAGACTTTAATAGAAGGGGGACTCTCCTGTAGCCCTTTTTTTCCTTTTTGTTTTTTTCTGTCACATATGTGTGTTTGTCAGCGATTAAATGGTGGTCATCATCATCATCACTGTAGCTTCACTGCTCAGACACCTGAGGACACACACTCACAATCTCTCTCTCTTTTTCTGTCTCTCTCTCTCTCTCTCTCTCTCTGCTCTGGTAATGGTGTGTATGTGTGTGTTTGACAGAGAGAGAGAGAAAGTGAGAGACACATGGAGAGGTTGAGGCCAGAACTGTGACGACAGCTATGACACTCCGTGATTAAACACACACATTTAAATAGACACCGCCTTGGGAGGTGGGGGGCGTGAGAGAGAGAGAGCGAAAGCTGTTCATCCTAATAGGGCCACTGCATTTGCTCCTGCATTGATTATTCATGCTAGTCTTCAATGGACAAATGGCCTTTTCTTTGCTTTCAGGTCCATCTCGCTTCACATATGTTTCTTTCCGTCTTCTATTTCTTCTTCCAGGGCTGTACTATTTTTGTTTACTTATTACTGCTCTCTCTCTCTCTCTCTCTCTCTATATATATATATATATATATCTGTATATCTATCTATCTATCTATCTATCTATATATATATATATATATATATATATATATATATATATATATATATATATAGAGAGAGAGAGAGAGAGAGAGAGAGAGAGAGAGAGAGAGAGCAGTAATAAGTAAACAAAAATATATATATATATCTGTATATATATATATCTGTATATCTATCTATCTATCTATCTATATATATATATATATATATATATATATATATATATATAGAGAGAGAGAGAGAGAGAGAGAGAGAGAGAGAGCAGTAACGAAAAATGCATATATATATATATATATATATATATATATATATTATTGCTTCTTCTTCTGCCTCTCTTGCTCTTTATCTGTCTCTGGTATTGGGTAGGACTGCATGTCCCAGGTTGAAGTGCCCTACTTTTTCTTTACCCCTCCCTCCATTTATTTATTCACATTCAGAGAGAGATAGAGGAAGGGCATACAAGAAGCTCAAGGAGGAGTGAAATGATAGAAAAACAAGGATTGAAGGAGAGATAAGGAGGAGGAGCAGATGTTAGATAAGCGCTAATTAGCATATTTGCCATTGCAGCCCTGTTATAGTGATAAAGGGGTCAGAAATAACAGTGCGAAAGATGAAAGACTAACCCCAATGTAAGCTGGCAGGCATCTTTCCCCAATAGCTGGCTTTCCACAGCAAGGCCAGAGCATGCCAGAACAGTCCAACACTCAACTAGTGTATTCAGCCTGCTCATGTTTCCACAGTCAGAATCCTTTCTCCTGAATACGATACACAGTGTAGTTTCAGCTCAATTTATTTGTATGGTGTTTTCACAATATATTTTGTCATAATTACAGAAATTCAGGTGCAGACCTGTAATGAGCAAGCCTAAGGCAACAGTGGCAGGAAGAACTCCCAAATAGATTGAAGAAGCACAGAGAGAACTTGAACTCAAATAGAAATCCAGTGTCCTCTAGGTGACACCAGCTAGGGGATTTATATCATCACTGTTGTAACAGAACTTTGTATCTCTGAAGTAGGACCTTTACAGGAGAAGAAAAAAAACACTCTTTAATGTAAGTTAATGTACAAGGCCAAGTGTGTGTATCAGCCCATCCATCATGAAATGGGCAGCTCACGTTTTCAAATAGTGTTTAAAGCTAAACAAAAAAGGGTATTGAGATATTAATATGAGAGTGACGATGTAAAATGTATGAAAGTAAATTAAATAGAGGCATTCAGGTCAAATATAGTCACAGTACCTTTGTTAAATGTCTGTCAAAGGTCTAGTGAACTACTGATAGTGTTCGACAGATACAGAATGTTAGATGGGAACATGGTGGACAAAAAGTTCAGTGAGAGCGTAAGTGAGGTTTTGAACATCATGAATGAGGTTAGGAGTTCATGTGTGGGTTGTTGGTTCATAAAGCCAATTACAAATCTTGACAGTTGAGTAGTTTGAGGGGAATGGGACCATTTACTAAAAATCTGTGGAGTTCAGCTGAGGTTATGGAGGACGTGAGCATCAAAGTGAGGATGTTTATTGCAGCAGGAGGGTGAATGGTACATACAAATGTTTTGAAATGGTCACACAGGTTCAGAGGGCGGGAGGAATAGCATATCTAGATTCTGCACTGGCAGCATATCAGATAGCAGGGGCACACATACAGACGCAACAGATTGTTGGGTATGTTATGAGTGCATAGTACTAATGCAAAGTTGTGTAGCTCCGGTAGGGCTATGTTGGAAAAATAACAATGACTGGGTATGTAGCTCAAGATGTTTGAACAGCTGTCGAAACTCAACACAGAACAGCTGATCATCCAGAGTGATAAATTCTACCACCTTTGCTGTAATAGTTGTGAAGGTTCTGAAGGGGCTTATGAACTGGCTGAGAAGCTGTAGATTTGGCTTGTGTGCATGGTGCTGTGGGAGACATTTTAGCTGCCCTGCTGTAGCACAGACAATGTTGCCTAAACATCAACAGTGCTCTTCCAGCACACATTAAATGCCTCATTAAATATTGGTTTGAAATACCGACCAAATTTAAGAATCGGCCTGATGCTGGTGATTTTTACAAAAGCACTTATTGGCCTATATGGATATGATTCCCATATCATTGTGCATCCCTAATAACTGAACTGTATTTAGTTACAGTAGACCAAAAGGTGTCATCTGTCTCTAGCCATGAAGCCAGCCAAGCTGTGATTACAAAGCATCCTGATTATATTAGCAAAAAAAAAAATTAAATGCAAGGAATAGTCTTAGAAAATAGTATGGCGCATCTGACCACAACCTTGCCGAAGCGGTGAGGGATTTTTATTTAGTAGCTCAGCCAGTGCTGCCGAAATCACCGGGGAGAACGGGCATTTGACTCACCACTTTTCAAAGTACTAGGGCGATGAACCCCCACTTTCTGATTGAGTTCAGGACACTTACGCTTACAGAGCGCTCACACAGACCAAAACTAAAAAACTTTTGGTTAGCAGAACCAATCAAAATCTTCATTTCAGCTGCAGGCCAGACATTTCCCAAACAGTAAAACTTTTGCGAGGTCGTATTCAGTGAGAGGAGCTGCAGCTTACTGATCCAGTAAAAATGCTTTATTGCAATACTATGCTGGCTAAATTTATATGGTAAACCAATCATAAAAAGCAGATATCAGATAAGGTTTATTATTTTTATTGCTTTGATTGTGATAAACATATTAAGTGTCTTTATTTTCTATTTTTATGGTAGAAAATGTGAAAGTGATTCTATCCCTGCAAAATTTAAATAAATGAATGAACACCTGGAGTAATTTGAATAAACTACGTAAGTAATTTGGTCCAATGTTTTTTTCAATTTTTAAATTAAATTGCACCAAAACTTGATGTAGATCTAGCAAAGTTTGCAACCTGAGGCTAAACCCAGTGAAGTGCAGGATTAAAACAAACATTGACATTCATGATGTTAATGAATATGTTTATAGAGACGTTAGCATGACATGAAAGGTTTTAGTCAGTCAGTGGCCTGGTTGCACTCAGCCAGACATATTTTTTTTTAATATATAATTTAAAATATACATATTTTTGAATATATAGTATATAATAACTTTTGCTGCACCAACTTTGGAGGTGTGGCACCACCCCTGAGCTCAGCAGATTGCCAAAAGCAAAAATCAAAATGTGATTGGTAAAGAGCTCCCATCAAATTAATGATTGTACATGTACCCAATGTACCTAATATTTGACCTGTTGTATTACTTTAATAGAATAAATCTTTGGGTGTCCATGGAGTTGTGTTTCACACTGGAAAAGGTTCCTAGCTGCAAAACGTTTGAGACCTCCCGCTCTAGGCAACACTAGATTGTGGAATTCTCATTGCCGCTGCAAATCTTCATAATTGCAACTTCACAGAAGGAAAAAACAGCATTCCTAACTTTAATGTACATTAATGGAATAAGTAATTATGGACCTCTGTTGGTCTATCCATCTTGAAATGTTCATAACATGTTAAGGGCTGCTAGCATTATCAAATGGTGTAAAATAAATAAATAAATAAACATTTAGAGGTTTTGATAGATGACAGCAAGGACATATTGATCATAGAGTAATAAGAGTCCAGCAAGCATAGCTGTGACAGCTTAGGTAGCACAAACATGAGGACACTGTAAAATATCATCCCTTCACTCCATCAGCAAACCAGTGTGAGTGCATAAGAATGAGATCAGAGTCAATAGTGCCAACTCAGTGTGTCCATCATCCCTGCTCATGTGAAAAGAAAAACTATTACTTTACATTATGTTGCTGCTTTCGAAATAGCTTTGGAGTTTGGGAAGTAGGTGGATGTGCCCCTGAATGAAACTGGGGCTAAAATTCAACAGTGTATCAGTCACAGTCACATCATGGATGATGAGAATGATGTGTTGGCTTGGTGGAAAGATCTTTCCCCTTGCCTGCTAAGCTTACCTAAAGACCCCAGCAGCAGTAGCAAGAGGAAGTTTAATGCATAACAGTTGGTCAGAGCGGGTGCATTGGTAGAGTTTTATAGATACACTGTATCAAATTTAGCAGTATCAGTAGGGTCGGGTTGGGTCTCAATGTCATGGGTATGGGTCGGTTTGGGCTTCAATTTCATGCCCTTGCAAGAAGCTTATTCCATAGTTCTGAGTTTTGTAGGAAAAAGGTCTTACCCCTGCTGTATTTTTTAATAGTCTTAGATACTGATGAAGTACCTGCACCTTGTGATTGAGGCAGATGAGGTGGGTCATCATATGCAAATACTGTGGGGCAACATAATTTAGTTTTATAGGTCAGAATAAGGTTTTGCAATCAGTGTGGAATTGAACTGGCAGCCAATGTAGCATTGAAAGTATAGGACTTAGAATTGAACAACTCACAGAGATCAAGGTTAGTTTTCTCCACTTTGATTACTGCTAATCTGAGAGCTTTAGGTACATAGCTGAGGCTAAGAGAAGAGTTTACTGTTGTTAATTACAGGGATAATTATTTCTCAGGCATCTGTTTGAGAAAATTTGTAGGTTTTGGATAATGTATACAAGCAGATCGTTTTGAGAAGGAGATTAGAGAAATTATACCAATCTTCTGAAAACTAAAATCAGAGTCTCAAATTACTCTGGGTCAGATTCCCTAGCCTTTAGATTAATTGTGGACAGGCAGGTCATCAGGCAGCTTAGCGTGTATGTCATTCAGCTCAACATAAAGGCGTAACTGTGTATCATAAGTGCAGATATGAAAAGTAATATTGTGGTCTCTGATGATATCACCCAGCGGTAGCATATGTAATGAAAAAAGAAGGGGACCAAGGCAGCTCCTTTGTGCAACACCACAAGATATGTCATATTTCTTTGATATGTGGTCTCCAAGGCTGGCATAACACCGTTTCCCTGTAATGTAGGTTCTAAACCAGTTAAGGGCACATTCAAAGAGACAAACCCAGTTTTATAGTCAATTAATTAGAATGCTGTAGTCAATTTTGCCAAATGCAGCACTCAGATCTAAAAGAATAAGAACTGAGACCTTATTTGCAGCAGTACTGAGTCTAAGATCATTGACTATTTTAGTTAGAGCAGTCTCTGTACTGTGTTTGGATTTAAAAACATAAAATAGGTTTCGAAACATAAAATGTTTCTTTTCAGAAATGATGTCATTACTTACAAAACTCTTGTTTGTGCCATACTGACATTTGTGTCTAACTTCATATGGGTTGAGGGTTTTACTAAGGTTAGATTAGAATGGTTTACCACCCGAGTTGATGATCTTTTTCTTCTGTTACTGATTGAAGTTATAGAGTCACACTGGAGTCTAGGACAGATTGCACATAATCCAACTTGCAGGTGGGTTCAGCGTGATTTTCAATCTGGCTTGGTTGGCAAAGAGACGTCTTAGCAAGGAGGGCTACTGCAGTTGTTCAAGAGACGTATTTGAATTAATGTAAAGAATTGTTTCCTTTCAAACCAGGATGTACACTGAAACAAGGTGGTGTGAAGCCTGCAGTAATATGTTTACACGTTATTTTTACATTCATTATTTTTTTTGTGTGCCAACTTTCGGTTCATTTTCATGGTATTCCTTGCATCTACTTATTGATATGTTGAACTGACCAATTGGATATCCATGGCAACTAGCAGCACCAGCTGGTTCATGGAAGTGCTTCATGGTTTAACTTAATTTCAGTACATCTAAATAATGTTTCATACACTTGTTTAGTATAATGCCAATGTATAGTCTGAAACCATTTTTATGTTGCCTGTGAACTGGATCGCAACTTCATTACCAGCAATGCCAGCAGAACTGCCCAGGGAGTTTGACAAACTCAAATGCAATTATCAGCTTTATAGTAATGTTCTTGTAATGGTTGTACTTTTGGTCTGTTTCTCTTCTAACCAGCATGGACACTGAAACATGCTGGTGTGAAGCCTGCTTAAGTGTGTTTGTGCCAACTTTTTGTAGCCGATTTATTCATTTCAGGCTTTTCAGCAATAGCTGACCCTGTTCCATTAATGACAGTACTTTTGGCTCCTGAGTGCAACATGCACCCACATTTAGTGAACAGACTGTTGTAGTGTTATAGCAAAGTTTACTGGAGAACAAGGATGCAGGAAAGTTTTTTTAAACAGTATTTACCTGACATGAACGATGCATCATACAAAATGATTGGCCTTTTTTAAGTGATCTCAAACAGAACGTGTCGTAACGCTGTAATGAGGCAAGTGACTACATTATATACATACAACTGACACAAAAGACCACTGATGCACGTCCTCTATCTGCTTTCTTGCTCTGCACAAACTATGCAGACTAAGTGGTGACCAACCAGATTGTTCAAATGTGGTGTGGTAACCCATTGTGTCATGTCTATAATCGTGTAGTGAGATTGAACACTGGAAGGTGCACTGTGCGGGTGATACAAAGTGATAAAAATGATTATAAATTATAAAATCATTGTTGTTTTACACGCTAAAACAAGCACATGTGAGTAAGTTCAAAACTATTTCTTCTTCTTCTTCTTCTTCTTCTTCTTATTATTATTGTTGTTGTTATTATTATTTTTAGCAGCTGAAATCTGTAGGTTCTACAGCATTCCTTAGCTCCCGCCCCCTTCCCGCGTGCCTGCTGGAGAAGCACTCTGAAATAAATCCCTCTTTCAAAGTTGTCTGAGGGGTAACAGCACTGTTCCCCAGTGATATGTCTGAGGTTGAGGTCAAATGCGTTTCAATTTATTCAGCTCAATTTCACTTAAGCCAATTTAGATGATGATTATCATTGACGCTTTTACAATGTAGGCAGATTTTGTCCTGAATCCATAGAACTGACCTCAAATGAAAAAAAAGTTTGGCACTCGTATAATTATTGCAAAAGAACATCATACCACACTGCTTCCAAAATGCTTCTGTGTTAATCAGTGTGGTCTTTCATACCAGGGTTATCATTAATGATAATATTACAAAAAATAAAACTAAAATGAAAACCAGTAGTGAAAATGTACTTGTTAACTTACTTGTTAATAAAAAAGCTTTTTTTAAGTTTTAAAAATATATTATGAAAGCTGAGTCAAAACTATAATGTTTACTGCAACAAGATCAAAAACTGGAAAATATTGGACTGAACAAATACAAAAACTAATGACAATTTTAAAACTATGATAACCCTGGCTCATAGTATAGTGCAGTCTGGAGTGACATACTTGTCCTTTATAGGTAAAAAGACTACAAAATACAGAATACATGCTGTATTGTGCAGTCTAGGTCCGTCAAATAATAACAACTGTGTTTTACATTGTAGTCCTACTGCAGCAACAATAACATGTAAACAGCAAGTTAGTTTGTTTGACTCTTTTATACAGTTAATATATTCTTAGATTTTATCAAAACTTTGACATTTATAAGTGGTAATGCACATTAATAGTAATTTTAAAGTTAGTAACCAAAGAATGTTAATTTTCTTGCTTAATTATACTCATCCACTCTATTTTCTCTAGCAAAAGAAGTTTGCTTTAGGTCATCTAAAAATATCTACAAATACATGCAATTACAGTGCTGATGCAGGAGAAAACACATTGTAATAATTTAGGGCTTTTAGAGTCGATCCCAAAAAGAGTCAATTCTCAGATTCCAGACATTGTACATACAGTCGATATATTGGTATATATGGTAAAAACAAATATCTGACAAAAAAAAAAAAACATGTTTTCTGGTCATACTGTGTTGTTTTTGCACAGTTGCAGCCAAACAATTACAAGGGGCAGATTTTGCCACTTCTCTCTGGTGGTGTGCCACTACAAAAAATCCAGTCCGGTGACACTTTTCAATTATGTCAATAGGGCTGCAACAAACTTCTAATTTCATAGACGAATAATCTATCGATTACTGAAACAAGTAATCGATTATTCGGATTATGAATCACTACATTACCAAATAACTTTTATGTAGTTTTTAGCTTTTAAATTTAGCTTGAGGTTATTTTATACATTTGCTTACTGACAATGAAGACAATAAAGATTAATTACATTCAAGAATTCACTGTTTTAATTAACTTTACTTCTAACACAAAAGATAAAAAAATAAAACTCCAATGTATTGTTCCTGTCAAAATTTATAACCAAGGATGTGCAAAGTAGCAGCAATAAAATATAACAAAACTAAATCAGTTTTTCTTTAATCAAATAAATAAAAAAAAGAAATCTAAATTTAAATGTTAAATATAAACAGTGCAGTCTGTGCTCTGTGCATTCTGCTGTCTGTCTACACTTTGCTGCAACTAAATTTTACAATCACAGGTCTTTATTGAAACGGAGTAAAGTCAGCATCTCTCCGTGCTCCTGTGAGAGTCTCGCTCTCCTCTGAGAGGAAATACTCCCCGCTATAGAGGAGATGGGCTCTGTCGGAGCTGATGGGAGAGTGGAGAATGTTTGTGGCAAACGTCTCTATGAACAGTTAAATTTGAACGATTTTGTGTAAACGCTTCATTTCAACGGTAACCCTTTGTCCAGCTGCCCAGCTGCCCTGTGAGTTCACGGAGAACTACCTCCTTAAACTGTTAGCGAGTGGAGCAAAACGTTCGCGGAGAACAGAAAACTGTTTGCAAACGCTCTCCTGTGTTCGCCGAAACCGAACGCACCGGCGGGCTCGACGCTAAGACGACGATACAGTTTTTAAAATTGTAAACGTTATCTGGAAAGTGAACAGGGTCGCTGTGAATAATAGTTACTTGCTCCTCTGTTCCAGCTCCGTTAACGATTCCAGAGAAAATGCATTTGGAAATAGAAAATGTTACAGCTCGGTTCATAACATGAAGTCGCGTCCCAAACCACACACTTCTGTACTTCACACACTACACTAATGAGTCCACTTATAATGGTATATGCGCTATTTTTACACACTATTTAGTGTGCTAGTACGCGATTTGGGACGTGGCTTATTTTACCGCGATATCTTCTTCATCCAGAAAGCGGACGAGTTTCCTTTTCAGATGCTCCAGCATGGAGGATTTGCTCCCGTGCCAGCAAAGCTTGGCTTTACAAATAGCACAACTGACAAGTTTTTTTCTGAGTTTAGCTCCCACACTTTTGAGGATTTTGCTCTTGAGGCTGCCATCGCGCTGTTGTTAACGCTAAGTCTCCAGTGAGCGGTAATGCCAAAACGTTTCTATTGAGCGCGAGAAACACGCGTAATGACGTCACAAATTAATCAATTACTAAATTAGTTGCCAACTAATTTGGTCGTCGATTTTAGTCGACTAAGTCGAACAATCCTTGCACCCCTACATGACAACTGAAAACGCAACTGTAAAAACTCTTAACGGAGTTTTGGGGTCACACATTTATGAAGTGGACTGCGTGTTATAAAACTTTAACTATAACTGTTTTTAACATCAACATCAATACTAAGATACTTTTTTATCATTAACTTGCTAACTCTAATGAATATGCAAGGGCTTTCATATCAAAATGACTTTTTCCACACTTTACACCATGGCAGTGTTGTCACTTGGTAATCTGTGTGTATATAAGCTTTGTCAAACACACCCTGTGGTCTTAAGCAGGGTGGGCTAGGGGAGGTCCAGAGCTACTTCCATAAGCTAGAATGGATGATGACTCCATTACAGGACTCTTCATTAGACATGACTCACACTCTTGGGACACTGCATGTGTGTGTTGAGTACAGGCAGCCGCTGAGGAGTTGCCTAATTAATTAGCTTACTGGAACGATCCAGAAAGTGTGGCTTTATTATTCCATGCACTGAGCTATTTATAACAGGCAAACTGGTGTCAGCTTTAGCTGGTTAAATTATGCTTTGCGCATTCAGATTGAATACACTTCCACAGATCTGAGATCAGCTGAATTGGAGTCAAGGAGAGAGTCAAATAAACCTTTATGGTCTTTCAGCCAAGGTGAATGAGACACAGGTGTTGTGATGAAAAGCGAGAGAAAAGGAAGATGGTGAAAGAGTGAGAGAGAAGTCAAGGAGTGCTGTAAAAACAGAGGAGACCAATGCAAGTCACATTGAGGGAGAGAAAAGAGGGGAAAGGGCTTGGGAAGGAAGCAGAAAAATGAGAGAGGAGAAGCAAGAAAAAATTGACAGTGAATCAGATGGCATCAAGGAAGAATGAAAAGAATGGATGAGATTGAGCACGAACAGCAGGATGAGGGAAAAGAGAAATGAGATAAAGCTGGAGAAGAAAGGTGAGAAAATGAAAGAGGAACTAATTAAGAGAGAAAGAGAGAGAGCTGAATTGATGGAGGAGGCTTGCCACAAGTTAGAATGAAATAGTCGGGGGAGGGGGGGTTATGAAGGAGGCTGTGGGGGATTGGGCTGCCTTATTATGAGCTGAGGAATCTAAAAACAGGAAAGAGCGAGTGTAAGGCTGACAGTGAAGGTGTCTGCAGAGCTTGTTAATGAACTGATGTGATGAGGAAGGGTGTGCATGTGTGTGAGGAGATCAGAACTAGGATGAAGTGAAGTGGAGGTGATGATGAAGATAAGGGAGGCCTTGTACAGGAGTTTCCCCACTGGAGAAAAAAAAAGAAAAAAAGCTGCAGGAGAAAATGGTGAACAGTTGCAGAGCATGTTTTTTTTTAATCCCTGTAACTTGCACACAAGCTGGCTCTGGATGTGGGCCACTCGTTTAATCAGTGCATCTCCATTTGCGGCCTGTTCTTCAGCGTCTGATCTCAGCAAGCAGCTGCACTCTTCTAGAGATTTTGGGCCACACTGTGCAGTGTAACCATGAGGCTTGGTGTTGAGTGCTAGAATCCGGCAAGTAACCACACTCCACTGCGGACCACTTTGTTCCATGGTGGGCTTTTAAAGAGGCTTGTTTATGAGGAGTCAGCACTTATCCGCACATGCACAGGACATAGAGCTAGGAAGAGTGAAGTGAAGGTGATGATGAAGCATTGTAGATAATCAAAAAGATGGTTAAAGAAATTTAGCTTTGAACACCCTGTAATATTTAAAAAATCTTAGCACAAAAGTACTTTCAGCAGACAGGGTCATGTTGGTCAGGTTGGCTTAGGGTGTCGTTTTCACAGCAGAAGCTTTAAATGGGGTTTGCTGGTTTGGTTTTCGTAAAACCTCTACGTGTCCATCACCTGAAGAAAATGAAAGCCTAAGAATCACTGCTGCTGCATGTAATTGTCAGGTAGCCTTAATGTCCTAGACTCTAATTTTATCACACTAAAACCCAGCAGACACAGTCCAATGAACGCAGTTAATTCCCCGTCCATCGCACTCGGAAGATAAGAAGACTTTTGACAAATTAGACAATCTTTGGTGTTCCCCTGCTAAAACTTCCTGTCTGTGAGCCTCAATGAGTCTGGTCTTCACTAATCTGATCCTGGAGGCTATTGGAGCTATTACTTCCTACCATGGTTGCCCCTTGTTAAATTGCCCACAATTAGTGGTCATTTCAGTGCGGCTTAAGTGTGTTTTGACAGATAATGGCCAATGACAGTGGCCAAACAGATGAATGGCTAAGCGGATGCCCCAGATGTTTGATGGGGGCTTGGAAAAGGGGTAGTTCCTCTGTATATAACATCAGATAAGATCAGTGTGGTATATGACTTAGCATTTTCAGCAATGGGGCCACTTCTTCTAGCCATCTCAGGACCACACGCAAAGCTAGGCTATTTGTCTCACACTGAGCTCTCATTAGGTTAGGACGACCACCCAACCACGTGTGCGAATGAGAAGACTATCCCAGCCAACTAGGCCATGGTTTCTTGCCCAATTTTGCTGTTGCCCTGCTTATTTATTTATCTAGTTGTTTTTTTTCCCTCCTCAATTGCCCTGGTTTTCTCAGTAAGTGACAAAGTAGCACAGCGGAAGTTGTATTGAGCTGACTGACTGTTCCAAGGCGAGTTTAAGGTTTTTCACTCTGTATGAGGACGCTCATGCAGGAAGTGCAAACTCACAGCAGTGCTTCAAAGGGGCCATATCCGACATTTCTCTTGTGTTTTATTCTTTTCCCTGATGGGCACATTTTTTGTGGATTTAATGTACAATACATGTCCATAATTCATTTTTATATGACCATTTTTCAACCACACTTTGTCTCTGAGAATTAAACAGGCTTGTTTTTGTTATTGTGCCTTGAAGACTATGTGTAAATTACATTTGTTCTGATTTTTCAAAACATATTTTTCCATATGTGGACTGTATTAACCAGAAAGCGAATGATCCATTTAACAATGTTTCTCTGCTATATCAAACTGTTATTCCATACAAGTGAAGAAAATGTGGTTTTTCATGATATGGACCCTTTAAAATGTAGTAGTCTTGTCCTCTTATAGGCTGCTTATAGAAAAGATTGAGATGGTGAATTTGTACATGTTGTTAAAAGGGTATGAAGCTCATGAGAGTAGGAATTATATTTGAATTGGTGGGAGTCATATTTGAATGAGTGGGAATCATATTTGACCCTTCTTGCTAAAAATGTTACATAATCAAGATTATGTAAGTGTGTAGATATGTTGTTTTCATCAGAGTGAGAGTCAAAAAATCTTACATTGATTGGATCAGAATGTATCAATAGACCTGTTATTAGCTCACAATGTTGGTAAAAGCCTAGGACAGGATACCACCATTTTGATTATGATATTTACACCATGTTTATGATCACCGTGCTGTTTACCAAAACGATACTATGACAAAAATTAAAACCACTTGTCTTTGTCTGAACCTCCAGTGTTTACTGGACAGAACATAGAAAAAATATTCAGATTGTTACAAATTAATGAAAAGGCCCATATTATAGAAAAAAAAAAATCCTTGCAGCTTTGAAATAAGAGTTTGATGTAATATGTTAACATCGAAACATTTCATTCACTCTCTAGTGCATAAAATCCAGATATGGAAACCAAACTGCCTAAACAGCCTGTTTAGATTTTTTTTTTGTGTATAATGACAAAAAAGCAGTGTATTTACATATACGTATCTGCCTATTCAGTATATAGCAGTTTAGCTCCACCCATTCATGTTGAAATTATAAGGAATGTTTCAGCCTGGACTGTTTTTTGAATGAGGCACAATACAGGAAAGCCAATCAGAATAAACATCATTCGCATATTCCTGTCTTACTGGCACAGTAACCAAAACAGTTTATTTGTAAGGGATAAAGAGGGGTTGGAATATGAATTATGATTTTATGGTACATAAGCCCACACAAACATAATAAACCTTATATTAATTTGCTTCTGGGAGAATAATGTCACATTACTGAATTAAACTCTTCACTTATATATGCTAATATATGCTAACAAGTGCATCTCTGCCCATCCAACACAAATTAGCATGTGCAATTTGATTCTTTTGTAGGCAAAATACAATGTAAACGTAGTGTTTGCTCAGCTTTTTCTACTTATATTAATATATATATATATATATATATATATATATATATATATATATATATATATATATATACACAGTGGGGTGGGAAAGTTTGGGCAGCCTTGTTAATTTTCCTGATTCACCTTTATAAATCATTGATTGTTTGGATAAAAAAATTCCGTTAAATATATCATATAGGGGACAAACACGGTGATACTTGAGAAGTGAAATGAAGTTTATATGAATTACAGAAAGTGTGCAATAATTGTCTAAACAAAATTAGGCAGGTGCATAAATTTGGGCACCAAAAACAAAACCTTAACTCAATATTTAGTAGATCCTCCTTTCGCAGAAGTAACAGCCTCTAAACGCTTCCTATAGCTTCTAATGAGAGTCTGGATTGTGGCTGAAGGTATTTTAGACCATTCTTCTTTACAAAACATCTCTAGTTCATTCAGGTTTGATGGTTTCCAAGCATGGACAGCTCTCTTTAAGTGACACCACAGATTTTCAATAATATTCAGGTCTGGGGACTGAGATGGCCATTCCAGAACGTTGTACTTGTTCCTCTGCATGAATACCTTAGTAGATTTTGAGCAGTGTTTAGGGTCGTTGTCTTGTTGGAAGATCCAGCCCCGGCGCAGCTTCAGCTTTGTCACTGATTCCTGGACATTGATCTCCAGAATCTGCTGATATTGATTGGAATCCATGCGTCCCTCAACTTTAACAAGATTCCCAGTCCCTGTACTGCGACACAGTGTGTGTGCCACACAGCCCCACAGCATGATGGAACCACCACCAAATTTTACTGTAGGTAGCAGGTGTTTTTCTTGGAGTGCTGTGTTCTTTTTCCTCCATGCATAACGACCCTTATTATGCCCAAATAACTCTATTTTAGTTTCATCAGTCCACAGCACCTTATTCCAAAATGAAGCTGGCTTGTCCAAATGTGCTTTAGCATACCTCAAGCGGCTCTGTTTGTGATGTGGGCGGAGAAAAGGCTTCCTCTGCATCACTCTCCCATACAGCATCTCCTTGTGTAAAGTGCGCCGAATAGTTGAACGATGCACAGTGACTCCATCAGCAGCAAGATCATGTTGTAGGTCTTTGGTGCTGGTCTGTGGGTTGACTCTAACTGTTCTCAACATCCTTCGCTTCTGTTTATTCGAGATTTTTCTTGGTCTGCCACTTCGAGCCTTGACTTGAACTGTGCCTGTGGTCTTCCATTTTCACACAATGTTTCTCACAGTGGAGACTGAAAGCTGAAATCTCTGAGATAGCTTTCTGTATCCTTCCCCTAAACCATGACGGTGAACAATCTTTGTTTTCAGGTCATTTGAAAGGTGTTTTGAGACTCCCATGCTGCGACTCTTCAGAGAAGATGCAAAGAGGAGAAAAACTTACAATTGCCCCCCTTAAATACCCTTTCTCATAATTGGAGTCACCTGTGTATGGAGGTCAAGGGTCACTGAACTTACCAAACCAAATTTGAGTTCCAATAATTAGTTCTAAAGGTTTTGAAATCAATAAAATGACAACAGTGCCCAAATTTATGCACCTGCCTACTTTTGTTTAACCAATTATTGCACACTTTCTGTAAATCATATAAACTTCATTTCACTTCTCAAGTATCACCGTGTTTGTCCCCTATATGATATATTTAACGGAATTTTTTTATCCAAACAATCAATGATTTATAAAGGTGAATCAGGAAAATTAACAAGGCTGCCCAAACTTTCCCACCCCACTGTATATATGTATATATATATATATTATATTTGCAATACAGTACTCTTAATAATATGCTCTAAAAGATGTATCAGATTCCTTTGTGTACCCAAAACAATTGACACTTTCTGTGTAAATGCATTTTTACATTCTTTTTTTATCTAATTGAAGATTCATAGAATCAAAGACTTAATTGTGGTGCAAATGCCACAATCCATACTGAATCATGAAATTTGTATACTGTTTTGCTCCTACAGCATTTGCATTTTACAAAGGGGACCCAAGAATGTGGATTTGGTGTTTAAGACCCAACTTCTTTTTTGAGGTCATCTTGATTGGGCTAGAGGCTGTCTGTGGCACAGCGTGATTGGACCAGTGTGTTTATCTATATAGACAGGCAGGATGTACATCTAGTTCAGGCTCAGCTTGACAGATTGTCAGTTTGTTTTTGAGCAGGGTCTGATGAAAAAGAGGGAAAAGGGGGTGGGGGGGATACAAAAAAAGAGAGACAGATGGAGGGAGAGCATATGCTGTATCCAGGGGGAGAGAGAGCAGGCTGAGCTGATACAGCCTGAGAAGCTCGGAGCAAAAGCACAACTGACAGCAAATGAGGGATCCCAAAAAGGCTCCCAACAGTTGGACTTTTTTTGCCAAGCAGCATTTCTACATCAGTGTGAAAAAATTGGCTGGACTGAGTCAGACATCTTACTTGTCGTTGCTCCCTGTACATCCATCACTCTTTTGCTCTCTCTTTGCACCTCGTCTCTCTAACTTTCCCTCTTTCCTGGCGTGCTCCGCTCAGACGGCATAGAGATGAGCACTCTTGTTGCCAGATGTGGCTGAAAATGAACAGCTGTTCATCTGACACCCAGCTGCCTCTTCTCTGTCGCCTTGACGACCAAACTCTGCACAACTAATGTTCCTAGAAAATAAGGGGCATGACCGACAATGCAGCTCAGTTCTTTGCCTCTCTGTCTTTCTCTCTCTCACTCACCTTCTCTTGATGTGTCAAAGAGTTTGCATGTGTTTGCCTTTAATCTGTCTGTTTTTTTGTTTTTTTTTTGTGGCATTGTTTGTCAAAGCAGATCAAGCAAACTGCTGGGCACCTAAATTTACTCAGTATTAAGCTGTAGTTGCTAACAGGCTCAATTCTAAGGGTTTTTTCACATATAGTTGTTTTTAAAAGAAAGGGAACCAACTGCAAATGACCTAAGTTCTTTTTGTGTTCACAATTTAAGTACAAAGAGGACTCAGTTTTCTTTCTGGTTCTTTGAGATCTCAGACCACTTCTTGTTCAGATCACAACTCTATTAGAACTCAGACCCCTTTCATTTTACCGTGTTTTATCGCGCAGTGCTCGCAAAGTGGGCAGTGTTCTCTGATAAATCTAATCTCTCAGGGGCGAGAGGTACTATTAGACCCGCCTGCTGCTGTCCTGTTGGCTGCGCTGAAACGATTGGCCTAAGTGCATCACGCAAAATTGGAAAAATGACCATGCGTGGGTTCCGTTTCTCGTCGTGCTCGTTGAGCTCCACCAGGCGAAAACCCGCGCCTGCAATGAAAATAATGTCTTTGAAAGAGCGGCGGTGAATTTTCATTCATTTAGAGTTCAGCGTGAAAGCAGCTTAAAACTGCGTTGCATGCGCGCCTAGTTTCAACCTTTTACATGGTAAAATCACACGGCTTCTCGCAAATTATCGCTTTAATATGTCAGGGCTGCTGTCTTCACAGGATCACGGGTAGGCTTTATCCCAAGTACCTTATAAATGATCGTTGGTGGTCTGTTTTTACCTGCTTAAGGGCTGGAAGACAGGCTGTGTGCGTACGGTAAGCCTCAAGGTCATAAAGCTAAAGCGGACTGAGGCAACGTACAAATCAATCGAACCACAAAACGAACTACAAACGATCCGAGCTGAGACCACTTCAAACACTGAAACGGTCCATGTGTGAAAGTGTGAAAACGCCCTAAGAATAACGAAGAATCTTTTGTGATCAATTTTTAAGATTATGTCATATAAGATGACATATCAGTATCTAGGTATCTGTCCAGACCTAAGCATTTTTATTACGGGTCTTACTTACTTAGGATTTTTTTTTTCCTAAATATAGATGATACCATGATAGCATTTCAATGCAGGGCAAGAACATTTGTTAAGAACAGTCTTTAACATGGAACTAAATCTGGCTCTTTGAATGTTTAAAGACATGACTAGATTTGAATATAAGCTAAGAGGTGTAGACGTTTTCTAGAAATTAAAATAATGTTAATGGCACATCTGTTTAAACTAGCTTTAACTAGCGACATAACACACAGGAATCCAAACAAGCTGACTGAACTTGAGTTGCATGAGTTTCAGCAGACACTTTGGTTTATGCACACATTTTAGACCAAAGTAAAACAACTACACACGGTTTCCCTATAAAAATAGTTACCTAGGTTTTTGAGATCTGAGCCAGACTGGGGTTCTGGCTCATTTCCATCCCTGAGTATCTGTGAATATCAGTCTGGAGTACCCAGTCAAATCCTGTAATAAATCTAGTCTAAAATAGCACACACTTAAATTGAGTGATGTCATGTTGTTAGTTGTATATTTAGGCCGGTCCCAATTATTACATAATTGCCTGATCAATAGTTTGAGCTGACTGCAATTTTTTAAGCTCACCATAATTATTTTCTACAGTTGTTAGCTTTCACAATCCAATGTTTACATCACATCAAACATAAGGAATTGCATGCATTTTCATGTGTGGGGCCAAAGCAAATGAGTGTAAATAAAAGAAAGCAGAAAAAAACATTTATTGACAGATGCCATGAGTCTCATGAAAACAGTTCTAACTTCTCATGACTGGTGCTATAACACGTTTAAAGGGCAGCGATGAGTAATGTTCATATGTTTATTTGAGCTTGAGCTATGTATGTTGTCAGTTGGGAGTATCGACAGCTAAGAAGCCAGACAGCTAATCACCCAATTTGGCCACTTTATGTTTG
The DNA here is from genome assembly GCF_904425465.1 of Colossoma macropomum. Taxonomy (NCBI): domain Eukaryota; kingdom Metazoa; phylum Chordata; class Actinopteri; order Characiformes; family Serrasalmidae; genus Colossoma; species Colossoma macropomum. Next base: position 34,825,473 of record NW_023494787.1, read on the forward strand.
CACAACAGAAAAAGACGAAGTTAATTGCAATTATTTATATGGCAATTCATTGTGAGCTAAATGTTCACTTCTTGTGGGTTAGTAGTGTTTACGTAGTTTGAGCCTGCTTTTAGAAGCTCATCTTAAATGAAGTGCTTTAATTGGAAAAAAGCTCATTTTAAAGCTTAGTACTTTTAGATAAAATATCTCATCAGTATCGGACACTCGGACAAGTGGTATTATGCCATGTCTAGTATACTAGCCAATATTTTTTTCTTTTAAAATTACCAAGTTGAGCCATTTTTCATTAAAGCATGCCACTACTCAAACACTACTACCCCACAGGAAGAACTACACAGTTAACGACATCACACAATGTGAGTCTGAGTTATTTCAGGATAGATTTGTTATAAGATTGGATTAGATCCTTTTTTTTTTTTCCCTCCATTATTTGTTTCAGCTGTTTCTGCTGATATTAGCCCAATATCAATACCCAGTATTGGACTGGTGTCATTGGTAATAGATATTTTTGTGGTAAGTGAAAGTCATCGTAGTGATCAGCCTGTTTATTTAATCTGTTAGCAGTTAGTTTAGTCAGTGTGAGCTGGACCGAATTACTGAGTAATTCTGCTTTGGCAGAATTACTTAGTAAATGCACAGCTTTTTGGGAAGGTCTGAAAATAAAACATTCATATCATTCTCATCTGTTGAGTCAGTCATGGAGCTGTGGTGTTTGCTCCTAGGCAAATGTTTGGCCTGTAGTGCAAAGCGCTAGTTGCAAGTGTTCAGCTCATTATTAAAAACACAAAGATATACTTTTATATGTTTACTGCATCATAGGATTACCACACGTTTTATTTTAGCACATTTTATTTTCACCACCATAGAGCAATCACTCAGTGTGCTAAAATAGACTCTTGCCTCTATGGATTACTGTTTGCTTTGAATAAGGAACATGCTGCTGTGTAATTGGCCATCATCACTTAATATCTTTGATTGCTTGAGGGTACACGTACACTGTTGAGGTTAGCATAATTTGTTTTAAATGTATCTGGTTAATTTGAGCTTGTTAATGTTAGAACGACTTTCCATGTGCAGTCCACTTTTGTGCAATAGAGAAATTTCTTCAAAATACTTTTTGATACCAGCGTGGTTCTGTGGGCCAAAACAGCAGCACTGAAGAAATGTGCGCTTGGAGTGGAGAGAGAGGGTTTGTGAGGTGGTGGCACAAATTAATCTTGGCTTAAGGTGTTTAGATGGGCTATGATTGAGTAGTGTGACATGTCTGTGTGAAAGATAAGTGCGTCGTTGAGAGACACAGAGGGACAGAATGGAGGATTAGTAGCTGAAAAGCTGAACGGAGGGCTTAGCACATTTGAGGAAGAGTGGCGGGATAATAAACCGTATGCTTCCTGTTTTACGGATCGGTCAAAGAAGTGTACTGTGGTATTGATAATATTCAAATTTTCCAAATATATTGTGCCAGCATACTATCAGATAATATTTTATGTTTGCATTAATAAAATTTATGAATATGGATGGGTACATGAGTGCTCTATTAACCATTCATAATTCAGTATCCGAATTATGAAATTACTGTTCAGCTATTTGTTGTATTTCATCACAGGACGACAGAGAAAATAAAGGCCAACAGTTCAGTTAAACACAACAGTTTCCTTTATATTTGTCAGTAGGTATGTCATGTTATATTTTGCTACTCCAGCAGGAGTGTGAAGAATGTGCTCTTAAGCACGTTTCTGAGAAGGTATATCAAATAACATGTTGGCATTTTACACTGAGGAATGAATACTTTGTGTATAAGACAACAATTCCTTACTAGCATTCAGGGTGAAAGTAGTTAACTCCATTAGCTTATCTAGGGAAACCTCACATAGCAAGGTAAATGTTAACAGAGATCAGGGGCTGTATTACAGAAACTTCATATCTTTTTGTCTTAAGATCTGACAGGTCAAGATGAGATTTTACAAATTAACAGAACTTACTACAGAAGCAATCTTATCTTAATTTAGAAATTTTATCCTATCTTAGAGCATCTTATCTCCAGTTAGAAAATCTTGACTTACTTGATCAAAGTCGACAATTAACTGTCATGTCTGTAATCCAGCCACTGACCATACATGCACAGCTGAAACGTGAAAAGATGTAATAAAAATAATCAAGTTAGTTAGGCAGACAACTACCATTATTGATTTAAAAATGGTCAAATAAAACCAAAATGCAATAAACACTAAGTTTGAGAATATTGTGACAGCGCTTTCTGCTGTTTATTGGAGTGTCACCACTTCCCAGTTTTATTTTCAGTTTCCCAAATGCTTTAGCCAACCGTGCTAAAGTTATTCCGCCTAATACACAGCAACACGTTCAGCTCTGTCTTCTCATTATTTACAGACATCGCTTTAATATTTTATCTAATGAATTTTTTAGCAACATTAAAACACAAAGGTAATAAGAGGGGACGGTGGAGGTCGTGTCTACGGTTGCTGGGATTTTAAAACGCTGTTAGAAAAAAAACCTCAGAAGTCAAAGTGCCATTTTCACTATAGATAAATGTAACGTCATCATGCTAGTTATAATGAACTATGCTGCTTGTCACTGCATAAAACAAAAGAAACTATCTGGAGCTGTCTTTAAGGTAGGACAGTATTTAGGATATTGGGTCTAGTTAGGATGTTTCTGTAATACTGTTTTCTTATCTGGAGTTAATATAAGACTGTGAATTTAAGAACTGTTGTTCTGTAATAGCCTCTGTCCTAAATTCAGTCCTGACTAAAGTTGTCATGGTGACAGAACAGATAAGGTACGATTTAAGAGTTAAGATGTTTCTGTAACACGACCCTTAATTTCCAGAATGGACACTTAGAAATTATGTAGTTTTTATATATTTTGATCAGAGATGGCACCAATCTGAAAGCGGATTTCAGTACTAGGTCAACATCTCTAGAAAATTCTGGACTGGATATTGGAGGCTGAAATCTATCCTGAAATAGCACGCACACGTACTGTGTGATGTGATATTGTAAGCTATGTATTTCCTCCTGTGGGTTAGTAGAGTGTTTGAGTAGTCTGAGGAAGATGAGAAAGCCTACTTAAGTGAAGAATCTTAAGTGAAGAAATAATAGCGGCCAATACTCAAGGTTTTAATATTAGTGTTGGAAAAGAAAAAGCAGAATCATGTGTTTATCTGTTCTTTCAGAACAATCTGAAGCACCTGTCAAATGGCAAACGTTGCAGTGAACTACATTTTTGTTAAGCTTGACCACAGGATTTATAAAACCCTAACTGACATTGACAATATGAGAGATCCCAAACATAATGACTGATTTCAGTCATCACAGCCCACACATTACAAGATTTGTCCAGAATAAAATCCCACACGCTTTCAGTGTATGCTCACGAACCAGAGTCCCGACCAACCTACAGTCTCTCAGAATCTCTGGTGAGCAAAAAGTGACTTTAGTTCAAAACTGAAATGCATTTTGCACACTACCCACTATGGATGTTCACCCCATGTTTAATAACATGATTGGATTATGCACATCCCACACCACAGGATAATCTGGGAAGATAATCGTTTAAGACCATTCTGAAATCAGGATACCTTTGGTGAATGTCTGTACTGGCGAAATTGTAGCTGACAATTGCCATATAAATAACTGCAATTAACAGTTTGTCTTTTTGTTTGTTCTATTAAAGAAGTAAATTGGCCAAACTGACTGATTAGTTCTCTTGCTTCCTAGCTGTGTATACTTGTATACTTAGTTCCCAACTGGCAATAGACACAGCTTGAGGGCAAATAAACAAACATTACTCACCGCTGCCCTTATACACGTGTTACAGCACCAGTCAGAAACTGGATAAATGTGCTTCCTGCTTTCTTTTATTAACATGTGTTTGCCTCAACCCACTGGATGAAAACACACCCAATTCATATTGTGTTTGTTGTGACGTAAATATATATGTGTGAAAGCTACAACCACAAATCAGATTGTTTGGGACAAGTTGGAACAGTATGGAAAATGCAAATAAAAGAAAGAAAGCAGTGATTTCTAAAATGCACCTTGACTTGTATTTCATTGCAGACAGTGTGAAGACACAATATTTCATGGTTTGTGTGGTGAACCTCATTTCATTTGTAAATATACATCCATTTATGCCATTCAGGCCTGCAACACGTTCCAAAAAAAGTTGGGACAGTGGCAAATGAGGTAAAATAATGAAAAGATGATGTGATCTGATACAGTTGATGCCAACAGGTAATTTTCATCATGATTTGGCACAAAAGCAGCATCCAGGAAAGTCCTAGTCTGACTGACTTGCGAGCAAAGATAGAACAATCAAGATTCAAAGAATCTGGAGCTCAAGAATTTTAGCGCGTAAAGGGCAAGGACGCAAACCTAAGCTGGATAACTGTGTTCTCTGATTCCTAAGACCTTACCGCATCATAAACCATCATTCATCTATAAGCGCTATAACCACATGGGCTCAAGATTACTTTGGCAAAACTTTATGAAGCACTAAAATACGTAGATACAACCAAAATTGCCAGTTAAAACTTTACTGTGCCGAAAGGGAGATATATGTTAACCATGTCCAGAAGTGCCATCGACTTCTCTGGCTCGAAGGCATCTGGGATGGATCATCACACAGTGAAAACGTGTGCTGTGGTCAGACGAATCAGTATTTCAGGTGTATTTTGGAGGAAATGGACGCTGTGTTCTCCAGATCCAAGACAAAAAGGACGGTCCAAACTGTTACCAGTAACGGTAGGTAACAGTCAGTGGGTCTGTCAGAGCATTGGGTTGTGACAGGGCCCTTACACTTTTGTGATGCCGAGAAGTACATAGAAATTTAGGAGCAACATATGCTGACGAAAGATTTTCCAGGGACACACATGCACGTTTCAACAAGACAATGCAAAACCACATTCTGCACACACTACAAAGGCATGGCTGCAGAAGAAGAGGGTTCAGGTGCTGGACTGGTCTGCCTGCAGTCCTGACCTGTCCCCAACAGAGAATGTGTGGCGTGTGTTGAAAAGCAAAATGCGACAACAAAGACCCCAAACTGCACACTCTAAAACATGTTTGCTTGGAAAATGGAACAGAATTACACCTAAACCTAGGGATGCACTGACAGGGGAATTCTGGGCCAATGCAGATAACTGATGTTTTACATGTATATATCAGCCAGTGCTGATATTCAATATTTTACATATGCATATCTTTACAACTTGGGCATGCAAAACTGCATTCTGTAAAGGCCACCGGATGTACCATGTCATGCAAAAATTAGAAACCATTGTTTTTAATGGAGGTGTACTCAATTTTAAACTGTATTTAAAATGTTCTCATAATGCTTATCGTAATGCTTATTGTTTTGACTAAAAGGCATTCAATCCCCTGACTGCTGTGACAACTAATGTCTTTAGTTCGTTACATTAAATAAAATTATCACTGTGAGACTCTTTATTTGGCTTTAAGTCCTGTTCTGGTGCTTACTGTGAAGGTAAATTCAAGATTAACTGTGATTTACACACAGAAACAACCAAAGCGTTCCTATGTCTGTGTGACGCACATACATGCGAAGGGGAGTCGGAATTCAGCACAACACAGCCATGTTCCTCAGCACGTCTCAGCACACTACTCAGAATTGTGCCATTAATACATTAAATTAAAGCCATATCGAGACCACAAAAAGCTTGAAATTTATAGAGAAAGGCAGCCAGTGTTTTAGATAAACAGACAAATGCTAAAGGTAAGTTTCCTCAGCTAACATTAGTAGCCTAGCCTTTTTTAGCTTGTATCTTTCTGCTTGAAAACAGTCAGTTTATGAAGAGGTACATTAGTAAACTGATACCAAGTGTGGCAAGGGATGCTGAATGCGTTATTTCATTTAGTTTATATGAGTAGAGTATAAAAATTAACTTAAACCTAGCTTTTATCAGCTCTTTCTGGCAGCGCCTTGGGAACCAGAATGTAACTGCTTTCAACTTTTAACTGCATTTAAGGTGTAATGGGAAAATTCAAATAAGAAGCTGACTTCAGCTTCGTAGTTTTAATACTGGTAGTGTTCTTTTGTTTTGATGAGATTGAAGTTATCAAAACATCCTACCAAGAGTTTTATGCATAGAGCTACCTACCTGATTAGCTGCAGGTTTTGCTTGTGTGATATTTTAATTGTGCTGCAGTAGCGCAGCCAGTGTTGCCTAAATGGTAACGGTGCTCTTCCGGCATACAATAGATGTGTCATCAAATATTGGTTTCAAACATTAGCCAAATCTAAACATTGGCCCAATGCTGAGGATGTTTTAAAAAATATCAGTCAATTCTGATATTTTTGTGCGTCTCTATCTGAAACACTCCATCGCTTGGTGTCTTCAGTCCCTAAACCACTGTTTCTCAACTTTGGTCCTGGAGGCCCACTGCTTTGTATATTTTTTTTCTGTTTTCTCTACTTCCAACACACCTGATTCAACTAAGCAGGTCATTAACCCGTTATTGAGTTACAATGGCTGTGATAAATCAGGGAAAGCATTAAGATGTGCAGGACAGTGGGCCTCCAGAACCAGGGTTGAGAAACACTGTGAAAAAGAAATGGCAACATTAATAAAGTGCTAAATACTTTAGTGTCCCAACTTTTTGAAATATGTTACAAGTATGAAAATTGTATTTATTTTGAAAAAACAATATAATATGAGATAAATAATCAAATAATGTGCTGTTGCACTGTTCACAATGTAATAAATAATTTACAAACCAGTGTTTTCAATATTTTTTTAATCTTGTATTGGGGTACACAAACGTAAATTTCCTTCAATGAAAGAAAAAAGAAAAGTAAAATGCTCAATGAATGAATACATATGTATAATATTAAGAGATACTACTTTTCTCTTTACTTGGTTGTCAAGCAATCCAAGACTTCATACCATGTCTACCATCTTCCAGTCATTACATGCCATATGCTCAGTTTATATTGATTTTATTTTTTCCAATTGAAGATATTCCATAATCTCTTTCATCAAATTTGAGGAAGCAGGAGGTTTTGTTTGTTTCAAGTGATATCAGTCTGCGTGCTAGCAATGTAACAAATGTAATTACATTATGTTGGTTATTTTACAATACTGGATTAGAGATCAAAACACCTAACAAAGCTTTCAGTTTTAATTTTTAATATACCATCCCAACTTTTTTCTGATTTGAGGTTGTACTACTGTGGAAAATAGTTATGGTCAGCTTAAATAATTGCGATCAGCTTGAACGGTTGTTATCAGGCAAATATGTAGTGTGGTGACAGGTCTAGTGTCAGTACTGCTAAAACTATTATTACACCAATTTTAGCACATTAATATAGACCTTACATCATCCAGCACTATTCTTGCCTTTCTGCTTCTAAAAGAACCATTGCCAGCTGGGCCTTGTCCCAATCCACCATTGAGCCCATCTTTGATTCACCCAAATGGTTTCTGTGGCCACAGATCACCCAATTGGGCATGATTTTGATTAGGCAGGAGTGTGACTGACAGCCAGACTGGGAAATCTCTTAAAATGGAGGCCGCGTCCTTTTTCATCCTTATTCACACGTGATTAACATACAGTAGCCCAAGGTGAACCTGATGTGACATCTTTTTTTTTTCTCTCCGCCCTTGCTATTTACTTTTCATCCTCTCACCCAGATTGGTGGGTAGATCCTGGATACCAGGATCAGTTTGAGAGAGAGAGACGGAGAGAGAAATTCTGGCTTGCATTTCAGAGTTGCAAACCAGAGATTTGGCTCTTTTAATCAGCACACAGTTCTCAAAGCGACAAAAATGCAACAAGCCACCTAATTTAGAGCTCCAAAGCCGCTGCAGCGCGTGTGTGTGTGCAGGAATAATATCACCATGCAGTGAAAACACCTGGCTTTCAGTCCAGGTTGGTGGGTCTACCTGGAATCTTTAATACCATGCCATGATTAAAAAGCTAAAAAAATAAAAACCTAAAAAAGGCCCCTATAGGGATAAAGATCTAATGCTAACCGACCGATCGGATGTACCAAGCCAGGCCATTTTCAACCTGTGAATAATGGTCACTTAAATCTCTTAGCAGGTGTTGCTGTGATGCTGTGAGCTATTGCACTGTGCATTTGGACTCTGACCTTGATAGGACATCATGAGGACCCTTGCAGGACTAGAGCTGAAAAGCAGAGAACAGATAGGAGATAGGAAGTACTTGCCGGTGATGTTTTGTAGTACCTAAAGCTAGTAGTAGCACCTCAAATTGGGGACAGGAAAACTGGATCCTAAGCAGTCTGTATGAAAACTAGGCACTTTAAACATGTGCTGTTTTCACTACTTTCTTTTAGGGTGGTCACTTCGATTATAATAGGAATCAAGTAATTGTACCTAATGTATTTTTCATTGGAAAGCTCAGTGCACTTGAAGAGATTGCTAATTGGAGCCCCTGTTTAATTAATTGCTATTTAATTTTTTTTAAGGCCAAACAATAAAATGGGACATTGCTGAACAATAACAAACTATTCCAAGAATTGAAAAGTACTTACTGGAAAAAGATGAAATAGGAAGCCTTTAAAAGGAGTGCACCATGTGGCAAGAAATGCATATAAATGGGCGTGCCCATTAGGCTATGTTTCTTATTGTAAAAGAGAGCAGGAGGAGAATATATATATTTTTTTTATCATTGTGCAAACTGATATTACCATCATGCAAAGTGGCAACTAATCATTTCTCACTCAAACATCCAATCAGAGCCAGGACAAGTGTCTGATGGAGTGTCAATCACTGCTTGTGCACACACTGCAGGCAGCCCCCCTCCCCTGTGCACTGTTTCTGGCTGCGCATGCTCTCCCTGGGTCAAGCTCAATATCTGCGGTGAGCAGCTTCAAGAAATGCAAATGCAACGGTGGATAAACAACCACCAGCAAGTAAAAACCGCTCGTCCTTTCTTTGACAACAGCACACATGACAAAGACAAACAGAAGATGATAAATGATCAAAAGCAAGCTAAAAAAGAAAGAATTAGACAGAGCCCGAGATAAAACACGGTTAAAGAGCTATGGCACCTGAAAGGCTTCAAATGCAGAGTTAGGCACATTTCTGTTTGTCAGGTAATTATCCCTGCTTATGATTTGTTTTAATTTTCGAAAAAAAAAAAAAGTTATCCATCAAGCTAAGATGATAATGGTTACAGTAACACTCCATAGTGCATATCTCAGATTACTGTGATGTTGCAGTTAGGCTAATGTTACAATGCTTCGTTTGACCAAACCAATCCAGGTCGCCATTTCTCTTTTGGCTCATTTAACATCCAAGTGCGCGCTCACCGAAGCATGCTACACAGGTGCCCTCGATTAAGGGCTAACCACCTGGGACTGGCACACAGCCCTCCATATTTTGCCTCAATGGGAGTTCTTAAATGAGTGAAAAAGCTTTTCTATAAATACGAGCTCTGTTATGTGAAAAGCGAACATCTGCTTGTCTGTTCTTGATGCGCCTGATGTGCTGCTTATCCCAGATCAGCTTCAGGAGCTTTTCACGTGAAAGTTGGATGCTGGCCTTAAAGTAACGCAGCGCTGCGCAGTTTTGGCTAACGCTGTGAATGAGGCTGTGGGCGGCAGTCGCCTAGAGGGATGAGCAATTATGCACGGAATACAGATCTGTTCTTGTAAAACTCTTTTAAAACATTCCTGGAATAACATACTTGGCCTTTTAAACTCTCCGATGCGGTTACACACACACATACACTATTTGCCATGGTGAGTTTTTTATTATGTGCAGTGTTTTCAGTAATACGATTGACCTCTGATTCAGCAAGAGGACCCCCTCCTAAGACAGTACTAATCCTGACCAGATGAGTCTTCTCTCTGTTTCTCTCTCTTTCTTTCCCTCTCTCTGTTTCTTTTGCTTTCTCCTATCCTTCTTCTGTTCTTTCATTCCTCTGTCTCTCTGTCTTTCTCTGTGTCTCTCTCTCTCTCTCTCTCTCTCTCTCTCTCTCTCTCTCTCTCTCTCTCTCTCTCTCTCTCTCTGTCTTTGTGCACATGACTGTGGTCACCTCTGCAAAGCACCTTGCACCCCAAAGGCAGTCTGGGAAATGTATTCTTTCTCTAAAGGGATTAGCAAGTGTATGCTCTGGTTTAGGGAATTCACAGCCTGCATGCTGTAATTATGGTGGCGGTGGCTTCCCTTTGTGGCTGTGACGTGTGGTAATGGGGGAAAATCGATGTTTCACTCCTGCTGTGGTGGGGATACAGCAGTCCAAACAAACACACAGAGCCTTAGAAACAACCAGGCATTGACTAAAGCGATGCGCCTTGCTTCCTTGTTGCCTTGTTTGGCTGCTTGTTTACATGCTGCCGAGGTAATTGTAGTCCACCGTCCCTTTTACCGAGAGTGCTGCTAGCTAACAGCTTCACTTAGCCTGAATCAATTCTAACAGAACGATCAAACTAGCACTGGCCTAATGAGCAGTGAGAGCCTATGCGGTAAATAGGCTGTAACAGCCATAGTCTCTCTCCCTCTTTCTCTCTGTATGTCTGTCTACCCCTGAACGCTTACTCCTCCTAGCTCTCATCCCATCCACTCTCTGTTTTCCTCTATCTGCACGCGGTGCTGGTGTAAATGCACGGCCCTAGGACAGGAAACCTCCTCTAATGGCACTTAAATAATATTGCAGTCTGGTCGCTGTCCAGCCTCTGGCCCCTAGCAACAGGGCATGAAGCAGAGCATAGTAATGGACGGAGTGTAATGTGTGCATACATGCACTGACCTACCTCTCTGATCTCTTTCTCTTTGTCATTCTCTCACTGTCTTTCTCTCTTCCTATCCCTCATTCTTTCTCTGTAAACCACACTCTCACCCTCTCCCTCTATATCTCCCTCTTCTCTTTACTACTCTTTCTGTCTCTCTCTCTCTCTGTATAACTCCATGAGCCATGATGGTTTCACAAAGCAGGTGAGCATTTAATAATGGTATTGCTCTGTCGTTGATAATCTCACCTTTACTACAACATTTTGTTTCTATAGTGCTTGTTAATGTTATGTTTTTTAGGAAATACCTCTTTAGGAAACTGCCTTAGGTCTCTCTCTTTCTCTGTTCCAGTTGCCATTTTCTTTGTGCTTTTCTCCTCCACCTGTTCATTGCCCTTCTCTCGCATTCACTCTCTCTCCCCGGTTTCCTCGATTAGCCCCTCTCCCCTACGTTGTCTTTGATCTATTTAATTGCTTTAGCTGAGGCCAAGTGCTTTGTTCCACCTTTTCACACATTACCCTTCATCTCTTCATTCTTCTTCTCTCTCCTTTCTCTTCATCTCTCGTTTCTGACTCCCTACTTTCACCTCTGTCTCTCACTTTTTAAGAAAATGCTGAGGAAGGTAAGAGGAAAGAAATAGGAAGAAGGAACAGATGGGCCTCTATACCTCCTTTCTTTTCCTTTTCTATCTTCTCTCTTCTCCTCTCATGCTTTCATGCTTACCTCCCTCAGCGTTTTCTTTTGCCCCACCCACCTTCTATCTATCTCTATACCTCTCCTCCACCCCCCTTCTGCAGGTTAGTTGCAGGCAGCATAAATGTTGGCCGTCAATAATTTAATAAGAAGGGGAGCGCTCCCCCTCCATCTCTTAAGCAGCTTGATGAATAATACATGGCTCGGAACACTGAGCAGGGCTGCCGGTCCTGGCCCGGCCTTTTGTGTGCAAAGCGATCAAATGAATGTATGTGTAAATACCTCCACAAATATACACAAACACGCAGGCCCAGGGCACAGTCTTTCACTCCTCTACATGCACACAAATGCACATTCCCAACCTGAACACAAGGATTATGAGGAATAATTCATGTCTGCATAGTTGGGAGGAAGCAGAGGTGCGCATGCCCATGGCGGTGGGAATCTCTAGGCACCTCACGATTCGATTTGATTACAATTCAGAGGGCTGCGATGCAATTATAAAACGATTATCGATGCATCTTGATGCATCATTTTTTTCTATACATGATTTCTATTTTCTTACTGTCTGAGAACTTTGTAGTTTGAAAACAAAGTATTTGTAATGATCCATAATGCATTTACGTCCAATATTTTTTATTAATAAAGCAAATGGAAGTGATGTGGCAAGTGAACTAGAAGGCTCTCATTCACTGCTCTTGTTAGGAGACGCTGCTGCCACTCATCTGTGATAAAATGCGGTTACGGTGAAATAAGATCCAGTGGTAATAGATGTCCACGCAGTACATTATATATTCTTTAGTGATTTCATAACTTTGGTTTTGGTCTCGTGATGGCGGGGTGAAAGACTGCAGGTCACCTAGCAACGAGGTTTCGCCAGGCTAGTAGCAAATGAAAAAGGGAAAGAGAAAGACAGACGAACATTTGGAGATGAATGGACTTATTCGCATTTATAAGCAGCGCAGTTGGTTTCCTGGTACGTTAAATCTGCAACGAGAGACTGTCAAACACTAACTAAAAAGTTGAGAAGATGGAGTCGTCTCCATCTGCATTGCGATGCATCTAACAATCGATTTTTTCCCGCACCCCTAGAATGCACAGATATATACTGAACAGATTCAAAATGCACCACTTTTGGTTTTGCTCTCATTTTGCAGCAGTTTCATGAAAAAAATCTCAATAACCATTTACTGCACAGGTGTGGTAGATCAACAATTTGATTGAGCAGCATGATCACTATACAGGTGTAACTTATTTTGAGGACAAGGCACTATAATGTGCAGTTTTTTGTTAAGCAACACCTACAGCCCATATGCCTCAAGCTACACAGACAGCTCATAAAAAGTTAGTTTGCACAATTGAAGTTGGCACAAACAATCAGAAATCATCCTGTGAAAGGTCTTTTGGATGCTCTATGTTTTTATCAGGGCATTGATATGAATGCAGCTCAATATGGTAACCAACAAGAGTGGGCAAGAATTCACTCTGAATGGCCAATAGAGGGCTGGAGAACAGTCATCTTCACAAAATGAATCTTGATTTCAACTTTACTGGGCAGATGGGAGGCAGTTTGTTATGGTGTTGTCTGGTTGAGCGTTTTGCTGATAGCAGTGTTGTGAAAAGACTGGACCATGTCGGTGGGTTTTGGTATGGGCAGACATACCCTGTGGACAGTGAACTCAAATGCATTTAATCAGTGGCAGTTTAGGTACCGTGATGAGACTGTTGTACCGCTCATCCGCTGATATTGCCTCACTTATCAACACAACTACGCACAGCCCCATGTCACAGGGATCTGTACATACTCCTCAGCAGCTTAAAATGTCCCATTACTTCCATGATCTGCTAACTTACCAGACGTGTCACCCACTGAGCACATTTGGGATGCTCTGAAAACACGTATTTGCAGCTCCCAGCAATCACCGCAAACTTTGCATAGCTATAGCAGAAAAGGGGAACAACGTTCAACAATCAACCTGTTAAGCTCTATGCAATGGTGGCATATAGTGGTCACACCAGGTACTAATGTGGGGATTTTGTTTCACGACCCACTCTGATTTTTGGGGATAAGATGAGCATATTTTCCACTGTAACTGAGAACATGGCTGTCATTGCAAACACTATGCTACTAAACTGAGATTGTCACGTGACACACAATACATTATAAATAGTGGCCCCCTGGCATAAGGTGTGATGGTGCGCAAACATCTGCTGTGTTATTTTGAATAGATTTTGGGTTAATGGTTAGTTAAAGTTATTAATCAGTTAGGTTGAAAGTCAACTGTTGTATAAGAGAATTGGGCAAACTGATAGTCTTTGCACACGTAAGTCTCTCTGTAGTGTTCTGTTGAGAGCGAAAAGCTGTTGCCTCAATTTCAGAAACTTCTCTTATGGGGTGTGAGAGCACAGGCCTTCACTACACAGACACACCCACTCATGCACATAGACACTCTGTCTCAAGGGGACTGGAGATGGTGCTTGAGTTGCTGCTTCTGCTGTTTCACTGTCCCCCAAGGGGAAAACGGTTAAAAATTGCACCCAGCACACACACACACACACACACACATGTGTTGACTCATACACATGCTTTTCTCTCACACAGGAGTTGCATCATACATTAACCTCAAACTTCCTCCACAATTCTCATGAATTCCCTCCAGACAGTGTAGGGATGTAAGTATGGATGTACAGATGTAGCATATATATATATATATATAGTTGTGTGTCCTTGTATGTCCATTTTTTTCATTTTAGTTTGCATTCTTTTTTATTAAAAAATATTTTCATCATAAATTATCAGCATAAAATTTTGCTTAAATGACAGCAAGCACTTGAGCACAAACATAAGTTTCTGCAAAAGCATCTAGTGAGTAGGTCAAATCCACCTGAAGGGATAAGACTGAAAAAAAAACCCTGACTTTTTCTGTACAAATGTGTTAATATGATCAGTGTCACAAATTTGCTTAAATTTGAATACTGACCCAAAAATAGTGCAGAATCCCATATATTTTCTTTTTCATTTTACTTGACACCACTTTTCTGTTTTTAACTTTTAAAAAAAGTTTCTGTTTATTTCCAGGATTCCAGGAAAAAAAAATACGTTTTTCGATGTGCTCTCACATATTTTGACCCTGCTGTGTGTATGAAGAAAGACTGTGTAAAGAGGGAGATGTTTGTGATATTGTGAGTGGCAGAGCAGAGAAGCAACAGAGGTCCATTTTTTGAGAGATGGCCTAGTAGATAAAGGAGGAAAGATGAAAGGAATAAAGCTGAGAAACCCACAAGATGAAAGAGTGAAAAGTGAAATGAAGGAGGGAGATAGATAGGCTCGAGGAGAAACAACAAAGATGAAAGCGAGACAGAGAAGAATGCGGGAGGACAGCAGGGAGTAGGGCACAGCATGACCTTGAGAGAGGGGGCATTGGCGGGAGAGAGAAAGACATAGACGCAGATGGAAGAGAAAGGGGAGAGAGACAGAAATGAGTGAGACAAGTGAGAAGGAGAGACAATCAATCTGCTGGCTGTCTGCTTGATAGGCAGCGGAGTGAGGGGCACAGATTCAGGCTGTGTGTGTGTTGCTTCAACTCCTCGTCCGGATTAGGGGTGGGCCCCCATGCATGTTTGTCTGGCAGGGGGTGTGCGAGTGAAAGACGAAGAGACTGAGTAAGGCGAGATAAAGGGAGGAAGATTACTAGGTAGGGAGAGGCAGCAGGGAGTTAGGCCCAGAGAAAAAGGGACGATGAGTCAGAGGGTGTAATAATGCAGCGTTATAAAGGGAACGTGTGATATTTAGAGAGGGAGACAGAAGCCTCAGTGGCACTGTAGGGTTAGTTGAAGTGGATGAGAAGGCGACGGCAGAAAAGAGGGAGAGAATGAAAGAAGGAGCGAGGTGACCTAGGCGTCATTTTTCTCTTTGGGCGTTTGGCTCTGGTCACGGTACCCGCAGAGCTAATGGATTCAGATGTGTGATTAGGCAGTGTGGACTGAAGGTCTTCTTTAATATGGCAGAGGTATCATCACTGCACCAGCAGGAAACATCAGGGTCAGAGCTGTGTGTGTGTGTGGACCTTCACAAGCTCTACATTGCTCTCCCTTTCCTTCACCATACTTTACTTTTGTTTTCCAGTTGCACTCTATTTATGCGCGGCGGCTGCTCCCGTTCGTAATTATGGGCTCGGTACTTGACCGGCTGCAAACTCCTCATTTATCATGGTGATTTGTCAGGTATGAGGAAATCACAGCCTGTCATTGTGTGCGTGTTTAAAGCGAGCTACCTCACGGCGCTTTTTTTGTTTTCACCTCAGAAAACGGCTGCTAAATCCACGCTCGGTGCCTCTGTCTCGACAAAACTCTCCGTAAGTACGTCATAAAAAAGCGAGCCGAGCGTGTGAAGGCTGGGCTTCGCCAGCGTGCCCTTCTGTGGAATTCGCGACAGGGCAGAGACAACCGCTGTGCTAATTATTTTCTGTGCTCGTCGCTTTTGTAAAAAAGGAAACCTCGCCATCTTTTTCTAGCCTTCACGCGTATGTGGCAGGAACGAGCTCGAGGCGAACCAGCGCGAGAAATACCACAGTTGTCGCGTGGTCGAGGCCAGCGGCTGAGGGGGTTAGAAGGTTGAATTTGTGGAAATTCACGCGATCCAAAAAGCTGGGCCCCATTTGTGAAATGGGTGGTTCTTAAGTGGCACGGCCCAATCCATGCTCCTGGTTTGTGCAAAATGGAACAGTCTACCAGAGCCGCTTTGTGACGTCATCAGAAAGCAGTTGGCACGCACTTGGCGCGCGGGAGTTTTTGGACCACATTCATCTTATTAACTTCACGCACACAAGGCTAAACAAGAAAATCTGGCTAGATGTTTAGGCCCCAAAGGAAGACCAACATTGTGCTGCTGAACACATGATGACAAAAATAGATAATTCACTTTAATTCTCAGAAAACAGGACTTTGACCAAGTTTTGACTGAGTTCTTTTTTATGCTTTTTCAGCACACTTGGAAACATCAAATTCATCTGGTCATTAGGGTCAGAAGCACAAGCGACATTACAATATGTTCTTTTGCGTATTGCGTGCAATTACACATTTCCATCAGAGAGGTCTCCAAATCCCCAAATCTTACATAGAGCAGCTTTTAACCAATAAAAGCTAACTGGTTAAAATCAATAAAGTGCACTAAAGAAATTATGCACTCTATATTTGGCTACACATTTTACTGCCCTTTTTAGAATAGCATTTAATAGTCTTAATTGTCAATATCTCTTGAACTTTCTTTGAGTCAGACATGTGTGCAAAGGATTGTGGGCAACAGAAGACCCTGAAAGATGCTTTGGTAGCATCCTCTAAAATTGTTAGAATGCACACTGCCTTTCTCGGCTGTATTTGAAGGATCCTTCTGACTGGAACAGCCTTCGATGGCGTGAACAGTTTTTAGCTTAGGCCATGGCGTTTAATTACAACCAAATGTTTTACCTGCCACATCATTCACCTCCTTCATGGTAACGTGACAAAGCGGCCTTAGTAGCTTTCCGTTTGGCATAATGTAACGCAAACGAGCAGCTTCTGAGGACAGTGCTACCGGGGACCCAAGGGCGTAGCAAACGTGGGAGACTTGGGGAGGATACCACCTTCCGCACTCTCACAGTCATGCGATTCTGTCCTCCTCACTTTTCGCATATTGTACGTTTCCTGAGTTGAACTCGTGACTGGCAATCACACAAATTACTGAGGAAACAACACCCTTTAAAAATGAATAGCAATTGTTAAAGATATTTTTTGCTTTGGACTGATTGACAAGGACAAGAATATTGTAAAAAAATCAATTTCCATTTACACAACAAGTGGGGTTTTTGAAGATATTTGAAGGCACATATGTTTGATTATTTGGCTACAATTGATTATTTGGATTATTCATAATAGTGTAGCTCACAAGAAACTGAAACAAAGTCTGAATGAAAGAATAAGATACATGGAATTTTCCATGACACTTATTTGATTCTACTGCCGGAGTTATCAGGGCTCTGTCTACTTTTCTGATTCCAGCGTTGCTTGTCCATATTCTTTTATGCAATACCAAAAGACCTTGGTTGCGCAGTACAAAATGAGTCATTTCCAAAGTATTAATTTCTGTGGTATCAGTCTCCCCCTTGTGATGATGTCAAGGCACCAGACACATCACCAATGAGATTTACATCTGCTCTACACCTTTAATAATATAAGATGCACCCAAATTGGACTAAGCTAGCTTGAGAACACACCGGTGAGAAATTAGATTGTAGGGATAGTGGTACGTACCTGGTTGATATCCTCAAGAGGGGGGTGTCCTCGGTCAGCAGCTCCTGTAGAGAGAAAAGGGAGAAATTGACCATTGGATGACGCTGTAGATTTAAGATACGTATGTAGAGAAATCTACGTTAATGGTGTCTTTGGTGATCAATGTGTATCGTGTACTGGTTTTACACTTCTCTTGTTCGTAACCTCCTTAGGATGGTATGTTCCAGGGAAGGGGAAGTATTAAGGCAGCAGTGCATGTGACAGGAAGAGACAGCTTGGAGCAGACGTGTCGTCTGCTAAGGGTGGCAGGGCCTAGCAGGCGGGCTCATGAACATGGAGGTAGTTGAGAGGCTGGGAGAAGCCTGATGGCTGTTTTAATCCATTTTCTTTTCTTTTTCCTTTGTTGTATTTTTCTTTACCTTTTTTTTGTAAAAACTTTAATAAATTGACAAGATTTGATGGATCCTCACCTTTGCGTCCTCCCGAAGTCTTCATCTCCTCCGCCACACACGGTCACATTACCACACCCCTCCCTACTTTAAAGATAAGAAAAACCTTAGACTATAAGACGCTATGAGACTTGAGGCTTCAGTGCATAAACAGAAGATGACATCCTTTAAGTGACTGTGGTGCTTCTTCTTCATACCGCCTTTGTTTTTTATTAAAAAAAAATCTAAAGACGACACGCTGGCATGCCTGCACTTTTTTGTCATCCTTAAATAAAGCCTATCAGCGGTGCACAGATATGCCAACTGTTTTGTGAAGTGCTGGCATGCCGCTATGTTTTAATCACTGCAAATAGCAAAATCAGGCCTGGAATATCAACACCAACTCTTGAGCGAAAGGTGTGTATTTGTATAAATGCAAATGTCTTCCGTTTTCTGTTCCCTCACTGTCCCTTGCTTCACGCAGGTGTCTCTGATTGGCCACTATGAATAACCCTGATGGCTACGTAAAGATTCAAGATTCAAGAGTTTTATTGTCATATGCACAGCAGAAACAGGCAGTTACACTGTAAAATGAAATTCTTACTTTGCTGTTCCTCCATTCACCAAATATAATCTTAGAAAAAAATAGAAAATATATTAAATACACTGAATAAGTAGAAAATACACTAAAAACAATAGTAAAAATGTACAGTTATATGTGCAAATTTGAAAGAAAAATTAAAGTAACGTGTGCCTATGTGCAAGTATGTAAAGCAGCGGTTCATAAAGTACATGTTGCAAGTAACAGATGTAAACAGTAGTGTTCTGTGCAAGTAATAGATGTAAACAGTAGTATTCTGACAGCAGCAGTACAGTGTATGTAAGGTGCAGTTATTGAGTGCAAAGTCGGCCAAAAGTTAAACCAGTTCAGAGTGGGAGGGGGGAAGAGGTAGGGAGAGAGGTGTTCACAGGCTATCAGGCTAGAAACTATTCGTCAGTCTTGTAGTCCTGGACTTCACACTTCTGTAGCGTCTGCCAGTTTTGATCACACGCTGGAGAGCCTTTCTGTCCTGAGCAGTGCAGTTTCCATACCAGACCGTGATGGAGCTGGTAAGAACACTCTCGATCGTACTCCTGTAGAAGGTGCTGAGAATTTTGGCTGGCATGCCAAATTTCCTCAGCCTTCTCAGAATGTACAGTTGCTGCTGGGACTTCCTGATGATGATGTGTGTGTTGTGAGACCAGGTGAGATCCTCACTGATGTGGATGCCAAGGAATTTGAAGGTTTTCACCCTCTCCACCTCTGTCTCACCTATGTACAGGGGTGTAATGAGAAGTGAGTACAATTAATAAAAGAGAGTACAATTAAATTCGAGTCATTGCATTATGTAACAGAGAAGACATTGATGGGAAGAGGTAAGGGAGCGGAAAAGAGAGGTGGAAAATGTGAAGAATGGGATTCAGAATGCATGTGAGGTGAGGTAAATCAGAAAAATATGGAGAAAATGAGAAGAATGCAGCTGAGAGAGAGGAGTGAGCTGATATTCTGCGTCTCTTGACATCTTACTCTGTGGTGCTGGACTGACAGGCCATTATGTTCCTTCAGGGGTGAAATTATGTGAGCACAGCTACACATAAGTGGACGCATGCACCTAAGCATTTATTCCCTCGGATCTTCACACTAGTCCCCCGGACTCTTTATTTTTTTTACACAACGATATGTATCGCTTTATCAGTGAGTTATTGTAACAAAAGATGTTACGAAATGAATGCCATGTTTTTAATTTGGAGTATTTTTGAAGTCTAACAAATTTAATATTTTTGAATAGAGCTTATCAGTTATAAGAACTGATAATTCGGTGCCTGAACTATGGCTTCAAATAAATTTGCATTGAATTATATGAATAAATGGTAATGTAAAATAAGAATGAAATAGATGTTTTTAACTGTTTTTCCCTCCTATAGCCTGTTATAATGTTCTTTTGAGAAGTAAAGTGTGACCACTTTACTTGACCTCAGTGTGTTTGGTCTGTTCTTTTTAAAGAATGATCATATTTCCTGCTAAAGAACAGAAAGCATAACTGCACAGCCAGGCTGTTTCAAATTGCTCTGTAGACATAATGCAACCCATCTCCCTATTTCCATATGGATAGATATGTATATTTCTTGCAGTTTCTGCTTTTTGCATGTGTAAACTCTTAAAAACCACACATCTTACAGAGTGGAAGCGCTCAGGAACACGCAGATGTATTCACACATTGTCCCAAGTTTGCTAGATTCCCAATAATTTCATATTCTTCATGGAATCATAACACCACATGCTTCACCCTGTCATTAGATAACATTTGCTGTTCTGCTCTGCTGGCACATATCGCTCACTGTTCAAGCTGCATAATGTTAACTGTGAACTCTCTGGGGGTTGCAAATGTGGGGTCATTTAGAGTTTAATGCAGTGGTGGAATATGTGCCAAAATGGATTCACTGTGTAACTATGTTCCTCTAAGTGTGTGTAAGTGCTATTTGATGTGGCACATACAGTATGGGGAAATGGGAGAAAATGCCTGTCTTAAGAACAATGTTAGATTAGGCTCAGCCATATTTGAGCATGAATTTAGCATGTACAGGCTGATGGTGCAAAAACCTTTGTAGAGTTAGGGCAGGGTCGGCAATACAAATGTTAAGAAGAGCCGTTTTGTCTTTTCAGCAAATATCAGTCCGCCTTGGGAGCCATAACATTGTAACTGTTATGTCCATTTATTTAAGTAACATTTTACTATCTTGGCTGTAAATATGTCTCAGTATGTGCTAATGACCTAGTGTAGGCTAAAAATATAAACAAAAACACAGACTAACTTTGCTCTGCTTTCAGCTTTAGCTCAGTTATAACTGCTTTTCTTACATCACTGGCAGGAAAATAAGTCCATTTGTCTCAAAATTATCGATGCTCATCTTATTGCCGTTTCGCTAGCTACTACCTAGGCGAGATTGTTGTAGTAGTTATACATTTACTCCAGACCATTTATTGTTAAACCTGTGTTAGATCAACCAGCAGAGCTTTATTTTACTGCAAAGAAGGATTATTTTGTTTTTACCTAAAAAATCTAATTATGCTGTGGAGCCGGAACAGGGCAGTAAAAGAGCCGCATGTTGCCGACCCCTGAGTTAGGGGAAATAAACTGGAACAGCAGACAAATGTGGTTTTTAATACCCTAAAACAAGGAAATATTGTCCCGCTATTAAGGCATTGGGTCGTCTTATCCTGGTGGGTTTCCTCCCCCCCAAGTTACCCTATGTGTGTCTGTTACTTTAATATACGGTACGGTACAAAAGTCAGAGACCACCCTTCATTTATTTAAATTAAGTGTTTATCAAGGTATTCATTTTTCAGGAGATATTTCTGAGCAGATTAGACATAAGAAATCCACTTGCATAAGTAAAGGGAAAGTAAAAAGGAGATAATTTAAAAAAAGGGACTCAGAACAACTGCACAAAACCACCAAAACTGTCACCATCAGATAAACAGTATTTAAATCTTGTGTCTTGGAGAGATAAAATCAAGTTCCACTTTTACTTCTGAAAAAAAATTACGTTCTGAAAAATTCACAGGTGTTTCTGTCCATCCTTACACTGTTAGAAGACGAGTTACCACTATGGGTCTGAAAAGATGTGTAGTTGTCAAGAAGCTGTTACTGAGAAAAAGAAAGAAACACAAAAGAAGAAATTATGTAAATGAAGGAAGAAGCTGCTGCTGTTCTTAGAGCAATGGACTGGCCACCCCAGTGTCCAGACCTCGATATCATTGCATGTGTTTAGGATTAGTTGGATGGTGAGAAGCAGAAATGCAACCTAACTTCTAAGACTGAACTTTGGAGGTGTGGGAAAATACCCCTGAAAAACTGAACATCTCCTGAAAAGAATGGAAGCTGTAATAAAGGTGGTGGACACACTGCATCCTGGAAAATTTGATTGTTAAGACTTATACTTAATTTTCTGTTAGAGATGTTCCTGCTTTTATGTATGTGTGTACACTTGTTTTAATATGCTTTCATTTTATGCAGCCCAGGGCTTTCAACATGAGCTAAGTATGTACTTGTTTTTCTTTTATTGTCTTTTGAGGGTGCTGCAGAAGGAGGTCTTTGAATAGCTTTAATTAGAGTCAAGTTTTTGATAAGTATATTATTTGTCTTCTTAGTTTGATGCACTTAAAAACTTATATATGATCCACTTCAGGCATATGTGACAGTTATTTTTTTTACAGTATATTTATCTAATCTACCTATTGATTTTAACACAGTTGAAGGTCTGCTATTGTTTAAACGTATTTGTCCATTAAGTTGGTTACAGCAAGTGGTGTTTGTGTGTGCTCCCACACACTGTAGCATTGACTGAGCTGGTGGCTGATGGAGTCAGTGCATTGAGTGCACTCCTCCAGTAGCCCTCATGCTGTTTGATGGCCTTTGACTCCAGTAGCTCAGGGAGATCCCTTGTGCCTCTTGCTACAAGAGCCTGCAATGGAAATTATCTGAGCAGAACAGAGGTTGTTTATTTTAGCCTCTACATCTCACTCTCTGCTGCCTATACTACTCTTCCTAATCTGGTGCTGAAAAAGTACTGTATGGATACAGTACAACACACTTAGCTCATGATTCAAGGCTGCGTTCACAGTTCAATATTCTGTTAATATTTAAACAGCAGTTGGATGAAGAAAAATTCTGACTTTATTAGTGCGGGGCTTTACAATGTTAAAGGGTCAATATTCTACATATCCTACGTTTGTCTTGTAATGTAATTGTTTTGTTTGTTTGTTTTTTTTATGAGATCCACTTATAACATATGGTTTTATTTACCAAAGCAGTCATAATTCAGTTTTACATGGTCATTTCCAGTCTTTTTTTTATCACTTAGGCTTAAACAGGCTGTTTTTTACTGAGCCTTTAAGACTGATATGTATAAATGATTAATATATATTAACGTAAAAGATATATGTAAATGAATGAATAAAATTGAGCCTTGAGATGTATTGCCAGTATGTATGTATGTAGGGCTGCTGCGGTCATATTTTGAACACCACACCATTTGGATGATTTACCAGCAAGATATTTAATACTAACATAAAAATTCACTCACAGAACTTAATATTTGTTTACAGAAGTGGTGAGCATGGTAGCAAAGCAGAATCCCTCACTATTTGTCTGACTGTCTATCTATCTATCGACCTATTTAAAACCATTGTGAAAGTGTTTTGTTACATCCTTCTAGTGCTGTAACGTTCACAACAAACGTTAAATAATGAACACGACAAAGAACACTACGCTTTGTGTGCATTCGACTACAGATGTTGATAGCTGTGCTCTCACAACACAAATGTGTTGTTTTGCTGGAGACATGCCCAACACTTGCTTGGCATGCTACTGCTACAGTGATTTTATTTTTTTTTATTATTGTTGCAACTCTACATATACAATACTGTGCACAAGTTTTAGCCAAAGTTACTAAAATCAGACTTAAAAAGCTGTATATATGGTCAATAAGCATTTACTTTTCTCAAAAAAAACCCACTAATATTAAATGCAAATAACATTCATATAGTAAGTAGTGATTTTACAAATTGCTGCTGTCGGAAGAAAACCTTATATCTCCATTTTTGTCGTTTTTTTAGTTTTTTGCATAATTTGAAAATGGCTGTTGCCCTTTACACTGTGTGCAAATTTCATAAAGAATGGACCAAAATGACTTGGAAAAGTCTGGTTCCATTGACTTACATTAAAAGTAAAGTATGTTTTTTTCCTTGTCCTGTAAAGTTTCCATTTTGGAGATAAAAGGTTTTCTTCCGACAGCAGTGATATGTCAGTGTGTTTGTTTAACCATTTCCAAACCTCTCTTTGTGGCAGCCCAGCATTAATTTGTAGTTATCATTTTACACCTGGTTTGGTTAATCAATACTTTATTAAGTTAAAATATCTGTGCAGGTGTTGAAATTCAACAAATCCATATGATACATCGAAGCAAAATCAGAAGTCGCTGTTTAAACTTGCTCCCCTAATATCAGCTACTTTTTTTAAACCTTTTTTTTTTCTACTTTTTTATGTATTTGTTTATTTGTATTGATTCTAATGATATATAGGTGCCTTAGACGTTTGCCCAGTACGGTATATGTTACATTTCTACTTCTGTCTCTTTGTTTTGTGTTTTTTATTTAAACAGAAGATCTACTGTAATGCCATCTCTACACTAGGTGTTGCATTGTTATCCAAAAATGTCCACTGGACAGTATCTACTCCAGCTTGGGTTTTACAGAAACTAATCGGAAGTGTTATAGGCTAGGATTTTTTCTGCATGAACAAACACACTAATTATTTTAGGGTTTTGTTGAATGAAGGGAATGAAGGGAGTGAGAAGCACTAAGCCCATGTCCATTGATTATATCACTCATTTCAGAGTCAAATTACATTTCTTTTATTCTTGTGCTATTTGATTAATGCTTATATTTTCTAAACTTAGCCTAAAGTACAGATCACTGTGCCTCTGTAATGTAAAATGTCTCTGAGCAGAAATGATCAGAGTTTGTTGAGTTTTCACTCTGATTATAGTTCTGATCATATGAAAGGGGGAAAAAAGCTGACCCTGTTATTAGATCTGTGAAACATCACTGAATATTGAACATCAGTGCTGTCTGAGTCTTAAAATAGTGTATTTGATTATGAAAGAGAGTGAGAGTGGTGGGAGGTGAGAGCACCTGCAGGTGTCGTCCCCTCTAACACAGACTTGGTCAGAGCAGTTACATGTTTACGCAAATTATATGTAAATTAGACAATTTACATATACAGTGATTGATTATTCATAAATCAAAGCTATTATTATGCAGACTTGCAGACTTGGATGGGCTTAAAAACTGTACACAGTGTCATTGGTGAGATTCCGTTAATGAAGATGGTGTCCCTCGTGTATTGTAGTGACATCAACAAGAGTTGCTCTCAGTCCTAAATGGTCACCTTTCACCCGGCTAAACTATGATGGAAAAACCCAGTTCCAACTCCTGGCCGTCGCCGTGCTTGGTTGGATTAAAGATGGGCATAAACACGTCCTTATCTCATGCCACAGCGTCTATCACAAGAAATGTGCCATAAGCATTACAGAGTCACAGCAGTGTGGTTGTGATTAGTGAGAGAATGAGGTGTGTATGTGAGCAAGGATCTTGAGTGTGGTTCTGATTTACTCCAGATTTGTGACTGGGATGCCTAACGTTTATCCTTCTTCACCCTGCAGTGGTTCGGAATCAGCGTGTGCGGGTGCTGCCCGAGGTGGAGGCCTACCCAAATGAATCTGTTAATCTGCGGTGTGAATTCACCAACCCAGGAAGCACTAAACTCACACAGGTACTGCCAGTATTACTCATGTAGTCAATTACTGTGAAAGTTCATCATTTAGTAACTATGTGCGAGGCAGTCAGCTTAAGATAAAGTCAGCCAGTCAGTAATGGAGTCTGTCAGTTTGTATTTTATTCAGTCTGTAATTCAGTGTCCCTGTTGTAATACGTGACTCGGTGAGTCAGTTAGTGATGCAGTCAGTTGTTAGATCAATTTACATTCAGAACTTGCCATTTCAGTCCATTGTGCTGCAAAGATATATGGGCATTTACAGAGTTGCCAGTTTATTTGGCAGGCCAACAACATATTATCACCCTATAGGTGCACTCTGAACAATAATGATTATAGTCCATCTGCTTACCTTTTACTGCTTTTAAAGGCCCCATTATAACTCAGTAGTTTTAACATTAAAAGTGAATAAAACATTATGTCTACATATTATTAAATTTTATTTATTACCTTTTTCTGATTCTGTTTCCTGGCCATAGATGGGGATCAGAAGAACTTTCCATTTTAGAGCTAGCTGCGCTAGGTTTTTTTTACGCTCAGGTGTTACACTGCAGCAAGTCACACTGAAGCAAGCTGAAGCACAAAGCATTTATTTTTGATTACTTTCACTAAAGGTAAATGTAATGTAAGAATAAAGCACACAGAAGGAGGAGAGCCATAGGGTAGATAGAGCTAGCATCACAGAGCATAGCAGAGGGAACAAATAAGGCAGCTTCTTAACAAACCCCCCTAAACATAAAAGAGCCTGACTACTGGGGTATGTGCCCACACACTTCGTAAACGTGAATCCAACATATTTACATGGTGTCTAACGGTACATTAATCCTCTCTAATTCTCTCTCAGTTCTTAACCCAAAAGGGTGGTCATTGCCATCGGGTTACTCGTTCATCATCAACGATATCGAGATAAAGAGGAAACCAAATGTAGACTAAAAAACAGCCTCTAGTGAACCTCGCCTTCTTGCACAGTTCTGTTGTGCAATGGGAATTGGACACGGGAATATGGGTATTTTCCGTGTCAGATTAGTATCCATATTACTAATGTGCCATAACACACTGCCCCATGAAAAAATGCCTTAATAAAGTGGTCGGTAGGAGAAGATAGTGTGTAATATGACGGCAGTGATGCTGCGTCTGATACTTTCAACAGCGTCACACACATACTGTGTTTCCGTGTCACTGCTCAAATAATATCTGGTTTTTGTGGTCCCATGGTGTTTTTTGATACGTAATGTGGAAAAGAATGTAAAGTTGTCTTTCAAACTAAGTTATTCTGCAAAACAATGAAATTACATATTAGAATTTGCTGCTTGGGTGAGGTGGGGTTTGTGCATTGTCATTAAAGGTGTCATTGAAATGTGAAGGCCAGTCAGTGGTTTTGAATAAGGTCAATATGTAAATGCTAGTAAGGGTGAGGAATGTATCAGTTCCTTTGTACATTGTTACTATTGTGAATTGCTTGTTGATGTCAGCAGATCTTGAATATTCTGCTAGCTCTTTCAGAATTGTTTTTGACTCTCAGGTGTCATGGATCTTTGAAGCAACTGAGGGCCACAGAGAGAACATAGCGGTTTTCCATCCAATGTATGGTGAGAGTTTCCCCAAGTCAGCCTTTAAAGGCCGCGTCCAGTTCATCCAAGCTTCCCTGGAGTACCCGTCTATTAGAATTGACAGTGTGAAGATGTCCGATGCCGGCAGGTATACCTGTGAGTACGCCACCTACCCTAGTGGTAACGAACAGGGAACCACCACGCTCATCATGCTTGGTAAGTTGCTTACAAAACATCAGTTTATTCAGAGGCCAACAAATTAACAAACCAACTATCTCAGATGACTAAAACTAAATAACTAATTGGCTAAGTGCAAACTGCCTAATTGAGACCTAATAGAAATCTAACTGTAGGATCTATGATCTTAAATTTTTGTCATAAAACTTGTTAATCTTACAGTATACCAGTTTATTGTTACATTGATAAAGTGTTGTCTTTTGTTCAAAGTGGATTAGTAACAGAATTGTCCTAAGCTGTAAGTTTATTAATTAATTTAATTAGTTTATTACTATGCTACAGCTCACTTGTTGACTATACCAGCCTTTGAAAAGGCACTACTTCAGCAGTTTACTGCTCAATCATTTTTTGCAGAAATACCATTTGACTTTAAAATGTTTTTTATACAGTATTTTCTAAGTAATATATATTTTCAGTGTACCTTTGGCCAGTCTGGAATAAAAAGGAAAATGCACAAACCTTGTGCATGCTATGGAGGCCAATAAAATTGCTAATGACAGCTTGACAAGATAATAGATTCTTGAAGTGGCTTATAATTTCATGCCAGTCAAATATGAATGACAAATAGTGTTTTGGTGTGAGATTTTTGATGTAGGGAATTGAAAAAAAACAGTTGAAAAAAATCTAAACTTTTCAGTTGGTCAGTTACTTGCTCATTATGACTAATGTCCAATTTATTAACCAACTGCTCTCTCTCTCGTCCTCCCTCACTTAATTGCTAACTCGAGGAAACCCTAGTATGTTATGAATTAAACCATTGGATTCTGGAAAACAAAAAACAAACAAGTTATGATGTCCAGTTACTCAAACTTTAGGACTTCAGATGTCAAATTAATAGTACATGCAGGTAAATTAGAGGTACAGTAAAAAGGAAGAAAACTCGGTCAAGGTAGATGGTTCTTCCTACAGACAGCCACAATGTGCTACGAAAACAGTGCCATCGCTCGTTTTAGCTGGCTGATGTAGAATAGCCAGAGACATCAGCTGTACCTTGTTTTGTCTGAACAAACAGCATCTAGAGATGTCAGAAAGCATGTGTCATGTATTGTTAAAACTTTTCAACTTCATTAACTTCTTTCATATTTTTTATTATAGGCATCACATAACAAACAGTAACTTGGTTACTGAAATGAAGTAGAATTCCCATTTTAGTGCTTATTTCATGAGAAGTGAACTTTCTCATTTAGCCCATCAGCTTGAGCCAAGCTGTGCAGTTGTACTGTCACATACTGCTTCATTATTATTACTATTATTTTGGCTTTAGCTACCAGCTAACTGTGAAAGCCTGCATGACAAAACCCCAGAAGCGCTCATCATCTGAAATGTTTTTGCGAGTACAGATCCAGGGCTGGATTTTGGCTATGTGGGTTCCTGTTACCTCTGCTAACTGCAGCCTGTCTGCCTTCTGTTTTAATGTTAATGGCTCCCATTAACCAGCTTCATCATTTCAGTGACTAAGCCACTGCTATCATCAGCCCAGGGCTCAGAATGAATCAGCACTGCCTCGACGAAGTGATCTCCGTCTTATGTTCTTCATTTCTTTGTTTCATAAACTCTGTGTACTTTGTAGGCTTGTGTGTTGACACAAGAACTCTTGTTTCTTGCTCTGAAATGTTGTTGATCTCCAAGTTTTTATCCGTTTCTTTTCTTCTATTTTTCTCTTCTGTGCTTACTGTCCTCCACTTTCCTTTTTCTTATTTTATTTCAGTTTCTTCTGATTTTATTTTGTAGATCTGTATTTGTGTTTGTTTAGTGTGCAGTTGCTGAGTGTGTATTTACAATACCTATAATGTACAAGTAGTCTGTAGTGAGGTGAGAGTTCAGCTGTTTGGCTGAAATGCCATCATGTGTACTATAGCTCTCCCTTGTTTGCAATTTTTGCCATCCTGTTTAGAGGTGCTACATTTTCATTTCCAACGCAGGTACTGAATCCCTGAGTATCGACTGGTACTAATGGCAATCAGATTTTTTAAATTTAATTTTCTCTAAAAACTACTCAACTTTAGTTATTTTATATGGTGAAGCCAGTCACTTAAGATGCCGCTGAAAAGTACCGTGCTCAAACTGCTCTCTAGCTTACAGGAAGAAATACATCGCTAACAGTATGACCAGGGTTGCAAATGGCCAGGTTTTACTGGAGGAGCCCTAGGGTTTTTGTTTGTTTGTTTGTTTGTTTGTTTTTTGGGCATGTGCATTTTCCAGTAAAAATAATAGAACATTTAAAGAGCTGAAAGCTTGACTCGTTTTTTTCTTACAAGCTTAACTTTACCTCACATCAGGGGTCTCGGACCTGAAAGAACAAAAACACTTAAATTGTGCATGTTGCCAATGACATTACTTTTGACTCACTGTTGCAAATATATTTTTAGGTATCCATCTGGTCTCAGCATTTTCATTACAAACCTTAAAATACATGTCTTTATGAAACACAAATGATGCCCTTTTACAAAAAGAGTTAATTTGCAACTTAAATCTCTTTATTAGTGTATTTCTCTTAATTAGTGTTATTTTGTCTTAAATTTAAATGACACCATATCTATAGAGAGCAAGAACATTTGTTAAGAACAGTCTGGAAAATGGATCAAAATCTGGCACTTTAAATATTTGAAAACATTATTGAATTTGTTCATAAGCTAAGAGATATGGATATTTTCCATAGTTAAACTAACACCGCCTTCTAATATTAATGGGAGTACTGATGAAACTAGCGTTAACTAGCAACATAGTACAAAGGAATTCAAACAGGCTTTCCAACAAGGCAGAGTCTTTAAAGTAGATCATTAGACTTTTGAGTTTGAATTTGTGCAAAATGTTTACATGTGCTGCTCTGGGTCTACATAAGTCAAAAATAGTTTTTCTACTTTACAGAAATAAATTAATAAACTCTCAGAAAAAGATGTGATGTAACATAAAACTCATACCGCAGCTTTTTTACTTTAAATATTGAGTCACTTTACTGTATACTTTATCAGTTCCAACCCTTGTTTGGCTGATATAAAACTGTAGCTTTTTCTATATTCACTCTTTACTCTGCCACCCAAAAAAGGAAGAATATAAGTCTAACATAATTGTACTTGTTGTTCATATGTATTTTTAGGCTACATGTGGCGATTGTTATCATGTGATATTTACACTTTCTGCTTTATATTATGCAGTGCTGCAATTCTGTGATATTTTAGGCTGGATTTGTTGTGATTAATTCATTCTTTATTTCCCCTGCTATCTGATCCAGCATTTTGTGGCACTTCTGATTTTTGTATTACCCTCTAATTTTAGCTTTCCAATTTGCTTGTTTAATAAATAACATCATATTTGATTAGTAAAGCCACATTATGCAGTCACATCAACATTCTGCCCTCTTGCCCTCTCTCCTTATTCCTTTCCTTCTATCTCTCCCTCAGCCAAGCCTAAAAACTCAGCCACCCCGGTTGTGGTGCAGACTGGCAGTGCCAAGGTCGTGGTGGCGCGCTGTGAGGCACTGCAGGGGAAGCCTGCTGCCACAATCACATGGGTGACCGGTGCCATGGGTGAGTACAACAGCACGTCTCAGGCTGAATCAGATGGCACAGTGACGGTGAAGAGCGAATACCGCATGGCCCCAGCGTCCACTGATAACGGCAGAGACATCACCTGTATGATCAGCCAGCACACACAGGATCGGCCTCAGACCTTCCCCATGAAGCTGGTGGTCCAGTGTAAGAGACACACACACATGAACTTTTTTTTTTTTTTTATTCAGTGTGAAGACTTGTGATCATGCATACGTCCCATATGTACAGTACTGTGCAAACTCCTGGGCACCTAAGTACATTTTAATTCCATCTTCCATCTGATTTAACTTAATAAATTTGATTGATTAGCTATTACTATTAGATAAAAAGTGTAAATAACACTGAGCTGCCACGAAGAGAGGTTTGGAAATGGTTAAATGAACACATTCACAGAGATAAAATTACTACTTATGTTAGTATTGTTTGTATTTATTGTAAAAATGTGAATTTCTAAACATATAAATGCTAACTGATAAGATAACTACTGAAGCATGTCTAAGATTACATTTTAAGTAAAGTTATATCATGATTTATATCTTTAATGGGTGATTTTTGTAGCTAGCTAAGTGTTTTAGTTACATTGCTGTGAGCTAGCTAAGTTAGTCTTGCAAAAACTAGTAACAGTATGTCCACCGCAGACTATACGTACATCACTGGTCTAAACCCTTCAGTTTAACAAGTACACATAGTGTCACTGATGCATAACACACTTTCTTGTGAGACATCAAAAGCTGTTTGAATGCTAATGGAATTTTTGACCTGCTGAACGTGAGTGAGTTACAAGCCAGTATCCATAAGGTGTTTTGCATCTAAAAAACAGAATTGAAACATAAAATGAAACATGTAGCTTTTATACATAAAATTACTTTGCAAGGTTAGTGCTGTTTTTTTTGACTGTTTCTGTAAAATGTACAAGAACGCACACACACACTCATACACAAACTGGCTACATGCTCCGCTCTGACTTTTCTACTTTGTATTGCTTTATAATGAGAGTCCACTGTAGATGCTCTATAGACACTCACTTTGTCATTAACTAACATCCAACTAAAACTCTTTTAAGTGAACTTCACTTTTTAAATGTGTCATTTAATATATGTTAAGTGTGACCTTCAATTTCTAATTCCACCCCTTACTTGTTTAGAGAATTATAAAGTGATTCTGTATGTGTTTGATATCACTGAGGAAGTTATATCTTTAGCCTTTTTGCATATTCTTTCTTTCATTTCATCTTGCATATCAGACTGCATTTTAGCCCCCAGTTTTCTTTTTTTTTGACTCTGCTTTTTCGTAGGTCAGTGCACGTTTGGGCGATCTTTAGTATCTCAGTTATCCTTTTCCAGCCTCAGCTGCACATAATCACTCCAACTAAACCATCTAAGCTGAAGACATGAAAGCCTCTCTCTCTCTCCTCCTCTCACCCTCCCATCTCTCTCCCTCACTCTCACCCTTTTTCTTTCTTTGTGCTATTCACTCTCTCCATACATTGTTGATCTTCAGTGACATACTAATGGCACTGACCTCTCTTTGTCCCTCCAGATCCCCCCACTGTCAGAATCGAGGGATATGATAATAACTGGTATATGGGACGTACTGATGCCTCACTGACCTGCCATGCTGATGCCAACCCCAAGGTTGTTAATGTTACTTGGACAACGTAAGTGACCTTAAAGAGAAACCACGAGCATAGGATTTTATTTAAAGTTTGAGGATAGTGGGAAATTTTGTGTGCATTCCCTTTATCCAGTAATTGTGGACAGCCAACATGATTTGCTAAATCATAAGTTTGTATCTACTTTGCATGATCAGTCAGTCTATTATAAGCTATCAAAATGTGGTTGCCTGCTGAGACAGATTTTCTTTTTGCATGGCCAAGCACAAATTGACTCTAGGGGAAAAAAATAGCATACAGTAGCCATTAGCACAGCTACTCATCCCATAGCAGCTCACATTTGGTGAAGTAAAACAAGTAATGAACAGGTTTTATCCCCAGACAAGCACATGGTTGTGAGCTTAGCAGTCACTATCTGTTTGCCGTCAACAGTGTCTACAGGTCTGATGTTAAAGAGTCGTTAAAATATTTCCAAACAAAACAGTCTGACAACAGCCAAGAACTTGCTTTCATTTTCGCCAAAACCTTTCAAGGACAACATAAACAGCAATCTTTCTTTCAGCTATCTACAATGCCTATCAGATTACTTAAATTCCAGTGGGGTGGCATGTTAGCAGAGTCTGTATTTTAAAATTCAAAATTGCATTATACATGTTTTTTCATGCCAGGGTATTGGAGCTGTGATTGTAGTGTAATCATATGGATTTCACTGATTTGCATGGTCAGTTCAGTCTAGAAATTAACTGAATATCAGGGTCAGATTCAGTTAATCATTTGACATCAACAGATGTTCACTGCCTTTTTTATACTGTTACTTTATCTGGTATTTTGTTAGACATTAGATGTATCTTTGTCTCTTGCATTTCATGCTCTGTTTAGCAGGTTTTAAGACATGAACCATGCCATACATTGTCCCATATGCTTCATTTTATGGATGCACCAGTACTACTTTTTCAATTCCGATAATGGTACTGAAATGTGATCACAGCTGCAGTTAATGTGAATTATTGTGCAAAATACTTAAAAACAAAACTTGAAAATATATATAGATAAACCTGTGGTGTATACACGTAAGCAGGCAGAAGCTTTTCTGACTCAGCAATAACAGTACTAAAGGTTTCACATCTGAATTTCTCAGGTCATTGTCTCGTCCATGCTTCTCGTTCACTTGCACTTAGATTTACGAACATCAGGCTCTGCTGGAGTTCAGTAAATGTTAGTCATTCATGCTATCAGTAGCAGCGGTTTTCAATGGATTTATCAGATTGATTGATAACTGACCGCAAGAACAGGCCTCTGTGTGATACGGCTGATCAATGGAGCTGCAGGGAGGGCTTTGCTACAAGCTAAACCAAGGCTAAAGGCTATCATTACGGCAAGAGACTGGCAGGTCCTTCCATATTTCTCTCTGACATCTGCTTTCTCAGTAACAACCTAGATTATCATTAACTCAGACTTTAACTGACCACACAATGGCAGATGAGGTATTACCGAAAGAAGTATGGCTCAGCCATTCAGCTCAGGAGCTCCTGTTAGCGGTTTTATTCTTTTTTTTTTGCATCGCCTGCCTTGTTTTTGGCATGCCAGTGAAATGTATACCTTAGGAAGAATTCCAACTGGTATATCACCTTCTACCATTGCCTTACCATTAAATACTAGTGTTACAGATTTTGCTATGAGCATTTTTACTTCTTGTAAACATACACCACTAATGTATTGTTAGGTTACGTCCACTGGCACACATACCCACGTCACCCAGCAGCATATGTCCACATCAGAAATGGCTTTGTGGTATCAGTCATAGGCATCAGTATCCCCATCGCTGATACTGATACAGTGTTTAAGTGTCAGTATCAGAGCCAATACCAACACGGTATCGGTGTATGTGCAGCCCTACTTTATTTTGAACTTTATTTCTTTCTTCCTCCCTCAGAAACTAGTGAGATAAGCTTTTCATAGGATTTCAGGCGGTGCTCTTTCTAATTTCTAGGTCCTCCCAGCCCCCAAAATAATGCCACAAAGTGGAAGTTACAAAGCCTGTCCATGTGATTTGCATGCAAAAAGAGAGTCATATTATAGCAGAGATGCTCTAGAATTCAGCTGGGGAAAGCATGAATTCCCCTTTTTTTTACGTTTTACATCTCATCAGAACACTTATAATGCTTAGAAGATTCTTCAGACAGTGTGTCCCAAACAACTTTTGCTGTTCCAAAGCGTAATGACTCTATTGATAAGTCATTGGTTGATGACAGTATAAAAGTATAAATATCACATGTAAATGTTATTTTATATTATTTGACAAAATGTTTTAAATTAATTTTGGCTTGTCTAGTTCTCTATCAGTGTCCCTCTCATGAGTAATTATTG
Organism: Colossoma macropomum; assembly: GCF_904425465.1. Lineage (NCBI taxonomy): Eukaryota > Metazoa > Chordata > Actinopteri > Characiformes > Serrasalmidae > Colossoma > Colossoma macropomum. The sequence goes on from NW_023494787.1 coordinate 34,860,295, forward strand.
CTTTTCAAGCATAGTTACATGTCAGTTATCGCTCTATTGGCAATCCCCAAAATTAACCAGTTACTGTGGCTTGGAAACTAACATAGGCTAGCATTCCTCTGAAAGCTGGTTTGTCTGTTCTCAGGGTGTTGGGAAACCTGCCAGCTACAGCAAAGGTGGATCAGAACAGGCTGCTGGTGCAAAAGGTGGATGAGAGTGTGAATACCACCTTCATCTGTGAGGCAAAAAATAGTCTGGGATCAGGCAAGAGCCAGCTTACTGCTGCGGTCATAGGTGAGTAATGACAGAAAGAAAACATGTGAACATGATTCTCACAAGCACACATACACATGGGTGACAAATTAAAGGAAAAACCTGAATAAATGTATGGAGAAACATAACTAGTGTAGATGCTTCTAGACAGGTGGGCATGATACAGTTGAGCATTCTATGCGGCCTTACTTTTGTATCAAGATTGCAAGAGGGAAAGATCTAAGTGATTTTGAAAGAGGTTTCTAAGACTAATCAATGTTTGAATAGGAACAGTGACTAAAGTGACATCTGCATTTAGATCTCTGGGAAAGACATCAGTAAATATGGTTGGACATTGGAGTTAAAAGTGTACATTCAATGACTGTGATGCTTGTGCACTAGTGTGAAATGTAAGGAAAAACAGAAGAGCACCTCTTGCACAAATTACTGATAATGTCCATGCAGCTACAACTACATAGAGAGGGATATTATAGTATAATTGCAGTGCTTAAACCTCTCATTACAAAGACGAATGCACATTTGAGAGTTCAGTAGAGTAAAAAGCATTGGCACTAGTTTACAGAAACATGGAAAAAAGTGATATGGTCAGATGAGTCTTCCTTCACCATATTCTTCACAAGTGGATCAGTGCATGTTTGGCATACACCAAGACAGGCCTGAATGCTTGACCCATAAAGTGATACGGAGTTGTTCTGACCGATCACTTTTACCCTTTGATCAAACATTTATATCCTAATGGGAGTGGCCTCCTCTGGGATGACAGTGCCCCCATCCACAGGGCATAGCGGGCCACTGAATACTACTAAATACTATATATCACTTATATACTGCAGCCTTTGAGGGAACTGAAGTAATATCTTTTCAAAGAACAGTATTGCATCTCTGCAGTACAGTTTCAGACTTGTAGAATCTATGTTAAGGTGCATTGAAAAGCTTTCTAGCTGTTCGTAGTGGCTCTTACTAAGACGCTTAAGGTTGGTTTTTCCTTTAATTTGTCACCCATCTGTAAATATATACAGGCTGATACTCTGATCCATGCATACATATGATTACACACACACGCATATGCTTTTGTCATACGCTGTGTTAGGCTTCACTGACTATGAACAGAGACCTACTTCAGACTTTGCTTTTTTGTTGGGTGGGCTCTAGTAGCCAAATCAACTTACATGGTGGTTGGTTTTCTAGTACTTAAGTTCTTCTGACCAAATTCTGGGGTGTTTTCTTACAAAGCCGTTTCTTTATGGGACATTGGTTGGTGTGAGCCAGTTTGCCAGGTTATCTTTTTTTTCCTTTTCTTTTTTTAATCCCTCCTTATTTTTCTGCCCCATGCCTAACATCAGTAGAGTAGCTCTGTGTCACTTGTTCCTTTTCCATTTTGATTTACAAAAAAATCACTTGGAGACTTTATTTTTTTATTTCTCTATTTCTCTCCCTCTGCATGCGGCAGTGCTGATCTGCACATTTTAAATTTAGTCGTTTTAAAAGCAGTTCCTCTTTTTGTGTTCATGCATTAGCATACGCGCACACACACACACACACACACACACACACACACACACAGACACACATCCTACAAGCACTGATCCAAAACACACCCTCTTGGTGGTCCAGTCACTTGAAATGTCACTATTCTGTTTCGATCTTAGCCACTGAAAGCTTGCTTAAGCGAAAAGGGCTGCACAAAAAAATCTCTCTCGCAGCTGCAGCAGGGCTGCTGGCACCTCCTCATGCCAAAGCAAGTAAGAGGGCCGCATTTAGAATCCGTGGGAATCCTTTTTGGAGCCTTCGATTCTCTCGTGGGAGAACAAAGGCGCTTTGTAGGAACAGTGTAACGCAAAGGTGTGGGAGGTGGGCAAAGTGAGCCGCTCTTGTACCACCAATGGTTCTCTTTTTTTTTCCCCTCTGATCACAGTAGCGGGGGAGAGTTGATACCTCGACACGGTTTCTTTGACACTTCCCTACAAGTGTACCCACTCTTTCAACGCAAAAAATGCACATTCATAGTGAGCATGACAACAGCTAGTGAATTATCCACTAGTCCAGATGTTGCTTTACTCTGCTTACGCAACCTGCAGTTTTACATCCTTGTCATATCAGCTCGCCTTGTCTGAACACAAAGATAGTGATAAAGTATCAAAGCGCTAGTTCATTGTTCAAAGACCTCCTCTGTGTTCTCTTTTGAAGCCTGGAAAAGTTGTTTTCCTTTTTCTTTAAACAGCTTTGAAGATGAGAGGATTACAGTAGTGTCTTGAGCATTGTGGTCTATGTGGGTGTGTTTGTGTACCACTGTTTGGGATTGTGTGCTGTGACTGTAATAGATGTTGAGAGACGTGTGTAGGTGTGCTCTCAAAAGATAAGGTACAGCACTGAGTTTGAGTGTGCTTTACACACACACACACATATACAACATACACACACACACACACACACACACACACACACACACACACACACACATACATATATACAACATACACAAGCAAGATATCCTGCTATGATGAAGCTCAGCGGAGCGTAGATCGTGCTGGAGCTGACGCAAGCGGAACCAAAAAGCTCCCAGCTCCCTGTCCTCCCCACGTCTCTGCGCCTGCATTTCACCACTCCCCTCCCCTTGGGTCCGTTGGTCCAGCTAGAAAGCACAAGCAAGCCAGTCAGAGTTGGAAAGCATGTTTTTCAAGAAGATACCTTCTGTGCTGAATTCCCTTGAAGTCACAGCCACTCTTTTTTGCTTTCCTTGAAAAGAAAAGAAAAAAATCTTGGAGGAGGGAAAAAAGAACCTGGGTGACACAAAGCTAACACACTGATGTTAGTGCTTGCTGAGAAGTCACTTTTCATTAGTTTCCCCCTCCTAAGTTATCCTGTCAATGGAAAAAGCAAAAAGCTGAGGGGTAGTCACCTTCAGATTCTTCAGAGGAAGCTCTGGACTTCTTCCTTTATCTTGGCTGGCCCATTGTTGTTGGCACCAGCAGGGAGGGGTTTTGTGTGCATTACTTGTTTGCATCTGCGGCACCTCTAACCCATGCCCTGTCTACTCTGTGTACATGGGACAAGAGTGCAGGACCTGGTAGATTACCAAACATGTCACCATCAAATAAACAATATTTTATAGCTTGCATTGCTGCGAGAAGCGTCTTTGAGAGATGGGGGAAAATCAAGCTCCACTCTTGCTTTAGACCTGAAAAAGTCCCCAGGGGTTTCTGTCCAATAAAATTAGGACTAAATATTGTAAATCCTAAATTCTTTAAATTCTAAAACTTTAAACACCGCAGTGTCACTGCTGGACTGAGAATAGTCGACCAACCAAAAATATCCAGCCAACAGCATCCTGTGGGTAGCGTGACCACTGATGAAGGACTAGAGGATGACCAACACAAACTGTGCAGCAGCAGATGAGCTATCGTCTATGACTTTACATCTACAAGGTGGACTGACAAGGTAGGAATGTCTAATAGAGTGGACAGTGAGTGGACACAGTGTTTAAAAACTCCAACAGCACTGCTGTGTCTGATCCATTTGTACCAGCACAACACACACTAACACACTACCACCACGTCAGTGTTACTGCAGTGCTGAGAATGATCCACCACCCAAATAGTACCTGCTCTGTGAGGGTCCATGAGGGTCCTGACCACTGAAGAACAGGGTAAAAGGGGGCTAACAAAGTGTGCAGAGAAACAGATGGACTACAGTCTGCAATTATATAACTACAAAGTGCAACTATATAGTAAGTTGAGCTGATAAAATGGACAATGAACATAGAAACAAGGTCATAATGTTTTGCCTGATCTGTGCATTTTCACTGTGTTTTCCTGTGTTCTAAAAAGCTGCGTTTAGTTGCTGCCTACATAAACGTTTTTTAATCATTTATAAGTGGCACCGCATGTTTCTAACATTTATTGATCTTACGGTTAGTAAAGACTTTTGCATGCTATCCATTTCAATAAAGCATAGACAGGACTGACAAATAATCTGTGGTTTTTCGTTTAAGCTGCAGGACTCTTGATTTAAAATTGCCTTCAAGAGTGCTATAGGAGAAAGAGAAATAACTTTTTAGCTTTTTAAATTGGAATGCATCTCAACTTTTTAAATTGGAATGCATCTCAAGTTACTCATAAATGTAACATTTTCACTTTTGATTTGGCCACGACCTTAAAAATACTAAGAAAATAAACTGTTATTAGCAGCCATATACCAACTCTGTTACATTAGCGAAGACTTTTTATTTTAAGTTGTTGGAGAACATGCAGTGAGTAACATTTGGACTACGCTATCATGTCAAGTGATAACATGTTTTTGCAACCTATGTGACCAGAATTCCACCCATTATTTGGAGATATGAAGTTGTTATGACAGCAGTCCTATATATATATTTCCACACCATATAGAAGTTTCAGTTTTAAAAAAAGTAATCTTGGCTTCCCCAAAAGCATTACTTCCCCCTCATTCTACCCCAAACCACTAATTGCTAATTGACACCAGACACTCTGGCCTCACTCAAATAAGTGTTCCCCGACTTCAGGCCTCCAAACTCTTGCCTTCCCCTATAGGACTAATCATAATATCAGAATGCTCTATAGGAGAACCAGTCTTGCTCTTCTCACTGTTTGAGGTGGCTAGACTCTGCAGAAGTCTGTGACTTTCCTGAAGCTGTTACAAAATCCTGAAATTGTTTGCATGTGCAGCTGCAGTAACATGATCTACAATATCTGTAGACATCACCAAACCCCACTGAATCAAGGACTTATTCATCTGGTTTGGCACAGTTTGCCAAGATCAGCTGTACCCCCGCATTGCCAAGTGATGTATATTATCCTTAGTCTGCAGGACTAGGCCCTCAGAGCTCAGTGGCTCATATAAGGTGAGACAAACCCCAGAGCAGACCGACATCTGGCTGGGGCTTATCAGGTTCGGCTTGCAGCTCAGTGAGAAATAAAAGGGACATGAAGAGACAAAGGTAGAGGCGGCAAATGCACATGGAGCTATTGCCTTGCCACAATTAAGTGAAATGTCAGAAAGATGCCTGCCATAAGTGTCTGGCCACCATACATCTTGAGCACTCACTGGAGGTTTTCTGTTAACTTCATCCAAATCCCCTTTTCATTTAGTGCTTGACCAGGTGTAGGGAAATTCATGATGATGTATGATATGAAACATAAACATAGTTCAGTGTGCAGCGACATCTTTCAGCCTACAGCTGAAAACTGTCCTTTTGGAACAGGCGTGGATGATGGAATAGGCTTCGTGGTCGGGAAGAAAATGTCTTTCCTCTGTAATAAGTGCTGCAGCTCCACTTTCCTCAACATACAGACCCCATTTACACGTGGTCACTTATTGTGAGTAGTATTTGGATTATATCCTAAAAAGATTTTAGCCACATGCATTTACACTTGGTAGTCAAATGCATCTCCGGTTAGTCAGACTAAAATCCGATTGCTGTGTGGAACGGAATGCGCAAATCTGCTCGTTACGCAGCAACCAATTACCAATTGTTTATCCAATCAGCCTCTTCATCTGCAGTTTGTTTTGCACAGTAGTGTCTGTCCATATTGCTGTTTCATTTGTTGTGATTCTCTTCCTCACAGACACGGATCGGTTTTGGTTGTATTGGGAGGGGGTTTAGATGCTCGAATGTGCCTTGGAGAGATGAATGCATTTACACTGCTAAAATGTGGCTCAAATGCATCTCAGACCACCTCCTGAAGTGGTTTAAATGATCGGGTTTGTATTTATTTTAAATGCATCTTGTATGCGTTTACTCTTGCATTTTTATGTGGCTTAGCCTTATCCAGATATAATCCTGATACTCAAGAAACATGAAGTGGCCAGGTGTAAATGGGACCACAGTCTAATTTGTTTCTACTTAGATCTATCTATCTATCTACCTACCTACCGACCTACCGACCTACCTACCGACCGACCGACCGACCAACCTACACTGGGATCATTTGTCAGTTTTTTGAGAACAGCACAAAGTTATCAAATAATAAAAATATACTATAATTATCTATTTACAGCAGTTTCTTGATTGTCTGTGATTATCTACTTTGAGATTTGATCACTGCTTGATCTTTTCATCTATTTATCTGTTTGTATATCTACCCATCTATTTGTCATGGTTATTAAAAAAAATAGAAGTCATGCAGCCTTCTGAAAAGCATTGGCACTTTTTTGGGAAATTGCATTCCTCTACTTGCTACCAACTGCTTAAAAATGCTAAACATAACTAATGGCCCCATGCCATGTTTTCTTGGATTTAATTCTAAGTGTGTGCTGCATTAAAGCTGTTTTCATGTCTGGAATGCAGGATGGTTTCCTGGAGCATTTGTGAACATTCTGCAGAATAGAATACATTAAAAAGATCCATTTTGGGCATGGTTGGTAAAGCACACAAGTAACTCCAGATGACTCCAGTTTGCGAATTTCTCATCGGGTAAAAGTTCCATCCACCTAAAAGCTATTACACTGCAATTCCAGGTATTTTGATCCAGAACCTAGGCCTTTTTAAAGATTTATTTGTGCGAGGGTTTGTTTGCAATTTACATATTCTTCAGGGTCCCAAAAGCTCCAGGATGCTGATCAAGTGTGAAAGCACCATAAAAATAAAGACATAATTTGCTGAGTTAGTAGCAAATGGGTTTAGCATGTAATTTAGTCTTGTGATTGTGTGTGAAGATTTGCATCTCTGAATGTATAAACAGTTATGAAGTAAGAGCAGTTTGCAGATGAAAAACGTAGTGCTGATTTCTATGGGTTCCCAGTGATGAACAACTGATGTTAATTCCTTACACTGCGGTGCACAATAGTATGAAAGGAGAGGGTCACCAATTAACTAAGTGCTATATGTTCGATGATGAGTGTCGGACTGCCTGGCTTAGCAGTAGTTCAGGCTGCCTGATGGCTGGCTCTTGCTATAAACCTTTAACAAGGGTTCATTATCAGCCTTTAGCTGTCCCACAGCTCAAGGTGTGCTCTACTGTCGATCTGTTAAATCCCTGCTCCCTGTTGATGTTGTAATCCACTCCGCCATGCTTACTCTCATGTCTTTGATGTGCATCACGTGGTGACATTAGGAGGGCAGAAAAATCTTGATGTGTGCCTCGGGAATATCGCCCGCCACAGATCGAAAGTGAGAAACGTGTTTGTCGGAAATATCCTCCGAGGGGCCCATACCCCCCCCCGCCTTCTCCCGTCACACGAATGTGTTCACTGGCGGAAAAAGTATCACTGACAATGGGGTTATTAGCATCTCCTCAGAATGCCAGGGAAGCCCAATTACAAATTGAAATGTGCTTGTCGCAGGCCTGCCTCAGTGCTTTTAACATGGTTGATGTAAACCCCCCTCTTCTCAATTACACACACTATAATGATAAGTTTATTTAAAACCATTTCACTTGAAAAATGTTTTGCTGTAATTTGCCGCCTTTGCTTGATCAAGGAAAAATGCCTGATTATGTAAAACCTTTGGCTGTGCCAGCAATGCAAGAGGTCCAAGCACTTCTTTGCTGTTTGATTCCTGGAAGGGAATAAACTGGCCATTGCTGCCAATTAGCCAATAGTTTAGCAGTGAGTAAAGTGTCAGTGGGAACTGCCTGTCTGCATAAACCCTTCAATAACTGAAAACAGTGTGTATAGAGCAAGAACAAGTATCCCGCTGAGACTGCCCAGCAGCAGTCAAGCTCGAGTTCTTCCTTTCTGGCTGGTCAATGGGAATCTGATCTGTCTGTATTTTCTTTTGCTCTGTGTCATGCTGTATTGTCTCAGAAGCCTACACACTCTAGCTTTAGCGCCATGGGAAATCAGAGTATAGTGTGAACTTTTTGTGTAAGCATTAGGTTTCATGTCAGTTGAAATACATTAAATTCACCCTTTAATGTCATTGCCTGGATCAGGTGTATTACAGTGTTTTCACATATAGTTCGTTTTAAAAGAACCGAACCGAGTTCTGTTGAAGTGAACCTGGAAGGGAACCAACTGCAAATGACCTCAGTTCGTTTTGTGTTCACAATGTAAGTGAACTCTAAAGAGGACTCAGTTTTCGGGATCTCAGACCACAACTCCATTAGAACTCAGACCCCTTTCACAGCACTGTCTGTGCGCACAGTGTTCGCAAAATGGGCCGCGTTCTCTGATAAATCCGAGCTATCAGGTGACGAGAAGAACCACCAGACCCGCCTGCTTCTCTCCTATTGGCCGCGCTGAAACGATTGGACGAAGTGCATCGCGCAAAATTAGAAAAACGGCCCTGCGGGTCTGCCGCGATGGGCTCCGTGTTCAGCTGTGCTCCTCACTGAAGCTCCACCCGGCGAATTTGCATTCATTCAGCGTTTAGAGTGAAAGCAGCTGAAAACTGCGCTGCGTGCCCAGCTCGAGCCTTTAACACGGTATAATCACGCGGGCTCTCGCATCTGATCGCTTTAATAAGTCAGCGCTGCTGTAGATCACGGACAGACTTTATCCTGAGTAGAACCGTATAAATGATCCTTGGTCTGTTTACCTGCTGAAGTGAAGACCGTGGCTGTGTGTACGGTGAGCCTCGAGCTCTTCACCATAAAGCAAAGCTAAAGCGGACTGAGGCCGTTTTGTTTTCACAATGCACAAATTAATCGAACCACAAAACGAACTACAAACGTTGAGAGGTGGTCTCAGTTCGGTTCGTTTCTTTTGCATATGTGAACACGCCAAACGAACTCGGACCCCTCTAAACGGCCCCAAAAACGAACCGAACTGAGACCACCTCTCAACGTTTGTAGTTCGTTTTTGGTTCGATTAATTCGTGCATTGTGAACACAAAACGGCCCCAGTCCGCTTTAGCTCTGCTTCATGATGAAGACCTCGATGCTCGCCGTACTCACAGCCAGTCTTCACTTCAGCAGGTAAACAGACCGAGGATCATTATGAGGTTCTTACTCAGGATAAAGCCTGTTCGTGACAGCAGCGCTGACTTATTAAAGCGATCAGATACGAGAGCTCGCGTGATTTTACCGCGTTAAAGGCTCGAGCTGGGCACGCAGCGCAGTTTTCAGCTGCTTTCACTCTGAACGCTGAATGAATGAAAATTCGCCGGGTGGAGCTTCAGTGAGGAGCACAGCCGAACACGGAGCCCACCGCAGACCCGCAGGGCCATTTTTCCCATTTTGCGCGATGCACTTCGTCCAATCGTTTCAGCGCGGCCAATAGGAGAGCAGCAGGCGGGTCTGGTGTTTCTTCTCGTCACCTGATAGGACGGATTTATCAGAGAACGCGGCCCATTTTGCGAACACTGCGCGCACAGACAGCTGTGAAAGGGGTCCGAGTTCTAATGGAGTTGTGGTCTGAACAAGAAGTGGTCTGAGATCCCAAAGGAGCAGAAAGAAGACTGAGTCCTCTTTAGAGTTCACTTACATTGTGAACACAAAACGAACTGAGGTCATTTGCAGTTGGTTCCCTTCCAGGTTCACTTTAACAGAACTCGGTTTGGATTTTGCACCCTTGCTGAAGATAGTACCTAGCAATTGAACCTGGAGGATTTTATGGAGAGCCAAGCTGACCCACTTTATTAGTGACTGAAGAGCAAGAGCATTGGTTGAATGATATGGAATATACTGACTGGTCAAGTCTAAGGAAAACCCCAGGACCTCAAAAGCTGATAATTTGGAGGCAGAGGAGTGTATGTTTATCGTGCGTACAGACTCATGCCCTCCCTTAACTTCCCGTCTCTTCCTGAAAATAAATGATGTCTGAGTACTGTCTGAAAAGCCATCAAGAATGAATCTTTGGTATGCAACCGTTGTATGAGTGAAGTAAACTTACTGCTTTGCTGTGGTTTAACAGAGCTGTTTTGATTTAAATAACTAATAAAGTGAATCCATTTTTTTCCTTTATTGCTTTTTTTTTCGTTACCGTTTAGCATAATGCATAGTGAATGGAAGTCTAGAAGTGCATCTAGCTTGTTCTGAGGAGGCAATTTCTGCTATAGAGTTGCATATACCTTAAAATCACATATTAGTGATAGTACAGTGTAGGGAACACTTTCTACACTTTTCTACCTTTCTTCTGTGCAGACAGGTGGGCTGGCCTATGTGAAAAGATGCAATTTTTTGCAAACTATGTAGGCCACTCAACGGCATTCCCATTTCATACTACCAAAATATAAACTGCACTGCATTAATCATATATAGACTTCTATCTTAATTATGAATGGAAATGTTTTTAGTATGTGTATGTATACCAGGGCTGTAGTCAAGATCTGGCTGAGATCTTATTCTTTGCTTCCATTTATCTTTTCATTGGTCTTTCATTGTTTGTCATTTGGCTGTTAAAAGAACAACAATACAAATAAATAGTTGCTGTTGGAACAAATCTTTGTGTCTTTTATTATAATTTTTTTTTTTTTAACAATTTCAAAATGCCAGCTGCAGTTTACGTTGTCTCAATTCCATGATGTACAGATCCATAGAAATGGTCCAAAATAGCTTATCTTGTTATATTAGCTTGAAACATCAAATAACAAATATCCTTCTCCTGTGAAGTTTTTGGAGATAAAAAGTTTTGTTCCAATAGCGACAAAATATAATTTTTTCAAGGGCAGTTGCTGTCAGTCGAGACCTGAGACTAAACTTGGCAAGACCAGTGGCTGAGGCCAAGACATGTCGGCTATTTTCTTGTACAAAAATTAAGCCTAGTCATGAAATTTGCCAGATTTTGAATGTAGATTTTCCACTGAAAGGAAAATGTTGTCCGGGACTAGGCTTAATCCCTGACGCTGTGTCTGAGACCAGATTTTAGTACTACATCATTATTATGTACAAAATGTTAGCTGTATTCTGACTTGAAAAAGGCCTGTTGCTATCTCTGCCTTTATGCTTGATTAAAATTCTGAATTATCAGTGCTTTTTGAAAACCTAGAACCTAGCAAGTAGACATGGTTGAAAAACAGCTAAAGTCTTAATGATTATTATAATTGCCATACCGCTAAGCAGGCTGGCCTAGAAAAGGCATTTTCACTTACTGACTGACTAACTGATGAACTTTGTTGAAACACACATACGCAAGGAGTGTAGCTTTCCAGCTTGGTGTTCTCTTTGATAATGCAGTTTAATTTTTTTTTAAAAAGTGAAAATGCATATAAGATAAATTACATTTTAATTGTAATTTTTACACAATGACTGGGTTTCCATTCAAATATTTCGGAATTTCGGCAAAAAAAAAAGACAATTTAAGTTGTGTGTGCGTCCATCCACGTTTTACAGTTATGTGAAGAAACTTTAGAAGATGTTGGCTACTGTGATTAGGGGCTGCATTGAAACAAGCAAAATGGAGAGATTTAACTCGGTTTTTGCTTTAAGTAGAATCATCTTTACAGCCATTTGCCATCTTTTTTATGGCCATGTTGTTTGCAGCGCATAGACACTGTGCAGGACGAGTAATGGCCCACCTAACGAGGGCTGAAATGTCTGCGCCACCCCAACGACATCCACCTCACATTTGGGAATGCAAATGCACCAGACAGTTCTAGGAACAACTTGTGCAGAGCCATTTACGAATGAGCTTTGGATTAGGCATATTAGACGAGATAAAGATTAGATTATGTCAAAAGCAACCTTTCAAAAAGCTCCAGATCAGACCTTCTGTAGTGGCAGTCATTTCTTACTGACTGCTTGATACATCATTATTTATTCAAAAAACCTTTTCCATTACCCTTTTTCACATTTTGGCTTTAGCGAAATGCAAAAACATTTCCACCTTGTTCTAGTGGAAAACTCTCTGTGCAATACTTCTGTGTATTTTCGTATTTCTGGCTTTTTTCCATTGAGTGCTCAACATACACAGAAAACTGGTGGACGGAAAACCCGCTAATTATTGCATTCACATTAAGCATAAATATGCTGTTCTGGAAATACATTTTAATTTAAATAAAGCTACCCATAAAGCATCTAAATTTTATTTTGAACTCAACATTGCATATATGAGTGGGAAAACTTGTATTCAAACATATACATTTGCCATTTTACATATTACATAGAAAGGAGCTTTAGAGGCATGTTATGCAAAGCTGCTCAGTGGGTGCCATCACCCTCCGAAAAAAAGACATGGTTGTGGTTTAATGTTATTCTGTAAGTCAAAAATGTTATTCTGTGTCGGGGTGTGGGTTTAGTTAGTGGGGTTGCAGCCAAGTGACCTTACCCCCTAACAGGCTGCTCTGTATGTGCCTTTTCTGCTGGTGTAAATAAAGAGCGCTTCTCATAGCTTAATCATGGCCTCTCCTGTGTCTCCTTCTTCGCCAAGAAGCTACAGTACTGGTCATTATGACTAAAAGTCATTCAGTCACCCGATTGCTGCACCAACCATCAATGTCTTCATTACATTAAACTAAACTACCACTTTGAGACTATTTGTTTGGCTTTAGGTCCTGTTGTGCTGTTTGTTGTGAAGGAAACATAATCATTAATCTATTTACACACAGAAACAACCTTAATTGTGAGTGTAATCTAGTGTCCAAATGCCTGCATGAAACATGTGCACATGAGGAGGAGTCAAGATTCTGCACAACACTGACAAAATACTTCTTAACTTGAAATTAAGCGCATCAGCAGCTGATCTGGGAAGGGAGGAAGCCCCCTGTTAAATGGTGGGAGTCTAGTATTTGCCCATAGTGTTTTATTGTTCTGCAGATCTGCATGCCAAATATACAAACACCTAGACAAAATGAAATAGCCTGTAGCGTAGATGCCAGAACAGCAGGCCTGATTTCTGAGCTTCTGTGCTTTGCACATTTATTTCCAGTTGAAGTGATAAAATTTTTAAAATTTGAATAAGCAGACAATGACCTTTTGTTCCATTGTTGTTAGTTTGTTATTTTGTGATTAGTTTGAGAAACTATAAAACAAATCTATTTCTTGATTTTTACACTGACAGTAACAGAAACAAAAGAGAGAACTGACTCATTTTCCTGTTTCAGTACTGTTTTTAAAAAAAAAAATTGAATGACCAAAAGATACATGGACTCTCGTGTTTCATGTGGGTGTGTGTCATTCCTTGCTGCATACAAGCTGTGGGAGCTCTGATGGCTTCTTGTCAGCTTTTTTCAGCTGATTGAGCATGGTAAATCAGCAATAGCCAAGAGCAAGCAGCGGGAAACAAACAAAAAAAAAAAGAACACTTAGCATGGTCAACTTGAGCGCAGAGTTTATCACTAGGGATGGGCATTTGATATTTTCATGTTCAAATCTGTAAGTGTAAAGTATTTGAATATGAACAAGAAAACAAATTCTTTTTAACTTTTTATCTAAAATGCCACACGGAGAGTTAATTTAACTAAGGGACACAGAGTAGCCACAGTTTTTTGCTATTTAAGTGGATTTTTGCGATTGGTAGTTAATACTGCATTCACTGTTTAAACAGTCACTTAAGTAGCCTTTTTACAGTCTGAAAAGCATGTTTCCAGAATCTAACCGGATGGGCGTTGAACCTGGCAGGTAAAGTGCTGCACAGAGGTGAACCATTTCACAAGTTTTCTGTATAAACTCTATGGTACTGTGTTGTATTGTACTCTTGTAAAACAAGAGGCAGATGAGATGGCTTTATTGATTGGAACATTTCGTTTTGCTAATTTAAAGGCTTTAGTTTGATTTTCATTTCTGTCAGAAAGGAATCAGAAGATATCTTGATATTATTTTGACTGACTGACAAAAACAGACTTTTGTTTTTTTTATCACATTTGTCTGACATTTTTTTTTTCACATTTTTCATGATGCAGGCTTTGGCTGAATTCATTTGGAATTAGGAGTAGTTGCATTAATTCAGAGAATTCAGTATGGGCTCTGGTTGCATTCATTTACAGTGGGCATTAGGTGGATTCACTTCAAGTGGGCATTGGTTGGATTAAGTGAGAGCTGGCATTTGTTGCATTCATTCAGAACTTTTAAAGAAACTTTCAATCCATAGCATATTTGTTTTTGCAAGTAAAAGAGGAGGTAATTTATTATAGTTTGAATTTGATGGAGTTACTTTTGTACATACAGATTTGTGGAAAGAAAATCCTTTTATATTTTTCCAGTAATTTGTACCAGAAGGAGATAATGACTTTATATTTTATTTTGATTTTGGTCTGCATTTAGGAGGACTCGGTCTTAACTTTGTCTCACTTTGACTTTGACTCAGTCTCAACTAGTCATGGTCTTGGACTTATCTTGGACTTGACAAAGGTGGTCTTGACTACAGCCCTACGTCCTGCACTGGATTTAGCATATGAGATGGTGAGGACCTTTTGAATGATTTAAGACTGGTTATTTAGGATTGGTACAAATTTGTCTAGGGTTTAGAAAGTATCACAGATGTAAAGTAATGAGAATTGTGAGATTACTTTTCCCTGAAAGTGAAGTGATCCCATTACAGTTTGTGTGAAGCAGTAATTTGGAATGGAAAATGTTTGGAGTAATTACTCCACCACTGGTCAGTGATGGGTCAGCTATAGTTCTGTGTTCTTGGAGTAGATTGTGTGTCTAGCTAACAGCTGTGAAAGGCTGATTTTGGACTGTATGTTAGCTGGTTAACTTCTTTGTGGGGTATGTGTGTATATTGTTGCCCCAAGCACTAAAATTGGCTTAATTGTAAAAATGCACATACTGCTACAATATAAAAGATAGTAATACTGAACCTACAAGTGTGGGGTGAGGGGTTTGTGGAGTTTCATGTACTGACAAATGTGTCCCCCTCACTTTTAAAATGGCTGCTTCACCCCTGGCATTATTTACCAAAAGTTGCAGAGGAGAGAGGGTGCACCCTGGCAGTCTGGCAAAACTAGGCTTGCTAAGTCTTTGCTGTTGCAGTGAAACATAAAACTACAAAGAACAATTGTTACAAAAATCCATCAGTACTGTATAAATCTAAAAAGTCTAAAATAAGCAAACATAAGGTTTCCGCTATTCTATCTAGATTTCATTCTCATTCAAGAGTCTACACACAAGTTTTTCTTTTTGTCTTGAGTTTGGCTTCAGTTCATCTTGCCAAGCTTAAAAGCAGCTCCAGTGCTGTCAAAATGCACAGAAAGAAACAAAGAAATGATACTATTAATGAACACCGACTTGGTCTAAGTACAAGAACAAGATGTGAAATCTATATGAATGACCAATCTGGACGTGGTAACATTATCACTATAATTGCATACTGGATAGGTGCCACTTTGGAACATTTCACAATATTCAGAGCAATGTGTGATGAATTAGTCGTAGCTGCAACCTTAATGGTACATTATGTATCAGACAACAAAAATATATTTTAGCCTTTTGTGTGTTCGCCTTCCTAGTTATATAAAGTTAATACTGATTAATTCACACAATGTAGTGAACATGCTGAAATATTGCTAATGAACGTATTGTATATGTACACATGCTTTTGCCATGGTATGTACACTCACTGCTACCAAGCAGCTAAAACAGAGTAAAATAAATGTAATTTCCCATGTGGAACAATTTTTTAGCACACCCTCGATGGCGTGCTGTGGAATAGTAATGCAGTGCAATTACTGCATTCGAGGAGCGTAAAGGATGTGCGAAAGGTCGACCGAGTCCAAGAGGCGTTCCGGCCGCAGCCTCATTGACATTCTTGCACAATAATGACCTTTAACAACCTTCATTGTTCTTCAAGCCTCTGTATGGTAGTCTCCTCTCTCATAGCACTTGTGAAGATGTTGTTGAAGTGAGGATACATGCCTTTCTTCCTTTCTTGTAATGCTCTTTGTCTGCATGTGCTGTCCTGTTTTTCCTAGCTCGAAAAGAGCAACAGGGATCAATAGCCAAATCTTGATGCCCCTCTCTTGCAAACCTCCTTAGAATGCTTCTCACACACTCCAAACCCTGAAGTAACAGCCATCAGCAACTGTGATTCATAGCATAGCTCGAAGAAACTTTGAAACCTGAGAAGTGTTAAAGTCCTTTTAAAGTACTGGCTATTGGAAAATGGATCCTTTTTACTTCTTTCATTCTGAGACTACAGGAAGATTCCTTTTAAGCAATTTTTTTTCTTTTGACAGTGGACCTAGGGAGTTTGTGAGATGACATTTCCCTGCAGCTTGTGTTAGGATAGGTTGGGGTGGGGGGCAACTAGCTTGCCTCCAGGTACTCAGGGCAGGCATAAAAGCCTCAGACGTAGAGAGTCACGTGGGAGAGAGTTGGCATAACAGAAAGTGTGGTAGCACCAAACTTGAATGTGGAGGATGACGGCCGTCCTCCTCTGCTGCGTTTTCATTGTTTGGAGTGGCGAGATTGGTTAGGTTAGGGGTTTACGATTGAGTATATTGTAAAGTTTAAGAACCCTAGATTAAAACAAGAATTAGTCTTTAAACCCTTAACATTTGGTCATAGTGGGTGCAGTGCAGGGTGTTTGCCCTGTGTGCCTCCCCTACTCTCTTTCGGTGTGTAATGGCTGCATGCTGGCCATTAGCCTTACTGATAATGCCTGCCAGCTCGATGAATAATGTAAGGCTTAAAAGTGGGGGCTGCCAGGGAGAGTGGCTGAGTGAGTAAGGCTGCCATTCCAAAGCAGTGAGTGAGTTGAGGGATGTGTGTGTATGCGTGTGTGCCCATGCATACCACATGAACTCACGTTCACCTCTAAAGAGAATGGATTGTTTTCAGGTTTTTTTTGGCATCTTTGGGCAAGTGTTTGTGTATGTTTTTCTTTTTGGAGAACATTGACCTTAAAGTTTTGTTTGGGCTTGGGGGTGTGTGATATAACAGCATGATATCATTATCATATATCGTTATCATGATTAATATTTTCAGAAACTTTAAACATATATTTGACATCATCTGCACTTGAACACAAAACAACTATACATGTCTTTAAAAAAAGATTAAAATATGATTGAACAATTGCAATAATGTATCACAATTAATTGTATTTGTCTCAACAGAGGTGAAGCCAGTAAGGGGTGGGGTGGTTGCCCTGGGCATCACTTTTGAACTAGCCAAAAGAAAAAAAATAAAAATATGAAGCATATAAGATATTCTCAACTCAATTGTAGTTAGATGTTAATATGACAACAGTGATATAAATGACAGAAAAATGAGTATTTTGCTGAGCAGATTTGAGGTCCAGTGATTTAATTTTTTATTTAATTTACCACTATGGTTATTACTTTTTTGCATTTGTTATGTTTTTACAATTTAACTTCTCAATCCCTGATTTCTGTATTGGCTCGGCTACTTTATAAATGAGGGTCTCCCTCAATGTACTCCAAGTTTAAATAAAGGTTTGTTGAGGTTACCAAGGTTTACCAAGGTTTGCCCCCTTTGTATCGGAGCATAGCTGCACCAGCAACCCCAAGGAAAGATTTTGTTTCTATTTAAAAAGCAGGGCAGTTTGTTATAGTTATATAAGTGGACAAAATAAACTCCATCAGAATTGTTACTTTCATCAATTCAGCAGTATTTCAGTATTTTGACATGAACTGAAACTGAATCACAAGATTTTCATAGAGTGAATTCAGTTTCGATTTTCATTACCATGGTCCGGTGAGCGCAACGGGGGCTGCACTTTGCTATTGCTTTTGTTAGTTTGCTGATGATGTATTTGTCCATTGCCTTAACAGTGGTATAATAATTTGTGTTAATACATTATAAATGTGTTAACTTTGACAGCCTTTGAAATTTAGCTCCCACATGATGTTCCTTTTTTTCAGGAGGTCATGATTTTATGTCCCAGTGACGATGCCAGAGTCCAAGGGAGCATACTTGGGCCTACTTAAATGGATGCAGTGATGCATACTAAAAAGTTTAAAAAAGTAGTTTTTGATAGCATTTAAAAAGTGGCAGTGCTGTTTTGCTGGTGCATGGTGTCTGTTTCAACAAAACAAAACAAAACATTGTAATACATATCATGTATCCTTGCCATATTTCCCACCCTTGTGGCTAGGATTAGGATCATGGAAAGGGTTAGGTCTTGCCAGGAGTGCAAATTGGTCTGATAAGTGATTTGGCAACGTCATTAGGCAATAATTTTCATAGAGCAGTTTAAACATAAAACTGGATAAACAAAGGTTGCCTACAGTTATCATTAACAGCAATATCATATATGTTCTGTGTAGAGATTGTTTTGTTTTGTTTTCTTTAGTTTTGTTACAATGACAGAATTAACTCATGTAATTTGCCATTCTTATGACTTACACTTTATACCTTCATAATGCTATGTGTAAGTTATCTTTCAAAGTATTGATTTGACTGTGTGACAGATCCTTGTATTCTTGAAAAGAGTAGTGGGAAAGTGCTTGTTTTTTCATTCTTCTCTCTCTCTCTCTCTCTCTCTCTCTCTCCCTCTCTCTCCCTCTCTCTCCCTCTCTCTCTTTTCTTTCCCTTTCTCTCCAGAGACATTAAATATGGCTGTACAGTGAAGACAAAAGATTGTGAAAGTGTGTGTTTGTGGGGGAGAGAGAGATGTTTTAAATGTGAGTTTGTGCACCTTCACATATATTTACACTTACCAAGTCTGTGTGCATTAGTATTCCCAGGAGCAGTGGTAATGCATTCCTCAAGAGTAATGAAAATGATTTTCTTTCTCAGTATCTGTGTGTTTATGAGAGAGAGACAGAGAGAAAGAGAGAGAAGAAGGGAATGTTAGACAGTAAGAGGAGGAGGTTTAAAGATTGAGCCAAAGAGGTGGCAATGTTTTTAGGGAAAGCCTCTTGACTCTTGCCTCGTAGCCTGACTTTGCAATGAGTCAAATTGTCATGGTAACAGAGGAGATATCAGGAGGTGGAATTGGTGACGCTCTGACCGGGGAGAGGGATGAGAGCAGAAGCATGAAATGGCGTGAATGTGCATGCAGAGGTACAGCCCAGTCTCTGGTCATGCTGTCCGCAGATAGCTGCACAGATTCTGCTACCTATAGAAGATCTTCTGCTACTCAGATAAAACTGGTGGGGAAGGAGGCAGGGGATGTTGAAGCTTATTCAAAATTTATAGATGTCTGTGCAATACCTGAACTACCGATACCCAGTTTTTCAGTTTATTCCCTTTCTTGGTTCTTTTGCCCAAACTTACAATTTACATGTCGAACATAATTACATGATGAGATGAGTTTTGGAGCAGTAATGTGTGCAACTGGTTGTTATTCCGCATTCCGCATTCCACATTCCATTTTTTTAAATATCTATTTTCACAGTTTTTAAAAGGATCAGACAGGTATCAGAAACATTATAAAAGGATTGTGTTACTTATCTAAAAGTGTCTTCAGTAAAGCTGTATTTTTTTCCACCTTGAACCTAAAGCAGTGCTTGCTAAAATGTGGATCAAAGACTTAAGTGCAGCACCACACATACTACCTAAGATTGTGCCACAGCTGCTACCTTCCCCCAAATGTAGACATCATTTCCTGTGTACCCTGCCTTGGCAATGCATTCCATGCAGATCCCATGAGCTGTTGCATGGAATGGGGCTAATCCAACCTAAGGCAGGCTTTTGTGCTTCTGTCCTCTCAGTGTTTTGGATTTGTTCCTGATATTCAATGGGAATGTGCACGATTTCCTGTGGTCGTTATGTCTGACCACTTAGTTGGGGGCAGTGTGTGGGAGGGGGAGGGTGATAGGTGTGCTGCATTCCCGGGTGAACGAACAACTCTCACCTTCTCTGCATGACCATACTTTAACTCTCGTTTCTATTCTTTTACCTCTCTTCTTTTCTCCCAACCTCTTGTATCTCTTGTGTGCTTGTGTACATTGTGCCATTTGTATGTTCATCTGGTCAGCTCTCAAGCACAAGAGACAATGGGAGAAACTGGAGTGTGTGGCTGACGAGTGTGTTGTTTTTACTCAAAACCATAACAAGAATGGACTTGGCAAACTTGGCTCACACCATGTAGCTGGGAATCGGGGGGCAGCCAAATAAAAAATAATGAAACTGAACCAAACAGTGCACCTCCACCAAAGGGGAAGATTACCTGTCAAATGCTGCACTGATGTGATACCAACCACAAGCTACCATGGAAATCAAGACTACCTAGGCCTCGACCAGTACTTATTTCTTTTCCCTTGCCTGTGCCCCCCCCCACCCCCACCCCCTCTGCAGAATTGACAGGGGACCCCTCCAGCGCCGGTGTATTGGTGGGAGCCATCCTCGGTAGCCTCCTAGCTCTCCTTTTGGCCTGCGCATTGATCACTGTCCTTGTGATACGCAGCCGACGGCCACAGCCCCATTACGCAGGCGACAGTGACCAGGGCACCTATAGCAACAAGGCCCGAATCTTTGGAGTGAAAAAGGCTAGCAAGAATGGCACAAGAGACAATAACAATGGGCCCATCTACATGTACCGTGAGAGTGAGCCAGGAGCCCTTGCCGAGAAGGGGAACGAGTTCCTTCACGCACCTGCGGGCATGCCTGCTCCCCACCACATCCCACTGACCTGTGAACTGGATGAAGCTGGGCAGCGGAAGTTTGACACCTTGAATGACAGCATGGAGGAGGAGGAAGAGGAAGAAGAGCAATATGATGGCTTTGGTGGGCTGCCGCCTAGTTACCACATCCCTCAATGTGAGGACGACTATGGGGTGTATATTGATGATGACATGGAATCACAAAGGGATGGTTCCATCATCTCCCGGACTGCTATCTACGTCTGAAGGGAGTGGAATCGGGGTAAAGAAAGTAAAGGGAAAATATGAAGCTACACTTCCTACACAACCTTTTAGCAACACTTTTTTTGTTTTGTTTTGTTTTTGTATTGTTGAATCTGTTGTAAGAAGATGGAGGAACTTATCATTATCAAATGGTCAAAAGAGGTGCTGCCTCTACTTCATGGATATAAGCACATAATATCTACACTGGGGGAAAAGAAGGTAAACTTATCATTGCTTTTTTATGGTTAATTTCAGTTGAATCAATCATGAACAAGAACAGTAAGGATTAGAATGAAAAAATATTCTGTAGAACTGTTTGGATTGGTACATAAGTCCATAGTCCTTCATTTTCATCTTCTCCCTAGGGAATTCACCCATTGCCCATAGTCACTTAGAAGCCAAGATTACTCCTTCTTTCTTCGATTCTACTTTCGGACCTTCTGAGTTTCACAGAAGGCAGCATTATGATCCTGGGATACAGCATGTGGAAGCATGTTTCAGTCATGAGTACAACAAGGTTGGGGGGCCAAATCATTAAGTCATTTTCTTTGGTGAATGCTGTGACACCTCTGAAGCTCTACCATCTCCAGACAAGTTCCTTAGCTTCATTACCAATCTGGTTAGGTCTTTATTTGAGGAAGCACACAGAACAGTAGCCAGTTTTGTTGGCTGCGATGACAATAGTTTAAGCTGCAGGCACCGCATCATCCCTGTCTCAGAAGCTTTGATGTCTGTGATGCTGATCAGCTCCAGCTGTGCAGACTTTGCTTTCTGCATGGACTTCTCCCTCAGTCAATTCTTTTAAGTTCCTTGCTTCCAAACACAATCAATATTTTAGTGCTCGTCGATTAATCGGATGTCTTGTTACGGTTAAAGAATTTCTCTGAGTTACTCCAGGGATTCTAGGCAGAGGCGGAATAATGTTCCCCCCTCTTCTTTGCCATCAAGTGCCGGCAGAACAGTCTGTTCTGGATGATGTTTAATTTAGAAGGCAGAGAGTGTTGCGCATTAGCTGTGCAAGAGCCTGATACTTGAAACCTCCTTTTACTGATTAATCCAGTTATATCAAAACCATAGAATGAAACATCTGAAATGCACAGCCGGGATGCTTGTGTAGGAGTGAGCACAGTTTGCGCAGTATAGCGACCCTTTCTAATGGTTGAATCTCTTGCTCAGTCTGAGTAAAAGGCTGGAATGAAGGAGTGAAGAAGAAGGAAAAAAATCAAACAAAAATCATGAGGAACAAGCACGTTTTGATAACTTCTCTAAAAACAGATTGATGGCAGTTGCAGAGTTTTCTAGTATGGAGAGGCCTTGATAAGAGGCAGCAGAGCAAACATGCCTTTGAACAGGGGGGGATTATTGGACTGGCGTGCACAGGCGGACTTCGGCTTGGAGTGTTAAGCCAGGCCGCGTATGCCGACAGGAGTTTAGCAGAGTCCACTGTTTTAAAAACCTGTCACTTTTGGGTGGTTAAGGGGGTAACCTCTTGTGCAGCATTTTCAGCCATGAGATTGTGCTTCTGTGTGCGGCTGTCTGCTGGCTTTAAGAAAGGCGCATGTGCAAAGATGAAAAATGACCATTTTTAACATTCTCATAGTCTCATTAAGGTAAGGTTGCAGATACTGACTGTTTGTGGGTGAGCGTGCAAGTGCGTGTTGGCACAAAGTATGCACACACACTTCAGACACTGATTCATTTTCTGCCGAGTGTGCCGAGCACTCGTTTTGCATAATGTCATGCAGGCTGCATGGTCAACTGTGCTCTGGCTCACTTTATCACCAAGCCATTCATCCTTGGTTTCTCAGCACCAAGACTCCACTGATGAGGGGTTAGACTGATACTGACTATATAGTGACACTTGACACACATGCTGTCCAGGGTACATCCTCGCATATATTCAAATGCACAAAGATACAGTAATAAACAGACACTACTCCTTTTAGTATACTGTGAGCCAGTGACTGCAGAGGTAGAAGATGATGTAAGCTGCAGTGCATTTGACCCCCTCTGATGAATTACAGAGCTGTTTCTTTGTTTTCCCCCACCAACCTCTTCAGTTTTCGTCATAACACTGATAAATACAGCCAGAAATGTGCTTTTTGGGAGCTGCTAAAGCAACAAGCTGCTCAAGCAGTGTAAAAGAATGGAAGTTAAAATGCATAAAAAGAAAAGGTCTGTTGTTTGAGGCTGTTTAAGTGTTAACCTTTCCCTGTTTTTACTGTGTAAAGACTTTTTAAAAGCGGTAGCAGCTAGAACAGAGTTGACAGTCCAACCCACAGCAGTAAGTCAATAATCAAAAATGTTGTGTTGGACTTTTAAAATCTTAGAAATAATAAGCAAAATAATAAGCAAAATTATAAGCATCAGAAATTTGGAATGGACACTATTATTAAACTTTCCTAAACTTCAAAATGATGTTGTTGCCAAAAAGAAGTGTTTTTGTGTTTAAATGACTAATTTTAGCAGTATTATTGAAATGTTTGGTTGACTTTTGAGAATATTACTATATGCATGTAGTATGTGACATGTTTTTGTTTGCACACTTTCAAGGCAGAACAATTGGTTATGAAATTTCACAACAGCTTATCTCTTCATCAGTGACAGTCCTCAAATGTAATAAAGTATTAATGTATAAGTATGTAAGTCAATGTAAGTGCCTACCAGGATGTTTAATATGCTCACTGTTCTGAAGAACAAGGTTAAAGCCATGCTATCATATAACCTGAATTTGTGTGACAGTAGTTTGTAATTCAAATTGAAATCAGTTCAAATTTTTGCAAGACTTGCAGGTTGCATCCCATCAACAATTTTAAGGGAGGGGAGAAAAAAATGATTGCCAGGGGCTGTAGCAATTTTCCCTCTGCTTATACTCCTAAATTGCACCATGGTAAAGAGTAAGCCTGTTTGGAGACCTTTTAAGCAGAAGCTGGCATGTGCGGGCGGGCTGCGTAGCCAGTCAATTTCAATTCTTCATTCATTTGGCGTCAGTGACAGTGATAATGTGTATTGTGCTCAGTCGTATTGTGCTGCCATGTACTTAAGAATAAGAACACTGTCACTGTTGTAGTTAGAGCAAGATCATGAGTTCAGCTTTGTTGTAAATAGTGCAAATGATATAACTGTCCATGGGATTATATCACAAATTCACATCACTGCTGTATCAGTATTTTTTAATGGAAATCTTTCACAAATAGTCAATAGTGTTTGTTGGTTTAATTTATTTTTTCTTTTTAATGAGGAAGATAAGACAGTACCGTTCTGTGAGGTGTTGGTGGTGTATATCTTGATGTGAGGTGTCCATATATGATATAAATACACTGTATATGTATTTATCAGGAAACATTCTGTGAAGATAAAATAAGAAGTTATTTGTCAGCGCTGTAAATAACAGATGTATTGATATGTCCGACACCAAATGTGGGAGTAGGTGTGGAACAAGTAGAGCAGTTAAGATTGACCTCAGATGCCTTGATACAGGTGTTTTTCACAGATTGGTGGGAGGATGAGGAGAGTCTACTATCCAGTAGCTGCTCAGACAGACATGCATGTGAAGTGTACATGCATTTTGTTTGTATTTTCAAATTTATGGACATTTACAAAGAAGATATATGCACTGACACATTTCAAATCCCCACTTTACACTCCTGCATACAACTGTACAGCATCTAGTAAGGCTGTCGCTATCAAATATATTAGTAATTGAGTAATCTACTCTATTATTTAAAATAAATATGTAAAATAGCTTCATTAAAATATGTATGTAAAAACACTGTGGGCTAGTTTCTCAAGCTTCGATTAAGTTTAAAGGGGCATTCTGGCCTAAAGCTAGCATTTGATAGGCTGTTTGTCACATTACATTCTATAGTGCAGCATCATATCCCTCAGACTTGTCGCTTCGACAGAATTTGTGGTTTTCTATACTTTTCATTTTCGTCCAACAATGTTCTCTCACTACAATACCCTGTCTTTAGACTGGAAAATTTCGGTCTACAGACTACTGAGGCACCACTGTTGGATGCGCATAGTTATGTTTACAACAGATGTTGCAATAGTTACATTTGTTATTTTGGCTGGAGTGTCTCTAAGCCTAGACTAAGAAGAATTTCCAGTGGTGAATCACTTGAACTTGAAGTCCAAGATTAGGCTTAATCCATGTCTGAGAAACCGAAACTGTGTGCAAATAAATACATATTAATGGGTGTGTGAATGAAGCTCTGTTTGTTAGTGTAGGAGAGACAAATAAGAGAATTTTAAATATACACTACAGTCAGCAATTTGCAAATTAATCATTATGATTTTATGAACAATTCACAGAGAAGGAAAATTCTTAATCGATATTCAACTGAGAAACTGGTGTTTAACTGAGTAAGTTTAAGCAAAGAATTGTGACAGCTCTAGTATCTAGAGGAAAAACACACACATCAGGCTCTCAGGTTGCCCTATTTAATGTAATTACTTAGCACACTTACAAAATTATCCCACCATTTTTATCACAGAACTTAAGATCAAGACTCATTTAAGTTGTACCTCGCTGGTTCGGGTCATCTAGAACACTCAAGGTTCTGGATGAAGACAGAACCACCCGGGTGTTAATCCTCCCAGAGAACTGTACCACAGTGGGTGCAACACCATTGGGTTGAAAGGCAGTGTTTCTGGCATGCAATTACCCAGGCTGTCTGGGACTGTCATCTTATTTTAAAAGCAGAAATGGGTCACGACATCTCCGATTCCTGCCCGCATGTGATCTCAAGACAACCAAACTAAAGCCTTAAAACAATAAAGCATGCATGAATCCCTTGCATTCCAGCCTATTGCTTATAATGTGTTGTGTGTCATGTTCTGGGTGTATGTTGTTGTTTTCATTATGCGCAATATCTTCCGATTTAAATCTGCAATCTCTTAGATCTTGAAAAAAGTGGTTTCATAGATATAAAACGATAAACCTCTCACACTCATGCATCATTTGTACACTGTTTATTTTAAGAAAAAAAAATGAACATATTAGAGATTCTGAGCTGCAATTTTGTCATGTCACATTATTTTTGTATTCAGGCTGCAATTAAAATCTGTTGGATTTCTAAGTATTACGTGGCAGTTGCATTTGTGTTTATATTTGCTCTTGGTTTTAATTTTCTTTTTGTGTTGTTTAATGCTGTTGGATATGCTCTTTCATGCTACAATGAAATGGAACACATTATACTGAGAGCAGTTTTGGATCATTCATGGAGAAAGTCACAGGCTATACACTCCCTTACCCATTCCAAATTTGCACTCACTACATGGATTTTGACTTGAGATAAGCATAGTGTGATAAAGCAGGGGTTAAGTCAACACACACAATGGTGCCTTGACACATTTCAACAGCTGAGTCTCTCAGTCTAGTGGATGAAGTGGCACAGAGGAGGTCAATGAAAGCAACCCCCATCATGGGCTTTAAGAGAAAACATTACCAATAGGAAATCATTATCAGGGAATTCCACTATTGTAGAAAATACTTACTGAGTAGAAATTGTTCACAATGGTGGTAAAAGGGAACAGATGTTTAAAGAGTTTATTGCCTCTAAAAGCTACCTCAGAGGAAACTATTACTTAAAAAGACTATGAATACATTGTCTGATGCCTGAGACATAAGGTTTTAGCTTCAATTTTTCAGTTTTTCAATTTCAAGTCCATTTGTGGTGGGGAAGTGCATACAGTGTGTTGTAAGGCAAAATAACCCCCAAAGAAAAGGGATTTTTAAAATTGATTTAGATTTATCATTACCATGTACCTTTATAGCAGTAAATAACAGGTAATTGGATAGTAAATAAAATGACCATTGTGATCCCTGTTTCCTGTCACCTCCACTGTAAAGAAGGACTTTTTCTGCAATACAGCATTTCACATCAAAACCCTACTTACTTACTAGTTACTTCGTTTGCATGGAATTATACTTAAATTTTGAAAACATTTCCATTATGTGTCTGGGATGTGAAATAACAATAGCTTGAATGCTAATTTTGTCTTTGTGTTTTGTCGCTTTTCTCCCACGCTTTTGTGGCAATGAATAGTTTAATAATTCAGTCATGTCAGGCATGTAATGGCATCTTTTGCCAATAATTCAGTCATGTCAGGCATGTAATGGCATCTCTTGCCAAGGTCTTGCATTGTTGGTGTTGGGTGCCATAGATGTGAACACTGACTGAAATCTCAAGCTCATGGTCAACAAGGGCAGGGCCACAAGTTGAAATTTTTTTTTGCTGTCCCACCCTGCCATTGCTGCTTCATCTAATAGGTTGTGACGAACCCTCAGCCATCGCCGCAATATTCTCGTTAGCTTCGTGTGATCAGATGTGCCACTCCTTGAGGGCCCTCTTCAGGCTCCCATGTCTGTCATCCTGACAACACTCCAGCCGCCATCCTGTCAGCACCTTTAGCATTCGGGTGCTCTCAATCCATTTCCACTCAAAGAACCTCAATCTGATGAGGAATGCTGGTCTGTTCTTTCTCTCTCTCTCTCTCTCTCTCTCTTTTTCTTCCTCTCTCTCTCTCATAGGCCATTATTAACATAGCTGTTTTGCGACAGTGTTAGCAGGGCTTAAATTGTGCTAGGACAAGCCAGATCTGGAGCTGGTACCTCTGAGACTGGATCCCTCACCTATTTCAGTAGATCAGGTGCCTCATTCACATATTAAATACATTCATGCCACAACCTGTAGAGATATGTGAAGAAAAATCAGATAATGTTCAGTTCTACAAACAAGTCTTTCTATAAAGAGTCATGTGAAGAAGTAAGTACACCCTATAAAATGTTTCTCGTATTTTGACGTGTGGACAATATTTGATCTTCAGTTAAACTATGTATAGACAGAAGTTATGTAATAGAACAAAAAACAATGGAAATTTGACTTTGCAGTCATTTATTTAAAAAAAAAAACATTTTTACAATATTACAATAATAACAATATCATTTTTGTCTGTTGAAAAAGTAAATACATCCTTGGCTTCAGTAACTGGAACTGCCTTCTTTGGCAGAAACAGCTTTCTTTGTACCAGTTTCTGACATCTACTGGGAGAATGTTTTGCTTATTCCTCCAGAATTCTTTCAGAATTCTTCCACTAGTTAAATTTGCTGGGGTGGCCTGGCCTGGACAAGTTGGTAGGGGTTCTTCTCCACTTGTAGATGATCTTTCGGAGAGTAGAATGCTTGATTGCCAGAATTTTGGATATCTTATTATTCTCCTTCCCAGACTCACTGGCATCTACACCCTTCTTTCTGAAGGCCTCAGAGAGCCCTTCTGATCTAGGCATAATGATACCACACACTCCAAAGACAAACATTAAACCAGACCAGGGTAAGATAAGAAAACAATATTACAGAAACATCCTAACTAGACAGAATTTCCTAAATTCTACCTCAGATGTGTCTTAACTTATGTTTTAACTGTCTGTTTCTATCGTTTTATGCAGTGACAGGCAGCATTGTTCACTATAACTAGCATAATGACATTGTATTTCTCTACATCAAAAACGTGCTTTGATTTATGATTTTACGCACTGATAAACAGAACATAGTGCTGTCACAACATTCTTAACTTAAAGTTTATGGTGTTTTAGTTCTGTTTGTCACTAACAGTACAGCACTAGCTACAGTAACAGTAGCTAGTTGTTTGGCTAACTAACTTGATTGTTTTGATTACATGTTTGAGTTTCAGCTGTGCGCATATGGTCCGTTGCTAGGTAACACACATGACAGTTGATTGTTGCTTTCAGTTGAGTAAGTTAAAATTTTCTAACTTAAGATGCTGTAAACTAAGATTCCTAAATTAAGATAAGATTTGCTTCTGTAATATGAATTTGTAAAAAATCTTATCACAATCTATCAGATCTTCCCTTAAGACAAAAAGATAAGAAGCTTCTGTATTGTGGGCCCAGATATCTATGGTTTAAATAACACAAGTTCCTCCAAGATATTGTCTAACGATGTTCTAATTATTAGCACTAGATCTGGTGCACCTGATTTTTATTTTGACACATTTCAAGTAGTAATAATATGTAGGGGTACTTTTTCCACATTAGAAAATTGCATTACTGTTTATTTCCATTATATAAAGGATGACATGTTAATTCTAAGTGTCACTTGTTAAATTATATCACCTTTATCCATCAACACTGTTTAAAAGAAGATTTTAAATCTGTACCTCCAAATATGTTAGTCAAAAAAAAAGGGTGTACTTACTTCTTCACATGACTCTGTGTGTATAACACAGATCAGGTATAACATTATGACCACCTCCTTGTTTCTATGCTCATTGTCCATTTTTATCAGCTCCCCTTACTATATAGGTGCACTTTGTAATTCTACAATAACAGACTGTAGTCCATCTGTTTCTCTGCATACTTTGTTAGCCCCCTTTTACCCTGTTCTTCAGTGGTCAGGACCCTCATGGACCCTCACAGAGCAGGTACTATTTGGGTGGTGGATCATTCTCAGCACTGCAGTAACACTGACGTGGTGGTGGTGGTGTGTTAGTGTGTGTTGTGCTTGTCTGAGTGGATCAGACACAGCAGTGCTGCTGGAGTTTTTAAACACCTCAGTGTCACTGCTGGACTGAGAATAGTCCATTAACCAAAAATATCCAGTCAACAGCGTCCTGTGGGCAGCGTCCTGTGACCACTGGTGAAGGACTAGAGGATGACCAACACAAACTATGCAGCAGCAGATGAGCTATCGTCTCTGACTTTACATCTACAAAGTGGACAAGGTAGGAGTGTCTAATAGAGTAGACAGTGAGTGGACACAGTGTTTAAAAACTCCAACAGCACTGCTGTGTCTGATCCATTTGTACCAGCACAACACACACTAACACACCACCAACACATCAGTGTTACTGCAGTGCTGAGAATGATCCACCACCCAAATAGTACCTGCTCTGTGAGGGTCCTCTATGAGGGTAATTGTAGAACTACTAAGTAGAGCTGATCAAATGGACAATGAGCATAGTAACAAGGTCATAATGTTATGCATGATTGGTATGTATATTTTTAATTCCAAATTGTCTCAGTACAAGAGACTCAGGCTCTTGCTCTTTTTCAGCATAATGTGACAGACTGTAGAAAACAGAACTGTTTAATTTTCACTTTATTTGTCTAAACTTGTATTGCATTGGCTTGACAGTTACATTTTAACCCCATAGATGTCAACTCATTGGACTTGAAAAATCTTTCCTATATTAAAGGAAAATCCAGCCATTCATTTGTGAGAAGAAATAAACAACTGATTGTGTATTTAGAGGCAAAAAGGAAAGAAAAGAGGGGGAGAGGGTTTATGAATATCTTTTTTTGTTTACCTCCCAAAAGGGCTGCATAAATATAGTTGCGTCATGACCAAAGTGCCCAAATTCCAGTAAACAACAGATTGCTTATGTATCACTTCTCACTATCAAGTCTAGATTTCCAACATCTCATTCTACAGAAACACTTTACCCCTACCACCTGTTCGAAATGATGAAGGAAACAGAAGCAGTTTCCTCGCTATTACTGTTCCGATCTTTATTTGCCATGTTTATTTGAACTTATTATTTACGCGTGAAAACTTATATTCATTTCGGCTTTTGTTTAGAGCCTCATTAAGGCTAACGCCCCCCAGGATGCCGGATTTCATTAGTGTTCGCGATCTCCACACAGGGGACGAAAAACATTAAGACTTAATTTATTATTTTTTAACCACCCAGACCCCTCACGCTGAACTAACGAGCCAATGAAAAGACGCTCGAGTGGAAAAATGCTTTTCCCGCCTGAACGCTCATTTCCGCACCACTTGCAGCATTCTCGCGTGACGGGGGAAAAATACTCCACAAATTGGTGCAAGAAATAAAAGTTTGGCTGTTTATGGCGTAACACCTGGTAGGATCTCTGGTGATCTCCGCTGACTTTTTAATGTGTTTCTCGCAGCCTGTGGAGAAAATCTGAAAATATTTGAGAGCTTTGAGAGTATCTGCCGTTCCCCATCTTAACTTATTAGAGGTGAACGTAAAATGGCTAATGTAAAATAACATATAGGGAGACTTAGCACAAAACTCAAGTGTTATACTTATTGACTCAGGCATTTATGTAATTTCAGAAGCCACCTGTGTAGGAATACTACTCAAAGGAAATTTAAATATATTGTTTAATATAATGAACTATAAATGATTAGAAATCAGGTGTGAGATTTCGCCGCTGCTAGTGCTTCGCATTAACTAGAACGTCAGAGCTTGGAATTACGTCATTTCCGACCTCTACACATTCGAGCTATTAAGTAAGAACAAACATGGACGCTTCCACGAAAGTTAGTGTTGTTAACAAGCTAACCTTCTAGAGTTAGTGGCACAATTGATAATGTTAACGTCCATTAACATCCATTATGTATTTTTCTTTGCATCAGCAAGCTTGGTCAATGTTATACACTTAACCAAATACTGTGTCTGACTGATGATCTAATGCTGATCTAAGTACTACAGTAATCTCATTTACAAGTACAGAGGCAATACTTTATTACTGTTGATGGCATGAGCCACCCTGTTGATATGACAACTAATGCTGAGTACAGTGTTGAGAACACCTTCCAGACTTTCTGAGGTGGATTTCCAATGGGCATTTTTTTGTTTTTCCTGTAGTAATTCGGAGTTCTAGTCGAATGCACCTAGTTGAAGTTGAGCTCTTAAAAGCAGAACCTGATCCAGAAAGGAAAGTGTGGCGTCATCTGAGTCGACATTAGCAAGGATCACAGTACATTACAGAATTCAAATCTGACATTAACTTTTAGCTTTGACAGGATGAGGAAGTATGATTACCCTGTTCTCTCTTTACACATTTCTGGGAAGAAAAACATTTATGTGTTTGCTCAGCAAACCTTAAATCAATAGTCTGTTAATGAAACACTCTCTGCATTAAAAATGCTAGTGCAGCTGATCTATATTTACGTTATCACCTTAGTATTTCCCCTGTGAAACTGACTGACTGCTTGTCTTTTTTAATATCTAATGGGAATTTCTTGCAGGAACAAATGCTATGAAGAATACCAGTGATATACAGTACCGTGTACTGTATGTGAGTTTCTTATAAAATAGAGTGATGCATTAAAGTCAAAAATGAAGTCAATGCTGTTTCTCAGTGTGACCTTATGCGGTCATTGGGGCCAGGGGCAGAAGGCTGTGTCTGGTTGCTGTGGTATCGATGTTCCCTAATGGTCTGTCTGTGTAGGGCTAATGGACAGGCCATTAGAGAATTAGAACACTGCTGATGTTAGTATAGTGTTTATATCTGTGTGTGTGTCTGTGTGTGTGGCATAACTAGAGGGGGGCAGGGTGGGCAGTCACACTGGGCCACTCCAGACTCAGACTGTCCATCAGGAATATCGGGAGATCGCCCATGTTTAAGTGACTGAGCTGATTATGGTACTATCATACTTTAAGAATGGGTATTGTGGTTTGGTACGCTATTTAGTATCACATGATGAAATCTCTTCTAATTGTAAACTAACAATAACCGGCATCTTAGAAAATTATATGTTAAATTATTTATCTAGGTGATGAGTGTTTATTTGTTCCAGAAATACTAACATTAGAAAAAAACCATTGTGATTTGATGTATGTTAGCTAAACCATTTCCTAAGTCTCTCCTGGAAGTCCGCTGTTTACAGTTACCATTCAAGTTTTTTCCAAATCAGTCCTTCATTAAATCAGATCAAGTGGGGATGGGGGCATTAATTGTTTTTGCACTGGGGCCCCATAAGATCCTTGTCACGCCACTCTGTGTGTTCAGTAGTCCATGTGTGTGAGAACTTAAACACACTAGAAAACCTGTTTGCCTTTGACTGTTGCTGTGTTCACGTACTTATTTTGACGATTAAAGCCCAAGTTCTTTGGACGGACTGTTTAGTTGGTGTGAATGACTGCATGTCTGTATATGTGTGTGTCTCAGTGGTATGTAAGTGCATTTGAAAGTTGTGTAATGTGGACTTTGGCATTCTGTGCTAGGTCTGGGCAAGATGACAGTATCATTGTGATAAATTATGTCACAGTGCAACAATTTGAGCACATTGTGGATGTCCTCAGTACTTGTCGAACACTTTTTTCTTTAAAAGAGATCTTAATTAGTCCTGTTTAACTGGATTTGGTGCAGCACAGAATGTGGAAAATTGAATAAAAATCATGTACTCATAGTTTTTGATACAATATTTTAAACATGGCACTACTAGTTTCTCTCTCTCTCCCTCTGTGCATCCATATTTATTTTTCTCTTTCTCTGTTTTTCACTTTCTCCCTCTATCTTAGCTTTCTCTTTCTTGCTCTTTCCCTCTCTTTAATAGGTCATTCTCTCTCTCTCTCTCTCTCTCTCTCTCTCTTTCTCTCTGTACCCCCCCAACCAGACACAGGTTGGAAGATAAATGGCTCATGAGGATCAGCATCATCTCTTTCTTATACTCCACCCAGATTGTATGAACATGTGTTGACATCTCTCTCTCTCTCTTTCTCTCTCTTTTGTTCTCTCTCCACCTGCCTCTCTCTGTCTCCCTCTTGCTTTTGTCTCACTTTGTTCTTTCCATCCTTGTCTCTTATTTTTTCTCTCTCTCTCCGACATATGTGCCACATGCTCACAATGGTAAACACACAAACAAACTCAGCAGGACTACTTTCCTATTCTTGTGGGGGACAGACCTCTGGGCATGGTATTCCAACCTACAGTTGTTTCTCCCTGTTTCTCTTTGAGCTTTAGCAGCTGTGGATGCTTCTTTAAATAGATAGTGCTGCTTAACCTGGGCGGTGCTCTCGCAGGTTGAGAAAAGGTGTGGAGAGACAGTGGTGAGAGAGTGTGAGGGTGTGTGTGTGTGTGTGTGTGTGTGTGTGAAAGAGAGAACGAAGTAGGGTGAGGGAGGAGGGAATGGAAGGTGAAGAAGCAGCGGGAGTGTAAGAGACAAAACAGAAGGATAGAAGAAAGGGAAAATAGAGTGTGAAGTAAAAGAAAAACTGAAGTAAGAGAGAGTGAATTGTCTTTTCATCTGAGTGGGAGTGTACACCAGATCATAATTCTGAACAAAGAACCCTCATCATATGAGTTTTGTAGCACTGTAAGAAGCCTGGGTGCTGTACTCTGAAGTTAAGCAATTAATAAATAAATAAAAACAAGACTAGGCAAGCCTTTTGTAGCCAGACCAAGAATTGTAGTCTGTGGGGAACACTGTCTGCTAGTTAGCAAACGCTAAAGAAAATTTTCTATTTTTGAATGGAAGCCATCCCTTTGAACTTGTTTACATCTGGTCGTTTTAGACATAATAGGCCCTGTTTCCACCATTAATGTGTGTCTTGGCTGATTTGATCATAAGTGGATGGTTCTAAATACAGACGTGAACATGACATATTGTGATCCGATTACTCAAACCACTTTGGAGGTGGTCAGGAAAACAAATGAAATTTATTGATGAAAGCACCTTTATGGTTTCTTTCTTCGTTTATGCTCCTGTTTGTTTATAAGTTGAATTACACATACACACATTTTCTAAACCGCTTATCCTTCTGGGTAAGTTGAATTACAGTTAAAAAAATTATTAAATGGTATAGAGACAATGAGACTTCTAATAACTGTGCAAAGCCTTGTAGACCCCCAAAGCTGTCAGCATCAGATAAACAGTACTTAAAGCTTTCATCTTTGAGAGACAGGAGAAAATCAAGCTCCATTCTTACTTAATTTCAAATTTCAAATTACTAATTTTATTTAATTTTCAATGAACAACAGTTGAATAGACACATTTATCGTTCAGGTAGAGGAATGTTTTTAATTTGTGTGCAAAAGGCAGTTGGTTCTACTATATAGGCCAAAAAGGTAGTGGTCAGTAAGCAATAAGACAGGCAACTATTTTATTTATGTTTGATGCTTGTCACTTTGCCAAAAATACATCAGCAAGCTTACTGAGCTATTACACAGATTTTAGATTTGATAATATCATTAAATCTCTATGCATACAAGAAAAGGCCGAAAACCATAGATGAATGACCCTCGACCTTTCAGATGGCAGTGCATTAAAAACCAGGTTCTGTGGAGGATATCACCACAAGCATTTAGAAATACTTTGAAAAGCTGTTGTCAGTAAACACCATCCAGTGCTTCATCCACAAATACAAGTTACGCTGTACTATGCACTAGGGGTGCAATGATTATTTATTGAACTTAGTCGACTAAAATCGACTACCAAATTAGTTGGCAACTAATTTAGTAGTCAATTCGTTGGTGACGTCATTACATGTATTTCTCACATTCACGAGGAACGTTTCATCACCGCTCATTCGAGAGTTAACCACATGCCTGCCTCGAGAACAAAATCCTCAAAAATGTGGGAGCTAAACTCACGAAAAAAAGGTTGTCAGTTGTGCTATTTGTAAAGCCGACCTTAGCTGGCATGAGAGCACATCCTCCATGATGGAGTATCTGAAGAGGAAACTTGTCTCACTGGATGAAGAAGATTCATCTCAGTAAGAATCGCCCCGTCCCAAACCGCATACTAGCACACTAAATAGTGTGTAAAATAGCGCATATACCATTAGAAGTGCACTCACTAGTGTAGTGTGTGAAGTACAGAAGTGTGTGGTTTGGGACACAGCGATCGTTGTGCTAGCGAGCTAGTTTGGTAATGTTAATGTTAAATTCCGTCCTACTTTATGTTGTGAGCTGTAACATTTGTATTTTGAAATACGTGTTCCCTGGTATCGGTAATGGAGTTGGGACGGAGAAACAAGTAACTATTATTCACAGCGACCCTGTTCACTTTCTAGATAATGTTTACAGTTTTAAACGCTACATCGTTGTCTTAACGTCGAGGCTACTAGTGCGGTCAAATTCGGCGGACACAGGAGAGCGTTTGCAAACGGGTTTCTGTTTTCCGCGAACGTTTAGCTCCACTCGATAACAGTTTAAGGAGATAGTTCTCTGTGAACATACAGGGCAGCTGGACAAAGTGTTACCAAGTGAAATTAAGTGTTTACACAAAATCGTTCAAATTTAACTGTTCATAGAGAACAAGTTTGCCGCAGTCGTTCGCCACTTTCCCATCCGCTCCATCAGAGCGCATCTTCTCTGCAGCGGGGAGAATTTGTTCTTCGAGGAGATCAGGCCTTTTACGAGAGCACGCAGAGATACTGACTTTCCTCCGTTGCAATAAAGACCTGTGATTGTAAAATTTAGTTGCAGCAGAGAGTAGACAGACAGCAGAATGCACAAAGCACAGACTGCAGTTTAAAATTAACATTTAAATTTAGATTGATTTTTTTTTTATATTTACTTGATTAAAGGAAAACTGATTTAGTTTCGTTACATTTTGCTACTTTGCACATCCTTGGTTATAAATTTTGACAGGAAAAATATATTGGAATTTTGTTTTTTTATCTTTTGTATTAGCAGGAAAGTTCATTAAAACAGTGAATTTTTGAATGTTATTCATCTTAATTGTCTTCATTGTTAGTCAGCAAATGCATAAAACAACCTAACAACCTAAGCTAAATTTAAAAACTAATAGCTACATAAAAGTTATTTAGTAATGTTGTGATTCATAATCCAAATAATCGATTATTCATTTCAGTAATCGATAGATTAATCAGAATGTGGATGCTAGACTGACCTGCCTGCAGTCCAGACCTGTCTCCAATTGAAAAACGTGTTTTAAGCAAAAAAACTGATTTTATAAATTTTATAAATGTTTATAAATTTTGGATAAAAATGAAAAAAAAGAAAAAACACTTTGAATTCTTCTGAAGCCTTTGTCTGGTAAAAAAAAAAATCTTTCCTTCATTTACCCTACCATTTCACTGTAACCATATTTTAATATGTATGTGTTACATGCATTGATTGCTTGACCACACATTTACCAAAGCAATAGCAAACCAGCAGAAGGCCTACATGCCTTAAGGATATGTTATATTAAGTAGAGCCATGTGAAGAACCTTGAAGTCTGTTTCAGTAACATACCACATTCAGCACTTGCCTATTAACTGTGGAAGTGAAATGATCACTTCTGTGAAATGTATGTGCCTTAACTGGTGCCATGGGCAGTGTTTGTGTGTAGGTGGGTTAATGTGTGTTCTAGCCATTGAATAGTATTCCTGTCCAGATAATTATTTCAGCTAATTATGACTTAATTACTGTGTTTGACAGATTCCGTCGTTTTTTTTCTCTCCCATTGATGGTGTGGCTAAATCCAGCTGGACCTCTTTACTGTCACTATTGATGTTACGTGTGTCCCTCAAAGGCTCTTGAACAGATGCCATTTGTGTGCATTTGTGCGTGTGTTTTGCACGTCACCCAACATAAAAAGCCAAATGGCTCTGATGGTCATAACATGTTTTCAGACTCTTAGATCTTTTGTTGCTAATCGCACTATCAAAGCTGGGGAAGAGCAGAGCTGGTTGGTTTGATGAATTGAATGTTAAAAAGTGTGATTCAACATAGCCTCTGGCTTTGTTCATGTGTTTGTGTTGTGTGTGTGCACGTGTGCAAAAGAGTTCATCTCGCTTCTAAGAATAGATCCATGCGAAGAAATTGATTTTGATGCAGAGTGCAAGTTTTGCATTCTGAGTGTGCGTGTGCATGTATATATGAGTGTATGTGTGGCTTTTGGCGCTTTGCAGATCATTCAGTGTTTAATCCACCGCTTCCCTGCCTGCATGATTTCCAACAGGCATCTCCCACTTGGCACACACGTACACACAATCTGCAGTTTTGCGTTAGGTAGAAATGCGTATAAAAAACTGAACATCACTGGGAGTTGACTCGCTCTTATGCAGATTTTCTTACCATTGCTTTGTTTTATTTAAACTTTGAAAGTGTTGTAGTAATAGTCCAATTTCATTGTTAAATTTTGGCTACAAACATTCTTGAAACACCAGGATTTTTTCTGTGTGGTATCTAAGCGAAAAAAACCAACCAACCTGTCCTATTGGTTAGGACTTCTGGAGCTGAACTGAAGGTCTAATGTGTTATTAAATAAATAAATATAGTTACAATATGACCGTGGACTAAAGCAGTTTGGTTTTAATTTCCAGTGGGGAGAACCAATCTCATGATGAAAAAAAACATCACTCTG
The DNA here is from genome assembly GCF_904425465.1 of Colossoma macropomum. Taxonomy (NCBI): domain Eukaryota; kingdom Metazoa; phylum Chordata; class Actinopteri; order Characiformes; family Serrasalmidae; genus Colossoma; species Colossoma macropomum. The sequence continues at coordinate 34,898,232 of NW_023494787.1, forward strand.
CGCTTTCTGGAAATTATAGACATGTCTGCGAGTGTGCAGGTAGCCTGACCAATGCATTTTAATCAGATGTTAGAAATTGAAACAGTGGTAGCAGCTCTATGCCAGGTGTCTTTATTAATGGTTTTACTTTAAAACTGCTACCACGTACAATATGCCAATATGTTCGTTATAAGCTTCAAGTAAAAGATGAAGTGTCTTTCACAAGATTCTAATGTCTGTGTTTAATCTAGGATTGCCAAAAAATGTTCATGTAAATTCTCATTAGCTTAGAGGTGCTAACAAATGAAAATTATCGCGCAGGTGTTTTTTCCTTGTTTTTGACCAAATATTGACATTAGTGGCCTGAACTAGCTCTAATATTGAAAATTCACTACTTCCATTTGTTGAATTGATAAAATGCCAGTCTAGCCCTGTCATTGTGTCTACTATTTTGAACCTACTGTCTAGTATGTAAGTATGCAGATTGAGACATACAGCCTGTCTGTAGGTTCAGGATAAAAAGGTAAATGAACCCGGTGCTCATTTACAGTTACGTTCAAAAAGCAATTAAACATGCATTTGTATCGGCTTTATGCTTTAGTTAGCTTACAGAGGACAAAAGGTTGTTTTCTCATAATTTTCTTAATATGCTACAAATAATAGGCTGTAATAGGAAATGTGTTTGTACAGAACAGAGTTTAGCCTGTAATGTTAATTATAAAAATATGAAGCAAAATGTAAAAAAACAAATAAAATAAACCAAAGACTGTAACCAAACTGTTTTAAAAATACAAAAACATACCAGAAAAGATTGAATAAAGATGTAATAAAAGACATATTGGATGCTTGCTTGACACCCTCCCAAAACCAAATTTCAGTATCCCCACCCTGTTCCTAGCCTGTAGGGTTTTGCCACAGCTGGCAATTTGACAACGCTGTTCTGGACTGAAACAGAAAATCTTTTGTTTAGCATACACACTGATATATTTGACATGGAAACAAAAGATGAAAACAGAAGTCAAACAGAGAAAATCCTAACTCATTGGGAAGATTTTATGATGTACATTTGGCATTATTTTGGAGCCATACTGTACATACTGGCCTAAGTGAGCATGTCGATTATATCTGTCTCGACATATTCCAAAGCAGTAATCCGCAAGAGTTTTTTCAGAGATGTGGAGTATAATGACTAGCTTAATGCTTTAAAAGCAAAAAACTAGCACATTAATATAATTGATTTGTGTTTGTATATAAAGTGTTTTACATTGGCTTTCAACGTACCTTGATTACATGCTTTTATAATTACTAAAATGGATGTCAGCATTCATGAAGTTCTGACATCCACCTGTCAAAATAGCATCAGGAATTTGTCTCTTGCAGCAAAGAAAGTCTGCAGAGAGGTGACAACAGTTCAGTCTGTCTTACAGACATCTTTGGTTTGTTTTGTGCTCAGAAGAACTGCACCAAAGGTTATTTGGCATGCACCAGCATTCAGATGGCACATTAGCCAACCTGCCAAGTACGAACATGACTTTACCGATTTGCTTTCATTTACTTACTTGTGTGTTTGTTTGGCAGGTACATTTTTATGTAACTGACATTGTTACATGGAAGTGTATTTAGGGCTTCTAGCAAAGCAAATTTGAGGCCTCTGACAATGCTTATACAACATTAGAAAAGTTTAGATTCACCCTCAAGAAAACACAGATCAAGAGGAAAAAATAGCAAAATGATGACATGATTTAGATCAAAGGCCTGAACAGAACTGATATTGAATTCCTCTTCCCCCATAAAACGTATCTTATACCTTTTTAATTACAGCTTGCAGACTACATGTTCCTGTGGATCCATACGGACACCTGGTTATCGAGTTATAACAGCTGTTTTTATTTTTTGGTTTCCGCACATCTCCTGACTTGTCCAAAGTCCTCGGCTGCTCTGTCTCTCTCTATTTCGCTTTCCAATGTGTCAGTTGCTGAATACACTCCTCACATATCTTCCTTTCCTGAAGACGTCTTATTCACCTTTTCACTCGCTCCTCCTCCACGGGTCTTTCTCCTCCCTTTCATCATCTTTTCATCAGTGCTTTCCCTAACTGTGTCTGGCTAGCTCCAAAGCCACTGCGATTAATCGTCTCTGACAGCTTTGTCGTTTTGTCCGCCATCCCTCGTTCCATTTCCTTCGTTCCCTTTTTTTTCATTCTTCTCTTAAAAGATTCCCTCATTCCCTTAATCTCTCTTTTTCTGGTTTATCCTCGCTGTAGCTTTCACTTCACGCTCTGTTCTTTCTTCATGCTCTCTCTCTGTCACTATTCTTTCTGCTAGGGTACTTTTTTCTTTCTCTCCCCTCTCTCGGTCTCGACTATCTGTCTTTCAATCTCTGTTTCTTTCTGTGTTGTTTTCTGAAGGTAGCTGATACACTCCTCTGTCTTTGTCTGCATCTCCCTTATCTGTCTCACTCCTTCTGTCTGTGACGTGGCTTTAGCTATTGTCACCATTTTGAACACTGAATGTTTTCATTCAGCTTGGTTTTCATTTCTACACTGCTCTCTCTTTCTCTCTCTCTCTCTCTCTCAGTCACACTTGCTTGCCTCTGTAGTGGCTCAGAACACTCACTGAGTCATGTGTAAACCCTCACATTAAGATCTGTATGCATAATAAACACAGAGAGCACTATAATATATCAATGCATAATATAGCATGCAGACAGTGACAGACTGGGCAATCATTAGAATATGTTAGCAGTAGCCTGTGTGTCTTTCATTCATCTCTCCACTCTGCTGTTTTTCCTATGTACCTTTTTCTTTGTTTCTTTCTTTCTTTCTTTTCCCCCCTCATGCTTTATGTATTTTTGCTAACTATTGCCACACGCACACACATAAACAAACAATCCCAGTATGGATCAAATTTGTGCACTGCAGGCCTGCGTGGCTTGTGCTGCACTGATGACAAAAGACCAAACACACAAACACACACACACACACACACACACACACACACAAAATGTGCGCACACATACACACTACCCGTCCTATCCAGTTAGTGTGACGAGCAGACAGGACAGCGTGCTCCACCTGTGCTTGTGCTGATGACAGGCTGTCAACAACGGCACACACAAACAGATCTGTCACATGCAGCAGCTGTACACCTCACACACTGGACACTAAACACACTTCCAGGGTACTCCAAATACAACACGTGCATTTGGTCTTGCAGTGTTCTCAATGGTACACATGCACTTTATGTAGATTTCTTTTGATATTTACACTTACTTTTTTGTATGTACGATTTTTCATGCTGAGGGATGATTTGACAAATTACTGGTCAATTTAACAAGCGTCAAAGGAGCATTTATACATTCTTCATCCACTTTATTACAAATACTCTCCTCATGCTCAGGGTCAGCATGTACCAATCACTGTAAAGTCCATCCTTCAATACTTTCCAAACAAAGGGAGAGCAACATCAGCCATTTCACTTGACACCAATCTATTACTTCATCCTATCAACATTTTTGATAGGGTGAAGTAATGGACTCTCATTGTCTGAGTCTATCTTTACTGTACTCTCTGTAGCTTTTATTCTGTTTTTTCTTCAATGCAGTTTTTGTTTGGCATTCACAAGTGTATATACGAGCACAGTGCAAAAAGTGCCATGTGCATTGTGTTGCCACAATGCATCTGAAATTAATGTTCGCTGTACTAAAGCTTCAGCTAATCATGCAAACTGCAGTCGAGATGTGCTAGGCACAGTGAAAAAGTGAAATAATCCACAAGTTCAAGATAAAAGAGCAAATTCTTTAACAAAGAGATATCAGTGTTAATAAACAAAGTTCTTTTCCACCAAAACATTCTACAGAGGTGTAATTTTATTGCAGGCAAAAAGTAGCAATGAAATGCACTGCAAGCATACTGCAGCTGCATCGTGGTACATTTTTTGTCGCGTCTTCTTCCACACATACCTCTGGCCCTGAGAGCTGAAATAATGTTTTCTGTTTATAAATACTCTTTCAGTATGTGTTCAAGATTTGTGCTTGTCTATCCACTGTCTGCTGGCTTTGCTAAGGATGCCTCTCATCAAAATGCCTTTGAGACGTTGCTCCTAATTTGCACCTGGTTTTAAAAGGCAGATAAAATTCCATGCAAAACAGACTAAACAGTAGTTGATCAAATGTTAGTAAATTGAACAGCATGTTTAATCAGTTGCACTTCCAATATCTCTGCCAATTTTCTGTGTGATTCTCCCACATTTTGTGTGATCCTCTCTCAAATATGTATTTGAATTTTTCCATACTCATGGCCCATAAACTGTGCAATTAGAATTGTGCCTATAATAATGATAATAATAATAATAATAATCTTCAAAGTGCAGTCTTCAAAGGAAAGAGGCAAAGCAACTTGAAACAGTCAGCTAACGTAGATTACAAGTGTGCTAGCTAGTGAACAGCTAATATAGTTATATAATATAATAAGTGATATTTATAGCTGAAGCTAATTTTGATAAAGTTTTAGCAAATTACAGATCACATTTCTTTAAAACTTAATTTAAGCTGATTAGCAATTGTGCTAGCTACTTAACATACAGGCTAACCTACAGACCAACCAACCATTTCAAGTTATTTGGCTTACTACATTTACTGCAGTTGTGGCATTTCAGTTCGGTCCTTCATAATGAAGGTTTGTCCATAATAAAAACTTATTTGAAGTTGTGTTGAACCTGACCTGTTTTTATAGTGTTTTACTTTTATACAATGCGTTTTATACAATTCTCTGCTAAGCACTCGAGACTCAACTTGCACGCGCCTTGGAGGCTTCGGTCTTGACTCGCACTCGCATGCCAGAGACTTGAGGTCTCACACTCTCACCTCAGAGACTCTAGATTTGACTCAGACTTGCATGTATCGACTTGTGAATATGTCTGGCGGCCAAACTGTGTCTGTAACTGGCACAAAAGGCTTCCTACCCAATCCTGGCCCTGGAGCATTCAGATCCAACACACCTGACTCTGATATTCAGATGCCGCTGAAGGTGTTCATTAGCTGAATCAAGTGTGTTAAATTTGAGTTGGAGCTAAACTCCACAGGGTGGTAGATCTCCAGGATCAGGACTGAGCCCACTGAGTACTTTGGGCTCAGAATGTTAAAAATATTGAAAAGACTAATAGATCTAACTGATCAGGTTTTTTAGGGACCTATTATGCTTTTCTGTTTTTTCCCCCCTTTCCTTTTAGTGTGTTTTTTAACTTTTTGTACATCTCAAAGTACATAACAGAGGGAGTAACTCTCTCTCACAGAAAATATTTTTCTCAGTTACCTGAAATGCCTCATTGGAATTCCATCCCCTTTTCTTCGTTATGACACAATTTAGTAACATAATCTTTATTGCTGACCTACTGCCAAGCTTGGCACATCCTCCTACAGTGCAAAGCAACTATTGTTCAGTTTTGTAGCCGTGTGGAGAACATGCTGAGCTGACTTTTAGGATTGAGCTCAAACTTATATGGCCACACCAGTGTTTACAGCTGCTCAGTAGAGAAGAGTCAGTCTGCAGGTACAAGACAGAGGCAGAATGTTTAGGGGCGGAACTGCTTTAGTGGTTGACCAGTCAGAACAGAGTGGGCTAGCTGACCACTCAGAACACACTGGGCTCATCAGGAGAGAGGGCTTACAGCGTTTCAGGCAGAAGGTGAATAGAGATGTGCAATATGAGAAAAGTGTTTTGGAACATCGAAGTGTACATCTATTCTAGTACACCCCAAAAATAAACATTCTGAACATTGAAAATGAGCATAATAGGTCCCCTTTAAAGAAGATAAAGGGGCTGAAGCCTCGTGGCATCAGCAATATAAAACACACACACAGTCGTAGAAGTAATCAGTCAACAAAATTAGTCACTGTCTTTACACACTTTGTGGTTTCTTGGTAGCTTAGGTTCTTTAGTAGACTTAGTTGAGCGATTTAGATAGATCTATGGTCTCTGTGTAATGTATGCTACATTCACCTTGAAGTATCATTATTGAAAATCCATTCCACATTTCCCTGCTATAACAACATCCTTTTGATGTTGTCTTCGTCTTTAGTCTGAGAAATGAAAACATGGTCCAGCTCGTCTTTAGTGCTGGGTGTGAAGTTGTATGGCTGCATTTCACCTAGGATTACACAGAATTAAATGAAATTGCGTGTGATTACATTGCTAAGCTAAGATGCTTGTAGTCTTTCTACTATAATTACATATTGCTCTTATGGATTCCCATTGTCCTTTGTGTTTGGGTAGACAAGTCTGAGTATGTGTGTCTGTATGCCTCTGTGTGTGTGTGTGTGTGTCAGTGTGTGTCTAGGGATAGGATGGTACAGTGGGCTGTATGAAGACTTTTTGTTATTGCATGCATTCATAATTCATATTTACACAGTTGCTCCATGCATGTCTTTGTAGGTACATGTATATGCGTTTACACGGACTTGTTGTGTGTGCTCTGTCTGTTCTCCCAGCTTGACTTCAGAGTGACTAGCCTACCTGTTGTGAAATGTGTGCTCTGTGTGTGCAGCAGCGCTGGGTCTGGCATTGTTTATACCGCCGATGGTGTCACACCAATATTTTTACGTTAACTAAAGTACTGTGCAAAAACAGAGACCTCCAGGAAAGTCAAAGAAACTTAAGTGAAAAAACAGGAGTTTCCACATCTGCACTACTAACAAACATGCAAGACCTGGGAGAATCCACTAAAACTGTCACCATCAGATAAACAGTACTTAAAACTTTTATCTTTGAGAAAGAATGGAAAATCAAGCTCTCTTCTCTTGCTTCAGCTGTTTCTGTCCATCCTTCCTTTCACTGTGAGAAACCAACTTAACATTATGGGTCTGAAAGAGGTGTAGAAAAAAAGTCTGAAAATTTTGACAAAAAAAACCTCAAAATTTAAATAGGATTACAATCAAGTGTCAAAATCCAACCCTTAACAAATCATGTGAATGGCAATGAAAATTAGATAATGTGATCTCTTCTGCATCCGTCGGTGCAAGCATGTTCAAACAGTTTAAACAGTTAGTTTTGCCATGGAACTATTTCATTGTTTCTGTGACAGACGCTAGACAAGCAATTTGTATTCACTGTTCATCTTGAGTATGGAGGAAACAACGCTCAAGAACCTCTGCATTACAGGTTTGATACAACTTGAAAACATCACATCACGTTTGAGACAAAGAATACAGAAAAACAGAAGCAGAAAGGAACTAGTATAGCTGTATAACACCATCTGTAACATATAAATATGTATAATAATTATAATTTATAACCTACAGTTAAAAACTAGAAAGGGAAAGTTTGTGAACAAACTTTAAGTTGGCTTGAAAAAGCCAGTTAATTATGTTAAAATGTTAAAATGTTTGAAAACTGTTGATAGTTGTTAAAAAGTTGCCAAAATGTTGCTAAGCAGAAACTGAAGTATCTGTCGGGGATGGTAATTCATTGCAAGGTGCTACCGTGAATCAAGTTCAACCTTAAATTTAGTGCTACGTTAAATTTAGTGCTATGTTAATTGAAGTTCCACCTTGAATTCAGTGCCATCTTAAAAAAACTTTTCACCTTAAATTCTGTGCCACCTTAATTTTAGTGCTACCTTAAAGACAGTTCCACCTTAAACTCTGTGCAACCTTAAATTTAGTGCTATGGTAAATGCAGTTCCACCTTAAATTCTGTGCCACCTTAAATAAAGTTCCTCCTCAAATTCTGTGCTAGCTTAACTAAGTGTTATGGTAATTGCAGTTCCCCCTTAAATTTAGTGCCACCTTAAGAAGAGTTCCATCTTAAATTTAGTGCTATGTTAATTGAAGTTCCACCGTAAATTCTGTGCCACCTTAAAAGAAGTTCCACCTTAAATTCTATGCCAGCTTAAATTTAGTACTATGTTAATTCCAGTTCCACCTTTAATTCTGTGCCACCTTAAATTTAGTGCTATGGTAATTGCAGTTCCACCTTAAATTCTGTGCCATTATAAATTTAGTGATATTTTAATTCTGTGCCATGTTGAATTTATTGCTATGTAATGGTAATTCCACCTTAAATTGTGTTCCACCTTAAATTTAGTGCTATGTTAATAGCGGTTCCACCTCAAATTTAATGTTATGATAATTGAAGTTCCACCTTAAATTCAGTCCTAGCTAAGTGCAATTCCACCTTAAAAGCAGTTCCACCTTAACAAATCATTATGTGTGCTGACACTGCTGAGCATTAGGCTGTGAGCATGTGAGACATTGGGCTCCGTGCGTGAGTTTGGATGGGTGTGTGAGTTAACGGGCCATTGTGACATCATGTTTGGCATGCTGCCAACATTCTGCCCATTCATTTCCTATGGGAAAAATATCGGGTTTGTATGTTCATTTTCCGGAAACCGTACATCGGATCGGTCCAAAAAGCACAAGCACACTATTCCCGTATATGAGGAACGTTGTGCAAAATTTGGTGGTTGTACATCAAAAACTGCGGGCCGTGAAAAGTTTACAAAATTTGAGCGTAGAATAATAATAATAACTAGAAAGGGAAAGTTCGTGAACGAACTTTAAGTTGGCTTGAAAAAGCCAGTTAATTACGTTAAAACGTTAAAATGGTTGAAGACTGTTGAAAGTTGTTAAAATGTTGCCAAAATGTTATTAAGCAGAAGCTGCAGTATCTGTCGTGGATGGTAATTCATTGCTAGGTGCTACCATGAATGAAGTTTCACCTTAAAGTCTGTGCCACGTTAAATTTAGTGCTATGTTAATTGGAGTGCCACCTTAAAGACGTTCCACCTTAATTTTATTGCAATGTTAATTGAAGTTCCACCTGAAATTATGTGCCAAATTAATTTTTCTTCTACCTTTAATTCTGTTCCACCTTAAATTTGGTGCCACCTTAATTTAAGTGCTATCATAAAATGGAGTTCCACCTTAAATTTAGTGCCATCTTAATTGCAGTTCCCCCTGAAATTCAGTGCCACCCTTATTTTAGTGCTATGTTAATTGAAGTTCCACTTTAAATTCTGCGCCATCTTAATTTTTGTTCTACCTAAAATAAAGTTCCACCTTGCAGTCTATGGCACCTTAAATTTAGTTCTATGTTAATTGTAGTGCCACCTTAAAAGAAGTTCTGTCTGTTGATTGTGTTAAGTGTGTGTGGTGTGGGGTATGTTGAGTATGTGCTGTGTGTTAATAGTGTGGAGTGTGTGGTGTGGTAACTGTGTGTGGTGTGGGGTGTGTTTATTTTGTGTGGTGTGTTTATTGTGTGTGGTGTTGGGTGTGTTGAGGGTGTGTGGTCAGGGGTATGTTGAGTGTGTGCTGTGTTTATTGTGTGAAGTGTGTGTGGTGTGTTAATTGTGTGTGTGTGTGTGTGTATGGGTGTGTTGAGTGTATGTGTGGGTTTGTTGAATGTGTGGTGTGGGGTGTTTAGTGTGCATTAGGTGTTTATTGTGTGTGGTGTGGGGTGTGTTGAGTGTATGTTCTGTGTTTATTGTGTGTGGTGTGTTGTGTGTGTATTGTGTGTGTTGTGGTGTGTATTGAGTGTGTGTTGTGTGCTTACTGAGTGTGGTGTGGGGTGTGTTTAGTGTGTGTGTTGTGCTTATTGTGTGTGGTGTGGTGTGTGTTGAGTCTGTTGTGGGTTTATTGTGTGGGGTGTGTTCAGTGTGTGTTGTGTGTTTATGTGTGTGTTTACTGTGTGTTTGTTTATTGTGTGTAGTGTGAGGTGCGTTTATTGTGTGGGGTGTGCTGTGTGTTTAGTTTGTGTGGTGTGCTTATTGTGTGTTTATTGTGTGTGGTGTGGGGTGTGTTGAGTCTGTTGTGGGTTTATTGTGTGGGGTGTGGGGTGTGTTGTATGTTTATGTGTGTGGTGTGTTGAGTGTGTTTGTTTATTGTGTGTAGTGTGAGGTGTGTTTATTGTGTGTGGTGTGGGGTTTGTTGAGTATGTGTTGTGGGTTTATTTTGCGTGGTGTGGGGTGTGTTGTGTGTATGTTGTGTGTTTATGTGTGGGATGTGTTGAGTGTGTGTTGTGTGTTTATTGTGTGTAGTATGAGGTATGTTTATTGTGCGTGGTGTGGGGTATGTTGAGTGTGTGTGGTGTGGGGTGTGTTTAAATTCTGTGCCACCTTAATTTTAAATTAAGTAAATTTAGTGCTGTTAATTGCAGTTCCACCTTAAATTCTGTGCCGCCTAAAATTTACTACTATGTTAATCGAAGTTCCACCTTAAATTCTGTGCCTCCTTAAAGTTAGTGCTATGTGAATTGAAGTTCCACCTTAAATTCAGTGCTAACTTAAAAGCAGTTCCACCTTAATTTCAGTTTCAGTGTAAACTCAGTGCTACCTTAAAAGAAGTTAAAATGGTTAAAATGGTCAAAGTTAAAATGGTTGAAGGCTGTTGATAGCTGTTAAAATGTTGCTAAATGTTAAGCAGAATCTGCAGAATCCGTGGTGGATGGAAAAGTTCTACTGTGAATGAAGTTTCACCTTAAATTTTGTGCCACCTTAATTTTAGTGCTATATTAAGTGCAGTTCCACCTTAAATTCAGTGCCACCTTAATTTTAGCACTACCTTAAAGAGTTCCACCTTAAATTATGTGCCACCTTAAATTTAATGCTATGTTAATTGCATTGCCACCTTAAACCAAGTTCCACCTTAAATTCTGTGCCACTTTAATTTTAGTGCTATGTGAATTGAAGTTCCACCTTAAATTCAGTGCTAATTTAAAAGCAGTTCAACCTTAATTTCAGTTTCAGTGTAAACTCAGTGCTACCTTAAAAGAAGTTAAAATGGTTAAAATCGTTAAAGTTAAAATGGTTGAAGATTGTTGATAGCTGTTAAAATACTGCCAAAATGAAGCTGCAGTATCCGTGGAGGCGGATTGCCAGTTGCTACTGTGAATGAATTTCCACTTTAAATTTTGTACCACCTTAAAAATTTTATTTGAAGTTCCACCATAAATTCTGGACCACGTTTCATTTAGTGCTATGTTATTTGAAGTTCCACCTTAAATTCTTTGCCAATTTTCGTGCTACCTTAAAATGAGTTCCACCTGAAATTATGTGCCGCCGTAAAAGAAGTTCCACCTTAAATTCTGTTCCACCTTAATTTTAGTGCTAGGTTAATTTAAGTTCCACCTTAATTTCTGTGCCACCTTAAAATTAATGCAATGTTAACTGCAGTCCCACCTTAAATTTTGTGCCACCTTAATTTTAGTTTTACCTTAAAGAGAGTTCCACCTTAAGTTCTGTGGCACCCCAAATTTAGTGCTATGTTAATTGCAGTGCCACCTTGAAAGAAGTTCCACCTTAAATTCTGTGCCATCTTAATTTTAGTGCTACTTTAAAGAGTTCCACCTTAAATTTCCACATTAAATTCTGTGCCTCCGTGAAGTTAGTCCAATGTTAATTGAAGTTCAACCTTTAATTCGTTGCTAACTGAAATGCAGTTCCACCTTAATTTCAGTGTCAGTGTAAACTCAGTGCTACCTTAAAAGAAGTTCCACCTTAAAATTCAGTGCTACCTAAGTGCAATTCCACCTTAAAAGCAGTTCCACCTTAACAAATCATTGTGTGCTGACACTGCTGAGCATTAGGCTGGGAGTGGGTGAGACATTGGGCTCCGTGCGTCAGTTTGGATGGGTGCGTGAGTTAACTGGCCATTGTGACATCATGTGTGGCATGCTGCCAACATTCCTCCCATTCATTCCCTATGGGAAAAAATATCGACTTTGAACGTTAATATTTCGAAAACCGTACATCGGATTCCTTGGAAAAGCACAAGCAACCTAATCGGGTATAGGTACTACGATCCTGCAAAGTTTCGTGACTCTAGCTCGAAAACTGTGGGACGAGAAACATTTTATATTTTGAGCGTAGAATAATAATAATAACTAGAAAGGGAAAGTTCGTGAACGAACTTTAAGTTGGCTTGAAAAAGCCAGTTAATTACGTTAAAACGTTAAAATGTTTGAAAACTGTTGATAGTTGTGAAAATGTTGCCAAAATGTTCCTAAGCAGAAACTGAAGTATCTGTCTGGGATCGTAATTCGTTGCAAGGTGCTACCGTGAATCAAGTTCAACCTTAAATTTAGTGCTACGTTAAACTAAGTTCCACCTTAAATTCAGTGCCAACTTAAAAAACTTTCCACCTTAATTTCTGTGCCACCTTAATTTTAGTGCTACCTTAAAGAGAGTTCCACCTTAAACTCTGTGCAACCTTAAATTTAGTGCTATGGTAATTGCAGTTCCACCTTAAATTCTGTGCCACCTTAAGAAGAGTTCCACCTTAAATTTAGTGCTATGTTAATTGAAGTTCCACCGTAAATTCTGTGCCAGCTTAATTTCAGTGCTACCTTGATGACAATTCCAACTTAAATTCTATGCTACCTTAAAAGAAGTTCCACCTTAAATTCTGTGCCAGCTTAAATTTTGTGCTATGTTAATGCCAGTTCCACCTTAAATTCTGTGCCAGCTTAAATTTGGTACTATGCTAATTCCAGTTCCACCTTTAATTCTGTGCCACCTTAAATTTAGTGCTATGTTAATTGAAAAAGCCAGTTAATTAAGTTAAAACGTTAAAATGGTTGAAGACTGTTGAAAGTTGTTAAAATATTGGTAAAATGTTGCTAAGCAGAAGCTGCAGTATCTGTGGTGGATTCTAATTCGTTGCTAGATGCTAGCGTGAATGAAGTTCCACCTTAAAGTCTGTGCCAGCTTAAATTTAGTGCTACGTTAAAATCAGTTCCTCCTTAAATTCTGTAATTCCTTAAATTTAGTGCTATGTTAATTTCAGTTCCACCTTAAATTGTGTGCCAAATTCATTTTCGTGCTACCTTAAATGCAGTGCCATCTTAAATTCTTCTCAACCTTAAATTTGGTGCCACCTTAAATTTCGAGCTATGTTGATTGAAGTGCCACCTTAAGTTTAATGCGAGGTAATGATAATTCCACCTTGAGTTCTGTTGCAACTGAAATTTAGTGATATGTTAACAGCAGTTCCACCTTAAATGTAATGCTATGGAATGATAATTCCACCTTAATTTCTGTTCCAACTTAAATATAGTGACTATTAATAGCAGTTCCACCTTAGATTTAATGATATGTTAATTGAAGTTCCACCTGAAATTCTGGTCCACCTTAAATGGAGTGTTATGGTAATAGCAGTTCCACCTTAAATTTAATACTATGGTAATTGAAGTTCCACCTTAATTTCAGTGTCAGTGTAAACTCGGTGCTACCTTAACAGAAGTTCAACCTTAAAATTAATGCTATTTTAATTGAAGTTCCACCTTAAATTCTGTGCCATCTTAAATTTAGTGCTATGTTAATTTAAGCTCCACCTTAATTCCTGTTCCACCTTAAATGTAGTGCTCTGTTAATTGAAGTTCCACCGTAAATTCTGTGCCACATTAATTTCAGTGCTACCTTAAAGACAGATCCAACATAAATTCTGTGCCACCTTAAAAGAAGTTCCACCTTAAATTCTGGGCCAGCTTAAATTTTGTGCTATGTTAATTCCAGTTCCACCTTAAATTCTGTGCCACCAAAGATTTGGTACTATGCTAATTCCAGTTCCACCTTTAATTCTGTGCCACCTTAAATTTAGTGCTATGGTAATTGCAGTTCCACCTTAAATTCTGTGCCATTATAAATTTAGTGGTATTTTAATTCTGTGCCATGTTGAATTCATTGCTATGTTAATTGAAGTTCCACCTTAAATTTAATGCTATGGAATGATAATTCCACCTTAAATTCTATTCCAACCAAAATATAGTGATTGTTGAATGCAGTTCCACCTTAATTTCAGTGTCAATGTAAACTGACTGCTACCTTACAAGAAGTTTCACCTTAAAATTAATGCTATTTTCATTGAAGTTCCACCTTAAATTCTGTGCCATGTTAAATTTAGTGCTATTGTATGCCACCTTAATTTTATTACAATGTTAATTAAAGTTCTATGTTAATTTCTGTTCCACCTTAAATTTAGTGATATGTTAATAGCAGTTCCATTTTAAATTTACTGCTATGTTAACTGAAGTTCCACCTTAAATTCTGTGCCATCTTAAATTTAGTGCTATGTTAATTTAAGCTCCACCTTAATTCCTGTTCCACCTTAAATTTAGTGATATGCTAATAGCATTTCCACCTTAAATTGAATGCTATGTTAACTGAAATTCCACCTTAAATTCTGTGCCATCTTAAATTTAGTGCTATGTTTATTGAAGTTCCACCTTAAATTCTGTGCCACCTTAAATTCAATGCAATGTTAACTGCAGTCCCACCTTAAATTTTGTGCCACCTTAATTTTAGTTTTACCTTAAAGAGAGTTCCACCTTAAATTCTGTGCCACCTTAAATTCAATACAATGTTAACTGCAGTCCCACCTTAAATTTTGTGCCACCTTAATTTTAGTTTTACTTTAAAGAGAGTTCCACCTTAAGTTCTGTGGCACCTCAAATTTAGTGCTATGTTAATTGCAGTGCCACCTTAAAAGAAGTTCCACCTTAAATTCTGTGCCATCTTAATTTTAGTGCTACTTTAAAGAGTTCCACCTTAAATTTCCACCTTAAATTCTGTGCCTCCTTAAAGTTAGTCCAATGTTAATTGAAGTTCCACCTTTAATTCATTACTAACTTAAATGCAGTTCCACCTTAATTTCAGTGTCAGTGTAAACTCAGTGTTAACTTAAAAGAAGTTCCACCTTAAAATTCAGTGCTACCTTAAAAGAAGTTCCACCTTAAAATTCAGTGCTACCTAAGTGCAATTCCACCTTAAAAGCAGTTCCACCTTAACAAATCATTATGTGTGCTGACACTGCTGAGCATTAGGCTGGGAGTGGGTGAGACATTGGGCTCCATGCGTGAGTTTGGATGGGTGTGTGAGTTAACGGGCCATTGTGACACCATGTGTGGCATGCTGCCAACATTCCGCCCATTCATTCCCTATGGGAAAAATATCGACTTTGAACGTTAATTTTGGGAAACCGTACGTCGGATCGCTTAGAAAAGCACACTCCGCAGGTATGAATCCTACGATCCTGCAAAGTTTCGTGGTTCTACCTCGAAAACTGTAGGAGGAGTAGCATTTTATATTTTGAGCGTAGAATAATAATAAGAAGAAGATTACGAAGAACGGTAAGTTGGCTTTTTTAAGCCAACTTAATAAGAAGATTACGAAGAACAGTAAGTTGACTTTTTCAAGCCAACTTAATAATAATAAGATTACGAAGAACAGTAAGTTGACTTTTTCAAGCCAACTTAATAATAATAAGATTACGAAGAACAGTAAGTTGGCTTTTTCAAGCCAACTTAATAATAATAAGATTACGAAGAACAGTAAGTTGGCTTTTTCAAGCCAACTTAATTATAGCCTCAACAACAGAATCAAAGTGCAAAATATAACTAATATATAATATGTTTATTGCCTTGAACAACCAACTATTCTCTGTGGTCGAGGACGTTGGATTTCATGGCACATACTGTAGCCCACATACTGTAACATTTTATATTTTTTACTTTTTTTCAGTACAGTTTTGTTCTTTTGGAAGCAGATTCTATAGACTGGCAGATTGACTTAGAATATCAGTACTCAGGAACCACAGTAGAATTTTATATAAAATACGTCAATAATGCCAATGATTTACATCATGTGATACTGTAATATATTTGGAAAACTTTATGATATTGAATTTTATCAATACCTCCCAGCACTGTGTGCAAGTTCTAGCCTTGCTTGATATCATCAGAAATGACCACATAAATAAAACACGGCCTCCAGCGTGCAGTGAACGTTTCATTCTGACTGAATGATGAGGGTATATGTGTGTATGTGCATGTGAGCTAAGGATGGATAGAGAGAGGGAGAGAGAAATCAATAATAATATACTAGTACCTGTGTAATTGCAGCCTCTTTTAGTATGAAAGATTATATTTCTGCGTAATTGTTTATATATATATATATATATATATATATATATATATATATATATTTATATATGTTTCTGTGTGTGTGTGTGTGTGTGTGTGTGATACAAAAAATATATCAACAAATGTGCATTAACAAAGGAGCATAAAGCAAGTAATTTATGATACAGTGGTGAGTATGTATACACAGTGATTGCTTGCTTAGAAGGGCTTGAGAGTGGCTGATAAATGATATGTAGCTACAGATGGGTGGATTTTCAACATATTGTCAATCCCAATGTTCAATCCATATGCCAGTGATTATTCTATATACATCAGTGTTCATTAAGTATCAACATTAATTCCATATATGATCATTTTGTAAGATTATATATATATATATATATATATATATATATATATATATATATATATATATATATATGTATATATGTATGTGTGTGTGTATTTGAGTTAGGAAATGTTCTAAAAGTATGTTCCTTAAAATGTAAAAGTAACTGTATGCTGAATACTGTCTCCACCAAATAAAACTTGGACTAAATCCTGATGCTTAATTTCTGTATTCTGAGTACGTAGCCTACTCCCAATACTTGCATTCCACACCTGTGTGTGTATGTGTATATATGGGTATCTATGTGGGGGGCGGGTACTAAGGATGCCACAGAAGAACCACTATTGGTTCCCCAAAGGACTATGTTGAAAAAGAGATGAATGAGTGTTAAGAACCTTTTAAAGGTTAACAGGACGTTGATGTAAAGTAAAGGTTTTATCACGTATGTTTATCAAATAAAGGTTTGGATGCCCAAACTTTTTGTCTTGGGGAGCCAAAGTGCACAGTGTTTGTTTGGCAAAACAAACCATATACAAATAATAATAAAGGTAATTAAGTTTCAAATCAAGTTCTTAAAAAGTATTTTTAACATGACACTACATTTTTCAACTAGAAAACAGAGTTTAATAAACTGATCAACTTTTGAAAATTTGAAAAACAACAACAACCCATGTGGGGATGGGGTAAGGGTAACTTACAAACACAGTGCAGTTTAAAAAAAAAGGTTCTACACATATATGTGGACTATTTAAGCATATAAGCATGCACAGAAATGCTTGCATGCCACAAACAACATGCAAACACACACACGTTCGTGCTGTAGTCATTCTCCATCTGGAGCTTTCAGCTGCTGATTTTCTCTCACTTTCTCTCCATCACTCACTTCTTTTTCTCCACTTCTCCTATCTCCTGTACTCAACCCTTTTTACCCCGTCTTTAACCTCTCTGTTTCTCTCTCCCTCCCTCTCTTTCTCTCTCTAATCCCTTTCTCCTTCACTCATACAAAGGGATGGAAAATACTTAAGTACTTTGCTACAATGCTAATTATTTTGGAATACTGAATACTTGTACAAGAGGAACTT
Organism: Colossoma macropomum; assembly: GCF_904425465.1. Lineage (NCBI taxonomy): Eukaryota > Metazoa > Chordata > Actinopteri > Characiformes > Serrasalmidae > Colossoma > Colossoma macropomum. The sequence continues at coordinate 34,915,531 of NW_023494787.1, forward strand.
TATTTTTAATATTCATTTAGACCTGACCAAGGGAGAGCAAGACTGTTTCGTAGGGGAGACCCAATAAAAAAAACAAGCCTAGCTCTCTATTTTAGTTTTATGTGAAGAATTCTGCCAGTTACCCAAGTTATACATTTCCAAAATAGAAATGCTTATTTTTAGTCCACTGTGTGTGCAATACAGGTGTGTGTGTGTGTATGTGTGTGTGTGTTTGTGTTTGTGTTTGTGTTTGTGTGTGTGTGTGTGTGTGTGTCTGTGTGTGTGTGTGTGTGTGTGTGTGTGTGACCTGATTGTGCAGGCGACTCTGCCTGTCAGACTGTGCACGCATTCCTTGAAGTGTGTTGTCCTCCTATCCTTCCTGGGTGCTATTTATTAATAACATAGCGAAAGACTCCTTTCCCTAGAGGAGATCCTTCTGCAGCTGTGGATGGCCTGTCATCCGGTAAACCCTGCTGTTTTTTACGTTCTTCAGAAAAGAAGGACACACTATAGGACACAAACATTGTTGGACAACTCTGTTCATTTATTTCAGACATTTCTTTATAATAAAGGTCAGGAAATATGGCATTATCTTCATACTTGGAGACATTTTCACAGTAACTGATGTTTTACAATATTCTGATTTGCTTAGGTTTGCACCAGCTACACTGTACCACCTTAAAGGTCCACGGTTACACAGAATAAATTATTAAACATATTTGTATGAAATCGAGTGTTACATTAGTAGTGAGTGTTTTGGTTCTTAGCTTTCACTCTTTAAGTTCCTCTGACTTTTTTTTAAATTAAAAATGCACTGGTTGTTGCTGTTTACTGGCTCTCTACAATTGGTCTAAATCTTTTTTTTGGTCTTTTTATGATTTATGCACTTGTTACGTTTCTAGAGGTACTGATGACACCCATCATATAGCATAAACTCAGAAGAATGTGGGAATATTTCATTTTTTCTCATTTGCAACTGAAACAGTATGTGAAATGGAACGTTCTCCAGCAGCATCGTTTTCAACAAGCCTAAATAGCTTTGCATTCCATAATAGGCCTGTGTGTAAATAGAAGCGTCATAGCATCATCTTTGTTCAGTGATTGCATTATTTAATCAGTCATCAGACTACGTTAGTAAATGATAACAACATGATGGACTGGCATAACAATGGCTTTTTGTGGAATGTAATTACCCCCCCCCCATTAGCCCACTATATGGGCTAAATAAATATGTGAAACACACCAGCACATTTCCTTTACTTTTTATTAGCCAAGGTCAAAATATAACTACACTCTTTGCTCTTTAATGGGCCACACTGGCATTTTAAGTTCTTAAACTAAAAATCCATTATCTGTTCATATAACATGAAACCAAATAAAGTTATCTGTCAGTTATCTCTTCGTGTAACATGCAACCAAATAAAGTGCTACATTGAATTGAACTGTAGGCTAGGTTAGAGACCACCTTTCGTTTGTTTAATTTCCAATGAAAACATTCATGACAAGTTATTCACACGTCATTAATTTTCCAGGATATTTCTGAGAAAATTAGATGATCCACTTGCATAAGGAAGGTAAAAGTCAAAGGAAAATAAGTGAAAAATCAGGAGTTTTCAAAACTGGGGGTGAAAAGATTCCTAAAAGATAACAGTACTCATAACTTAAGTGCAAGAGCTGGTAGACCACCAGAACTGTCACCATGAGATAAACCTTGCTTATAGTTTTCATCTTTGAGAGACAGAAGAAAATCAAGCTCCCCTCTTGCTTCAGATCTGAAAAATTCACAGGTATTTCTGTTTACCTTTCCACTGCTCAACACTATGGATATGAAAGGATGTGCAACTGTCAAGAAGCTGTTATTGAGATAAGGAAACAGACAAAAAAGGAGAAAATTTACAAATCAAACAAAGACACTGCTGGTGTTTTCAGACTGAGGAGTCCAGACATCAACATCTAATGTGTTTGGAAATACTTGGATGGTGAGAAGCAGAAAACATGACCAACTTCTAAGAACAAACTTTCTGTTAAAAATTAGTTCTGCTTTTTTCCTAATGCTGAAAAATGAATAACTTTTGTTTAATGCTGTTTTGACTGGAAATGAAATAAGTGATGGTTTGTGTCTGACTTTAGCTCAGTACTGTAAATGAAATTATTTGCTCTTTAATGGGCCAAACTGACATTTGATTGTTTCATATTTTTGTGTATTTATTTAGCATTAAATCAAATGCTACAAGTGCTACACTAAAATTAAGAGGCAATTGAATATTTAGCACAATGAGTCATGCATAATTATGCTACGACATATTGGTATAGGTGTAGCAGCAGGTGAACTTACTCAGCTCATGTTATTTTTGTCATAAAATTGCAATACAATTCAGCCAAAATAAACGTAATAAGTTGGCAGATTGAGTGTTTGGAGGAAAAATCTACTGATTACAGTGTTGGCGGTTTCTGATCAGACATCACAGTCAGCAATATAAAATGATGTGTGTGTTTGTATGTGCTGCTCTTTTAGAGAGCTTTGGTATTTACTGATGCGCTCCTGTTGGCCATGAAAGGCCAAGTATGTGTTTGTATTTGCCTGAATTTATTTATATTCCCTCTCTCTCTCTCTCTCTCTCTCTCTCTCTCTCTCTCTCTCTCTCTCTCTCTCTGTGTGTGTGTGTGTGTGTGTGTAAGTGCACAAAACATGTACTAGTAACCTTGACTAATTCATCTACAGATTCGAAGCGTCTGCATTTGGCCAATACCTTATCTCTGCAAAATTCATCAAACTGAATAATCTTTTAGGAAAAAAAATCCCTGCATATCTCACACACTTAAATTCATACAATGAAACCAGAATATGACATAAATGGCACAATTGTACCTCAAAGCAGCACTCTGATCAGAAAAAGCTAAGCAGTCAATAAAGGGAGGCTTGTGCTTGTTTTCTTTTGCAGTTGCAGTATTTAGCGCTGCTCAGGGGAAGATGTCGGACAGGCTGTCAGGTTGTTTTTAACGGGGCAGGTTTTTAGCAGGAACACTTTTAGACGGATCTGCATTGATTTTACCCTCAGAGCGCAATGGCATTGCGTGCCTAAAATACAGGTGGTACCTCAACAAACAGCAAGCCTGAGGCTTTGTGTACGTGTGTGTGTGCGTGCATGCATGCTTGAGCGTGTATGTGTGTGTGTGTGAATGTGTGTTCATGCACACGTGTGTGAGTGATAAGTGAAAGAATGAGTGAATGCATAACCGAAAAAGAGGTAGTATATATTTGTGTGTTTAGGGGTGTGTGTGTGTGTGTATGTTTGTGTATGTGTGTTTATAATTACACCGAGGGCAATCTGGTATCCACAGTAACGGAGTTTGACATGCCTCTGAATCCTAGCTTTGGAATGTTGGGTTTATGCTAACCTGCTGCGGTGTCACAGCATAAAGTGTGTTTGTGTGTGTGTGTGTGTGTGCAGTGCTTCTCATCTTCAAGGCTTTGCTTTTTAAAGCCCCCTCCATTAGAAGGCTCACTCCACCTCTCATGTTTTTATGGGCCAGGCAGAAGAGAAGAATTTTAACAGAGAAGAGTTAGAAGCTGCAAGGAGATCTCCACCTGCGCGTGCACACGCACACACACACACACACAAAGTTACGGCTCAGCTGGATTCAGCGGTCAGTACTTCACAAACTCAAGGTGACCGTGACTAAATTTACATTAATGAGGTGTCAGCGTTTATTATGCTAATGAAGGCGAGCTCCTGCTGTGATTGACTGTGTATGTGTCTGTGTGTGTGAAGAAGGTGTGCATGTGCTAGATTTCCACTACGTGTGAGAATGTGAAGAGCTTTTTGTTGTATTTCACTATTCTGCTTGTTAGCTAGTGCCATAATAATTATCACTATCAGTTATATTGGTGATTGATATCTAGTGATTATTTTGATGATTATTTTAGTAATATTTTTTGTTTGTTTAATTTCAAAAAACCAAACCGACACTAAAATAGTAATAGGTATCATAATTGTGATTTTAAAAATAGACAATAAAAAAACACAAATTCCTAGAAGCAAAGTACAGGCATGTAAACAAACTAACAATTTAAAACATCACCATTTCTTAGCAATTAACATGATACTGGGCTATTTAAAAAAAAAAATCACGTTATTATATATGTGTAGCTAAAGCCTGCACACTGAGCCTCAGAGCTCTTCTTTCTTTGTGAGCTTGACTATTTCTTTGAAAAAGTCAAGCAAGAGATAATAAACATTTACACAAATGAAAATAGCAAGATTTTAGTTTTTTGGCTCTAGTTTCACCTGCAGCATGAGGAGGCTGAGTGCATCCTCACACAGTTATCTGTCAGTGTAGCTGAGGGGTTTGAGACTGGAGAGTGGAAAACAATAGGCATCATATAGGCTGTTAAATGTCCTTAAAATTCAGTGGAAATTTGTATCAAACACTGGAATTTATTAATATAGAATGAGAGTTATTTCACTCACTATAGAACTAGGACTGGGCAATATCTAAAAATAATTAGCATGATATTTTCTAGTGAAAAAAATGTAAAGTATCAATAATATTGCCCTCCCAAACAAATACATGCCATCTGTTAAAGCTTTGACCTACTTTTTATTCTATTTTTATTGTAATACTTTTTTTTTTTAATTAACTGTTTTAATTAGAATCTTTATTAACACCATGTTAAATAATATATTACAGAGTTACCCAGCATCTTTTGAAAATTACTTAATCTGTCATTATAACAAAATGTTACTGCAAATACGCTTCTTCTGGTGCAGATTTATGGCAACTTGCATGCTAACAGTGCTCCCTGCTGGAGAAACTTCAGACTACACGCAATTTTTAAGAGCCGTGCCTATGTGCTGTCCCGATTAAAAAACAAGGCTTTTTCTGTCATTACAGTGGAGTTTTCAAAATTCAGCTAACCACCAGGACACTTAATTTATACAAAAATACATTTACTCAGTAAATCACATGCAGCAGAGACAGTCCACAAAAACCACAAATGAATGCCTGTGACCTTTAATGCCTTAAATGGCACTTCATTAGAAACTGGCATGCTTCTGTGATGGATATCACCACATTGGCTTGGGAATACTTTGACAAACTGTTGTCAATAAATGCTGTTCATTGCACAGTGGAAGTCAATGTCTTTTTCAGGGACATTCATGCTTAGTTCAACATGACCTAGCCACATTCTGTATGTCACAACAGCATGGATGTGTAATCATGGGTGCTAGACTAGCCTACTTACAGCCCAGACCTGACTCTAATTGAAAACGTGCCTTATTAAGCTCAAAATATGATGGCAAAGGCCCTGTCTGATTGCACAGCTGAAGACTTCCATAACAGAAGAATGGCAAAAAATTCTGCGTTCAAAACTGGATCAGTGTGTGTCCTCAGTTTCCAAACAATCTGTAAGTATTGTTAAAAAGAAATCTAATGTAACACAGTGATAAACAGGCTTCTTTCCCAACTTTTTGGAATGTGCTGCAGGCAATATATTTAGAATAAGCGTATATTTGCAAAAAATTACACAGTTCATAAAATATACAACTTTTTTGTACCGCTTTCAATGTAATCACCTTCTTGTTATTGTGCAGTTTACGCAGTTAGTATATACCTGTTGTTCCTTACAGCTTCTCAAATAGTTCATAAAGTCTTTCTTTATGAAACATGCAGTTGTTTGGAGTTCTAGATGTACTAAAAGTACATACCAATCATACATTATTTAACAGTGGGGAAGTGTGACTGATTGAGCTAGGCCTTCAGTTTGGGCCATAAATGTCAAACTTGGTCAAACAAAGAGAAAATAAATGCCCATGATACTAATATCTGCAAGCGCCCCTACATGATTTTGAATAATATGTTGGTGCTGTTGCTGCAGAAGTGCGTAGGATTGGACGTTTAGGTAAGAACAGGCGAATCGAGCTTTTGGTTCTTGTGCGGACATCTTAATGTGGTTTGATCAGTGGCTAGTGGGCTGCGGCTCTTTCCTCTCAGCAGCAGTGAGCTTCACGTCCTCCACATAATGCCTGTTACATTAGTGAGTAATGATACTAAACAGGCCTCTGAATGGACTGGAATGGCAAGAGGGATGCACATTTGGGGTTTAGTTAGATGCTTTGTTTGTGTGTGTGTTTGACAGAAAAAGCTTCAGAAGAACGTGGGATCCTGCTGGTTGGAAAAAGTAGCCGACTGCAGCTTATTTTACCAAGAATTTCACTGATAATACAGTGGAGGAAAAAGAACCCTGTGACTGAAACTGATATTGTTAATGGGAAACAGTTTCTTGAAAGACACAAATTGGTGCAGCACTTAACACATTATTATAATTTGAGGGCCATGGGAAAATGTGGCCTATTTGGAAACCAATTTGTTGCAGTTGCGTTGATCTTGTTCTATAATTAGGGAAAGCTGCAGAGTTGGACAGAACTGAGAAAAGATCTAAATAAAAGCGTAAAAGCACTTCTTTGATTTTCTGGAAATTATAAATGTCACTGCTTTTCTGTTCTTAAATCTTGTAGCACTCTTATGGTGCTAACAAAGCTCTGTTGATGAGATGGGTGAAGTAGAAAAAGAGTACATCATATCAAAACCTCATAACTCATAATTTATAACCTCAAATTATTTTGCTTTTGTATTTTTAAAAATGGCAATTGCCCTTCGCATTGTGTACATACTTCATTATGAATGGACCAATAGAAACTGCCTAAATTGACTTGGGATGAAATCTAGTCCAGTTAAGAACGTTTAAGGCTATGTTTTTATCTGTAGTTCAGTTTCCTTGGTCTTGACTAACTCAGAGAAAATAATACATTGTTGTGTTTTAGTTGTAGTTAAGTTAGAATACACAGTGGCATATTTGACATTAAACCAAAAGATGTAATCAGAAATCAGACAGAGAAAATCATGACCAATTGGATAGACTTTGATGTACATTTCACAATTTTTCCAAGCCATGCTGTACTGTAGTCTGTGAGCTCATAGATTTTGTGTATCTCATCATAAAATGTAATTTTATATGTTTTGTTATATTCTAAAGCTATAAGCTGCAAAAGACGACGGTTTTCCCACAGTGTGAAGTGGAGTGAAAACCTGGCACATTAAAACATAATATAATTAATGTATGCGGTAATATGTGTATATGGAGTATTTTAACAGCGGCTTTCAATATGCCTTAGTCACATTTTAAAACTGAATCTATCCATTTTTGTAACTACCAATTTGGAGCTCATGCAGATGATAAAACACATCCACGTGCCATAACAGTGTTAGGAACTCATCTGTTGCGGGAATCAAAGAAGGTATGGTACCGTGCAAAGGACAGAGACTAATTTCCCTTCAAAGCGGCCATTATGTAAGTTATTCATTCTTCAATGTTTGGAAAATGACGTATGTTCCCACAGTTCTGAAGTCTCACAAATTGGTTGCATTTTCTGCTTCTCACGATTCAAGTAATCGCAAACATGTTAAATGATGTTGAGGCCTGGGCTCTGGGGTGGTCAGTTCTGAGAACACCAGCAGTTTGTTTGATTTGCCAATTTTCTTCTTTTTTGTCTATTTCCTTTTCTCAATAACAACTTCTTGACAGCTACACAACCTTTCAGACCCATAACATTGGCTTGTCTTCTCACTGTGGAAGGATGGACAGAAACAGGATTTCTTTTCAGATCTGATAGAGTGGAGGCTGATTTTCTCCTATCTCATGAAGGTGAAAGCTTTAAGTACTGATGGTGACAGTTTCCTGTTCCTTATGCGTCTGCCCTGCGATAGACTGGTGACCTGTCCAGGGTGTATCCTGCCTTCTGCCCTCTGACTGCTGGGATAGGCTCTAGCTCCCCCTGTGACTCAGAAGGATAAGTGGCTGAATGTGTGTGTTCTTTATGCAAATTGATTATCTAATCCCCTTTTTTTGCTGTAAATTGGGTTTGTTTTTAACAGAACCGAGTGTACACATGCGTTACAGTTACTGTTTTGGTCAATAAAGTTTTTATCATGACAGTGACAATATCCATAATCACAGCTGCTAGTAACCGGTGATTCAGAAAGCCATAAAGGCGTAAAAAGGAATGTTCCCCTATTTACAAGTAACACAGCAGATAAGAGTTAAATCCAAATTCTTTCTCTCAGATAGAGCAAGGCTATCTCGTCTCTGTTCCTACTGAGCTGTCATGCATGTTCTCTCTCCGTGTATTTTTTTTTTTTTTCCTCTCATCCTTTGGAATGGAACACATGTTTTCTGTCAGCTTCTGTGGCCACAGCTCCAGAATTACCCTTTTCTTCGCTTTGGAGAGATTTGGCCTTTTCATCACATGATCTTTGGTCTTTTCTGTTTGCATAGGGAGCAAATGGAGCTGGGGTTGAATGCAATGAATGTTAATGAAATGCTTTTTTTCTGTTAACGAGTGAGCGGGAAACAAAAACATGCCTGGAATCAGTCGGGTTGCATCTGTGAAAGCTTTGATCTTGTTGTGGCTTACTGTCAGGGTTACCAGATGGAAATATGTGGAGAGGAAAGTCCTATCTCTCTTTTCCCCGCTTTTGATTTCAATTCTCTCTCAATCTCCCAAATGCTTTTATTCTTTCTTTGCTATTTAGCATTCTTTCTTTCTTTTTTCCTGCCTACATTCCTACCTTTCTTCCTTCCCTCCATCCTTCCTACCTTCCTTTCTTCCTTGTTTGCTTTCTTTCTTTATTTTATTCAACATTTGTTTTTGGTGGGTGCTTCATTCTTTTCTTTCTTTCTTTTCTTTCTTTCTTTCCTTCTTTCTTTCATTCTTGCTTTCTTGCTTTCTTTCTTGCTTTATTTTGTTCAGCATTTGTTTGCTTTTTTTGTTTGTTTCTTTCTTTTTTCTACCTTCTTTTTTTGCTTCCTATCATTCCTTTCAGTATTTCAACTTTTCATTTCAATATTTGTTAGTTTTTCTTTTTCTTTACTTTCTTTAGTAATGAACTTTTAGCTGCTAGTTTTATTGTCCTTTCTGTGTGGAGTTTGCATGTTCTCCCCGTGTCTGCGTGGGTTTCTTCTTGGTGCTCAGGTTTCCTCCCACAGTCCAAAGACATGCACGAAGGGGCAATTGGACATGCTAAATTGCCCCTAGGTGTGAATGTGTGTGTGTATGTCTGTGTGTCTGTCTGCCCTCCGATGGAATGGCAACCTGTCCAGGGTGTATCCTGCCTTCCGCCCCCATGACTGCTTGGATAGGCTCCAGCATCCCCCACGACCCAGAAGGATAAGCGGTTTACAAAATGTGTGTGTGTGTGTGTGTGTGTGTGTGTGTGTGTGTGCTAGTTTTATTAGCTGCTGATTAGCACTATTCTGATCTCTAGTATAATCTAGTTATCTCTAGTATAATCCTAAATTAGATCTACTATAATCTTCTGTTTGTTCGGCATATATTTTTCTTTACTATGTGCATTTCATAGTTAACGAACATATTGCTTAAAAACTGATTTTTTTTTATTTTTTATTTTGCTACAGAAGGAGCAGGTTTCCACTGTTTCCTCTGCTAGCTTCCCTACCACATTAGTCTATCCTCTCATTTACATTAACTAATGGATTGAATATTTTGTTTTCATCCCATTTCTGTGCCCTTTAAATCAGGTCTCTTTCCAAAAGAGGTCATTCTGCTTTGTAATTTTAGATACTTTAGGTTACCAAGATATCCTTTACCGCAGGACTAAAGCAGACCAAGTTTACTTGTTTTTTTATACTTTTCCCAAATGGTTTACACAATAATTCAGAAATTATTAGATATGTCTCTACACACGCACACATCTTCTAAGCCGCTTATCCTTTTGAGTTGTGGTTGGAGCTGGAGCCTATCCACACACACACACTCACACCTAGGGGCAATTTAGCATGTCAAATTGGCCTGACTACATGTCTTTGAACTGTGGGAGGAAACCGGAGTACCTGGAGGAAACCCACACAGACAGGGGAGAACATGCTGGTCGCCCACCTGGGGAATCAAACCCAGGCCCTTCTTGCTGTGAGGCAACAGTGATACCCACTGCGCTACCGTGCCTCACTAGATTTGTCCAATTTGACATAAAGATATGCCCACCTATTACACATCATAGTAATGTAATCCTATAATTCTTTATTTCCATTTAATTATTTTTGATAATTATCCATCCTTTTAATCACTGGAAAACTGTTCTTACTGGATGTGTTCCTTCAAAAAATCTGACGAGGGAATTTGGTATTGTGGACTTTTTGTTAACAAAGAATTCTTACAGCCGGCTCATTTTTCATTCTTTGCCCGTTTTTTCCTTTTCTTTCCTTTTTTCTTTTGCTAGTAAATCCACTCAAGGACCAACCCTTGTGGGGCCTACCTCCTTCCTCTCTCTCTCTCTCTCTTTCTCCCATTCCCCTTTTTTCTGCATTAAGCATGTTGCCAGTGCTATAAGGATGTCCATTAAAGCATGTGTGAGTAGAGTGGTTTTGTGTGTATGTGTGTGTGTGCGTATGTGTATGCGTGTATAGAGTGGTAGTGTCCCTCTGCGCTTGGCCCAATAAGTGCTCATGGCTCTGCTGCCGTAGAAGAGATGCACAGGGTTGTAATGGAGGTTAAATGAGCTCCAGGCTCTCCCCAGTGTCCTCAAATTGCTCTCTCTTTCTTTCTTTCTCTCTCTCTTGTTCTCCCTCTCTCTCTTTTCAGCATCTCTCTCCCTTTTTCATTTCTCTCTCTCTTCTGGCTCTGTTGTGTAAAGAGAGAAGAAAAGAAAGGCTAAAACGACGAGTGGCTTAGGGGAGCTGAATTAGAGCTGTATGTGTGTGTGAGGTGTGGGTGTTTGTGCGTGTGTGTGTGTGTGTAGAAGAATGCAGAATGGCTTTACGAGAGTCAGTGGGTTCAGAGCTACTGTAGCTGCTGGATCTGCACCCAATAATTCATTCTGATAAACAAGCAGCCTCCTGGGGAGTCTGAGAGAGCTACAAAGATCAACAAATAGACTGCTAAACAGAGAGACTGTGAGAGGCAGAGAGAGGTGGGGATGGAAAGAGAGAAAGAATGTGAAAGAGAGAAATAGAGCAAGAGAGAGAGAGATAGAAGGAGAAAGATAAAAAGAGCGAGAGAGAAAGATTGAAATAGAGAGAAGAATAGAAAAGAGAGTGAAAGAAAGAATGTGACAAAAAGATGGAAAGAATAGGAGAGACAGATAGAGTGAGAGAGAGCTAGAGAGGAGGAAAGAGATAGGCAAGGAGAAAGTTCAAAAGAGAAATGGACAGATTGAAAGAACGATCAAAACAAAGTGCTACAGAGAGAAAGGAAGAGTGGGAGAGAAATCGAAGTAGAAAGAGTGAGAAGAGAGACAGCAAGAGTGAGAGTAGTAACACGGCGTTGTGGGGGTTTAAGTACATTAAGTCAATTTAGCTCTGGCATATGTTCGGTGTATCACAGAGCTGGTGCATGTTCTGAGCCGGAGAATGAGACACGCTGCAGCAGGCTTTCACTACTGTAGCGAGTGATTGGCAACGATGAAGAGAAACATGTAAAAAATGATGGCAAGAGAAGAAAAATAAGGAGTTGGCTGTGGAGAATGGGGGGGAGAAGAGTAAAGAGTGTGTGGAGAGGTCAGGGTGAATAACGGAGTTGGAGAGAATTGGGATGTGAGAGTGAGCATGAGATGATAGGATGGAGTGATTGGAAGATGGAGGAGTGGACTTAGGTTGAGTGTTAATTGCTAAGAGCATGGGCTGTCGGGGTCTTTGTGTGTGTGTGTGCACCCATGTGTGCAAGTCTGTGTGAGGGAGACCCTGCTGCACTGAACTGTCACTGAAAGTTCCTGTGGAGATGCACACACACACACACACACACACAAATTGAGTGTGAGAGGGAAACTCAAACAGACAGTGAGCAGACTGTTACTCTTCAGATGGAGGGAAAACAGAGAGAGATGCTAGTGGCAACACATGACATTGCAGGGAGAGTGGGCATGAACATTGAGACTTGAGACAAACACACTCGCACATACACACACATGCGCAGTGTCACTGTCACCCCCCCTTAATCCCCAGACAGTTCAAATGCGCTAGGCCAAATGAAGGATCAGAGGAGATTAGCCTAGACTCTCAATGATGCAAGCCTAGAGACACTTTCTAACCCACACTGCACTACTGCTTCACTGCTGTCATTTTAAAATGAATGCTTAAAAGCTTTCCTGACTTTAGTGTTACTTACTGGCTTTGTCTGGGAAATGTCCTTGTACAGTAGGGTCATAATTTGGTATTTCTCAGAGCTGTGCAATACATTTAAAGTGCAGTCCAGGGCTTCAAATGAAAGAGTGCATCAATTAATCCACTGCATCAGTCCCCTACTAGAAATATTATACTGAAACACTCACTTTGGACAGTAAAACAGGACCTGTGTCATAGAAAACTGCAATTTCCTTGTTTCTTGAAAAATGTGAAAATGTACCATTCGCTCTCCAGTCCGTACCGCCTATCTGATGTCATGAAAAACCAATCCATTTACATACACCGATGAGCCAAAACATTATGAAGTGAATAACATTGATTGTCTCCTAACAGTGGTGCATGTCAAGGTCTGGGATATATTAGATGGTAAGTGAACAGTTGGTTGTTGTAGTCAGTGTGTTTGATGTGGGAGAAATGGGCAGGCAAGAAGACTTGAGTGACTTTGATGATGGCCATGTTGTTATAGCCAGATGACTGGGTCAGAGCATTTCTGAAACAGCAAGGCTTGTGGGGTGCTCACAGTGATGACCCATGGTGAGTACAGACTGGCAGTGATCTGAGGAGGAGAAAACGAAGAACGGGCGAAAGGGTGTGGGTTGCCCAAGTCTCGGTGATACGCAAGGACGTTGAAGTCTATTCCATCTGGTCCAATCCAACAGAAGTGCTACTGTGTCACAGAAATTTTTTATGATGGAACAGAGGAGTGTGTCACAACAGTGCATTATGGGTGGGCAATTCAAACTCAGATTTATATCATGGTATTTTCTACTATTTAGGTGATAACAATATAATTTCCCAATATTAAAAAAAATATATATCAAAAAGGGTTGTTCTATTGTTTCAATGTCAAGCTTGTAACAATAGAAGAACCCTTTTTAGTGTTATATAGAACTATTTTCAAAACCATCTACAGCATATCCTCCATCAATCTGAAGAACACACTCACAGTGCAAAGAACCCTTTAATAATGCAAAGGGTTTTTTGAGTGTTCATGGTTCTATATAGAAAAAATTAATATTCTGAAAAAATGTCATACCGGTACACCGCCCACCCCTACAGTGCAACACAATCTGCTGTGTATGGGGCTGCGTAGATTAGTCATGGTGCCCTTGCTGACCACCACTGAAAGCACCTCAAATGGGCACGCATCTTGGAGCAATGGAAGAAGGTCATCCGGTCTTTTACATCACGTGAACTGGTAAAGTGATGGCACCAGGATGTACTGTGGGAAGAAGATAAGCTGGTAGAGGGAGTGTGATGTTCTGGACAATGGTCTGCAGGGAAACCTGCAGTAAATAAGTTAACACATCCTCTACAGAGAATGCCTTTAAATATGGCATTTTTCTGCTTATTTTGCAGTACAATTCCTATTTAATTTGCTGAGTTATTGGAACATATTGGAAAAAAAGAAACATAAAATATAACAATTTTTACACATATAGTGTTTTTCCCAATGTGTTTAGCAAATAAACAGTAATTATGCATTAAAATTTGAAGAAATGTCTTTCTGTGTACCATGTATCATGCATCCCTAACATTTTGCTATACATTTTAATAATATGCGTACTACAGGGGAAGGCGATGCACAATCTAACAGGAGCTAAAATTATATTTTATGTAGTTAAAGAAATTCAACTAGAATGTGCTTTTAGAAATGCTCTTTTATTTCTATCATCTGTTTTTTTTTTATTTATTTATTTTTTAACAGCAATCAGGTATTTCTCAAGATTCAGCCTGAAGACTATAACAACTTAAAATATATATGTTTTCATTATACATGTTTGTTGATTTCTGAGTTGGTGTTACAAGTTAATCACCCTCTTGGTGCCTGTAACATTACTTCTTCTATTTTGAAGTATCCCTGTCTGTGGGTTCAGTTGTAACATTTGCACTCACTCTGCTTTTGGCAGAATTGTTCATAAACAGTACGAACACTTTTTAGATTGCAGTGGAGATGTGTAGGTTGCTTGTATAAAGAGGATATTAAAATTAATCTGTCAAATTGTGAACACTTAATTCAAAAGCCATAGAGAGTGCTGAATTTCACAGCTAAGCTGATAAGAAAATTCCACTGTATTATGAACGTATCTGAGAGAATCTTTAGCCCAGCTGAAGTTGTGCCTTGTGTTTAGTGAAGCAGCAGTTCATTGTGGCATGGTTTTTCTTTTTCTTTTTTCTTCTTTTTTGAGCAAGCAAAAACCTGCGGTAATGTCTTGCAACAGCCTCTGGGGTACTTTCAGGCTCACTCTCTTGCCAACCCACCCGGCAGCTCGCTTTGAAGTTCAAGCATGAATTTGAGGATGCAGTGCCACTTTCAAATAATCTGCTTTGTTAAAATAAACACGCTCATGTAATTTCATTATGTTTTCATAGTTTTTTTGTTCCCCCCACACACTTCAGAAGAAGATGAAGGATGGTTTCATAGTCTTTCAGGTGTTTATGCCATGCATTGAAATTTTGTTTAAAGGAGTCATGGAACTGAGTAGCAGTTTAGTAAAGTGCATCAAATTGAAATGCTCTGCCTTCTGTAATGGGTATTTTCACCTTATTGCATGAACGGAGGACTGCTATAATGAAACGTACCTTAACATTCACAGGTTAGTGTTAACAGATAAACTATTATTTGGTAAAATAGTGCTTGTAATGTGTTTGTAAACTAGTTTTAAAGGAATACTCCGGTATATAACTATGTTTTAAGTCTGGGTTTTTCTGTTCTTTTGAATAGAAGCATCTGCCCATTGTTTTCTTTTAGGTCAGAGTCAGTTTTATTGCCTTTTCTTCTGATTACAGATGTGTTGAAGACGAATGAAGTGTAGTTTCTCCAGGTGCTACATGTAATATAGACAGCAGCAGACGTAAACAAAGTATTTTGTTTGGTTTGTTATGCAGTGGTTTATTGTAGGGAAATTTGTAGGGAAGTCTTT
This sequence comes from Colossoma macropomum, assembly GCF_904425465.1. Classification (NCBI taxonomy): domain Eukaryota; kingdom Metazoa; phylum Chordata; class Actinopteri; order Characiformes; family Serrasalmidae; genus Colossoma; species Colossoma macropomum. The sequence continues at coordinate 34,930,633 of NW_023494787.1, forward strand.
GCAGTGGTGGTGGTATTATCCAGGGGTTGCAGTGTCTACAGCACAAATATAGCCACTTTACTTACTTTCCAAAAACACTGGTTAAGCTAGTTTTGATATGTAAAGTAGGCATATCTGGGAAAAAAAATATTTTGTTTGGGGACTATTTTACCTTACGTTACATGCGCATTTTGCCATATCAAAAAAATCACACTGAAATCTTTTTACCCAGTAAATTTCTCTGTAAAGCATTTCACCTCAAACCACTGAATGACTTTGTTTTCATCTCAACCACTGAATTATGTAGAAATATTGTAAAATCGGTGGAACTGCTCTATTACATAAGATTTTTTAAGGCAAAGGGATACATGCACTAGAATCTAATGAGGTGGTACATTCACAAAAGCCATGCTCATAAAGCAACAGTTCTGTTTTAGAAGTCATTAGCAAGGAACAAGAGAGGGGAAAAAATAAAAAACGCTGTGTTTTGCCTGTGGCCACCCAGGTGTGTTCTGCCACTCCAAATGAGCCTGCCAGCCCCAGCCAAGCAGACACGCTCTCATCTGAGGCACATTATTTATGCATGCTGTTTCTAGGTAACCCGCTCTGTCAAGGAGGTAGGACTCCATCCATAAACTCCCACAGCTGAGACTGACCTGCTAACACACAGGTGTGCACACAAGAACAAACACATCAAATGCATCCTCCAACACAGCTGAGAACAAAGGTTTTGTAGACACAAAGACTCCCAGCAATTAGAAGCCCCTTTGCAAGAGGACAAATTCTCACAAGCGTGCAGAAGTACTTTTAATCTGTTAAGTGGAGTGGCAGATGGATCAAATATGGAGCCGCTCGGTGGCTTGGCCCATGGAATTGTCATATCTCTGGAGCTGAGAGGGGAAAACGCATTCATTATTTTTGTATGCTTTCTCCCCATAGACCCACTCAGACAAAGAGAAGAATCTTTTCTCCTGTTACGCATTGCGGTGTGAAATTCGCTACATGGATCGGAGTGCACGTTTTGATTCATTGCCTTCTCTTTTAGAGGGTTGCCTCCATTTGTGTGGGTTGCTGGTGGTGCTCACAGCCAGAGGTTGTTGTGATGAGACAACAATGTGTTATATGTTTTACATTCCACCCAGGGTGAAGTACACACATCCTGTACTTGAGTAATGCCCTTAGTAAAATATTACCTGTCCTCTTTTTATATTTCTCCTTTTAAATATACTTAAAGGGACAGTTTCCTATTTTTTTTATTGTCCCCTGAGGTCCTTTTATGACATTTGTGTAGGTTTATATACCAAAAACAGGCATAATTCATTTTCTTACAAGACCCTTGTCCCTCCTTTCTTTATCCTTTTTAAGATGTTAAATAAGACAAAGAATTAAATAGGTTGTTGCTGCTGTGTCTTTAAGACTGGTCAATGTAAATCATATCTGTTCTGATTGGCTGCCCTCTATTGTGTCTCATTCAAAAAGCAGTCCAGGCTGAAGAACTCCGTATAACTTTAGAATAAGAGGGCAGGGCTAAACTGCTGTAGGCTGAATAGGTGTATGTATATATATATATATATATATATATATATATATATATATATATATATATATATATATATACATTGTGACATCACAAAAAATAGTACAATTAAAAATGAGCTGGTTTTGCAGCTAAGTTTTCATATATGGACAGTATGGCCTGAGGAGTAAAGGGTATGTTATTAATACTACAACAAACTCTTATATATAAAAAAAAAACAAGGAAAACTAGAAAGGGAAAGTTTGTGAACAAACTTTAAGTTGGCTTGAAAAAGCCAGTTAATTACGTTAAAACGTTAAAATGATTGAAGACTTTTGATAGCTGTTAAAATGTTGCCAAAATGTTCCTAAGCAGAAGCTGCAGTATCCGTGGTGGATTTTAATTCTTTGCTAGTTGCTACTGTGAATGAAGTTCCACCTTAAATTTTGTGCCACCTTAATTTTACTGCTATGTTATTTGAAGTTCCACTTTAAATTGTATGCCACCTTAAATTTAGTGCTAAGTTAATTGCAGTGACACCTTAAAACAAGTTCCACCTTAAATTCTGTGCCACCTTAACTTTAGTACTATGTTAATTTAAGTTCCACCTTAAATTCTGTGCCACCTTAATTTTAGTGCTACCTTACAGAGAGTCCCACCTTAAATTGTGTGCCACCTTAATTTTAGTTTTACCTTAAAGAGAGTTCCACCTTAAGTTCAGTGGCATCTTAAATTTAGTGCTATGTTAAATGCAGTGCCTACTTGAAAGAAGTTCCACCTTAAAATCGGTGCCATTTTAATTTTATTGCAATGTTAATTGAAGTTCCACCTTAAAATTCAGTGCTACCTAAGTGCAATTCCACCTTAAAAGCAGTTCCATCTTAGTTAGTTTTTTCAGTATAGAATAATAATAATAATAAGAAGAAGATTACGAAGAAGAGTAAGTTGGCTTTTTCAAGCCAACTTAACTAGAAAGGGAAAGTTCATGAACAAACTTTAAGTTGGCTTGAAAAAGCCAGTTAATTACGTTAAAACATTAAAATGGTTGAAGACTGCTGATAGTTGTTAAAATGTTGCCAAAATGTTGTTAAGCAGAAGCTGCAGAATCCGAGGTGGATGGAAATTTTTGGCTAAGTTCTACTGTGAATGAAGTTCCACCTTTAATTCTGTGCCACTTTAATTTTAGGGCTACCTTAAACTAAGTTCCACCTTAAATTCTGTTCCACCTTAAATTTAGTGCTATGTTAATTGAAATTCCAACTCAAATTCTGTGACACCTTAAATTCAGTGCTGTGTTAATTCCAGTTCCACCTTTAATTCTGTGCCACCTTAAATTTAGTGCTATGGTAATTGCAGTTCCACCTTAAATTTATTGCCACCTTAAAAAGAGTTCCATTTTAAATTCGGTGCCACCTTAAAAGAAATTCCACATTAAATTCTGTGCCTCCTTAAAGTTAGTCCAATGTTAATTGAAGTTCCACCTTTAATTCATTGCTAACTTAAATGCAGTTCCACCTTAATTTCAGTGTCAGTGTAAACTCAGTGCTACCTTAAATTCTGTTCCACCTTAAAATTAATGCTATTTTAATTGAAGTTCCACCTTAAGTTCTGTGCCATGTTAAATTTAGTGCTATTGTATGCCACCTTAATTTTAGTACAATGTTAATTAAAGTTCTACGGTAATTTCTGTTCCACCTTAAATTTAGTGATATTAGCAGTTCTACCTTAAATTGTTTGCTATGTTAATTGAAATTCAACCTTAAATTCTGTTCCACCTTAAATTTAGTGATATGTTAATAGCAGTTCCACTTTAAATTTACTGGTTTGTTAACTGAAATTCCACCTTAAATTCTGTGCCATCTTACATTTAGTATTAAGTTAATACCGGTTCCACCTTAAAGTTAATGCTATGTCAATTGAAATTCCACCTTAAATTTTGTGCCATCTTAAATTTAGTGATATGTTTATTGAAGTTCCACCTTAAATTCTGTGCCATCTTAAATTTAGTGCTATGTTAATACCGATTCCACCTTAAAGTTAATGCTATGTTAATTGAAATTCCACCTTGAATTCAGTGCCATCTTAAATTTAGTGATAAGTTAATAGCAGTTCCACTTTAAATTTACTGCTATGTTAACTGAAGTTTCACCTTAAATTCTTTTCCATCTTAATTTTAGTGCTACTTTAAAGAGTTCCACCTTAAATTTCCACATTAAATTCTGTGCCTTCTTAAAGTTAGTTCAATGTTAATTGAAGTTCCACCTTAAGTTCAGTGCTAACTTAAATGCAGTATTACCTTAATTTCAGTGTCAGTGTAAACTCAGTGCTACCTTAAAAGAAGTTCCACCTTAAAATTCAGTGCTACCTAAGTGCAATTCCACCTTAAAAGCAGTTTCACCTTAAAAAAATCATTGTGTGTGCTGATACTGCTGAGCATTAGGCTGGGAGAGGGTGAGACATTAGGCTCCGTGCGTCACTTTGGGTGGGTGTGTGAGTTAACGGGCCATTGTGACATCATGTGTGGCATGCTGCCAACATTCCGCCCATTCATTCCCTATGGGAAAAAATATCGACTTTGAACGTTAATTTTGGGAAAACCGTACGTCGGATCGCTTAGAAAAGCACAAGCAACCTAATCGGGTATGGGTCCTACGATCCTGCAAAGTTTCGTGGTTCTAGCTCGAAAACTGTGGGACGAGAAACATTTTATATTTTGAGCGTAGAATAATAATAATAATATTAATAAGATTACGAAGAACAGTAAGTTGGCTTTTTCAAGCCAACTTAATAAGAAGAAGAAGATTACGAAGAACAGTAAGTTGGCTTTTTCAAGCCAACTTAACTAGAAAGGGAAAGTTTGTGAACGAACTTTAAGTTGGCTTGAAAAAGCCAGTTAATGACATTAAAACGTTAAAATGGTTGAACACTGTTCATAGTTGTTAAAATGTTGCCAAAATGTTCCTAAGCAGAAGCTGCAGAATCTGTCGTGGATGGTAATTCATTGCTAGTTGCTACCATGAATGAAGTTCCACCTTAAATTTTGTGCCACCTTAATTTTAGTGCTATGTTAATTGCAGTTCCACTATTAATTCTGTGCCACCTCAAATTTAGTACTATGTTAATTGAAGTTCCACCTTAAATTCTGTGCTAACTTAAATGCAGTTCCACCTTAATTTCAGTGTCAGTGTAAACTCAGTGCTACCTTAAATTCTGTGCCACCTTAATTTTAGTGCTACCTTACAGAGAGTTCCACCTTAAATTTTATGCCACCTTAAATTCGTTGCAATGTTAATTGAAGTCCCACCTTAAATTTTGTGATACCTTAATTTTAGTTTTACTTTAAAGAGAGTTTCACCTTAAGTTCAGTGGCACCTTAAATTTAGTGATATGTTAATTGCAGTGCCTACTTGAAAGAAGTTCCACCTTAAATTCTGTGCAGTCTTAATTTCATTGCAGTGTTAATTGAAGTTCCATCTTAAATTCAGTGCTAACTTAATGCAGTTCCACCTTAATTTCAGTGTCACTGTAAACTCAGTGCTACCTTAAAAGAAGTTAAAATGGTTAAAGTTAAAATGGTTGAAGACTGTTGATAGCTGTTAAAATACTGCCAAAATGTTCCTAAGCAGAAGCTGCAGTATCCGTGGTGGATTTTAATTCTTTGCTAGTTGCTACTGTGAATGAAGTTCCACCTTAAATTTTGTGCCACCTTAATTTTAGTGCTGCCTTAAAGAGAGTTCCACCTTAAATTCTGTGTCGCCTTAAAAGAAGTTCTACCTTAAATTCTGTGCCACCTTAAATTTAGTACTATGTTAATTGAAGTCCCACCTTAAATACTGTGCCACTTTAATTTTAGCACTACCTTAAATTATGTGCCACCTTAAATTTAATGCTATGTTAATTGCAGTGCCACGTTAAACCAAGTTCCACCTTAAATTATGTGCCACCTTAATTTTAGTGCCGTTAATTGAAGTTCCATCTTAAATTCAGTGCTAACTTAATGCAGTTCCACCTTAATTTCAGTGTCATTGTGAACTCAGTGCTACCTTAAAAGAAGTTAAAATGGTTAAAATGGTTAAAGTTAAAATGGTTGAAGACTGTTGATAGCTGTTAAAATACTGCCAAAATGTTCCTAAGCAGAAGCTGCAGTATCCGTGGAGGATAGCAATTCTCTGCCAGTTGCTACTGTGAATGAATTTCCACTTTAAATTTTGTACCACCTTAATTGTAGTGCTATGTTATTTGAAGTTCCACCTTAAAGTCTTTGCCAATTTTAGTGCTTCCTTAAAGAGAGTTTCAACTGAAATTTTGTGCTGCCTTTAAAGAAATTCCACCTTAAATTCTGTTCCACCTTAATTTTAGTGCTAGGTTAATTTAAGTTCCACCTTAAATTCTGTGCCACCTTAAATTCAATGCAATGTTAACTGCAGTCCCACCTTAAATTTTGTGCCACCTTAATTTTAGTTTTACCTTAAAGAGAGTTCCACCTTAAGTTCTGTGGCACCTCAAATTTAGTGCTATGTTAATTGCAGTGCGACCTTAAAAGAATTTCCAACTTAAATTCTGTGCCATCTTAATTTTAGTGCTACTTTAAAGAGTTCCACCTTAAATGTCCACCTTAAATTCTGTGCCTCCGTGAAGTTAGTCCAATGTTAATTGAAGTTCCACCTTTAATTCATTGCTAATTTAAAAGCAGTTCCACCTTAATTTCAGTGTCAGTGTAAACTCAGTGCTGCCTTAAAAGAAGTTCCACCTTAAATTCTGTTCCACCTCAATTTTAGTGCTATGTTAATTTAAGTTTCACCTTAAATTCTGTACCACCTTAATTTTAGTGCTGTCTTAGTTCCACCTTAAGTTCTGTGGCACCTCAGATTTAGTGCTTTGTTAATTGCAGTGCCACCTTGAAAAAAGTTCCACCTTAAATTCTGTGCTCGAAAACTGTAGGAGGAGTAGCATTTAGTTTTTTGATTATAGAATAATAATAAGAAGAAGATTACGAAGAACAGTAAATTGGCTTTTTCAAGCCAACTCAACTAGAAAAATGCATTTCCTAAAGGAAACGCAGAATGGTTGCGCCGCGGTTACTATGGAATTCCATAGGAGGAATGAGGGATGAAAAAAGTACTCATAGAGGAGTGTGGGTCAGTAAGGCGGTGGATTAGAGCTTGGAGACCTAATCTAAGTGAGTACATGTACTTTGGTGGCTGTTGAGAAAAAGACTGACTAGGGCTTTGTTGCGAAAGACAATAAATTGGACACTAGGGGAGGAACGAGGGATGAAAAAATGACAAAAAGATTAGTGTGGATCAGTGTGTCTGTGCATTAGAGCTTGGGAATGTGCCTGTGCATTTCGGTGTCTGTTACACAATGGAAAAAACAGGGCTATGGTTTGGCCAAAAATAAATGGAATTCTAAGGGAGGAACAAGGGATGAAAAAAGACAGAAACAGAGGAGTGCTGGTCAGTATGGCTAGGCATTAGAGCTTGGGGATGTGCCCTGAGTGAGTACATGCATTTTGGTGGCTGTTGGGTAAAGAAGCAATAGAGTTTGAGTGGTGGCAAAAATGAATGGGATTCTAAGGGCGGAGCGAGGGATGAAAAAACAACAAATAGAGGAGTGTGGGTCAGAATGGCTGTGGATATGAGTTTGGAGTGGTGCCTTGAGTGAGTAATTGCATTTCGGTGGGTATTGGGCAGAGAAGTAATAGAGTTTGAGCGGTGGCGAAAATTAATGAGACTCTATGGGAGGAATGAAAGATGAAAAAACGACAAATAGAGGAGTGCGTGTAAGTATGCCTGTGGATTAGAGCTTGGAGCGGTGCCCTGAGTGAGTACTTGCATTTCGGTGGGTGTTGGGCAAAGAAGTACTAGAGTTTGAGTGGTTGTAAAAATTAATGAGGCTCTATGGGAGGAACGAGGGATGAAAAAACAACAGGAAGAGGGGTGCGGGTCAGTATGGCTATGGATTAGAGCTTGGGGATGTGCCCTGAGTAAGAATTTGAATTTTGGTGGCTCTTGGGCAAAGTTAATAATAGGGCTTGAGCTTGGACGAAAATGAATGGGACTCTATGAGAGGAATGAGGGATGAAAAAACATCAAATAGAGGAGTGCGCGTCAGTATCGCTATGGATTAGAGCTTGGGGATGTGCCCTGAGTGAGTACATGCATTTCGGTGGCTGTCGGGAAAAGAAGCAATAGAGTTTGAGTGGTGGCAAAAATGAATGGGATTCTCAGGGCGGAACAAGGGATGAAAAATGACAAATAGAGGAGTTCGGGTCAGTATGGCTGTTGATAAGAGTTTGGAGCGGTGCTCTGAGTGAGTACTTGCATTTTGGTGGGTGTTGGACAAAGAAGCAATAGAGTTTGAGTTGTAGTAAAATGAATGGGACTCAACGCAAGGAACGAGGGATGAAAAAACAACAGGAAGAGGAGTGCGGGTCAGTATGGCTATGGATTAGAGCTTGGGGATGTGCCCTGAGTAAGAATTTGAATTTTGGTGGCTCTTGGGCAAAGTTAATAATAGGGCTTGAGCTTGGACGAAAATGAATGGGACTCTATGAGAGGAATGAGGGATGAAAAAACATCAAATAGAGGAGTGCGCGTCAGTATCGCTATGGATTAGAGCTTGGGGATGTGCCCTGAGTGAGTACATGCATTTCGGTGGCTGTCGGGAAAAGAAGCAATAGAGTTTGAGTGGTGGCAAAAATGAATGGGATTCTAAGGGCGGAACAAGGGATGAAAAACGACAAATAGAGGAGTTCGGGTCAGTATGGCTGTTGATAAGAGTTTGGAGCGGTGCTCTGAGTGAGTACTTGCATTTCGGTGGGTGTTGGACAAAGAAGCAATAGAGTTTGAGTTGTAGTAAAATGAATGGGACTCAACGCGAGGAACGAGGGATGAAAAAACAACAAATAGAGGAGTGTGGGTCAGTATGGCTGTGGATTAAAGCTTGGAGACCTGATCTGCAAGAGTACATGTACTTTGGTGGGTGTTGAGAAAAAGACTAATTAGGGCTTTGTTGTGAAAGAAAATAAATGGGACTCTATGGGAGGAACAAGGCATGAAAAAATGACAAATAGATGACTGCGGGTCAGTGTGGATGTGGATTAGAGCTTGGGAAAGTGCCCATGCATTTTGGTGTCTGTTGCACAATGTAAAAAACAGGGCTGTGGTTTGGCCGAAAATAAATGGGATTCCAAGGGAGGAAAGAGGGATGAAAAATGAAAAATAGAGGAGTGCGTGTCAGTATGGCTAGGGATTAGAGCTTGGGCATGTTCCCTGAGTGAGTACATGCATTTTGGTGGCTGTCGGGCAAAGAAGTAACACAGGTTCAGAGGTGGCAAAACTGAATGAGGCTCTATGGGAGGAACGAGGGATGAAAAACGACAAATAGAGTAGTGCGGGTCAGTATGGCTGTGGATTAGAGCTTCGGGACCTGCCCTGAGTGAGTACTTGTATTTCAGTGGGTGTTGGCTAAAGAAGTAATAAAGTTTTAGTGATGGGAAAATGAATGGGAGTCTAAGGGCGGAATGAGGGATGAAAAACGACAAATAGAGGAGTTCGGGTCAGTATGGCTGTGGATAAGAGTTTGGAGCGGTGCTCTGAGTGAGTACTTGCATTTTGGTGGGTGTTGGACAAAGAAGCAATAGAGTTAAGCAAGTAGAGTTAAAGAGGAAAGCAAGGCGCAACCGTAATAATAAGAAGATTACGAAGAACAGTAAGTTGGCTTTTTCAAGTCAACTTAATAATAATAAGATTACGAAGAACAGTAAGTTGGCTTTTTCAAGCCAACTTAATAATAATAAGATTACGATGAACAGTAAGTTGGCTTTTTCAAGCTTAACTTAACTAGAAAGGGAAAGTTCGTGAACGAACTTTAAGTTGGCTTGAAAAAGCCAGTTAATTACATAAAAATATTAAAATGGTTGAATACTGTTGATAGTTGTTAAAATATTGGTAAAATGTTGCTAAGTAGAAGCTGCAGTATCTGTGGTGGATTCTACTTTGTTGCTAGGCATTACCATGAATGAAGTTCCACCTTAAATTCTGTTCCACCTTAAATTTGGTGCCACCTTAAAAGCAGTTCCACCTTAAATTCAGTGCCACCTTAAATTTAGAGCTATGTTGATTGAAGTTCCACCTTAAATTTAATGCTAGGTAATAATAATTCCACCTTAAGTTCTGTTCCAACTTAAATATAGTGATCAATTCTGTGTCATCATAAATTTAGTGCCACGTTAATGGAAGTTCCACCTTAAATTCTGTTCCACCTTAAATTAAGCGATATGTTAATAGCAGTTCCACCTTAAATTTAGTGCTATGTTAATTGAAGTTCCACCTTAAATTTAATGCTGTGTAATGATAATTTCACCTTAAATTCTGTTCCAACTTATAGTGATTGTTAATAGCAGTTCCACCTTAAATTTAACGCTATGTTATTTGAAGTTCCACCCTAAATTATGTGCCGTCATAAATTTAGTGCCACGTTAATGGAAGTTCCACCTTAAATTCTGTTCCACCTTAAATTTAGTGATATGTTAATAGCAGTTCGACTTTAAATTTAGTGCTATGTGAATTGAAGTTCCACCTTAAATTTAATGCTGTGTAATGCTAATTCCACCTTAAATTCTGTTCCACCTTAAATTTAGTGATATGTTAATAGCAGTTCGACTTTAAATTTATTGCTGTGTTAATTGAAGTTCCACCTTAAATTCTGTGCCATCTTAAATTTAGTGCTATGTTCATTGAAGTTCAACCTTAATTTCTGTTCCAAGTTAAATTTAGTGACATGTTCATAGCAGTTCCACTTTAAATTTAGTTATATGTTAATTGAAGTTCCACCTTAAATTCTGTGCCAACTTTTGTGCTATGTTAATTTAATTTCCACCTTAATTTCTGTTCCACCTTAAATGTAGTGATATGTTAGTAGCAGTTCCACCTTAAATTGAATGCTATATTAATTGAAATTCCACCTTAAATTCTGTTCCAAGTTAAATTCAGTGATATGTTAATAGCAGTTCCACCTTAAATTAATGCTATGTTAATTGAAGTTCCACCTTAAATTCTGTGCCATCTTAAATTTAGTGCTATGTTAAAACGGGTTCCACCTTAAATTTAATGCTAGGTGGAATTTCAATTAACATAGCATTAAATATAAGGTGGAACTGCTATTGACATATCACTAAATTTAAGGTGGAACCCAATTTAAGGTGGAAATTCAGTTAACCTAGCACTAAATTTAAATTTAAGGTGGAGTTTCAATTAACCTAGTATTAACATGAAGGTGGAACTGCTATTAACATAGCACTTAATTTAAGGTGGCTATGTTAATTGAAATTCCACCTTAAAGTCTGTGCTGTCTTAAATTTAGTGTTATGTTAATTGAACTTCCACCTTTAATTTATTGTTGTGCTAAGTGACGTTCCACCTTAAAATTCAGTGCTATCTAAGTGCAATTCCACCTTAAAAGCAGTTGCACCTTAAAAAAAATCATTATGTGTGCTGACACTGCTGAGCATGTGAGACATTGGACTCCGTGCGTGAGTTTGTATGTGTGTGTGAGAGAGCCGTGACATCATGTGTGGCATGTTGCCAACATTCGGCCCATTCATTCCCTATGGGAAAAAAATCGCCTGTTTTTCATCCGCTGTACAAAAACGGTATGTCAGATCGCTTAGAAAAGCACAAGCACTCTATTCGGTTATAGGATCTACGATCCTGCAAAGTTTCGTGGCTCTACGTCGAAAACTGTAGGAGGAGAAACTGTTTAAATTTTGAGCGCGGAATAAAAATAATAATAAGCCAACTTTTTCAAGCCAACTTAATTAATGTTTCAGTGACACAGGCCCTATAAGTCAGAAGTGAAAGTACTGAGGGCTGTAGTTATTTTTGTTATTTTGACGAACCATTTCTTTTAATGAGACCTGTGTAGTTGCAGACATAAAACAGATAGCTTTACAAAAGCTCCTGTTTTTTAACACTTGAATTTGTCGCTGGGTGGATATGCCTCTCCTTCTGTTTTCTATATTTGTGCAACAGGTCAAGCAAATCAGCCAATTAAATGGTACAGGATACAAGATATGAACACTTTATTTTGAACATTTTACCAAATGTATGTAAAAACTACCTTTATTTTTTCCCAACACTCTTAACACTCTCTAACTCTGAATTTGGGGAAGATATCTAATTATGATTTTACTGACCTATATTTTGCCTGTGATTTAAATTGCCTGTGATTTAAAACTATTTTCTAAATTAAGCTTTAGACTTGATTTTTTTTTTTGTTGGCCAAGAAGACCAGCATATCCATTGCTTTCTGGCTTGAGGTTTGATCCCTCTGCATTAAACTGCCAGTAAGTTGAGATCATGTTTCACCAGATTTGGTTGTTAGCAAGTATTTTATTAATAACTTGTTAGTTTGTTAATTGTAAATAATGTGAACATCTGTGTAATCTATGGAGGGCTATTGAAGTAACGTGGGACGATCATTGATTTATTCAGTTTAAAAGTGAATTTTTCTGCAATTTTAGACAATTCACTTAAGAGTAACGAGTATCTACACATGCTGCAGAAGGCAGTACACTGAAAAGTAGAGTATTTTACTTTGAACTGTTGTGTAGTGAAAACAAAAAAGATCTTAAAAAAAATACATGTATTTCATGTCGTGCTTTTAGCAGCTTCATACTAATAAAGCTACACTGACTTTAGCTATGGAGTGTTTTCCCTTCTTCTCAGTGATGGAGAGGTAGAAGGCGAGAGAGAGAGGTGGGGCCAGCTGCAGATTGCTAAGCCAAACAAATACCAGCACCACCAACGACCAATCAGGAATGAGTATGTGAATTGGATTTAAAGGGGTCAGATGAGGTGCTGGCAACAACTTATCTGGTCACACAAACAACAGCGGGTTCAAAAAAGAAGCCATATAGAGAGTATATGTGTGTGCATGTGCTTAATCCTCTTTTGGATGTTAAGAAGAGGTAATGGACAGTGAGTCTGTTTTTCTGTGTGCAGACAGATTTCAGATCACACATCTCAATTATCATGATCTTTCTAAAGCTTTTAAAGTCAGCTCACTAGCCTGTCCTCTGTATCACTCTCTCTCCCTCCCTCACTCTCTCCTTCTCTCTTAATCTTACTCTTGCCCTTGTTCACTCCATTTACCTCCCTCCCTCTCTCCCTCTCTCTCGCCTTTTCTCTCAAGCCTCCTTCCCTCCATTACTCTCCCCCTTATTCTCTTTCTCACTTTCTCTCAGCCCTCCTTCCCTCCATTACCCTCCACTAGTAGTGCACTGATACTGTATTGGTATTGGCAGCAATACTGGCACTTAACCGCTGTATCAGTATCAGTGATGGGGATACTGATACCTATGACTGACACCACAATTTGACACGTGTGTGCGCACCAGTAGGCAGAACTTAACATGTCGGCGGTGTGGGACGACAAGCAGCAGTAAAAATACTCATGACAGAATCTCTAACGGCAGTTTTTGGTGTAAAAACACATTAACAGAGCCACTTACCTGAACGGCTGAGCTGCTTCTTTCAGTAATCACCCGTCTACCGCTCTGTGGTCACTTACAGTCTGAGTTAATGTTATTGTGAGAGCAGAAGGAACCACTGGACTTTCTGCATAATGATAGCCTTTAGCATAGCTTTTAGCATAGCAGTCCGCTAGCCGGGCCTGTGTGTCCACTAGCCCTGCATGTGGTGCAGCTGTATCACTCAGAAGCAGGGTCTGGCCTGTCACTTCAACATGGCCAGAAAAAGCACCGAAAGTCGCTAACGTGAACGATGGTGATATTTACTGAACTGATGCTCAGAGATGCAGCATAAGTGGACAAGATGTACGTATGAGGCAAATGACTTGAGAAAAATGGATGTGAAACAACACTCAGCTTTGTTTTTGAGCCAGAGAAGCTGATGTGTAAACACCACAGGTTTATCTGTGTGCTGTTCAGCTCTGTTCTTAACAGTTTTGCACAATAAAAATATTTTGCATTTACTTAAGTTGTTAAACATGGCTCTTATTACTAATTATATAATGGGAAATACGAAATACATACAGTAAGCACCTAATAAATATAATTTAACAAGCAATTGCCATCTAGAGAAGCTGGGTGTGTTTTATTTGTGCTGCATAACATAAATTTTACCAAAATAAAATATGTTAAAAGTGTAATTGTACAAATATCAGGACTTATAGATGAGTTAGAATAGATTAGTTAGTACCGATACTTAAGGATCGGTAGCGGTATCGGAAGGGAATAAGTGGTATCATCTCTACCCTCCACCTTTTTCCACACTCTCTCTACCCACTCCTCTTTCTCTCCCTCCCTTTATTCTTTCTTTTTGTTCTCTTTCTCTCCTTCTCTATTGCTTGCGCTTCTCTCTCCTTATTCTCTCTCCTCCTTCTCTTGTGCTTACTTTCCCCCTTCTTCACTCCATTAACCTCCCTCCCTCTTTCTCTCTCTTCACCTCTTTCCCCTTCTCTCGCCTCATTTTCTCCTTTCCTCCCTCTCTCCCTACTCTTTTATCTTTCTCTCATTTCTCTCTCTCTTCCCTATCCCTCTGTATCTCTCTCTCTTCTATCTTTCTCACTCTCTCTCTTTTGCCCGCCCTCCTTCCACTTTCCTCCTCCTTTTCACTGTCTCTCTCTAAAAGTGAGGTGGCTAAGTATAGGTGGTAAAGGGTGAAAGAATAAGTACGATAATGTGATGATTCAGAAGTCAAGCTGCTGATGATAATTATTATTATTTCAACGAAGATTCTTTGTCATTCTCCGCTGCCGCCTCCTCTTTCTTGTATGTGTGCATGTCTGAGACACTGTGTGTGTATTGTAGTGAATTTTCTCCCACTCTAGCAGGTCTTGCTGCACTTGATTGACAAGAACAGTTATATTTGTGAGAAGAGGACAATGGAAGATATTGCACAGGTATATTCAATAAAGAGAAAGATCAACAGCGTAGATATACTGCTTTAATTGTAGATGCAAATGTCTTCAGAGTTAGGCTAGTTGGTGCAGGCATTCTGGAGACACCATATCATTTCTGTTGGAACAAAACCTCGTTACTTTAAATATCCTTAACTGTGAATGGCAGTTAATGGACCAAGACAGCATTGTAAGTTGTTACAGCATTTGTATTGGTCCATTCATCAACTCAATGTAAAAGGAAACTGGGGTTTTAAAATCATGTGGAAAAATGATGATACATGAAACAGAATGGTGATACATCAATTATAATTTTGTTCTGACAGCGACGATATGATGAACTGAATTTTATAAATATAAAATAATGGGCCTCGGCTGATGTGTAAGACCACAGGCTATGAAACTATTTTAAAAAAAATGTGTGATAATCATTTGTTTTAAAAAAACCAGATGTTAGTTAATTAAAACACTGTTGATTTGATAAATTAGTTAAAGAACATAAAGGAGTTGATGAAGTGATGAAAAATGCACTTAATGTACTACATCAGTTTGTTAATGTGCTACTTTAGTTTTCAATTCACTTGCATTTTCATCACCTTTCTTTTTTATCAGATATTTATTTCCACACTTATACCTACACCACCTTGGTGATTAATGATAAACCATGGCATATCATATTTTTTATTATATTAATCAATGCTTTTATCAAACTATTATTTGAATGTTTCAATCAAATAATCGTTGATTTTATCAGATCAGATAACGGTCACTCATTTTGGTTCACATTCACTTTTATCAACCTCATTTTCTTCCTCATCACTTTATTTTTATTACTTCCTCCCCTCAAAACAGACAGCTTTATTTAATTCCCCCCTCTAGGTTGCATTTTCACGTGCATTACAGGTGAGACTGAGACAGAGGTGCTTTTTGTTCTTTGTGCACTGTGCAGGGTCCAAAGCACAGGAGCAGTTTTTCATTAAAGAAATGAAAAATGATTTGCTATTATCAGTGGCACGCACTGTCAGGCAGCAGCCACTTCTAGTAAATGCCTGCCTCATACTAATATTTGTTAATATTGTATTGCACCTGACAGTGACATGAACAAAGAAACCTTCAACAGTTACAGAATTGAAGGGGCAAAAAAGAGAAAAGGAAAAAAAGATAAAGCAGGAGTAATTCTCTGTTTTCACAGTTCCTCACTTCACCAGTGGCATGTTCCTTTTCTCTCTCCCTCTTTCTCTCTCATTCCCCTTTTTGTTCTCTTTCTGTCCTCCCTGCCACTCATCTCTTCCTCTGGGAGACAGAGGAACTTTAAAAAATCTCTCTCTCTCTCTCTCTCTCCTTTCCTCTTCTCTCCTTCCATATTACCACCAGTTGGCTCTTCTCATCCCCCATTTCCCTCCTCTCTCCTATTAATAAATTATTTAAAAGAACATTTATTTTATTGGTCTTAGCCGGGCAGTGCATATCTTGCAGGCGCTGCCGGTTTTTGACACAGAGGCCTAAATGAATGGCAGTGGCCTGTTAATATATTTATGACGAATTCTTTTCCCACGCTCGATTCTTCTAACCAGTTAGTTGTGATTCCTCAACTCAAAAGCTTCAAATGAACTCGAACAAACAAACAGCAGTGACAAGGGAAGCTCAGGACACATTTGCCAGGATGGAAATGTATTGTATTAGGCTAAACAGACTGCGGCAATGTGAGGGCTATGTGGTGTAATGAGTGAGTAGAAGACAATGGGTAAGGAATGGTTTCTGAACACTTTTTGGCTTAGATGTACAGTTGGCACCTTTATTTTTAAGGGTGAGCTGTGAGATGGGTAAATGGTAGGATTGACTTCCACCCCTCAAGTACTGGATATTAAAATGGGGGAATTGGCTGATGCCTCCTGGAATAGATTAAAAACTATAAAAGTATAAAAAAGGGGGTCTCTTCAGAGTGCCTTCTGTAGAGCTATTCGAGGTCTGAAATTTTAGAGTTCTGATTCTGTTCAGAGCTCTGATTCCGTTTCCTCTGCCTGGATTCGATTGAGTCAATTCCACAGAATAGTTTTGGTTTCAAAAACAGACATTGGTAAAAAATAGACTAAAATCTTAGTTATTTTCAACCTTAGCAAGGAAAGTTGGAGAATTACTTAAGTTAAATTAACTTAGCTGACTAACAGTGACTGGCTAAACTGACACATGAAACAGAATGGTAAATGGTAAATTTGTTTATTTAAGTTAAATTAACTTAGCTGACTAACAGTGACTGGCTAAACTGTACCTGATTCTCCTCTGTCAGCTCCTTCAAGTAGGTAGATGTTTTGGCATGCAACAAATATTACATTTTACTTTCTTTTCCACTTCATCTAAAGTAAAATACAGCTCCACCATCAATGTGTAAGCTGTGAAAGACTGTATTTTTCATACTGTCTGTGTAGCATATCATGTTCACACAGATGCAGGCAGACTTGCATGTCACTGGAATCAAGTCGAGCTTTGGAGTTTTGGGCTCTCAATTTCCAAATGCCTGGAATCAAAGAATCGATTCCTTTTGGGATTGATAGCACTACTCTTTTGTGAAAGTAATGGTTATATGTAGAACCATGACATCTTCAAAAAGCAGATGATCATTTTTTTCTGTCTTCTGCATCAGTTATTAGAATTGTATATATAGAAATATGTATATATAAATATATTCTATGTGTTGAATTCAGTTGCTTTAAGGTGCCCCCATTGCTAACTTAAGTGTCCAAGTGTGCACACCGCTAATCTACATAGAAAGGTATTTTCAATAAAATGGGGGATTGTGGAGCAGTGGAACTGTGCACTCTGGAGTGATGGAGTTCCATCAGATACCTATGGGATGAGTTGGAGTGAAGTTTGTCATCCAGAACTAATCATCCAACATCAGTTCCCGACCTCACTAATGCTCTTATGGCTAAATGCAATCTAATCCTCACAGCAATGTACCAACTTCTAGTGTAGAGCCTTATCAAAAAAGTACAGATTGTTACTGCAGCAAAGGGGGGCAAGCCGATTTGTGCTTGGTGGAATATTTTGATAAAAATGTGTTAGCTACCTACTTTCTACCACACTCATTCTTCCTCAGTCAGTCTGAAAATTTAGCTTGCTAACTTGCTATACTTGCCAAGAGATATAGTAATTGCAATACATGCTGTGTGATATAATCCTAGCTATCTGCTATCTCAGTCTCCTGCTTTATCAGTTTCTGGTTGCTGCCCTACCACAAACCTGTAACACTGTTGTCTGTGTGTGTAAAGTTAAATGCCAGTTAGCTTTAACCTGTTATGTTTTTATCAGGATATAATTGTCAGTCGCATAAAAAAAGTTGTTGCTGTTTTTCAAATACTATTACTGTATTCTTTAGGCATATTAGGGCTTCTGTTATACCAAAAAGCAAGACAGCAAAACCTAGAGGGCATCTGTATAGAGTCCTTAATGAATGGGGCTGAAAGCTAAAAACAAACAAATGTTTCTAGACATATATGTGGGACCTTTCTTTTAATTTTGGAAAGTAGGAGAATGTTTTCCATGTAAAAATTCAAAGACAGGTTCAGGCACAGACCTTTTAAAGGGCAAGGGCTCAAAGCGGGGAAAAGAGCAACCTGTAAGTAAGTTAAAGTTAATTTAATTTACAGAATATTGCAACCACTCCCATCAAGAGGGACAGTGTAATCTTGTTTCAGAAGGAAGCAATGTGTTCCCACAGCAGCCAGACTTCTATCCTGAGGTGGGTTTAAATCATGCTCTCTAGCGTAAACGGTTGTAATGTTATCCACTATACTACTAAATCATTAAAAATACAGTGGCATTGGTTTACAGAAGTCAGATTTCTGTTCTTTATAATATCAAAAACAAGGTAGTTAGTCATTAACTTAAAGAGATTATCAATGCTGCATCTCCAGTGCTGTGATGATATGTGCCGGTCTGAGATACTGAGGGGAATGCTGTTGGTACTGCACCAGAGGGGGTGCTCAAGAGCATTGATAATCTCTTTAAGAAAGCAAAACTTTCCGTAATTAAGAATAACAACCAAATGAAAAGCAGTAGAGGGCGCTAATGACTAACTACCTTGTTTTTGATATTATAAAGAAGCACCCCATGGCATCTATCTTTTCACATGCCTGCTGGAAGACACTGTTGAGTGTCATCACTAGAAATTCTCTGGTTCTGGCACAGTGTTTCACAAATTCCTGTGCTGGAGCCCCTCATACACTGCAGTTTTGTGTTTTCCCCTGCTCTAGCATACCTCATAAGTCATTAGTCATATCATTAACTAATCTTCAGCCCCTGATCAGCAGTGTTAGGTCTGAGAAAACGCAAGTCTGTGCAATAAAGAGGGGCTTTTAGGACTGGAGTTGGGAAATACTGTCGAAAAATGGAGCTGGAGTGTGATAGTGTGATGATAGTGAGTAGCAGCCAGAACCTGAGAGGAAAAGCTAGATCGTTCTGAATTGCAGTGCATCACATACGTTGTGTGAATGGAATTTAGGCTGGAATTTGTGTGCTGTGATTTCCTGCTTAAGCTCTTTCAATGATGAAAATGATTAATCTCTCTCTCTCTCTCTCTCTCTCTCTCTCTCTCTCTCTCTCTCTCTCTCTCTCTCTCTCTCTCTCACTCTCACTTTCTCTCTTAATATCTATGTCTTGCACGCTCTCTCTCTCTCTTGCATTCTCTCTCTCTCAATAACTATCTTCTATGTTGTCTCTCTCTTTCCCTCTCAAAATCTATCTCTCTCTCTCTCAAATTGTTTTTATCTAGTGGAAGCACACATCATTTATTCATCAGGACAACTTCACTATCATTGGAGAACATCAATAGCAAATGCTTTCAGTTAAACTCTGATATCCATGCTACAGCAAATGCCCTGGGAAAGAAATGTGCGTGGAAGGGTGGGGAAGAATGGGTGGTTTGTCAACTAGACAAAAACTGACAAACATCCAAACAGACACAATGAAAGTGGCTTGGCTGGAGTCCAGACATGTGTTCTTCTGCTCATCTTTCTCTCGCTTGCTCCCTTCCCCACAACAGACATGAATTATTGACAGCTAGCAGCTTGTGATTTTGTTGAAAGGGTGTGAGTGCAGATGAGTATTTACTAGGTTGTGCTAGACGAAACCCTGCATGTATAGAACGTATGTATGTCTGTCCAACAGGATGTGATTTGTTCTAAACAACCACCTTGATTTAGTCCTATCTTTGGCTACCAGCCCAACCTTGTGCAGATTTTACATACAAATTATGTTTGTGTGTGTGAATACATGTGTGATTATGCACTCAGCACTGAGGTGATGTACAGCCAGTGTACTGAGTACACTTCAGTTCAAAAACAGAGTGCCACCTTAAGATGATAAATATAACATGGAAAAGACCCGCTTTCAATAGCCACAGCTCCCCCTGTGATCAGTGCTGGTATTACATTATGTATCTTGCTTTGAACTGTTATAGAATCCCCTTCTCTTGCTCTCATTTACTCTCCCCCTTTGTCTCTCTCGCTTTCTCCCTCCTTCTCTTTATTGCTCACTCTTTCTGTCTCTCTCTCTCTCTCTCTCTCTCTCTCTCTCTCTCTCTCTCTCTCTCTCTCTCTCTCTATCGCTTGCTTCAGCTGTCAAGTTTTTATCTTTTTCTCTTGCATTTCAAGGGTACTTTGTTAGTGTGACAGTGTTTCAATATCAGCATTCAAAGCTCTCTCTGTCTGCTTGCCTCTCTCTCTCTCTCTCTCTCTCTCGCTCTCTCTCTCTCTCTCTCTCTCTCTCTCTCTCTCGCTCTCTCTCTCTCTCTCTATCAATCTATCTATCTATCTCTAATCAGTCTCTGTGAAAGCAGCGGGGAGGATAATTTTAGCTTGCTCACCCCAACAGCAAGTCTGAGCACACTTTGCCTGTGAATCCCGCATCTTGCAAACTGTGAAAGAAAAAATAAATATATAAACTTAAAAAAAAAAAATGCAGCCTAGTCTCCCAATGTGCTTTAAATGTCTTACTGTGCTAGCCCAGATAAAAGAGTAGATAATGTACAACCCCTTTAGCCAGATTAGTGGCCAAGAGTACTAAACTACTTTTTTAAACTGGAACTGAAATGGAAGATTTATAACACACACAAACATCTTTAGTGCTTAATGTCTTTCATCATTGCTCTGTGTCACTCAACGACATAAACATTCAGTCATTTTTTAAATAAATATATTGTTGCTGCTCAAATGCTGGGTTAACTCAACGCCCCTGTGTAATCTTTCTTCTAGCAAAGGGTAAACCAGTCCAGGGAGCACTAACGGGGGGCGTCGTCGGTGGCATCATCGGCGCTGTGGTCATTCTATGTCTGATTGGAGCTGGGGTGGCCATGTATCGCAAACGCTTGCAAAAAGCTGAAAATGGAGAGTGAGTGTGAACGCACATCCAGTCTATACACCTTCTAAACATAATTTTCTTTCTCACATCACCATTTCTGTGAAGTGTTTTCTCTCCCTCTCTCATCTAGAACCTCCAGTCTATTTTTGTCTCATCCTTTTTCCATGCATTCTAATTTGCACCTCCGCAGTATGGCAATGAAGCATAATGACAACTAACCCGACCCCTCGTATTTCTTATGCAATTAGTGGGCCGCCCAAGCACAAGCCGCCTCCCCCTGTGAAGACTGGCAGCTCAACTGAGATGGTGAGCTAACACTTCTGCTGTCAGTCATCTTTGAAAGACTTGTCATTTTCATATGCCAGTTTCTTTGTTTGCATTTTCATAATCTGTTGCATGTTCTACATGCTTAATTTTAATATGGAGCTAAAGTGTACTTAGTTGTACTAATACTAGCTGTATTTGCTTAATATTCAATTATAAACATTGCAAGAACTTCAGATTTCAAATAAACACTACCTCATCTGTTCTAAGATTAATTTTTTTTTCTCTTATATGCATGATTTTACCCATGTCACTATGATAACATAACCTTGTATCTTTGAAATGCTAACTTAATAGGAGAAGTTAAAATATGTTCTTAATTTCAGGGTATGGTAGTGTAATGAGATTTTTGGTAATTTTAGACCATTTTACACTGTTAATTATGTAGAAAAAAAAAACAAACAAAAAAAAATTTAAGTTGATATGAAGGCAACAATATGCTGCTGCATTTGCCAATAATAAGCAAAAAAGTGTTCTTTGGAATGATGCCATAGAAGAACCACTTTTTTTCTTTAAAGAACCTTT
The DNA here is from genome assembly GCF_904425465.1 of Colossoma macropomum. Classification (NCBI taxonomy): domain Eukaryota; kingdom Metazoa; phylum Chordata; class Actinopteri; order Characiformes; family Serrasalmidae; genus Colossoma; species Colossoma macropomum. Next base: position 34,952,258 of record NW_023494787.1, read on the forward strand.
TTTGTAAATAAGATGTGTGATGTGTATAAAGAACCTTTTTTAAAAGTTCCCATATCTTATATTTTGTAATTTTGTATGTACTGTAATTCATTTTTACATCTTCTTTCTCTCTTTATCCTTTAGAATTAAGCAGACTTTTTGTTACTATGGCTTTAGTGATATATATGTAAAAGATATGATTGATATATGTAAAAGAGCTCTGTTCTGATTGGCTGCCTGTATTATGCATTATTCAGATAGCAGTCTGGGTTAAAATGCTTCTTATAACTACAATGTGAACAGGCAGGCCAACTGCACTAAACTGAACAGGTATAGATATATATAAATGTGTTGCTTTTAATGACATCACAAAAACAATGATTTCAAAACTAACTTTTTGCAGCTTTGTTTCTGTATATGTTTACATACCCTATCGAACCCTGTTATTTAAGAAATGTAAGGAAAAAGATTTTTTTTTTTTCTTGATATGGGCCCTTCAAAGGAACTCCACATAATGTACTATACCAGTTTTTTCTACCTAATTGTACATCCAAACATTTAAAAGCCATTGTTTTTGTAGCTATGAGAAAGCATGTTAAACAAGGGGAAGAATAGTTTTGATGAATCCAAGCTTCATGAGTTTGCCAAAAACGTCAGAATTCCCTCCAGTTTCACAGTTGAATGGAGCAAGTCTGATTGGTTGCATGCATCACACATGCTGTCTTGTCATGACTCTGTGATTATTTGATTTTCTACCAGACACTGACTTGCATTTGAAGCAGGTTTCCAATTCCCCAAGATACTGTGCAGTTTTGATTTTTGTCCAAACAATATAGTTGCCATAAATTTGCATAGAAATTGAGCTGAGGGATAAGTTGCATTTGTACAGCTAACCATGGGCTTTGGGGCAAAAATGGCATAGGATTGATTGCTGTGAAATGAGAAAGCAGTGGCCTAATTGCATGTATGTGTGTCCATACCTTTAGTGTATATGTGCATGTGTGTGAGTTGAGCAATAGAACACGAGGGGAAGTGTGTTATCACAATTTACAGCATAACTGTTGTTCAGCAATCTCAGACATGAGCCAAAGGCGTTGCAGGCATGATGTTATTTGCAATTGGTCTCTTGCTTTCATACTATATCTTTGCAAGTCAAAGAATAGCAAAGCAAAGAAGCCAAAACATGATTTCAAATAAATTGTCAGTCGTAACAAAAACATGGTGAAATGTTCCTAACTTATTGTAGAGCTTACACTGTTGCTATTTAGCAGTGTGTAGTTAGTGCAATGAATCGGAGACAAAAAATTGTTGTAAGCAGAGGTTTTAACAACTCTGGTCAAATTACATGTTTTAAATTGAAAACAAGTTAACATGTCATCTACAGGGAATAAACTTGTAGAACATGTAAAAGTAATGTATATGTGACTGTTAAACTAGTCAGCAAGTCTGAAGAGTGGTTATTTACCTTGCTGTTTATGTGAAGTGCTTGCTGTTTTCCAGTTCTACAGCTAGGCATCGAGCACATTGCTACAGTACTGTAAGAGTGAGCAAGCTGCTAATAAAGCACACGTTTCCCTGCATGCTTCCTGGTGCTGCCTTTTCCTTGCCAAATTAACAGTAATGTATGACTGGGTTTAGTCATTTGTTTGTGTATTTGTGACCTTTGTGTGTATGTGTGTGTACAGTTGCATAAGCCGAAGGACCAGACCATGGCAGTCACAGAAACTCAGCCCTTGAGCAACTACGCGCCAAGCTACTATGAGACTACAGCTGCTGAACCAGTCACAGTAAGAACATGATTTCACTCTCCGTAGGTCCTCATTCTGACCGTGCTCTAAATCACATGCTGGTCTTCACTTCTGAGGGAACATTCTACACACTCTGTAGAAAGTTGCCTTTCAAAAACCAAAGTGATGTGGCATGTCAGAGCAGCTTGTTCAGGCATTATGGGCTTTTAGCATGAAAAATGAATTTCATTCCCTGTATGCTAGTGTAATGTTAGAGTAAAAGCATCTGCTGGAAATGAAGCCTTTCTTAGTTCAGGGCTTGAAAATTACGTGGTGATATCCAACTGGCTTACAACCCCTGCTTGGACTTGGATGCCACAGTTTGCAGCTTGTTTGGCTGCAAACACTTTCTAACTAGCAATTACCACAACTGTGCAATAACAGACAAAATACTACTGACATGTACAGATGGCTTAATTCATTGTATTTATTTGTTATTGTTGTTCTGAATACTGCATATTCGAAGAGAATGTTTACACACAGTATGCTGCTTAATTTCATGCTGCTGTTCTCTGGGCTGGTTAAAGCAGGCACAGGCCCCAATTATGCATATGCCATATGTATATAAAATATCATTTCTTAAAGCATGTGCTCTTCAAAGCAGCACAAGTTCAGTTCAAGACCTTGAGACTAGAGCTATTACATAATGTTGTTATAATGAATGCTTATCCATTATAGCTCATGTCTATCAAAGGTAATGAACAAATTAACACCTGTAAATGAGGGCATTTTTTCCTACACGTTTTTCTTTTTTCTTCCTTATGAAAGTCTGAAGCACAGGACAACAAAGGACATGAGTGCTTTTTCTTTTAAAACTGTTCTAGGTGGGTGTAAACCAAACTGAGGTAGATGAATCAGTGAGGATAAAGACAATCTGAAACTGCTGAAAACTAGGCGATTAGAGCGTAAATGGCGTCAGACTAAACTTGAGGTTTTCCATTCTGCCTGGAAGGAGAGTCTTATAGACTATAGAAAAGCACTAAAGTCAGCACGTTCAGCCTATCTCTCGTCATTGATTGGAAATAACAAGAATAATCCTAGGCTACTATTCAGTACTATCTCTAAATTAACTAATAATCAAGCAGCTACTGAAGCCCAGATACCATCAGCATACAGCAGCATTGACTTCATGAACTTCTTCAATAATAAAATTGAATTGATTAGGCACAAAATTCAAAATGCGCAGCATTGCAGTGCAGTGTCCTATAAACCTAATCTAGATCTAGAGTGCAGTATAACCACTACAGAGACGCTGGAGTCTTTTACTTTACTCCAACAAACAGAGCTCGTCCAAATTATTTCATCTTCAAAAACAACAACTTGTATACTAGATCCTATTCCTACAGGTTTACTTAAAGATGTTTTGCCAGAAATAACTAAGCCCTTTCTAATTATAATAAACTCTTCTCTCAGCCTCGGGTATGTTCCAAAGTCTCTTAAATTAGGTGTAATTAAACCCTTAATAAAGAAACCTAGTCTTGACCCCTCTGAGCTATCAAACTATAGACCTATTTCAAATCTTCCCTTTTTATCAAAATATTTAGAGAAAGCTGTGGCAAAACAATTATGTTCCCATCTGCATAGGAGTAATATATATGAAAAATTTCAGTCAAATTTCAGATTTTCACCATAGTACCGAAACAGCGTTAGTGAAAATTGTAAATGATCTTTTATTATCCGCTGACAAAGGAAACATATCCTTACTGGTTTTACTCGATCTTAGTGCAGATTTTGACACAATAGACCATTCCATTCTATTAGACAGGCTTGAGAAACTAGTAGGAGTGACAGGTAAAGCTCTTTCGTGGTTCAAATCTTACCTTAGTGATCGCTTTCAGTTTGTTAATGTAAATGGTGAACCATCAGCTCTCACAAGAGTAAAGTATGGTGTTCCACAGGGCTCTGTCTTAGGACCCATGTTATTTACCTTATATATGCTACCACTAGGTACCATCATTAGAAAACATGGCATCAATTTCCACTGCTATGCCGATGATACACAATTATATATTTCAGCTAAACCAGAGGACAAAACTGAACTTAATAAGATAGAGGACTGCGTAAAAGACATTAAAGACTGGATGTCAAGCAACTTCCTTTTACTAAATTCGGACAAAACCGAAGTCCTTCTTCTTGGTCCAAAAGCTGCTAGGGATAATCTGCCTACGTTTACTCTTAATCTCGATAGTTTCTCAGTTGCACCAAGCACATCTGTAAAAAGTCTTGGTGTCACGATTGATCCCAGTCTGGCCTTCGATGAGCATATTACCAATATTACCAGAATAGCTTTCCTCCACCTGCGTAACATCGCTAAATTAAGAAATGCACTGTCGCTACAGGATGCAGAAACGTTAGTTCACGCCTTCATCACGTCCAGGTTAGATTACTGTAACGCTCTGCTTTCTGGCTGTTCCAGCCAAAACCTTAACAAGCTTCAGTTAGTCCAGAATGCTGCAGCCAGAGTTCTCAGCAAAACCAGGAAATTCGACCACATTAGCCCAATTTTGTGTACCTTACATTGGTTGCCAGTTAAATTCCGCATTGAGTACAAGATTCTTCTGCTGACGTATAAAGCTTTGAATGGCCTTGCTCCTCAGTACCTCAGTGACCTTATTTCCTATTATCAACCGACACGCCCACTTAGATCACAAGGTGCGGGCTCATTATTAGTACCCAGAATAAATAAAGTTACGTCAGGGGGAAGAGCCTTTTCATACAAAGCCCCCCAGCTTTGGAATATCCTACCAGTCTGTGTTCGGGACTCAGACACAGCCTCCATCTTTAAGTCTAGGCTAAAAACTTACCTGTTTAGTCGAGCCTTTGGTTAATTTGTTTTCCTAACTATGTCCCTCTCACTCCCTCTCACTCTTCCTCCTGTTGAGGGAGTTTTTCCTTGCCACTGTCGCCAAGGCTTGCTCACTGGGGGCGTGGACCCAGATTCTTTGTAAAGCTGCTTTGTGACAACATCTGTTGTAAAAGGCGCTATATAAATAAATTTGACTTGACTTTACTTGACCAGTGATTGGGGAAACTTTCTTACCCTACCTGAGCAAACTTAGTGCAATTCATCAAAATGAAGTTAGCATTTGCTAGCATGGCTAATGATGCACCATATCATGTCAGCTTCAATTAGCATGCAGTGTAATGCTTGTTGATAAGTAGGGGAATGTGGAGCACCCTAACACATTTTGTTTTTTGCTAAATCATTTTGAAAATATAATTTGAAAATATATTAGCAAAATGAGTAAAAATGTTACAGCCTGTTTCATAGGCATGGTTAAGAGAGTAAGGGAGTACACAATTAATTTATTACAGGTAGTACAAATACAATATAAAAGTACTATTGTTTGTAGTTGGAACCAGACCAAAAACATATGTGTCAAAATATTGTTAAGAGTCTGTGTCAAATGTGGCAAATTCATTTTTGACCACAAAGTAGAACAACAAATATTAGCATGGTAAAACTGAAATATGTTACTTTTACATGATATCTATAGCACATTGGTGATAAATGGGGACATTGGCCTCTCTCTTGATTACTATGGCAGGCTTAGTTGAAATACTGTGTTAAAACTAACCCTAACTAGAAACTACATGCTTCAGAAAGGTCCTGTATTACAGCCACCAGACGGGTAATTTCTAAAATAATATAAAGGTGAATTATGTCAAATGACACGTTTTGTTGATTTGAGCTAAAAAAAAAAATTCTTTTTATTTGCAAATTTACAGTTGTGGAAACAAAAATTTTTATGCAAATTCCACAAATAAACAGCAAATATGCGTTAAAATGTGTAAGGTGTGTTCTCTGTAGAGGATGTGGACCAAAATATGTAATTTGAGCACCCAAAATTTGCATATGACTATGCACATAACGCATTTTACAAACTTCACAGAAGACACTAAATGGTCCCTAATGTGGTGAGCAGCTCACATGCTCACACTAAAAGTAAAGACTAATGATTCAGAGTAATGTATGATGCACTGTGCTAACACTGCCAAAGGCTTTTTATGAGGATTAATATGATGAGCTGGTTATTTCATTTCCCATGATAACCGTGAAGTCAATTACTACAATAGTGAGTGTGTGTATGGCAGCCACACACCCACAGGCCCTCAAGGGACTCTGGCTGCAGGTGCTGCAAAGATTGAAGGGTTTCATTCTATCTATGTCCACATAGGCTTTATAGATGTTGCCTTGAAGCACTTCATTTAAAAATGAATGGGTTTCATTTCCAATTCTGAGCTGCGGAATTACAAGCTGAGAAGCTGATTGCAGGTACATGTGGTACATAACGCTTTATTTAAAATTACCATTCTGTTTGCACCAGGCACACAGCTCTCAGGTCCAGCCTGACCTGCCACCAGATGTGAATGAATATCTACAATAGAAAATCTGAGCCTTTAATGGATTGCGGAAAATGTCACAGCTGCTGGACTCATGCAAGTTCATTCCTACACAGCCAGATTTAAATGATGTTATTATCCATGAATTCCCAGCTAGCACAGCAAGACTGCACATTTAAAAATATGTTTAAAAGTCACACTTGGAGAGTTTCTCAAGACTCTGGCTATACGGAGGTCTTTCAATTGGTTTGAAATAGGAGATAAAAGAAAGCAGTCACCACTTACTCAGGCTTGTCATTCCGTGCGTTTAAACATTAACAGTCGGTTGCCAGTTTTTTTTTTGGAAACTTTTTTTTTAAGTATGTTTCACCTTTAGCTTTTAAAACAGCATGAAATCTGCAGACTGTGCAGGCCACTGAAGCAATGAAGAATTGGAGCCATGTTCCTTGAACTATTCAGTGATAATACATGCCTAGTGATATGCAGTATCATGATGGAGGCATTCATTCAATGTGTATAAACTGTAGCCATGAAATGAGCTTGAACTTGAACTCAGCAATGTCATTGAGACGTTCTTCAGTGAAGTGAACTTCAGATATACTAATGTGTGCCAGGAAAGCATTACCTTGTGTTTTCCAAAGATCTAAATGTAGATAACACTTCAGTCACCTTCCTATTGAAACACTGGACTGTCTAGCAGTATTTGTGACTGAAGCTTCTGCCATCTGTGCCTGAATGATGAACACTCTTTCTCAATAGGTCATTTAGATCTTTTCCTCTTGCAATTCAAAAGGTCATCTGGGCCTGCTGAGCATTTTTATACAACCCACAGAGCATGGGATGTTCATAGCGTAATTATGTCATGCAGTATACCTGTCTTGGAAGCATCTGCACTTGTTAGGTTTCTCCACTCATTTATTCTCCACTCATTCAATTTGTCAGACATCTATAGATTCATCAAGGAAAGCTTTTCCACTCTTTAACTGTCTAGTTTTCATGCTTCTGTGCCTACTGGAGTTCTTGCTTTTCACTGTTTTCAGCACATGATATGATTCTTAACTGCTGTAGGCTGTAAACAAAATCTGATAAGTGGTGCACTCTGAAATGAAAACCTACAGAGCACTGTTGCATACACATGTAATTTGCTTGCATAATTCTCAGCCGTTCTTCTTTGACCCTTCTGATCCACAAGCTGTTTTTGTCAACAGGGTTGCTGTTCACTGCTACTTTGCAGCTTTTCACAGTATTCTTTGTTTGTGAAAAAACTTTTTGGGAGATGCTAAAACTGGCACACACACACACACACACAAACACACACATATATATATATATATATATATATATATATATATATATATATATATATATATACACACATTAGGGGTGGGAATCTCTAGGCACCTCACGATTCGATTTGATTACGATTCAGAGGGCTGCGATGCGATTATAAAATGATTATTGATTTTTTTTTTAATAATTATCTTTTTTTTCTATTTTCTTACTGTCTGCAGACTTGGTGATAAAATGTGATAAAATGCGCCGGTACGGTGAAATAAGATCCTGTGGTAATGGATGACCACACAGCACATTATAGCCATCCTGCCCGTTTTCTTTAGTGATTTTATAACTTTGGTTTTGGTCTCGTGGTAGAGGGTCGCTGTGTCACAAAATTATCTTTGAGACGGGACGTGTGCAGCATAGCGCAAGTTTTGCAACAAGCCCTGTTTCTCAACGACTGAGAATTGGCGTGCAGACTGCAGGTCACCTAGCAACGAGGTTTCGCCAGGCTAGTAGCGAACGAAAAAGGAAAGGAGAAAGACAGACGAACATTTGGAGACGAACGACTTGATACGTTAAATCTGCAACGAGAGACTGTCAAACACTAAAAAGTTGCGAAGATGAAGTTGCTTCTCTTTCTAATTTTCCCGTTCCACCTTAAATGGTGCCGCATTTACCTTCGGCGCCTCAGTCAGAATTTAAGGTGGAACGGGAAAGTTCAGCAAGAAGCTGGCGAATGAGAAGCGACTTCAGCCTCGTAAAACAGCCGAAAGCTGAAAGACATTTTACAAGAAACTATTCAACTTTTGAGGAAAAGTTTTCTGGCGGAGATGGAAGAAAAGCGGCTATAGCTAAAGCTAAAAGCAGAGTAGAGTAAGTCCGCATTTTCATTTATATTGTTTAGTCTATACTAGGACATTAACACATACTGAGACATACTGGACATAAAATGTTGTGGCTCCCAAGGTGGTTTGATTGTTGTTGAAAGGACAAAATGTCTCTTCTTAACATTTGGGTTGTGACTCCTGATCTAACCTGGCTTTTAAGGCAGAGGGAGCCGGTCGGATTTTTCACTCATCCCATTGTGTTTTTGTTATGTGCCACCACAGACTGTCCGGGCGCTGCACTTACCCACTTCCAAGTTCCAGCCTTTGCGTTCCGTCAACATTACGTTATAAAAATTGATTTTTGATGTTGAACGAATTGATTCAGAATCGTCCACGTCCGCATCGCGATGCATCTAAGAATCGATTTTTCCCACACCCCTAATATATATATATATATATATATATATATATATATATATTACATATAATATATTATTATATTATATATATATAACTCTATATACATTCTATACCACACTCCATGTGACATAGAATGTATAATTGTAAAATTAGTGTGAAAGAGAACTTGGTGTAAGACGTGTCTTCCAAGGATGTAAGTTAATTGTCTACTATATCATCATATCTTCATCAGTTTTGTATTTGAGACCTAAACTTCGAGCCAGACCTTCTTTTTGAGTCTGTGTGTGTGACGTTAATACGAAAAGATGTGATCCGAAAAACGCCCACAAAAACAGACGTAACACCTCTAACTTTTACATTGCTATTTTAGGTTTTACAGGGTGACTCTTACATAGCGCAGCTTTAATTTATGATTTCCTAGTAAACTGGCAAGTCAGTGTATGGTTTAACATCGTTAGCATAACTAATTGTTTGTGGAGAGGGCTTCTATCCAGTTAACTAATGACTAATGTTGGTTTTTTAGGATCTTGATGATGAAAACCCCAGCAGCCCTGCGAATGGTGGTGCCCCCTCTGCTTGGGAGGGCTCAGGGCACCCTCCTGGGATGGATGAAACTGCCAGTGATGCGCTTCCCCCATATGAGCCCTCAAGCCACGACAACGTGGAAGCCAACCACGAGCCTGCAGCTGCTAACATAGCCCGTGGGGAGAGTTTTGTGTCTGCGCCATTGTTGGTCTAGAGATGCAGGCCGCGCCAGCAAGCGCACTGCCACCCTCCTGTCCAACCTCAGCTGGGACTAAGAAAAAGGTAGCCTGCCACAGCTTGGGCACCTACAGAAACCACCCCAGCCTAAATATGTGGTAAAAGAAATCTTTAATATACATGGTTGATGTCGTATTGCCAATTTTCATGCTTTAGCAGATGATCAGTCTATAACATCTTATGTCTGGAGCACTGTTAGACAGTAGTCATACCATGTTTTGACATCCTTTGGGGGTTGATACTGATCCAGTGCAAACCCTTATGCAATGGCTGATTAAGATCAGTCAGTTTGTTGGGGAAAATTTTGTAATGACAATTGGTAATCCTTTCATTTTGAGGTATTGTGTTATCTTCTAGGCTTGTTAAAAGATAAAAACATGGACAAAATGTTTGTTGGCCACTTTGACTTATTAGATTAATGAATGAAAAAGTTCAAAATACAAGAATTAGCTTTGAGTATACCAAAATACACTCTATTACATTGAAAGGTTGTATCTGTAACTTCTTAAAACATTTTTTTTGCAACCATGCAGTGCAATGCACATTCAGTTGTTGATATCACTTGCCTTTGCCTGTGTTTTCAACTTCAGTGATTTCAAAGAAACTGTCTTGTAGTAAATGCAATGTATTTCACATATGGCAAAAAAAATGTATTTTTATATTTTGTATTTGACCTTTTTATTTTGCAAGGTGACTAACATTCTTTTAATTTTTTCTCCCTAAGTTCTTAAATTGTTTAACTCTGAAAAGTACCAAAAGAAAACTGTAAATAATATTATGAGATAATATATATTGTTAGTCAAATGTGTGCTTGGAAAAAAGAACATCAGTGGGATTTGAAATGAAAGTGTACATTTTTGACAACTTATTTTAACAATTATTATTATCGTTGTATGCCAATATTTAAAATATAAACTGTGAGGATCTTCTTCTGTGTAGTCTGCATGACATGACTGGTGGGTTTTCTAAACACAATAGGCGCATGTCTTTTTGTTTTGTTTTTTTCTTTCATGCTTTGTTATATTCTTCATCTCTCAGGCCACATAAAGCACAATTTTGTAATATGAAAGTGTGGGATGGGAGAGGTTTTTAGTGATAGCAATTCTTGATAAGCCTAATTGGAATGCACTGATTGGCTAGTAGTATGGTTTGGTCACATCGTAGGTTGCAGTGTAGCTTCTGGTTTTACTGGTGGTGATACTCACAAATTGTCTTCATATTTGTGGTCTTGAAAGTTAAAATTGCTCAAAATGCGGAGAGACCATGTCCTTTCCTTTAGGATGCCAGCAGTACAGTAACTTAATTTGGACATGCTGCTACTGACCTACGTGACCTCTTCCTTACTTTTTCAGATAAGCTTGCCTGAGTCTGTATCAAACGTGCTCTCAGTAGATCTACAAGTGTTTGAAGGCATCAAAGTGTGCTTGTGCCAAAGAGCTATAAACCAACAGCCTGATTTCTCATCCTGTTTTGCTCTGCTAATTTGCATATTCTTTATGATGCCAGCTGGACTTGATTTCCTTTTGTCTTGCAAACACAACACACATGTGGGCCATTACTTTTGGTCCTAAAGACAAATGGGCTGGACCATAGCCACTAAAACATGCTTTGAGTAGTTAGAGATGATTTGATTATTTGTAGCTACAATGCTCCATATTTCCTGATGTGAGCAGTTTCAGAGTGAAACCAGACTTTGGATGAGGCTTCAGGCAGTTGAATCACATAACCTGTATTAAAACAGTGGTGATCTATAAGTGAGCTACAATGAGCCAAACTTGATATTAAATGTAGTGTTTTGATAAAGAGTGATGGAGACTTTTAAACATGCACATGTAAAATAAAGAGCACATTTTTAATATTTTATTTTAAACAGATAGATAGATAGATAGATAGATAGATAGATAGATAGATAGATAGATAGATAGATAGATGTACCATTTGCTTATAATAGAGGTAGTAACTATTCTTAATTCTTAATTAAAACTGATTCCATTTACTGCCTGATCCTCTGCTCTCTTGGAAATGGAAGCATATGGACAGTTTATGCAGATGATCACTGCAATATTTCATTTGAAATACGACAATCATTTCCTTTTTTCTCCTTTTTGCACTGTGGTGTTGTCTTTGTTTCTTAAAAAAACAGGAATGAATGAATGCATGCTGCATGGAATTCTGGGTAGCCCACATTATTCTCATGTGAAACATAGCTGTGACTTCACAGTTGTATAGGTCATTCACTAAAAACTGCAGTATGGGGTAATCACTGTATTGCCACAATTTCTTTAGAAGGTACATAATGTTTGTGAAAACCCTTTGTCGCGTAAAGTCCCTACATATTATACACCTGGGAATCATCAGGGCCTTCTAGGCCTTCAGAGAAGACCTAATGATTTCCAGGATCTAAAAATATATTTCTATAATTTTTAGGTTATTTTTTTAATAGAATTATCATACTTAAACTCTGCAAGTACTATACTAATACGCTTATCATCTTAATGTTTAGTTCAAGTTTTTTCTTCATAGTATTTATTGGTTATGCCTTCAGGAGCTGAACTGAGTGAACTATCAAAAAAAAAATTAAAAATCTTACTCTCGACCTTGAAGACCTCGATACATCACTGTTTGAGAATACGAGCCGTAGGGTGACCAATCAGTTGTTGGAAATTAAATACAGCAGCTCTATGCCAGGGCTTGTACAAGGTAAAATATGTTATTGTCTGTAAAAAGCTGCAAAGAATACATGAAAGGTGTCTTTTGCAAGCTTCAAATGTCTATGTTCAATGTAGAATGGCCAAAAAACATTAATGTGCACCATCTTTAGCTTATTGCTTATATACCATTAAAATCACATAGGCGCTAGCAGAAATTAGAAAAGTTGCAGAGGTCTTTTGTTTCTCTTTTTTTGACCAAATTTTAACAATTTTCATCTAAACTAAAGACATGTCTCTAACAGTCACGTTTCTCCACAGTTAAGCATACTGTCTAATTTTGGAAATGTTTGAAACTGAACATTTTGAAGATTGCACACCAGTTTCTGATTCTGTATCAGGATGGCTGTTAAAGCCCATGTCAATTACTAAACTGCCAAAAAACATATTACACATTCATCATTCATTAGATTCCCAACTCCTGTTCTGTTTCAGATTAAAGTCTGCGCCAGGCTTTGTAGCACACACTCATTAATTAATAAGCCCACAGTACTTTGCAATTGAGCACAATCACAATCCAGAACTGTAGTAGAAACACTGTTTCACTGTAGTAGAAACACACTGTTGGGATCCTTACTAACATTTATCACATATGCGTTAAAGGGTTCAGCTTAGTCTTTGTTTTTGAATTATTATTAGCGTTAGAGCATAGTTTTTCTTTTTCAGTATTTTGAAATGAATTAGTATTATGCATACCATGCATTGTTTTGCTTAAGATCCTTTAAATAAAAAAACTGTCGTTGTAAGAAAATAAAGACAATCATTATGATGTAAAAAAAAGGGGATTTTTGCAGTTACTGCAAAAGGTGCATAGCTACTGTATTTACTGTAAATCTTTGTGCTTTGTCAAAAGTTACCATGTCAAAAACACAGGCTGTGATTGACTAAAACTGCACTTGTCTGCCACCCCTTAGCTGGTTCATAATTATTGCCAAGCCAAATGTGCCTTTGTTTCTTCGTTTTTAGTTCTTTTATTGATGCTTATGTTCTGCTCCTTTACAATTCTAGTCACAAAAACACAGTTGACTGTACAAACCACCACCATTCACTTGCTCTCTTTTCACTCACATCTTTTTTTTTTCTTTTTTCTGGGGGTGGAGGGCTTTATTTGTCTGTGGGGCATTTATTTATACACATTATGAGAAACTTGTTCTATGTTTTATGGATCATTGTGATGTCAAATAAAATGTAAGCCACATTTTCTTTTTATTGTTTCTTTGGGAAAGTAAAATTGGGGTCAGGTAGAATTATTTCAGTGCTGAAATGTGATTGCCTCCTGAAGTCCATGATTTTTCTCTCTCTTTTATTTGTTTGCTACAATTTACTTATCATTATTGTGTCAAAAGGCATAGAACTGACTAAATTGTGCAGGTGCATGCATTTTAGCATGTGCAGAGATGTGATTTTAATTGCACTTGCTAGCATGGTTACTAGAGTGTGTTTACATTGTGTGAATAAATGTTCTTAGCCTGCTGCTCCTTTTCAAGGACAAGCACTTCACATCTAATGTCCCTGTTATTAATATCCTTTATTTGTTCGAGTATTATCACAATGAGGTTCTCAACCTTTTCAGCAGGAGCAGCCCAGCACATACACACACCATCTGGAAAAAACACATCAAAACGCACATATGACATTGAAATAGAAAATATGTAGGCTTCAGCTCTGCAGCTTGTGCTGTTCCAGTAAACTTTTTTCAAATTTACAGATGCAGGTCCAGATGTTTTTCAGACATGAGCTACTAACCCATTACTGACCCCAATGAATGAAAGACATCTGTATGTACCTTAATGCCCCCTGTAGATTATAGTTCTGTGACTACAAAGCTTTAAATAAGGTGACGCAGTCCTTGACTGGAGAAAATATGATGAATCTGCATACACAGTGAGCTTATGTCTTGGCATAAAGGTTATTCATGTTATGTAAAGCACAGCTCAGCTAACAACAATGGGATCTCCATTGTGTGTGTGTGTATATATATATATATATATATATATATATATATATATATATATATATATATATATATATATATAAGGCTGAAAGGTTTCAGCCTTCAGGCAGAGGCAGATAATTTTGGACTAAAATATTCTCGTATTTAGTGAAATTTATTATGACCTTGATTTTTACAAGAGCCCCTAGACCTCTAACAGCAAAACAGCCCCAAAGCATCAATGATACACCACTATATTTCACAGTGGGTATCAGGCTTTTCATTTTATCCAGTCCTTTTTTTCTCATCAAATGTGACGATGGTGTGCATGACCAAAAAGTAAAATTTTTGTTTCTTCAGACTACATCAATCGATTCCATTTGTAGTGCTGATAACATTTTGCTTTTTTCATGCAAGTCTACCAAAAAGCTTCTGGTCATGCAGGTGGTGTCTGACAGTGGATTTTGAAAATTGAAATCCCTAAGATTCAACTAAACTATGCAGTTCAAGAACTGTGATCTTTGGCTTGCTCTTTGCCTCTTTTGCCATCCTCCTCACTGTGTGTCGGGGAGTATGCTCATGTGTTCTCTTCCTGGCAAATTTTCCATGTGTCTCAAATATTTCATTATCGCACTGATTGTGCTTAATGGTTATTTTAACTGTACACTTTTTTTATAGTGATTTTCTAATCTGTGCAGGTTGATAACCTTCAGTTTTGTTTGAGTTGACAACACTTTGGTTTTACCCATGTTGATGGAAGGAACTGTATGGTCATACACAACAATGGAGTTCCTGGAGACAAGGAGCAATAAAAATAGAATGAAAAAAAAAAAATCCCCAAATATGCATTTTTTTTGTTCTATTTAAAATATTTCTTAGGGGTGCCAATAATTTTGCCCCACACTTTTTGAAAGAATACACTATTCTTAAGATAAAAACAACACTCTTTTTGAATGATTTCTATTAGATAAATGGTAATCAGTTTCTGTTAAACATTTTTGAGGATCATTTGAATTGTTCTATGTATCATTTATTTTATTTTAACATTTTGCCCAGTTTCTTGAGAGTTGCCAATCATTCTAGAGTTGACTATATGTCCAAAAGTATCCAGACATCCTTTCTAATTAGTGAATTCAGGTGCTTTAAGATGCACCCATTGCTGATCCACGTGTTCAGTTGCACAGCTTTTACAGTCCCCTAAGGAAAGCATTGCCAATAGAATGGGAATGGTCTGGAGCAGCCACACACAAGCCTAAGCTCACCATGCCCAATGCAAGCATCGGCACTGGGCTCTGGAGCAGTGGTACTGCATTTTTCTGGAGCTTCATCCAGTACCTTTGGAATGAGCTGGAGTGGTGGTTAAGAGCAGAACTAAACACCCAACATCAGTACCTGACCTCACAAATGCTTTAGTGACAATGCAATCAAATTCTTGCAGTAATGGTCCAACATCTAATGTAAAGCCTTCTCAGCAGAGTAGAGGCTGTTCCTGCAACAAAGAGGAGACAAACTCCCTAATAATACCTTTCAGAAGAAATGCTGGCTGTGCAGCTGTCTATGAACTTTTGGACGGATCTTACCAAATTTTACAAGGCATTTTCTTATTTGTGTCTTTTTTTGACTGAAATGCGACTGACCTCAACCACATGCATAACAGCTTGACATACCTACTCAGTCATGTTATGCTCTCTTGCATTGGCCAAACACTAACCATGCTGCAGTAATAAGCCAAGCTTAAAATGCAAAAAACCCTGTGATATAATTTTTTTATTTCTTTTGAGGAAGGACCTTGGCGATTATAGCTTTTGCAAGCACCCGTCACCCAGCATTCGTTAGCCCCTTTCTTAATTAAAGAGTTGGGTCTCTAGGCCCTGTCGCTGATGATATGCGAGCTGAGTGCGGAGATTGCTCTGTGTCACAGCTTGTTAAGTCAGAGGTGGGATGCACTGGGATGCGACTAGGGCCATTATTAAATGTAAATAATAATGATGTGCCGTCAACTATTAAAAGGGGAGGGGGGTTGAGGGGGGGATTTGCAAACAGCTAACTTTCTTTAACCCCTGCCTGCTGAGATGGTGAGAAGATTAGGAAAGGGGGGTAGAGAAAATAGGGGAGATAAAGCAGCTAACTGACCACAGGTACCAAAGAAAGAAAAAAGAGTGTTTGAGAGAATGTGAAAAACACAGAAGGATTGGTTTTGGTTTTCCATTCTGTTGACTTCACCTTTGATCTCTGTTAGCCTGGAAAAGGAGAGAGGTAAGAAAGAATTGATTTCTGTTGGAAATGAGAGAGAAGGAAAAAATGGTTAGGACAGAGTGGGGGAAAGTGAAGTAAAAAAGAGGGATAGAGCCACCTCTAGTGGTTGAGACATGTTTTGCACAAAGGGTTTGATTTTATTTGCAAGACAGTATTGCAAATTTGTTACACAGGCAAATATAAA
The DNA here is from genome assembly GCF_904425465.1 of Colossoma macropomum. Taxonomy (NCBI): domain Eukaryota; kingdom Metazoa; phylum Chordata; class Actinopteri; order Characiformes; family Serrasalmidae; genus Colossoma; species Colossoma macropomum. The sequence goes on from NW_023494787.1 coordinate 34,968,736, forward strand.
AAAAAATTAAAATAGGGACCATGCAACTCATACTACAAAAACCAGCCATGTGCTGATGTAAACATTAAATATCATGGTAATTACATAATCTTCTATGATGGTTTATAGTATTATCCAAATATTGTATTAAAGGAGAATTCCAATTTTTCAAAATGTCTGCACAGTCCAGTAGTTGAGATATAAACAAAGACATTCAGAGTGGTTTGATGTGAAATGGTGGTGAAAGGAACCAGAGATTCTGATGTATACGACGCATATATAGCCATTTTATTTAGTATCTAAAGCCACCAGTGAACATACATGTGTTCTGTGTTTTTATGTGTAATAATGATGGTAAAATACTGGTAAAAAATAGTTTTCTTTTTAACACAATGCATGTACCTCTCCACCATGAATGGATTTAAAAAAATAAATATTAAGTGAAACTCTTCCCTCAGAACTATTAGAAAATAATGTCTCAGAAATCAAGCAGTGCATTCATTGCCATTTTATGTTATAGTTTTCTGTGATCTAGAGGCAATAAACACTTCAGCCCTCTAGTTCCTATCACCATTGCTGTGAAAAATTCTGATGGATCATGGTTTTGCAACACCCCTGAGCACAAGCATCTTAGGAGTCTCCCCAAACTCTAACAGTGGCAAACAAACAATAAATCAAGTACTGAAAAGTGATATTAAATGATAGATCTGTGGAATTTCTGTTTGTTTTGTGTTACTTGATTTTTATTCTGTATTTCTGAGTTTCCAGTATTATATATGACAGAAGTAGTCTATATACAGCACATTCTTTTAGTTTCTTTTTAGGGCATGGCTTTGTTATTTCTAGCATCCATGCCACCAAGGGTCATGGAAACGGGTCTGCCAGCTAACGCTGCAACATATATAATGGTGTCACCCAAAAATCTCTGCAGACAGGGGTGTGGCATGAAGACTGAGGAAAATGTCTGCAGATTGAGAGTGCAGATGACAGAGCACTGTTTGAATACACACTTGGCCCCTGCAGGCTGACGTCACAAGAGCTCTTGAATAAAAAAGTCTGTCACGGCATCCGGTCTCCTTACTATCTTCATTAGACACAGAAAAAGATTTTACAACAGTTCATGTTTATCAGCAACATAAATTTGCATCTTTTTTATCTCATCACACTAAATTAGCTGTATTATTATGCAACATTCAATTGTGAAATTATTCAACACTGTAGAGTTTATGCTTTTTGTGTAATATTTTTGTCTGAAGATCTTTTCTTTTTCCTTCAAGCCAAACTGAGTCATAATGCAAAAACAAAAGTAGTCCTGTGCACATCAAAGTATAAAAGCTAATCACACACCATCTAAAATATCCCATTTGAATGGCAAGAACAAAATCCCATGAGTCAATGATAAAATAAAACCTGAGGGGCCTGAGAACAGATAAAATTTCTTGTTTTATTTTATTTATTTAGTCGTTTGTACATACTCAATGGCTATTCGTTCATCTAATGCATACATCTGTGGATTGTCCCAAGTATACGAGCCCCCTCAGACCTTGTGATCTGAAGCCACCTGAGGCCTGGTCAGTAATCCATCCCTGCTGACTTCCCTGTACGTTCTCTAGAATGGCACATTTCACACCAAACCACTCTTAGACGTTGTCCATATCTTAACAATTTAATTATGCAGAAATTTGAAAAAAAGAGTTATTCCACTTTAACAAAAAGATCACTACTTGAATAAGATAATTCATGTACAAAATTGAAGTGTCATTTTAATAGCAGTAATGTGTGGATGGTTACATACAGTTGTATGCAGAAGTTTGGGTATTCATTTGCTAAATTTAACACAATGGGGAAAAAAAACAAAACACGGCCTGTGCAAAAGCACATTTTATGCTTTTCAAAATGTTAAATTATTTTATTGTGCACTAAACTGTGCAGAAAATGCCATTTTTAAGTTTGTTCCTTGTAGTGGATGTGTTACTTATGTGTTACTTAATGTGTAGCTTATTTTCACTTAGAAAATCAACGGAACATGTAATTTGGCTGGGGGTATTCAAACCTTCGCATATGACTGTATATGACTTGTCCTGATGGCAGGATAGACTTTATGGGCAACGTGCCTTTGTTTAGATTGTTTTTTTCCCTGAGCCAGGTGGGAGACCCTTAGTACTCTAGCTAGCACAGTGAGTATGAAAGGATGACACCATGAGAAGTGAAGGCACTCAATCCAATAACACTCTAAACCAGCTGTACAAACATCAAATAAAGCATGGGATTACCATGTGACAGCATAGAGTGAGCTTTGTGAAGCCGTATTCAGTACACCTGGCAGTGGCTAAAGAAAGATGCTTTCTTTTTTGTCTTTGAAGCTGTAAAACCTTACTTCTTAAATACTTCACATTTCAGAGAGCTTCTTCTTTCCACTCTTGCATCTGGTTTGCTCAGTGATGCTTGGTGGTGTATAGTACACACTGTGAAAGGCACTATACGCTTTAAATTGAATTGAAACTTTAATTTGAATGTTACTTGCTTGGTGTCTCAATTGATTTGCAGTTTGAGGATCGAAATTATAGTTTAAATGCTTGTTTAAAAACCTCTAAACTACTTCAGTCAGTCCACCATAAGATGAGACCATAAGCTTATGGTGTAATTTAAGCAAGCCACCAGCATTTCATGCTAAATTTGAACATAATCCAGATTTAAATTTCCAAGTCACAGTTTAATTAATTTTTGTTTGCATAGTGTTTGTTCAACAGACACTGTCAAAATGTAGCTTTACACCTAATAAGCAAGTGATGGGGAATAGTAGGAAGTGGCAGAATAAATGTATAAGGAAGAAACACTGAAAAGAGCTAAGACTCAAGAGGGCTTACCACATGATATGGGAAATATAAGCAGACGATGATATAATTATATTGTACAGAGGAAAGATCCTTGTAAAAAGTCAGTGGTTAATGTGAAAAGTCTGTTAGGTCTAGAAAAGCTGCACTCTTAAAAATAAAGACTGCAAGTTAGAGATATGAAACAAAATAGATAGAAAATAACATGAATACAGGAGACTATGGGAACTAGGAGTTTCTGAAGGATGTGAGACAGACTATGGACTGAAAACTCTTAGCTGAGTTACTGCTTATACAGCCTGTAGCGAAAAATGGCCCTGTAAAAAAACAGAAGTAAAAACTAGAAGAAAAAACTTCTCAAGTTGCTAATGCAAAGTCTTCTGGCCTTCTGTTAAAATACACATTTAGTCCCTGATAGACAATGGTATATGAAAACACCAAAATGTCTCTGTGGCCGAAATGTTGGATCATTTCACCAGATATAACATACTTTATCCAAGCTGGATCTAACCTCCTGAGTAATGCAGGCCATTAAATTGTCTTATGACTCCATGTGCTTAAGAGACACTTCTTAGCTTGGCTCTGTTTCAGCCTGTGTATACATTTCTACAATATTTTTTCAATGGTTTGTTGAGAACTCTCTCATATTCACTGTATATGGCACTGCATCTATAGAGCACGAGGTACTGTAGGCACCTTCCACCAACCGCACTGTGAGTTCTCCTATGCTTTTTCACCTGACGGCATTGTTGTGCAGTGCTGACAGATGAGTTCGACTGCTGACATACACCAGAATTGAACGAATGCTACATCTTGTAATCATGCTTCTCAGGGTGAAGTTTTTGTATCAAATCTTAGTTCTCTGAAGGATATAGGTCAAACACAGCTTAGCAAAACCTGTAATGTGGATTTGTTCTTAAACTAGTTGTGATTATGAGCTCTCAGTATTTTGACTGGTGCTTAAGAAGTCTCAGGGACTTTTAGGACATCCTCACCGCAGCCAAAGCACTGATGCCTAAAGGCTGGATTACATAGAGGTTTCACAGAGCAAAATGAAACTGATATTTTCCCATTTGTCATTCGAGCTGTACTACCTACATTTCCTTTGGAGAACACAGGCTAAGATGAAACAGTTTATTTCATGTCAGGTTTAAAAAGTGTGGGACAGCAGAAGTTAATGGACAATTGGAAAAGCTGCAAAGTAATCTGCTTTAAACATCCTGAAAATCCTAAGGGGCTTTTAGTGTAGCATGCTGTTTTCTAGTGTAGCATGCTGCTGTTTGTTTTCAAAGTAGGCACAAAATTGCCCAGTAAATCAGCAATTACTCTCTCTCTCTCTGGCTTGAGACTGTGAATGAGGTGGTCACACCTAGAGCTGTCTTTGTCACATAACCTATGAACATATATGCAACAAGAGTGATTGTTAGGATTCACTGCAGATTCATTGTGGATTCCATTGCTACATTTGTTGTAAACATGGCTATTCACCACCTACAGCAGTGACGCAGTAGCCTCTAGAGTAGGACACTGGTTTAAAGACTAGGAAAACTCTTTGTAATGATATATATTGAAGTTGAACTGCTTATGGTGAATTTTTGGGGGCTGGGCTGTTTTTAAATATGTTTTGGTTTGTATTTCTATTTATTTTTCTGAAGGAATCCAGATGGGTAGTTAGTTCTAGGAAGCTGACTATCTTATCACAGTTGTATGACTATGTTAACTGTCTTCAAACAATCTTTACAATGAAGTGAATGGTTTATTCAGATGATAGAAATGGCTTGTCAGACGAGGAGGACAGTAAGCTAAAAGCGAAAGTTAGAAAGGGAGCGACCTGGCTATATAGATATATTACCTTAGTCTGGTTTTCAACTCTGGCCTCAATTTTGTGCTAAATAAAGATAGATCTGCTGCTCTCTTTACAATCTGCATTGTTGGATGTGCTAGTGATACAGCTTTTAAATTTCTCTAGTAGTCTTTCAGTTTAAAGTAGAATGCACTCCACAGAGAGTCAAATTGAAGTCTTTCATAAAGAAAAAGCTACCTTGTACCTTGTTAACTGCCCAATAGATTAATGGCTAGGCTAGCAGTCAGGATTAGTCAAGCAATGTAGGTATTCCTAATAAGACAAGATACAGTATCTGCGTAAAGTATGCTGGGTAATGTAGTGAGGGAATGACGACGAATGCAAACTTGAATTCCTAGAATGGAAAAGTCTATCAAACTGATGTGGCCAAGAGATCCGTAGACAGCTTTAGACTAGCGCATAACATCACAAATAACTATTAAATGCAATGCAATGAATGCTTCTTTTCAACTAATTAGAAAAAAGTTAAGGACAATCACCCTTTTCCAGGAGGTATTACAGAGTATTTTTTACATATTTGCATGATAAAATTAATTAACAGTAGTATTACCATGTAAAATACAATGTCACAGTTGTAAGAACTGTTAGAGTTGATTATGATGGTCTGTCTCTGTCAAATAACCAATGAATATGTATGCAAGAAGAATGATTTTTTAAACACATCTGGTTCCACCAGAAGTTCATGGACTTCAGTGTGTGATTAATGCACACATTGGAATCATGTTGGTATGGAGTGCAACAAATAAATGATCAAACATCAGTTTGAATGTCTGCATCTTATTCAAATGTCTGCATCTTATTCAAGTTATATTTTTCTGCAGTGATAATCTAGGTAAATATAATCCAAATTTCTACATTTTATAAATGCACATATGGTCATAGATATTCGCAATGGCAGAAATTTTCATGAAAAATATTGAACACTGGGATCTGTCCACAATTCCTGTATCAGTATATCCCTAATAAATTATGAAGAATACAACACAGAAATAAAATAACAATTTACACAGACATGAAGTAGTACCAGGGGTAAAACCCTACACTGGCAGTTTCTACTAACTAGCTTTGTTTCTTAATCATCATGTCTTGTATGATTTGAGCAAAGCCAAAATCCTTTCCAAATAAATGATGCAGTAATTACACTGAAAGTTGTTTTCAAAATGCTGACTCAAATGTTTCATGTTGTTCATCCTCAGGAGCATACATTACTTAACTGGGATCGGGATGTTTCTGCATAAAGACTGCAGTACACAAATGTAGATGCTGTTTTGCTATCCTGCAACAAAACAACTGAATCAAAAGTGGTTTCTTTTTTAATTAAATAGAATCATGGATGAAAAATACCAAATGACTTATTCTGTGTTGCATTGTTATTCATCAAGCAGCCTCACCTGCCAAAAACTTGTATTATCTAGTAACATCAGAGTTTTACACTACAATTACAACCCACAGAAAATACTTCAGTTCCTCATTGCAAGAAAAATACCACACAGCCATTGTAGGAGCCACATACACTGTAAACTTAAATTAGTTGACTTTAAAAATCGTGCTTACTTATTGCCTTGAAAAAAATTAAGTTACTTAACAAGTTCAAGCTGAAAAAACATTGTATTTTAGTGACAGGTGTTGTCATGGTAATTCCCAAAGTTTTGTCATGGAAATCCTGACAAAGAACAAATCACCAGTTTTGAATAAGCAAGAGTTATTTATTTAAGAAAGAAAGTGATACACTCGCAGTTAATTATGTAACTGTCTGGTGAGGAAAGCAGGCACTTGGCAATGTGGTCTGCAAGTGCTCCAGTCGTGTCCTTTGCTGAAATCTCTGTCAGCCTATCCACTATGTTGGCAGCTGGGCAAACAAGGTCAGATCCGGGAAGCACCCACGCCCACTGATCGAGTGACATCTGGGAGGCTGAGGATTCTGGCTCTGGTACTCATCTGCAGTGACTAGCGTGCGTCCACGTAGTCCCTCCTTCCACCTTCACCGCTGATTGAGTCGTTAGAAGGACTTGGAACGGTCCTTGCCATCGCAGCTTCTTCCACCTGGCTCATTGGAAGTCCTTCACTACCACCCAGTCTCCTGGTTTCAAGTCATGTAGGGGTTGTGCGGCTGGTTTGGGAAGTGCAGCTTTCACCTGTTTGTGAACAGAGTTCAGAGCAGAAGACAAGGACACAAAATAAGACAACATTAGTTCATCACACATACTTGCATTTGGAATGGGGTTCCCCAGAGGTTTCACCCCTGTATTGGGAGGTCTTCCGAACAGGACCTCAAATGGGCTCAATTGATATTTAGGTCTTTCTCTCATTCGCATTTGAGTCAGCACAATTGGCAGGACCTTTGTCCATGTCATAACTGTTTCTGCACAGCACTTACTTAATTTACTTTTCAGGGTGCCATTTTCTCTCTCTACTGTGCCCCCGCTTGCTGGATGGTAGGCACAATGTTGTCTCATGTCTATACCTAAAAATGTGCCCACCTGCTTCAGCACTGCGATCACAAAGGGTGTGCTGTTGGGTATCCCCCACCTAGAAATTATTTCTCTCAGTGAAGTTTTTGTCACTGCATCTGAGTCCTGTTTGGAGGTCGGGAAAGCCTTGACCCATTTCGAAAACATGTCCATAATTATAGGACAATATTTCTTTCCCTCGCTTGGAGTGAGTTCAATGAAATCCATGGGCGGCCCTCAGGGCACATCCACACGCCCTCCTTCTGAACACAACCTGCTCTCTTCCAAGCTGCCTGTTCCTCTGCTGTAGAACGTTTTTGCAACTCAGTGACCTGCAAAGAAGGAGTTTGTGGTAAAACATCAGAATACATTGCAAACATTTCTTGGTTCTGAGCAGCTTGTTTTGCTGCTGCATTGGCTCTTGCATTTCCTAGGGACACAGGGTCTGTTTTACATGTATGTGCATCACATTTGCAAAAAGCAATTTGTTTTGGAAGTTGGATAGTGTCCAAGAGAGCCGAAACAAGGTGATGGTGTGCAATTTGTGTACCTGAGCTAGTTAGAAAGTTTCTTTGCTTCCAGATGGTGCCATAATTGTGGACAGTGCCAAAGCCATGGTGGCTGTCGGGATAGACAATTACAGACTTGCCCTCAGCATATTTACAGGCTTCAATGAGTGCCTTGAGTTCCACTGCTTGTACGGACAGGTTGATATAACTGTTTCATGATCTGTTACTACTGCAAACCCTACTTTATTTTTGCCTGTTTTGGGATCCCTTGACGCTGATCCATCCACATACAGGACAAGATCTGGATTATGCAGGGGGACATCTTTCAGGTCCGCCCTAGGAGTACAAAGGTTATTGGTTAGTGCCACGCAGTTCTCCGTCCTGTTCTGTGGGAAAAAGAGAGGCAGGGTTAAGAGTTGTACATCTCTTAATTGTGATATTCGGCATATCAAGCAACATAGTATTGTACCTTAACCACCTCTATGTGGACAGATGTTACATTCTCTGTTCCGTGAGAAGCATGGAGACCACATGTGGCACCAGAAAAGTAAGATCTGAATATCCTACCAGATCTCGTGAGGTGGTGACCGCCTTTTCTGCAGCTGCTACCACCCTGAGACACAAGGGCAGACCTGCTGCTACTGGGTCTAATTTGCTGGAGAAATACGCCACTGGTCTCAGCCTGTCCCCGTGTGCCTGCAACAGAACAGAGAGCATACATCCATTTTTCTCATTCACAGTTTGCACAAACGGCTTGGTTGGATCAGGTAGACCCAAAGTGGGAGTGGTTTGCATACTGCAAAAGTGGAGATCCAGGCGTTAAGGATAGTGAGTTTAGGCTGTGTCTGAATGCCTGATTATAAATTGTGGGGATTTCACAATATCCTTGGCATAACCAAGTAAATGTATATGGTTTCCCGTCGAACATAAAGGCGAACCAAAATTGGCCGTCTTTATGGAGGGGAACACTAAAGAATGCATTGGCCAAATCAACTACCGAAAACCATTGGCTATCCCCAGGAACTTGATTCAGAATTGTGTATGGATTTGGTACTTCTGGGGCTCTTTGTACCATGGCTGAATTTATTGCCTGCAGATCCTGTAAAAACCTCCACTCATCAGGTTGAGGGGCTTTTGGGCCTTTTTTACCAGGAAAATTGGTGTTCAAACTGGTGAATCAGGACAGGGAACAATTACCCCTACTTTTAATAGGGAGTCAAACACAGGTCTGATCCCTTCCACAGCTTCTAGTTTTAGTGGGTATTGTGTTTGTCTTCTGTAGTCTCATTTGGGTGGGATCACAACTGGTTCTTCATATTTGATTAGTCCCACATCATGTTTACCTTTTGCCCTTAATTCAGGAAATGCCTCTACCAATTTAGGGTGAATTAATTCTATGGGTATTTCTGGAACCTTGGTGTATACACCACTAGCCATTTCATTTGGTGCAAGTTCAATTCCCCTTTTACTGTGTGTCAACAATGGCATTTTTCTGCTTATAGGCTTGCAGCCTAGCACTGAACCAAATACCTGGGGTTTCTGTGAGCGTCGAGTCGGACACCCTAGGATCAGAACATCTCCGCATCCGTGGGCCTATTGCCTTCCATTTAACTGCTGCTGGTTTAGCTAGGGAGATGTGTGGGGCTGAGTGTTCCACACAAAACATGTGCTTCTGATTACACTCACAATTAAGCCCTTCTGATCCAGTGAGTTCGACTAGGCATGCACAGAAATTAGTACAGTTCTATTACTTGCAATTTTTCATTCAGGCACTTTTCCCTGAACCATTCTTTTTCATATGTCTCACCCTTTCCCTCATGCGCATGAGCTGTGCAATGGAGGTTGGGAGGAGACATATACTCAATATGCCTTTTCCATCAAATATTCTGTGATTTTCGTGGTTGGGTCAGGACACAACTTCCACTCATATACATAGAGAGGACTTCCTGGTCCTACTTTGACACAATTCAGGCTATTTTCTAGGCCAGTGACCCTTTGAGGTGCCGACTCTAGGGAGAGGCTCAATGCACGCATCAAATCCCTTCCCAATAGGTTTACAGGACATGTGCTTGAGATAAGGAATGAATGTTTTATTTTGTGCCACTCCTCAGTCTCGCACCCCAATGGTTCACTGAAATGTTCCACTACTGAGTGCCCAGTAGCTCCCACAGTGCGAACACTGCAGTTGCTGAGTTTTGGATACTCGTGAAATTCAGCCGTTTGTATTACTGAGTGGGTTGCTCCAGAGTCAACCAGGAATTGTATTTTCCTTCCCTCAACTGTCAGAGGTATACATGGCAGTTGGGTGAAAGGAAAAGCTGTGTATTGTAAAAATTTGTGTTATGTGTGTGTTCTTGGTCTACATTACCCCTCCCATTCTCAGTCGCCTTACCATCCCTGTCCTCCACCCGTCAGTCAGCCTTGGCTTTCTCTTCCTCTTTCCATTCTTTGGATCCTTTTTCCCTGCAGTTCCAGCAGATCACATCCTTCAGATTCAGTCTGTGTTGGCCTCCACTTCATCCACCCCCACATCCTGTTCCCCTTCCACGCCCCCTTCCTCTCTTACCACCTTGGCCTTGGAAGTGCTGAAACATGGTCAAAGTGGCATTGTGGAGGTCTTTCAATCTCTTTTCTGTCTTCTTATGTTCAGCTTCCTTCAACACTTTCTCAGCATGCACTGCATACTGCTCAATTTTGGTGAGGCTCTCAGTTTTCCACCCCACATACAGCTTTTTGATCATATCCGATATAGCAGGCTTCATCCTGTTCAGGAAGCTGTTCCTGAGGTGTGCTTCCCAGGCAGAAACTTGACTCCCATTCTCTGCTAGTTTGTCTGGTTTGTTTAAGCCCACATTGTCAAGTGTTTGATAAGACCATTAGCCTGGCAGCTTACATTCTCAACAAAAGAAGCAACATTTTTTTGGCTGATATAATGCATTTGGGGTAAGCAGGAAATCATGTAAATTAGATTTTTTGCCAAACTATTGCTTTGAATATGCACTCATATGAGACAGTGCTACCAGGGCTGGCCATTTGGGGTCCCTAAACAGGATTATTTCTGGGGGGCATCTTGCTTACTGATTTACTGTGTAAATAAGGGCAAACTAATAGCAATGCCTACCACAAACTGTCTAAATTATGTAAATTTATAACTGGCTAATTTGTGTTGTACTGATTATTGAACAGTTGTTTGGGGTTCTAATGAGTTGCAGTTTAAATGACAAATTACCTTCTCGGCATTCTAGATCAAGGGTCTGTCACACCATGCAGTATTTCTTGCTGATCCAGGTAACATTAAGCTTAGTCGGATATAACTCTGGTGGCAGTAGCGACAGCATTGCTTTTTTACTGTTATAAATGTTTTACTCACAACACATTCAGGTAGAATAATTTCTTTTCCCTTTTTTGGTAGAGCCTTCTCATGTTTAAAGTGACCGAATGTTCATTATAAATGTCATGCCTTCATGTAAGGCCATGCAGAGAGCCTTAGAGGGGCTGGTGCTCACAGTTAAAATGGGACATATGGACCAAATGATAAAACACCAACTACAGCATAACACCAAATACAACAACCAGTATTCAGAAAGAACATCACAAAGAATCTTACTTCACACCATATTACACTACTGGATCAAAATAGTGCTATTACAATTATTTCAAGATACCATCAGTGAACTGTATAATGTAAATGACACCACTGTCATCTTGACAATTACCAGTGATTGAAGCTTTTTAAAAGGAATTACTTTCACGGGGACCATGTGTGATTCTGACTGCTTAATCTTGATTTTCAAAGCAGCCAGTAGCCAGCAGCCAAAAAAATGTAAAAACAAGCTAAGGGATGCAACAAGCTCATGGGTTAACAAAAGAGGCAAAAGTATTTCCAAAACGGACGATGAGAAAAAATTAATAAAATACTCTGCTCAGTGTTAAAATGGGAGTTTGAAGTGTCTTTAAAAGAGTAGCTTTAGAGAAGAAGGCAAAAACACTCTTAACTTTCAGTAGTTGATGTTGTAGAATCTAGGAGTTCTATGTGTTCTGTTTTTGCAAGTTTGGAATGTTTAAGTTGGTCCCCTGGTCCAAAGGCCCCATAGGGAGTGGGCCTCTCTCTCTCTCCCTTTCCTCTCTTAGTTCCAGACAGATGAGATCATTTTAAAAAGGACCATATGTTCTGTTCCCTTTTTCAAAAACAAGCACCCTATATAAGCAGCTGCACATATTGGTCTGGAGGGGACACTTTAGAACTGGCACGGATCCACTCTCAGGTACTTTATAGTGCTTGATATGATACTGTTTTACTTTGTAATAAACATCATATACAAGCAAGACGGTGTCAGCGGAGACTCCTTTATCATCTTCACATCATCGCTACTTAATAAACAACAAGTTAAAAAGGCCATCAGTTCTGCTTGTCTACAAGGCTTACTTTATGCACTTAATGAAATCATAACACAGTCACTACTGTAACAGCCATTAATACATTACGTTATTAACCATTTCAAGTGAACATCGATTTGGGTGGTTTCAGCAAAGACAAATTTTTTTAGCATATCAGCTACAAATACACCGGGGTTAAAAATTTACTTCAGACTTTTTGCAGGAATATTTTTTCATACACACAGATTATTTAGTGAAACTAGCTCATATTATCAACTAACCAGCAAATAAAATGATTGACCTTCAAGCAGACACTGTCATTGATATGTGACTTGCTGCTGATGACTTGTTGCTGATGACTTGTTGCGACTTGGAGCTGATGTTGATTTTTAATCTCTTTTGGATAAGCAAGAAATTAATCCAAATATGGTGTTTTATTTTTGTTTTGTCTTTGAAAATACATAGAAAACAACATCAGGCTACTATCTACTACAGGCACATTTTAACACCATATCTGGGGTTTTACATTCAAAATCTGGCATGCTGGTTGAACTGAAGACTTGAATGAAATGGTTGATAGAAACAGGTGCTAAGTAGGAATGTGTGTGTGGGGGGTGGGTGGCAAGAAAACGAGGTGAAGGCTTGAAAACAATATATCAAAGACTTGGGCAGTTAAATATGCAGGAATTAAGAATAATGCTACCACCCCCAAGACTTCATGATAGTACAGGAATTAGTGGGCCAGCTGCTTATGTGGCTTAACAGGCAGAGCTGGCACTGGGTGTCACAGGCAAAGAGCAAGGAAAGGCTTTAATGAAGTATGCTACTTAGGTGACAAGAGATGCTTTAGCTAGCGTACGCAACCTTTGATTGTGGTGAACCAGAACTTACATTCCTCCCCACCTTCTGACACCCAGGTTTCCAGTCACATCTCGGCATGTCTGACTTACATCTCTTCATGGGTGGCAGCTCACCACCTGAAGCTCAATCCTAGCAAGACTGAGCTGCTATTCATCCCTGCAACTACAGATCCTCATCATGATCTTGCCATCTTATTGGAGAACTCTCTGATTGTTCCGTCTGAAGATGCAAGAAGGTCTTGGTGTGATTCTGGATAGCCAGTTATCGTTTGCAGCTCATATCGCGAACCTAACTTGGTCATACAGGTTTCTCCTGTACAACATCCGCAGGATTCGACCCTTCCTCACTCGAGAGGCTACCCACGGCTAGTTCAGTCTCTTGTCATCTCAAGGCTTGACTACTGCAACTCGCTCTTGGCTGGTCTTCCTATGCAGGCCATCAAGCCTCTTCAACTTATCCAGAATGCAGCATCATGGAAGACCAGCACTAAGACTTTTCTCTGTCCTGGCACCCAGGTGTTGGAATGAACTCCCACTGGCTGTCAGAACAGCAGAGTCTCTCACGGTCTTCAAACGCAGACTGAAGACACATCTCCTTTTACAGCACTTAAGTGTACACTGAGTTACGTATTTATTGTAATGTATTGTACTGCACTTATTGAAATGTATTGCACTGTGCTGTGTTTAATTCTGTTCCTTTCTCTCTAGGTATCGACAAGGGCTTTTGTTTCTGGCAATATCTGAGCTCAGGACTAGCTTTTTCTCTAGCCTATTTGTAACTAGCAAAGATACTTTCTCTAGGTAGACAATACACTTTTTGTAAGTCGCTCTGGATAAGAGCATCTGCTAAATGCTGTAAATGTAAAATCTGTGCAGGCCAAGCAGAAAAGAGACTGTTTTGAAGTTTAAGATTTTGTTTGGTTTTGTTGTTTTTTTTAAATAAATTTCAATGTGTCAGTTATTCAGCCAACATCTGCTTATGGACTTGAATTATTGCACCAACAAATGAGTCACTATAAATAACACCACTTACTCCTGTGATGGACTTTGTGGTTTAAAGCAAAGACTGGACTTTGCTTTGCTGAAACGATGAGTTTGCTGAAACAGTTATCAAAGGGGAAGAAGGCACTAGCCAAAATCCTCCCTGCCTCAACTCTGTGATTATCTGTCTATAGGACAATGATTGTTTGAACTCATTCTCTCTTCTGTATATTCCGTTCCAACACAGTGTGTATGAAAAATGTGTTTATTTCATAAACTTCATAAAAATCATGTGTTAAGCCCCATACACGCCAATCTGTTGTATCTCCTTGCTATCTTGTGCTGTAATGAAAAAGCCTAACTTGAATGCCTCAGAGATTTCAATGAAGAGTCTATCATCCCTCCCAAACTTTTGTCATGGTTTGTAATTAGTTTTGTGACAATTAGTTCATGCATAATCGATCCAAACTTGTTCTGCTTTATTATTTTTGGGTGTGTCTGGTCAGTGGTGGTCGTATGTTTAATCTCTTTCCATTTATGGAAGTGGTTGAGAGAGCTGCTAAATCGTGCAGTAACAGATGGACAATGGTCAGTGATTGTAAAGTAAACCTATATGCTAGGTGTACCAGTTAAAATGGCCAGTGAGTGTAGCTACAAGGTAGGTGTATTAATAAACACACACACTGTATAATAGCATACATGAACAACATGTACTATCATAATAAATAAATGCATATCGCCAAGTTTTATTTTAGGATATTTTTACGTAATAATGTGCAGGCAGTGGCTAAGAGCATGTGGCCTGGCAATTTCTGTTTTTCTTGGCCAATGAGTAGAGCCACTCTATCTATAAATAATGCGATGCTTCTGAGTCTTAACTGCAAGATCAGTACAAACAGTACAAAAAAAACTTTTTGCATGTTTTCCAAGCTTTCTCTAGACGCTGATGAAAAAAAACACATTTAATCTTGTGTAGGCAAAATTAAGTTAGACAATTAGACTGTACTCTAAACTAAAATTTAATTTGTTCGACCTCATAAAAAGACTGAGAATTCTGCATTTAACCTTTTCACATCTTCAGCTACAGTATCACCAATCATGAGACCTAAATGAAGTCTGTTAACCTCACAATGCTATGAGAAGGGAACATATTTAGTAGCAAAAAAGTAAAGAGTAATTAAAATTCAGTTAACAAAAAAAGGTGACACTGGCAGAATTTATTTAGGATGGCACAACTTTTTTTATGCAGTGTGGTGAGACATGCATTATTTACCACAGTTCTGTTTAAGAACTATTTAAAGTTATGCTTGGAGTTTTCAGAGGTATTTTTTTTATAAGGTTGGGTTTCAAAAGTCACAAGAAATTAATAAGTAGAACCTTATTTTACAGATAAGAACTTGTTGTAAAGAACACAAAAGCAGTTAAACATCTGCTTGTACTAATAGAAAGTCTTAATAACAAAATAACTGCTTTTCATTGCTTCTGGATAACAGATCTAATATCAGGACTGGACTGGGAGTTAAAATCAGGCCTGGACTTTTGTCTTGCCAGCAACTTCAGGTGATGTTCACATCAATCATCGGAATGGGGCAAAAATGTGATCTCAGTGATTTTGACTGTGTCATGTTTGTTGGTGTCAGATGGGCTGGTTTGAGTATTTCTAAAACTGCTGATTTCCTGGGATTTTCACGTACGGCAGCGATCCAGTGAGTGGCAGTTCTGTGGACGGAAACGCCTTAATGAGAAAGGTCGACAGAGAATGGCAAGGCTGGTTTGAGCTGATAGAAAGGTTATGGTAACTCAGATAACCACTCTACAATTTTGCTTCTGGTGAGCAGAAAAGCATCTCAGAATACAACATGTCGAACCTTGAGGCGGATGGGCTACAACAGCAGAAGACTTTGTAGGGTTCCACTTCTCCCAGCCAAGAACAGACAGCTGAAGCTGCAGTGGGCCCAGGCTCACCCAAAGTGGACAGTTAAAGACTGGACATAGGCTGGTGTGATGATTTCTGCTGAGGCACATAGATGGTAGGGCGCCTACAGCATGAATCCATGGAACCACCCTGCCTTGTGTCAACAGTCTAGGCTGGTGGAGGTGGTGCACTTGTGTGGGAAATGTTTTCTTGGCACATTTTTGGGCCCTTTAACACCAGTCAATCATCAGTTGAATGCCACAGCTTATTTAAGTATTATCAATGACCATGTGCATCACTTCAAAGCCATTCATCCATCTTCTAATAGCTACTTCCAGCATGATAATGCACCATGTCACAAAGCAGAAGTCATCTCAATCTGGTTTCACAAACATGACAATGAGTTTAACGTTCTTCAGTGGCCTTACCAGTCACCGGATATGAATCCAGTAGAACACTTTTGGGATGTGGTAGAACAGGAAATTAGGAGCATGAAAGTGCACCAGAAAAATCAGCAGGAAATGGATGATGCAATCAGGTCAAAATGTGCCAGAATCTCAAAGAAATGTTTACATTATCTTGTGGAATCCATGCCATGAAGAATTGTGGTTGTTTTTCAGAACCAAAGGGAGGCCCTAACCAGTATTAGTACAATGTTCCTAATAAAGCGCTCAGTGAGTGCATGTTCACTCTAATATTTGCCCATACCTGACCTACATGTACAAGTGGACAATATGATGATATTTACAGTGTTATGCAGAAGGTTGGGAGCCCCTGATCAAATGAATGCTTTGCTTACTTTCTAACAAGTAAAAAAAGTATAAAAAGATAACTGCACATACTCTACAGAGAACAGACTTCTGCATATTTTAATGCACAATTACTGTTTATTTACTGAATTTAACACATCCATGGCTTAACATTCTCCAGCATATGTTGGAATTCAAGCGCAAGGCCGGGGTGTTTTAGATTAAAAATAAATAATTATAAAAAGGATAGTTCCGGTCCTAAAATCTGATTGGCTGAGCTGCGTTCAATGTGATGCACACTTATGACTGTCTTGCAACAACTCAATTCTGCACCAAGTCATGTAAAATCAGTATGCTGTTATAAAATAATCTTTGACTCTAATGCTGCTAACATGGACCACCAAGTGTACTTATGAAGCAAGAATTTTTTTTCTTAAATTGAAGAGCGGACAACTTATTTTACCAACTAGGCTGGTCAGGTAACTAACAGGCTAAAAGATAGCAAATATGCTAAACAACTCCATCATTAATCATAGGCTTAAGGCAGATTAAAGTACTCACGAAATGATCTACTGTAAAATGGCAATATTAAAGATGAAAAAATTACACGCTTCAAATGTCTGTGTTTCAGTCAGATCTATCTTAATTATCCTTAGCATCAAATCCAGGCTGAATATGAAACGGCTCCATACTCCCTAAATAGTGTGCTATGGAAACTGTGAAATTCTAGCTTCTACAGCCAAGTAGTGCACTATTTGTCGAGGATGAATGCGACTGAATTCCAAATGGCTATTTGTTAACTATATTGTGCACTGTTGGTATGCAGGAGCCAGTATTTAAAATCCTATGTAGTGCGCTATCTAGGGAGCAGGGAACCATTTGAGATTGACCCCGGCATGGGAAGAGGGGCGCCATTAGATTGGTGCTAAATAAGACTTGCGATGGTAATTTAGTGACAAAAAAGTACTTACAAAGTAAAGGTTTTTACATTAAACAGTATTATGTTATCATATGTTCTTTTTTGTATGACAAAAAGTTTAAAAGTGAAATGAAATTACCACAATATACAGTGATGAGTGACTGAACATTTTTCTACTCCGCTTTGCATCATTCCTAAGAACCCCAACCCATTTTCTGTCTATGGAAAATATTCTTGCATGTAGTCACATAGCAAGAATATGGCTGTATATGTATATATACAGAACCCTGCATGTGACTGTGCTACTTTGAAAAGGCCCTGCAATTAATAGTAATAAAATCTGTTTGTTATTGTTTATTTGTTTCAATTTTGTCTTTTTTCTTAATGACAGTATTAAGAATACGGTTACCTTTTATATTTTGGTAGAATACTAAACCCACTTTGTTTAAAAAATATAGATGACACTTCATAGAGTAGTCTTTTTAGATTAAACAAACACTCAACAGACTCTCAGTAACATATCAAAAACATATGAGGGTTAGGTTTAGGTTTTGGGTTGAGGTTAAGGTTAGGATTAGAATTAGGGCCAGAGTTAGGGTAAGGTTGGGTAAGGCTAGGTTTTGCGTAATGGAAGTAATATATAATTATCCAATGTATCAACAGTACATCTACATGATATTTACTTCAATGTATTCAGATGCTTCACTACTGCTACCTCACTGATATGTTGTTAATGTGTTACTAATCTGTTAAGAATTTAATAATCATATACAAAGTACCACTCTAAATAAAGTGTTACCAAAATATATAACATCTTTAGAAGAAACACCATCCAGTGCTTGTTTATTAACTATTTTAAAATCAGTGCATGTTCTGTAAAGACTCTGAAGAAGAACTCTTTTTTACAAACACTGTTCCTGTTAAATCCTGAGCAGACTGATAAATCACTGTGACGAGCCAGTCATTTATCTCCACATTGCTAAACTTTGTTTGAGCCTCAGAACACTGATAAATCAATGTAATAAATCAGTTATAAGTCACAGTGTCTCAGCGTCTTTCGAGGAATAATTGAACTGAATAGTCTCTTCAGTAGTGGACACATTCACAAGTGATAAGCCCAGCTTTATATTGTACTGGATTCATGCATGTGCTTCATGGAAGGTTACATAAATGTCATTAATTAAAAGTCACATAGCTTTCTACTTTATAGCCAAATTTGCAAGTTTGTGTTATTGGGATATGAGGAATTGTTCGCTTATTCCATGAGGCGGTAGTGAGATTGTGGAAGCAGTGGTGGACTGAAACAGGTGATGTGAGCCAAAACAATGTTGAAAATTGTGTAACTTTATTTAAATCATAAAATCCTTGCTAACCAGTAACAGCAAAGAGTAGTGTCAGTTAAGTAAAAATTACAACACTCCCTCAGGAACTTGGCCTTGCACACTCAGAGTGACCAGTACCACTACTCACAGAACTACTGTTACATTTGTACATACTAGCATTTTGTTTTGTATTACCTGATTGCCACAGCAGCCACATGGTCTTCTCCCTGATGCACATTTGTTGGCAATGGAAACCCCTTTCAGAGAAGCCCAAGACGTTGCAATACTCCTAACAGATTGAGCTGTGGCCAGCGCAGGTATGGGATGGTTGGCACCCTCGTAAGCCAGATCGATGACCTCCACAAACCAGTATGAGAGCCATTGCTTTGACAGCAGTGAACCTTGCTTCGTCTCAGTGAAACACACAAACAGCTGATCAGTCTTACGCATCTCCACTGTAGCTGTAACATAGTGTCTCAGCACTTGTACAGGCCACAGACTAAGTCTTCTTTGGTCTGACTGCTCAGAATACGCTGCCAGATCAATAGGCTGATTGATAAATTCCAGAGATAGCACCTTGGGCAGGAAAGCATTAGGTTATGATAACCCACAGAGGATCCCCCATCTAAGAATAAGTAGGTATCCAATGCGGCCACATAAACTTTAATTGTAGAGGGAGACTTCCTGGCTTCCAGCAATGATTGACAAAAGAAAAGAACTGATTCTGTGGTGCAAGAAATAGGATCAATCTGCTGATTCGTACACCAGTCCTCAAATGCCTTTCAGGTGCCAGCATACAAGGTGCAAAGCAAATAACTTTTAGGTGCCAGCATTCAAGGTGCAAAGCTTGAAGGTACCAAACTTGTCCCCTTAACTGGTAAAGAAGGTCTGTCTGATGAGGGAGCTTCCACGAGGGCCCTTGTTGCAAAAATATCAGGAGCGGAAGCCACGGCCAGTATGGCCACCACAGAACTACCAAGTTTCTCCTTCCGGACTCTGTCCCGGAGGGCTGGAATAAGAGGTAAGGGTGGGAAGGTGTAAAGCAGGTCGTTGGGCCAGTTGTGAGCTAGTGCACTCTGGCCCAGCAAACCATCCTGCCCCAGTTCTGAAAAGCACAGGCGGCAGTGGGTCATGTCTTCCAAAGCAAGCAAGTCCACCTTTGCTTCTCCGAGCATAGGCCAAATCATACTGTCATTTCCAAGAGTAGCCACCAGTGGCCCACATTCAATGTCTAGCACGAGAGGGCATCTACCTTCATGTTGGACACAGCAGGCAGGTGAGCAGCTCAGAGAGAGAAACCTGGGGTAGGCCCACTCCTAACGGTCCCGAGAAAGCATGCCGATTCTGCAGGACAGTCAGGAAATACTTCAGTGCTAGTCACACTGCTCTCAGCTCAACGAGGTTGATATGTTCTTGGGCCACATCTGTCAGCCGTACTTACACTCATACACTCCGTGGTGGAGGCATCTGTGTTCACCACTGCACATGAGGAAATTTAGCGCATGGCCACTCCAGAGCAAAGAGCTGCCCTACAGGACCACGGTTAAAGGGCTGAAAGACATTCAGACTCAGAGTGGCCTGTGACATGGAGTCAAAGACCATGCCTAAGAACTGTGTTGTCTGAGAAGTATACATCTGTCTCTTTCCCCAATTGATCATTAGGCCCAGTGTGGTTTAGTAATGTGCATGTGTCTCTGGTGGCCTGCTCATTGGAGGGGACACAGACCAGCCAATGTTTGGCAAGATCTTCAGGCCCTGAGCCACTTAGAAGATTAACAAAACATGTAATTTGACTAGGTGTGCCCAAACTTTCCTATATGACTGTAATATATTCAGGCAAATAAATGTATTTTTATCTTCATCCAAATGCAGGAAAACATTATTTTATTTACAGATACTGAGATAATAAAATCTTGAATAGTAAAATGAAAATGAAATAGCTTTTTTGTTGTTGTTGTTGTTATAATTGTGTTGTTTAATCATTTGAGCTTATTGCTATTATTGTGTTATTGTTGTTACTGTTTATCTTATTAAGGTGATATTTGCAATTAATTTTAAAGAATATCAAATAAAACAGAAATGAAAGAAATCTACAATATTTCCTGTAGTGTGTAAAGCAGCTATTAACTTATAAACAAGCAGAACCCAACATAGGAGCATTTCAGTTCTGATACTGATACTGTTCTTTAGCATATGACTGATTTCTGGTAAACTATCATAATAAACCTTCATAATTTTGAAAGATAATAGTGCTGGAATGGAGCACAGAGATGGGAGTTTAATAAGTCATTACTGATGATAAGTCACTTTCCTCTAAAAAAAATGGAGACAAAACAGGATGTAAGATACTCACTAATACACGCAATTTTTTTATCATTATCAGAATTTCATATGATGAAATATTTAGCAATTACAGAAAAGTTTATTTTCTGTTTGTGACCTTAGCTGATGTCGATGCACTCCTGCGCATTTTAATGCACAATTACCATTGATTTGCTAAATTTAACATTTTGAAAATATACACATCTATATTTTCAAGGTGTCAAAGTGAGCAAATACGTAGAAATTGTGCTCTAACAGTTGGAGGAAAATATTTATTTACTATTTATATTAAAGATAAATTAAATATATTTACATTTGTCCACTTTTACATACAACTGTGTGTGTGTGTACATAGCATATGTGTAGGACGCGCGCAGGGAAGCTCCACAAGTAGGACTGGCAAACACTGGCTTAAACAGCTGCTACTCTTTAATAAATACTGTAGTATTTTGTAAAGTAAAATCGCCCTTTCTTACTGGATGAGTCCCCATATGTTATCAGGCAGTTTACAACAGCGAACATATCACGTCTGCTGCTATTTAAACATCAGATTACGATTTTGTTTGGCTGTTCTTTCACTACGTGAGAAGCTTTAGCTTGTGTCCTTGTTCAGGCAGGCCACAAGTGCATTATATCTCTGTGTAACAGCACAGCCAACAGATGGCGCACTGTCACTTCATACTATCTCATGGGCCCCATTATTTATGTATTTAATGTTGCGTATAACGCAGCTTCGTTGTTTAGCAGTGAGATTCCCCTCTGATAAAACTCTCAGGCCCTGATGCTACAGCACGACACAGCTACAGGCAACCTGGAAAAATATGAGCGAGTGCACTACACTTCCCAAACAGCAGATGGCGACGACCGGCCGGGCCGACCAGTGACTCCTCAGAAACGGTAGCCGTGAAACACGGAGGTGAGAGAATCCTCCGCAGCGCGTTATTCTGGAAATAGATTGTGCGTGGGGCCCTGCTGCTATGGTGTCTGTCAAGGTTACTGTTCTGCACTTAAATCACTGCCTCTTAACAAAATAAGATTTAGTTTGATGTGTTAAGACTTAAGTTCCTTAAATTTCACTCCCTCCTCTGTTAGACAGCTGAACAGGCTACAGCAGAGATCACTGGCCCTGCTCATGGAGATCTACCTTTTTGCGGACTTCGTTTCGACTTTTCAAGATTTTTTTTTTTTGTAGCTTTGTGAGACTCCACACTTGGAGGGAGACATTACTGCAGAGTTTAGCGTTCTAATTCATTTGCCACACCTGATTTAACTGATCATCTAATCTCCAAGACCTTCAGGAGTTTTATCTTGTGTTTGCAGGTTTTGTACAGACCTCCCTGCAGATTTCACGTCCAATCCTAATCGACCCGACGTGATCCATCTAATTATTGCCTTCAGAAGTCTTTGATTAGTTGAAAGAGTGTTAAATCTGGGTTGAGGGTAAAACCTGCAAGAATGCAGATCTCTTCCAGGAAGGTTGGTGACCTCTACTGTACAGTGATTTGCTATGTTCATGTTGATACAATTACAAAATCTCTTAAACTAGGAAAGGGCAATATTGCTAAATAGAGCCAAACAAAGCTCCATCTCAACCAAGGTCCTCAAAGCTGCAAAATGTTGCAGTACATAGAATCCCCTACCAAGAACTGTTTTATCAGTTTGAATATTTACAAATGTTTATGTATTATCATCAGCATTGGCAGATATGTACATGAAAAACATCTGATGTCTGCATTGGCCAACAGTTCCCCTATCAGTGAATCGTATCATCGGTTACAAAAAAACAATACAATTTTTAGTCAAAGTATTTACTGGTTTACTGTCTTGATGCAGCCCAAACCCTGAAAAACAGCCCTAGACAAGTATCGTTCCTCCACATAATTCTTTCCTCTGCATAATTCATCACTCTAGAGAACACATTTCCACTGCTCCACTGAGTCCAGTGGCAGCGTACTTTACACCACTCCAGCTGATGCTTGGCATTGCACATAGTATTCTTAGGCTTGTGTGTAGCTGCTTGGCTATGGAAGCTCATTTCATGAGTCTCCGGATGCACAGGTCTTGTGCTGATGTTGCTTCCAGGGGCAGTTTGGAACTCTATAGTGAGTGATGCAACAGAGGATTGTAGCTGAACCGTTGTTGCTCCTAGACAGTTGCATTTCACAATAATAGCATTTACAGCTGACAGGGACAGATCTAGCAGGAAAGACGTTTCACAAATTGACTTGTGGCCTCCTGTGACCATGTTAAAATTCACTGAGCTCTTCAGTATGATCAGTTCTACTGCAAATGTTTGTCTATGGAAATTGTATAATTGCGTGTTTCATATTATACCCCTGTTAGCAATGAGAGGGCCAGAAACCAAAACTCAGTAGTTAGTCCACATATTGTTGGCCATATAATTTATGTAAATTTGCTGGATTTCATGACACACAAAAACATTACATTTAAAACAGGATGTTTTTTCTTCTTATTTTCCATATATGGCCTGCATGGACTGGGGAGTGAATGATAGTTGTGACATTTTAGCAATATTTACATACTTAATTGTACATAATTGTACAGGCTAAAGTGTGAGTGTGTGTGAATGTATGTGTCTGTCTGTCTACCCTGCGATGGACTGGTGACCTGTCCAGGGTGTATCCTACCTTCCACCTGATGACAGCTGGGATGGGCTCCAGCTCCCCCCACGACCCAGAAGGATAAGCGGCTTAGAAGCTGTGTGTGTGTGTGTGTGTGTGTGTGTACTTTATCAGAAAGTAGAGAAAATTAAGTTTTCTACAACATAGGCCCTTAAAGCTAAAAAAAGGGTGCTTGTCATTGTTCCACCACTGTACAATCAGTTCTTCCAGTCGTTTGCGCATTCAGTGTGTCTTAATTATATTTATATAATAATAATTATAATTATATTAACATAATTCCAAATTGTACCAAAATATCTAATCAAACTGAATCATGATGAAATCTCAGAATTGAAATTAAATTGCCCTGAATTGTTCCCCAAAAATTGTCATTGATGTACACCCCTAATGCTCATCTCTCTTGAGAGGCATGTGGGTCTAACCATTAGTGTCATCAATTCATTATAGCAGGCTGAGCAATGCTGCACCCTCTGTTCCCTTTCACTTATTAAGCCTACCAGTGCTTTCAGAAACCTAGTTTGTGTTGTGTTACATAAGCCACTTCCCATAATAACCATACTGTGGGATGCAGAACTGGAAACTGAAAAGTGTATTAGTTTTTCATCCGTTTTAGAGACGTTCTGAGGCAAAAGGTTCTGAGGCAAGAGCGAGAGGACTGGATGTGTGTGTTTTAGAAAGGGAGGGAGAGCGACAATGGTGACTAAATTTACTATAGAGGAAGTGCTCATGCTTCTCTGAGCATTCACCTTGACAAGCCCAGCTTACCAAACCCACCAAAGTAATTGGAGGAGAGCCCAATGCACGGGGTGCTCTCATTGGCTGAGAGGAGCTAGCCTGTTTCCATGGAAATGGCTTATCAATGCCGCCACCACATTGGTCGCTAGGGAAATGGAGGTGGGGTGATGGGGGTATTCTCTACCCATATTTGAAAGAGAACAAGGGATGGGACAGAGAGAGAGAGATGAGGAGGTAATGATGCTGAAAATCAGGAAGATGAAGCGAGAGAGAAGGGACTGGTGTTCTTATGTGGCAGTGTGTACGTGCAGGGGAGATGAAGTACGTATTCATGCTAGAGGTGAAAATGATACAGCAGGTGAAGAGTGACAGAGCAAAAAGCAAAATCAGAACTGAACAATGAGCTGATGATGATGATGTCACACCAGTGGAATTCTGGGAATGATGCTTGCTGTTAAGATGGCTGCTTGCATGCAGATGTTACAAGTCAAAACATAAATATGCGAAAAAGTGTTCTTCGGAGTGATGCCATAGAGCAGGGCTGTCCAGTCTTATCTGCAAAGGGCCAGTGATACTGCAGTTTCACTCCAAACAAGCAGAAGCACACCTGAATCTATTTGTTAAATCATCTGATCATGTGTGCTGCTAGTTTGTTGGAATAATAAAACCTGCAGCCTTACTGGCCCTTTGTGGATAAAATTGAACGGCCCTGCCTTAGAAGAACCATTTTGGTTTCCTAAAAAAACATTTCAGTGAATGGTTCTATGAAGGATTAAATATGTGAGTGTGAAGAATCTTTTTAAAGTTTAAAGAATCTTCACATAATGTACAAGTTATATCCATATGTCCAAGCTAAGAACCATGTAGGAACTTAGATGTTTAAAACTCTACCAACAAATTGATGTTTTTTTTGATAGGGGGTGGGGTTAGGGAGCAATTGCAGGGGGGGCCCTTGGCAACAAAGCCTACTAAAATCTTTATTGGGATCCTCATATGTATACAACTGTGCATCCATGACTCAAGGAAAGATCCAATTTTACCAACATGCATTGCCACAGATGAACCACAAAGTCCAAGCAGAGTTCGGGCAAAGTTTGAGGAAATTCTCTCCCCTACTCGGAACGTCTGCTGTTCCTACAAACACACGCATTGTGGGCACGCCCTTGACCATGTGTGCCACCAGTCCTCCCCCAGGAGTTGCGCCCTCCTCCCTGGAGCACTGGAGCGGGGAGAATGAATGCTGCATCCTCCTCCCCATATCAGCGGAGTTCCTTGCAGCTTGCAGTGTCAATCTCTATGCCACTGGGGGTGGCAGCTACATTCGCAGCACTCTCTCGGCCACCCTCACATACATCGACGCAAGCGAGAGAGCTGCATGTATTTGCTAGTTTATGTATGCCAGTATGGTCAGTTGGTCCTCTTCAAAAGGCATACAAAATTATATAGGATAAAAATTAAGCAAAGCCAGATTGACAGACAAAGAAGAATGAAGGAGTATGTGGGGGTGGGGGAGGGCTGTTAGGGTCAACGGAAAACCTTGCTAGAAGACAGAGGAAGAGAGACTACAGAGCCCACAAGCACGAACTGATTAATCCTTCCCCAGGGAGCCTGAGGCAGTCTCAGTCCTATTTCCTCACAAACATAGCGGATGTTAAGGAGAGCACTGTTTTTAGATCAGCCAAAGAGATCAGCTGATATCCTTCTTAGAGCTACTTTACATGACAATGGCTGATCTTTTTTCATATTGCTGAAGCGTCTAGCATCAAGAGACCTTCCATCTTCCAACTTTGTGAAAACAGTATGGGGAAGACTCTTTTATGTTCCAGCATGACTGTGCCCTTGTGCACAAAGTGAAGTTCATAAAATACATGGTTTGATGTCTTTGATAGGAACTCCAGTGGCTTGCACACAGGCCTGTCAACGCTACCGAACACTTCTGGGATGAATTGGGCCATTGATTGTGGCACAGATATGGGCACAAATTCCCATGGGTACACTCCAAAATCTTGTGGAAAACCTTCCCAGAAAAGTAGAGGCTGTTACAACCACAAAGCGGCAGTCAATTCCGTATTAATGTCCATGGCTTTGAAATAGGATGTGGGAACAAGCTCAAATAGATTTGGTGGTCAGTTGTCCACATAATTTTGGCCATATAGTGTATATCCATCTATTTAACCTACAGTGGTTTAGCCCTGCCCATTTACACTGAAGTTATAAGGAATGTTTCAGCCCAGACTGCTTTTTGAATGAGGCATAAAACATGGCAGACAATTATACCAGACCCCATTTGCATAGAACAGTGCACAGTAAATGCACAGTAACAGTTTAAGAGATAAAGAGAGGTTGTAAAATGGACATTAAAAAATGAGCTTTTACTGGTTTAGGTAAAACCACCCAAACCTTATGAGTGGACCTCATGAGGGGAAAATGTAGCAAATAGTCTCTTTCAAAGAAAAAACCCCAAGAATCAAACTTTAATTTTTTTATGTCCATCTTGGTGGCTAAAACACATACTGTATTGAATGTTATTATAATGGACTATCAATGATGATGCATTGTTACTCTCATACATGCTGCATTTGATAAGAGTTTTGAAGTTATTCATTTTCTGCTGTTACCAATTGCTGATAACTTTGCAACTCTGCACAGTTCACTTGTGGCGGAACTGTCTTAGCAGGCAAAGGCGAGAACTTATGGATATTTTGAGAAGTGAGGCATCTTCATGTAGGCTGCAGTCAACATATGTACCCCCATAGACTAACATTGGCAGTAAAATGGGTTGTACTGAAGAGCTCAGTGAAGTGACTGAGCACCACTGAATACTGTTTGAATGAGTTGGAGTGGCATTTGTGATCCAGAATGTCATTGAACATCAGCACCTGACCTCACTAATGCTTTTTTGGTTGAGCGCAGTTGAATCCTCACTGCAATGGTCCAACATCAAGTGTAAAGCCTTCCCAGAGTAGAGACTGTTACTGTAGGAAAAGAGGACAAACTCCCTATTAATACTCTCGATTTAAGAAGATACAGTGGATTAGCAGTTGTCTACAAACTTTTGATCATAAAGTGTAGATCATTTGAACTAGCTTTCTGAAAAGAGTTGGTTATTTTAAAACACAATAGTATAGTGATTAATAACTACTAAATTACAGGGCCATAGAGGTAGTGAAAATCATGGTTGACCTTAAAAATGGACTGATTATAAAACAGCTGGCTGATTACCAAAGAATTTGATTACAAACAGTTTTTTCTTATAGTACAGTTGTATACCAAAGTTTGGGCACCCCCAAACTAGGCCAGAGTCAATTGCAAGTACGATTTTTGGACTGAAAAAATTAAACACAACCTCTGCTGCAAAATTAATTTGCAACATTAACATGAATAACTAATGTTAAACCCCATTGGCTTTATATTTGATTAACTTATATAAAATTGTATATCAAGTATGGCATGGGTTTCATCACCAAACTCAATGGCAAGCGTCAGATGGAGTGGTGCAAAGCACGCTGCCACTGGACTCTGGAGCAGTGGAAGCGTATTGTGTAAAATGTTGAATCACGCTTCTCTACCTGGCAGTCTGATGCACAAGTCTGGGTTTGATGAATGCCAGGAGAATGGTCCCTCGTTGACTGAATTGTGCCAATTGTAAAATGGAGAAGGGATAATGCTTTGGGTTTTTTTTTTTCAGGGGTTGGCCTAGGCTCTTAGTTCCAGTGAAGGACAATCTAAATGCTTAAGACATTTTGGACAATTGTATGCTTACAACTTTATGAGAACAGTTTGGGGAAGGCCTTTTTCTGTTCCAGCATGACCGTGTCCTAGTGCACAAAGCAAGTTCCATAAAGGCATGGCTGGGTGAGTTTGGTGTGGAGAAACTTGACTGGCCTGCACAGAGCCCTGACCTCAACCTGATCGACTACATTTGGGATAAACTAGAATGGAGATTGCAAGCCAGGCCCTCTCATCCAACATCAGTGTCTGACCTCACAAAAATGTTCTTCTAGATGCATTTATATATATATATATATATATATATATATATATATATATATATATATATATATATATATATATATATGCACTTCATACACAGGACCACCACAGAGAAAGTATTGTTTGAGTAGTGGATCATTCTCAGGACTGCAGTGACACTGACATGGTGTGTATGTGTATGTGTATATATAATCTTCACACCTTGTGCTAACACTCAACAATCATGGGCTCCTCTAAGCAGCCGGCTAAGGATCATAAAATGAAGCTAATTGATGGAGAAGGGGAAGAGGGAAGGCTATAAAAAGATATCAAAGCACTTCTGGCTTGTGATTTCCAATGACCGAAATGTCATAAAGAAATGGCCATAAAAAAGATCTAAGGATGTGTCATATTCATGTATTCACAAGGGTTAATGAACAGATATCCACTTAACCATGGATAAGAGAAAAAGCACTTTGGCCAAAATGAACATATAAGAGCAAAATGAACATAAAAGAGAACTCTTTTAGGTGATAGCTTTGGAGGCAAAGATAAAAACAGTACTACACAAATGTAGCAAAAGAAGACTTTTTAAAATATATTTTATTATTTCAAAAGATTTCAGGAAATATGGTAGTTTCCGTGTTTGATGTGTAATGATGGCTGCCTGTTCAAATGTTAGCGAAGACTGTAGCTAGCTTGTGCCATCCTACCCACCCAGAGAGAGTGAGGCTAAACTTGCTCTCTTGGAATCCCGGCCATGGATGGCTGTTGTATTGCCATAAATTAAACTCAAAATCTCCTGATGATAGGGCCAACACTCATATGGTTGCACTACTTGGGAGCCCTACACTTTACTTTTTAAAGTAAATTTAGATGTGTCTACACATTTACTTTTTATTTTTATTTTATTTAAAAAAGAAATGTCACACAAGCTTCTACTTTAATTCAAAGTCTTTGAGTATGGTGTTCCATCCTGTTCTGGAGATGAGAGAGGTCTGTCTTTATCATAAAGTTCCTCCAGCTAATCTTGTCCTAAGTTGTGTTAATATAATTTTTTGATAAATCACATTGACACAATATAATCCTTAGAAGGAATGTTGATATGTTGTGATCCCTCTTAGTGGAAATACCTTAAGGTTACTCTAAATCTGGCATTGTTGATAACTAGTGACAGATAACAGTGAAAGGGGTAAAAAATAGCCAACAGAAGTTTACTTAGCTGCATTCATGGTAAATATTGCCAATACCAATCTTACATTCTAGCTGTCACACAGGAAACAAACAGTTATGTGACTATTTTTTCCCAAGCAGCTATTAACATTTTTACAGGGCAGGAAGCAGCATACTAATCAACAATCTGTTCCCAGTTATGGATTTGGCAGTTATTTGCCATTAATCATAAAAACTCATCAGCCTCTGCACTATGGCACACCATAAGCTCTAGGGAAACTATCACATCTGGTCATTGTTCATGTCACCTCAGAATGGCTTCATTTTCAGTAGCTAATAACTAGCTAAATGGTCTCTGTTTTATGATTTGTATTATAGCTAGCTTGCTGCTTTATCATCAGTAAAATTAATGTTGTAAGAAAAATAGCAGTTTACAAGTGATGGAGAATAATGAGCCTCGAGTCTTATCCACGAAAGGTCAGTGTGGCTGCAGGTTTTCATTCCAACCAAGCGGGAGCACACGTGATTCCTCTTGTTTATTCAGAGGGTCTCTGTCCACAAAAAGCTGATGTGTGCTCCTGCTTTTTTGGAATGGAAACCTGCAGCCACATTGGCCCTTTGCGAATAAGATTGATAAAAAGCAAAAAAAAAAAAAAATGGATAATTGGGCTTCTGATGTCAGAGCCTATGTGATACCTAAAGGCTACTAAAGGGCCCACATCATGGAAAACCTAAGTTAACAGCTTCATATGCAAAAACACAGGTTGATCCACTCAGATTTGAGATCTTACTCACTAAATTTGCCTCAGTGAAGCTCCAATGAGCTTAATGAACCTGCGTAGTTGTGTGTACAGCTTAGGCATTCTTGCTAAGCTAACGCTAGCTTGCAGTGAACATGGTTGAACGTGGAGCAAAAGTAGCTTAGGCTAACAGCTACACATAAAAGGGGCTGAGGCAACGGGGGTCAAGCACCCTGTTCTTTCTTTCCCTCTTGGGCAGGTGCTTGCAGGGATGGCCAGTGCCAAGGGGCCTCTGACTGCCAGGGGCCTCAGTGGGCCTTAGAACTTGTGGAGCAGTCCACTGCAGATGCAAAAAATTAGATAAACAATTATCCTAGAATATGCATTTTATTTTTCGCCTCGAGGTTCTCTTAAGCTGTATATGGTTTTTTGCACCAAACCATAATTAATTTTTACATTATCATTTTTAACCTCTGTTTATCCCTTAGAATTAAATAAGCTGTTTTGTGACTGTGTCTTTAAGACTGATATGTGCCAATAACCTGATTGTCTGTACCTGATTGGCTTCAGTGTGAATGGGTGGGGCTAAACTGCTGTAGGCTGAGTGGGTGGAGTTAAACGCCTGTTGGATGAAAAGATGGAGATACATGTAAGTAAAATGTGTTGGTTTTCATGACATCAAAGAAAAAAAACAAAGAAACAACAACAAAGAAACAAAGACAACAACTGTTTTTGCAGCTTTTTATTATTATTTTCCATATAAAGTCTGTATGGATTGTACAACGTGCTGTTTAAAGTGCATATCAACAAATGTGCTGTTTATTATTTTTTTGCTATTTTTCACAGTATTTTTAAGAGTGTTGAGGGCCTCCAGACATTTGTGCCCAGGGGCCTCTTCAAAAAATAATTCTTATCTGGGTGCTTGTGCTACTCTTAACGAGAGCCAGCTAATGCTGGTTTTGCATTGGCAACTCAGGGTCATGCCACTTCCTTCGGCTTATGTCTGCGCTTAGGGCTCGGGCACTGACTTCAGGCTGCCTGTTGTGGTTCTCATCAGCACCTGGCATATTCTCTCATTAGCAGAATTTCCTTGCTTTTTTTTTTTTTATAAAAGAGTTTGATGCAGTATGTAAACATGTTTAAAGTTTCACAACATAGAATTCACACACCAGTCATATTTGGAAACTAACCACAAAAACATAAATCCGCCTGCTTAGCCTACAGCTGTTTAGCTCTGCCTATTCATGCTGAAATTTTAACAAGTATATCAGCCCAGACTGATTATTATTTTTTTTTTTGAAAGAGACACAGTAGAGGCAGCTAGAGATAATTTATATAGATCAGTCTTAAAGGCACTGAAACAAAAACAGCATGTTTAATTCTAAGGGATGAAGTGAGCTTGGACAATGGTCACGTACAATGTACATGTACAACTAAGACACAAATGTCAAAGGTAGACCTCAGGTGAAAATATAAAAAGCAAGAAAAATGTAGGATATGATCCCTTAAAATTTATGTTGATCTGACTCCTAGTAGTACTGTACTAAAAACACTTGCTAGACCTACTGTATAAGCTCCATTGAGCTGTTTTAACTTAAACATCCAGCACTGTAATTTCCTTTCTTACTCAAATTTTAACCTAGTTCAAAGTCTGTATTTATCTGCACACTTTTGTTTCAGTGCATCAGCAGTTGAATATGCTGACAAGCATGAATTAATGAAAATAGCTGAGATTTCTTTGAACATTTTTCCTCTGGACTCTTACATCTTATCTTACATGGTCATCTCATCCACAACCTGTAATTGTCATATAATAACAAACATGCGGCAGCCACGCAGTTCCATAATAAAAACTTAACTTCCTAAATTAGATTATCTGCTGCATGTTTGTTATTATATGCAAAAGAAAAAAAAAATCAGTTTATTAGAACACTCAATTTCCATGAATCCCCAAATCTGCATCTTTTATCCAACAGAGACACTAATTCCAGAAGGCTTGGCTAAACAAGTAGTAGGTTTTTAGCCTTGACTTAAAAACTGTCAAACATGATATAGTTGGCTAATAACATTTCCTCTGCCCATTGGTGCATGTTGATATAATAAAAAATCAGTTCAAGAGTTTCAGCTGCACTAATTGCTAATCAGTGAATAAATCACACACATAGCTATGCAGTTTCCACAGAGAAGCACTGGCAGTAGAATGGGGCGTAGTGAAGAGCTCAGTGACTTTAAACGTGGCACTGTCATAAGATGCCACATTTGTCATTTGTGACAAGTCAGAAATTTCTGCCCTGCTAAATCAGCCCTGGTCAGCTGTAGATATTATTATTGTGAAAGGGAAGTGTCTAGGTGCAACACCTGCTCAGCCATGAAGTGGCAAACTCAGAGTGAGTGCCAAGAGCTTAAGTGCATAGCACATAAAAATCGTCTGTTCTCCATTACATCACTCACTACTGATTTCCAAACTGCCTCTGAAAGCAACATCGGCTCACAGAATGAAATGGGTTTCCATGGCCAAGCAGCTGCACAAAAGCTTAAGATCACTATGTGCAATGCCAAGTGTCAGCTGGAGTGGTGCAAAGGACATCGTCACTGGTCTCTGAACAAGTGGAAATGTGTTCTCTAGAGGACTCATTCACTGTCTGGCAGTCTGATGAATGAATCTGGGCTTGGTGGATTGAGAGGACAATGCTACCTACTGGAGTGCATAAGGCCAACAGTACTAAGTTTGATGGAGGAAGGATAATGGTCTGGGTCTGTTTTTTAGGGTTTGAGCCAGGCCCCTTAGTTCCAGTGAAGAGTAATGTTAATGCTACAGCATACAAATACTTTTTTTTTAGTTTGTATATGCTTCTTACTTTGTGGCAACAGTTTGGGGAGGCCCTTTTCTTGTTTGACTGTGCTCCTGTGCATAAAGTGAGGTTCATAAAGACATAGTTTGATGTGTCTGTTGTGAGTGAACTCCAGTGGCCTGCACAAAGCTCAGATCTCAAACCCATTGAACACCTCAAACACCTGTGAGCATTAAAGGCGCAGTGACAAAAACAGCTTGTTTAATTCTAAGGGATAAAGAGAGACAGTCGTCATGTAAAAATCAATTACCGCTGTTTTTGGCAGATACACTCACAGAAATGTCATAGAATAAAGGAAAAAAAAACTGAATGGCGCATTCATAGAGATACATCACACTTACATAAGCCTTTTTTATGACAACTGACATAAACCCATATAAACATTTATAAAGGCTTGTTCAAACAAGTGTCAGTAAATGTCATAAAGCTGCTTTTTGTCAATTTTGAGGTCATTTCAACCTCAGCAAGTGTCATGACAACTGACACTTTTTGGAATAAGAATTTTTAAAGGTCTATACAATTTTATGTTAGTTGTGAAGGCTTATGTAGGTGTTACGTAGCTTTATGACCTCTGCCTTTCAGTAAAGTTTTACTGTAAAATATGGAACACTTTACTGTTCTTTTTTATGTTTTGTCGTAGTTGAGTGAAAGTCAAACATATTTCTGAGTGAACGAAGCTTATTTTACATATGCTTTTGAATCACCTGAATTGCAAGTGGTCCAAGCTTTTATTTTCTTCTCTCAAACTTCTCCCACCTTTAAAAATTGGTATTGTATTGATCCTTTTAGTGTGTGCTTGCTAGTAGCCAGCATCTACAGATAATAGCATTGGAAGCTTGGGGAGTCACTGACTGGCTTATTTTAGGAGTGATTCAGTTTCCACCAAAAGCCTATTTGGTCTGACTTATGGCCCTGAACGTGTCATGTGTCAACTGGCCCTGCAATGAAAAAATGGGCTGTTAGGCATATTTTACCAGTGAAACACAGAAAACACTGCCACCGGGGCAAAACTGGCTTAGTATAACAAGGACATGCTGTCACACTGTGATGTACTCTCTGTGGATGTGAGCAACTTTCACTGTTGGTAAAGCTGTTTGGGTTGTGTGTGTGTCGTGAGTGGAGACTGCATTCTGTGCCAGCACCAGTCATCTCCAGTCACATGACCATCCCGGCAGGATGTGGTATCCTAGCAACCTGCCCCCCCCCCACCCTTCCCCTGTCCCCCTCTTCACATGTATCTCCATCCATTCCTCTGCTGGTTCTTTCCTCTGCTCTGTGCATGTGGGTGTGACAGAGTGAGTCTCTGCAATGTAGTTATTTATAGATTTGATGGGCAAAGTGGGGGTGAGTTATGTGTTTTCTAAAATTAAACCACATCTCTCTCGCTCTGACTCAGACACACAATCACACATCCTTTGTGAGCTTCATTCATGACATGGTTGCGACGCAAAGGATGCAGAGGTGTAACAAAGAAAGAACATATAAAAAAAAAAAGCAGCTCCTCTGTAGAGTTCAACAATGAATATCGATGCTCAAAATAGCATCAATGTCATTCCAATAATGTTAGTTTTTACTTTAAAATGACAAAAATAGAATAGGTCATTCAAATAAGTTTTGAAAGACCAGTTTATAATTTGAAATGACAGGCGCCATTCGGTTACAGAGCCTCAGAGAGAATAAACACAAAGTCAACTTCAACCTATGGTAAAATTTAGACCATACTTCTGACACACAGATGGGATGATTGCAGTTAGGAGAATGGAAACACTTTGGAGATCGAAGCACTGATGTGTGTGAAACTGTGTACAGTTATAATTAGTAGCTCCAGAGTGCTGTTGATTGGGTGACTGAGATGTGAGGCCTAAGACCACTGCTGCTGATTGGTGGGCTACGGACAAGAGATCTAACATCAGAGCTGTGCACTGCTAGATTGGGGCACATTATTGACTGATCTCTTTCAATGACAAAATCGGGTCACTCCTCTCTTCCCCTCTTTCATTTCTAAGTGAATGGAGCCAGGCTGGTATACAGCGGCAGGCTGGATGAACTGAGAGTCTGTGATGAAAAGTTTTATTGTGTTGAATGCTTTCCTGTAATTCATAATGCTGATAGAAAATTTATTTTTCTTCATTTTCTTTCCTCTTCCTCTCACATACCCCAGCACATCGGCAACATAAAAAGTGTAGCAGGTTGCTGTTCCTTTTACTTTTTTAATAAAGTACATTTTTAAAGGCTGCCCTTTCTGTGTGTGTGTGTGTGTGTGTGTGTGTGTATGTGTTCTTATCACATATACAGTACTGTGCAAAAGTCTAGTCCCAAAGGCAGAAAACTATATTTAACAGAAAATTGCATTGAAACTGCAAAAACTAAATATATAATTTTTTTTCAGTATTTAGGGGTGTCCACCCTTTTGCTTTGCTTCATACTTAGAGTATTTTTTAAAAATCTGCTGGAATATTTTTCTACACCTCCGAAGTTCGGTCTTCTCACCATCCAAGTAATTCCAAACACATTCAGTGATGTTGATGTCTCAAATCAATCGAAGAAGCTGCTGGTGTTCTCACTAATGAACTGACCACCCCAGGGTCCAGAGCAGAGAACATGTGGATTATGTTGATTACGAGAAGCAGAAAAGCAGCCAACTTCTAAGACTGAACTTCGGAGGTGTGGAAAAATATCTCTGCAGATTTCTTTGAAAAATTGAAAGCTTCCTGTAAAGAACATAAAGGCAAAGGTGAACACAATTAAAACTAAAAATTTGATATTTTATTTATTGCTAGGCTTCTGTGAAACTGTCTGTAAAATAAATGTTTTCTTTTTCTTCTTGACACTAAAGAATTAACAACTTGTACTTAAATACTCCATTTTTGGAAATGAAATAAATAAAGGGCATTCTCTTATACCCGTCATCTTAATCCTAATAGAAATATGAAGGTGAGTGATGGAAAACCTGTGGGCTGCATTCAGTAGTAATTTTGTATCTCATGTACACAGTTAAGATGCTGGCTGATTTTGCTTAGGGTCAGTTTTGGCATTCCTTTTAACTGCCAACACGTGAAATTAGTACTCTGGTGTTGAGTGTGAGGTGAGTGTATCAGTCGGGTAGACGGTGTAATCCAAATACAGAAGCCTGGTTTGGGCTGGTACTGCAATGACATTGTGTAGACAGCAGAATTTTGTGAAATTAACTTTATTTTGAGAATGTGAAAACTTGCGAGATTAACATTGATGGCTGTGAGATGAAAGCAAAGGCAAAAAAAGGGTTGCAGACTTTTGCATAGTACTGTATATATTGTCATATCCTGACATTGTATTAAAATAAATGTCTGTGAGCTACCTATCCAAGCTTCACAATGAAATGCTATTACTCAGGAAAACAACCTGTCAAAATATTTTGTGTGTGTGTGTGTGAGGGAGAGAGAGAGAGAAAGAGAGAGAGAGAGAGAGAGAGAGAGAGAGAGAGAGAGAGAGAGAGAGAGAGAGAGAAAGGGAAAAAGAATGGAAGAGGGACACTTCTACCACTGTGCCATTTTTCTTTTCCAGCCTCATCCTTTCTACTATAGGCATGAAAATTATGCAACGATTACGTAGCTGGAGACAGCAAAGGAGAGAGGGATGAGCAGAGAGAGAAAAAGAAAAAGGTAGAGAGACAGTGGAGAGGTGAAGGGTGGATAGGGAAAGCCCAACACCAGTCACCCAGAGCTGCGTTTTCAGACGTGCACACCTCCATCTCTCTCTCTCTCTCTCTCTCTCTCTCTCTCTCTCTCTCTCAGTTTCTTTATCTATCTCAGCCATGCTCCCTCATTCTCACACATCCCCCCATTCTCCTCTCCAACAAGGTCAGTGGCAAGGAGACACCCTCATCGCAGTATCTCTTCCCTGATTGGCTGCTGCTGTCGGCTGGGACTTAAAGAGACAGGAACGTGATTCTGGAACAGCAGCCATGTTCCATTCCCTCGACCTTCAATGGGCAGATAAGAACATTCTGTCTGTAAAGGCGATTGAATGTAACAGACAAAACAAACTGATAGAATTGCACAATGCCACTGCTGTCCCAGCTGAGTGAGAAGGGTGTGTGGTGTTTTATTCTGAATGCACAAAATCTCTAGGAATCTACTGTCTGCATCAGAGCAGCAGAACCAGACAAGGTTATTTGGACAGTATTGGGGGTGACACTGTACTGATTGCCATGGAAGCTGTTCTACACACACAGTGACTCGGTTCTATAGATCTCCTTGGATAGGATTACAGCTAAAAGAAATGGACAGGACAGAGGAGGCAGAGAAACAGAAAACAGAGAAACAGAACTAAAAGAAGGTAAGAAGGTAGAAGAGAATAAACAGTGAAAGGCAAAGAAAAGCAGGGATAAGACAAAGAGACTAAGGATGCACTGATATGCAATTTCTGTGCTAATTAATACATTGTTGGGAACTATGACAATATTAATAACCTTTTAATTTTTACTTAAGCAGTGCAAAACGTTAAAAAGTGGATCTGTAACACTTGACAGATACTGTAATGTTCAATGTCATGACTTTAACTTGACATCAAACATTGTAGCATCTGTCACGACAGATAACAGTAATGGTAACAAGACATTGTTTTTATTTTTTAATGGACAAAATCTGTAATGACAGCATATAGTCCCTTTTAGAGCAAAACCTTTTATCTCTGTACTTTGTATCTTGTAAGTGCTGGTAACCCTTTAGAAATAATCAAAATAACACAATTTAAAAATTGTGTTTCATTATGTTACACTCATCCCTGTGACCCAGAAGGATAAATGGCTCAGAAAATGTGTGTATGTGTGTGTATCTTACATTCAAAGTTAAGAAAATTTTTTCTTAAATTTCTGTAAAGTTACATATTTGGAGATACAAGGTTTAGTGGCAACAGTGACAATATGACACTTGCTGTAATATTTATGGCACGGTTATGTGAATGTTAAAAAAAAGTGTGGTAACACTTTACTATAGGCTACTGTTCATGAGGATACATGACACCTACATAAACTTGTCATGACAACTGATGTAGTCCTACATAAATGTGTATAAATGCTTATTCCAGTAGGCATTTTTTGTCATAAATGCTCCTTTAGCTAACTTTGGTTAAAATTGATAAATATTACCTTATGACACCTTTTGGAATAAGCATGTATGTAGGGTTATGTCA
This sequence comes from Colossoma macropomum, assembly GCF_904425465.1. NCBI lineage: Eukaryota > Metazoa > Chordata > Actinopteri > Characiformes > Serrasalmidae > Colossoma > Colossoma macropomum. The sequence goes on from NW_023494787.1 coordinate 35,007,103, forward strand.
GTTGTCATGACAAGCTTATGCAGGTGTCATGTAGCCTTATGAACAGTACATTACTGTAAAGAGTTACCAAAATTGTTACAGGTGGATTATTAATTCATTTTACATAGTCGTGACACAGCTGAGTGTGTGTGTTTTCCATGTGGAGTATGTTATCAACAAGGAATGGTAATGCCCAGCACTAGTGAATGCATGTATGTCAGTGTATGAGCAATGCACCTCTATAAGATCATAGAGGAGCAAGCAACAGAGGATGGTTTGGAAGAGGAAAGAAAGAATGAAAAGAAGGAAAGTAACATAATGGAGTAGAAGAGTCATGACGGGGTGGTCAGACCAAATCAATGTCATTAGTGGATAAACAGAAGAGATTATGCTACGTATCCTCATGTTGTAATTAGCTTGGGTTTCAGTGAATGGCTTTAGAGAGAGAAAGCAAGACAGAGAGACTTGGGAAGACTGCAGAAGGAAATTTATATGGCCTTTATTATCAGATTCACACAGAGTTAGATTTAAGTTTAAAAAATCTGTTGTATCTATTTCTATTGTAACTGTAAGTTGTCACTACCGAAACAGAAAGACCCGTGGGCGGAGCCTAATTTTAGCCACACCCCTACATTTTAGAGCATGATATGAGACTGCATCGCACAATTCTGAAGTAAATGTGTCCCACAGTGTGTAACAGTAAGAACTGTCATTATCAAAACTCGTATTTTCTGCAATTACATGAACAGTTTTTTGTTTTAATAAAAAATATGAATTTATGTGTGTACAACTGTTTAGACTAAAATACGAAGCTGTGTTTGTTAGCCATGTACTGGCGAGTGTTTTTAAGTTTTGCTTACAATTTTCTAAAATTCTCACCACTGAAACAGTCATGACTGAAATATTTGGTAAAGTTTCAGTAGTGCAATGACTATATTGGTAATGTCAAAAATGAATGTTTAATCATTTGTTTTAATAAAATAAATATAATTAAGGTATAGGATCATTTAAAGCAAAAGTATTTTAGTCTAAAGTCCAAGTCAGTTAAAAGAACTACCTGGTTAGTTAAAATGAACCAATTTGATAGAATATTGTTGCTGCTGGAGCAAAACCTTCCATCTCTATCATCTCTGTTTCAGACGTTTTTTTATGATATCGAATATGTTGTTATATATGCTGTTTACTTACTTTGAATGTTAGGAATGTTTTACCTTTTCATTTAACGTACTTGAAAATTCAAAATTTTGTTTTGACAGTGACAATATATACACAAATAAATATGTGCGTGAATAAATATGACAATATATAAACACCTAAATATGTATGTGTGTGTGCCTAATACAGGACATTTACTATATATATATACTTGAATGCATATATTCATATTTAAAACTGTTAAAATCTTTGAACTGACAATAACTGATGGTTCTTAAGATTTTGTACCATTTTACACGATTAGTAGTAATTCATCAACAAAATTAATGGGGGTGTATCTTATGTGCATTTTCTGAATATAATTGAGATCTAATCCTATAGAAACTATAGAAATGTTTTTTTAAATTTCAGTGATCAGTCAGTACTGACATTACAGGCAAGAACAACAAGAACTTATACTGCACAGTTTTACATTTTCTCCAGATTAGTAGCCATTAAAGTGGAGAACATATGAAACTGTGCAGGGTATGAAATCTTTTTTTTTAATAATTATTTACAAATGTTCTTTTCTCACAAATACATTTCTCTGTCCTCCTTTCACCTCTCTCTGTTTTCTTTTAGTCTTTCCATCTCGAGGCAAAAGACAATGTCTGCCACTAGATTGCTGACTCATTCTAATGCTAGTAGTCATTTGTCATTCACTCTCACTTTCTAACCTGAATATCTGACCTCTAAATTGTTTGTCAGCAGGCCTGATGATGAGTGCACACAGACAGTTCACTCTGTCTGAGTTTATGTAAGGCACTAGAGCAAAGGTGTCCAATCTTGTCCACAAAAAGCTGGTGTGGCTGCAGGTTTTTCATTATAACCAAGCAAGAGTGCACATGATACATTGTTTGAAGACAAACTAACTGATTAAACAAGTTGAATCAGGTGTGCTCCTGCTTGTTTGGAAAAGAAAACCTGCTGTCACACTGACCGTTAACCATCCCCTTTCCAAATCATGTATCTGTGTCACACATCCATGGATGGGTGACAACTGAAAAAGCAATTGGGTTGAAATCTGTTGACTTTGAAGGCCTTAGCTTATTTACATCATTTTCATCCTCATCACACTGTTCAGTAACTCCTTGTGCCCTAAAGATGGGGGCAGTGTGATCTTGGAAGAGACCACTCCCATCAGGATTTGTGTTTCATCTTTGAAGCTTTGACATTTGAATAATTCCAAGGTTCCAAAAACATTGTTTAATAGTCTAAGCTGAAGTGACAGGTGTTAGAGATAAGAATAAGTGTGAAAAGCTTGTGAAGACTTTGTGCGTTATGTGGAAGCATTTGCACTCGTTATGGTTCTCCACTCATTTATTCAGGTTTTTATCTCTGTCACCAATCTCTATCTCACCCAAAACTCACCCTTTGCTTTTCTATTTAAAAAAAATTCCTATCCTCTGATTTTTACAGTATTTTTCTTTGTGTGCCAGTTCCAAATCAATAGATAGATAGAAAAATAGATAGAGAAAGAGAGAGAGCATCACACAAACATTACAATTGTGATATGAAATCTGTATTGTGTCAGACATAATTCTGTTGTGAGATCTTGACTGATGCCATCTTCATTTCACAATCACTGACATTTCATTGAACTAACCTTAAATTTTGTTTGGGGATTTGTTTATGAGACAAGAGTAAGTGAGAAAATACTACTCATGTAAACTGCCACCCTCAACATTTTCAGTGTGACCTGCAATGTTCAATAGTACAGAAGCCCTAAGATTTATTGTTTTATTTTATGTGTCATGTATGTCATAATTACAGGATAAGGTATGTTGCTTTCCTGAGATAATGAAATGACTTTTTTCAGATCTCAAGATAACAAAACCTAGGGGCTCATGAGTGGTGCAACCTTTGGCCCTGTTGTTAAGGTCACATGGATTCATGTGTCTTGTGCTAAACTTCATCCTCTCAGCTTGGTAGCATCTTGTGATCTTAGGATGAAGTGATATAACACACGTAATACTTTAATTTGCTGTTATGTTAGTTATATTTTGAATTTGTGTTTAATGAATAATTGGGGGTTAGGCCTGATATCTCAATCATTATTTCTGCAAAACAAGTTCTGTTATCTGGAGATCTTGAGAAAACAACATTTAGGATTTACTAACAAAAACAACTAGAGATTGTGAGAAAACAAATAAAATAAGTAAATGAAATGGCATTTTGGGGCTTCCATTCAAACGTTTCCTGATCATTACCAAGATGTTTTTTAAGCAATGATAAAGTGACCTACACAGTTTTTTTCGCCAGATATAAATGAAAACATACTTATGCACAGGTCCCATAAACACCCCCTGGCTCTAATCATCCATTCAGATGTACAGTGTGTGCTTCTCATAGCACACTAACAGTTAACTTTACACTTAAGCAGTGTGTGTGTGTGTGTGTGTGTGTGTGTGTGTGTGTGTGTGTGTGTGTGTGTGTGTGTGTGTGTCGGTCTGTGCATGTGGATCTTTAAAGTGATAAAATACTCAAAGGCAACTTTTTGCACAGTAAATTGTTTAGTCAATGCAACCTAATCAGAAGATAATCATTATAATCAATCTTACACCTATTTACTAAAGAAATCTGTTCTTTTTCTATTGTTTCTCTTCATTTCCAACACTTGTTCTGTCCTCACACTATCCTCTCCTTCCGTCTGACTCATTCTTCTGCTTCTATCCCTTTCACAGTGCATACAGACCACCCACCAAATCTCCTATTCTCTTCCTCTTGCTCTTGTTGGTATGCCCAAGTTATGGAACAGCAAGGGCTTTTTCATTGTGACAAACATGGGGTTTTCATCAAAGCCCTTTTCTGAATATGCACATAAGCATACTCATGTGTGCACATGGTTGCACATCAAACTGTTACATATGAACATCTCCATCTTTACTGTACTGAACCACAAATACAGAGCAGAGAGAAAAGATATCATACTATCATGCAAGCTTCACACACATACATACACACACACACACACACAGGCATGTTACATCAGACATTCTCAAAATAGGAGTTGCTAAGGGGATTTTCCAAGGGATCACTAGAGGATTCAGTCATGACACTAATGTAGGGTTGTAAACTAGAGCTCATGTGTAAATTTCTTCTAGATGTCATCAAAAGGTCTAAGGTAATAAAAGCCTATTTTTTGTTTTAGATCAAAACATTTATTCATGACTTTGTGTGTTCTGCTTGTCATTTCAATTCTACAGTTGTAACTGGTGTAAACATCATAATTAGTCATATTTGTGCCAATTTAACATCATTTTAGTTTGCCATGCATAAAACTAAGATTGTTCCTAGTTATTCTGGAGTAAACATGCTAAATAGTTTTTGCAATTTAGTTGTCTATCAGGATCATTATACAACAGTTTGTAATGAGTAAGGAAACATTGAGGAGCTTCCAAAATATACCATCTTGTAATATAACCAGTGTTAATATGTTCAAACATTCATCAACTTGCATTTATATCCAAGGGGTGATAAAAGCGTCTGCATCATTCTGCTGTGAAAGCTCTTGACCCACTTCAATTGACCTGGTGCTTCCCAGTGGACTTCTCACCTTCCTTTATACTTTCCTACAGCTTAGCAACCTCAAAGACAAACACAAGACTCACAGGAAAGCTGATCCTAGACCAATGGTCCTCAAAATGGGTCCTCTAGGACCCCCCAAGTGGCCATATTTTTGCTCTATCCCTATGTTTGGTAGATTGGGATCAAGCAAAAATGAGGAAGATTATGCCAAATTCTGTTGTTCTTCTATTTACATGACCTTGGTTTATTGATTCCAATGAAAATATAACTAATTATATCATATGATATCGTATATCATATCTCCAGTTGCTAACAGAAGTAGAGGCTACTGAGACTTCATCCTTTACCTTACATTTCTTTAAGGAAAGTTTCTTTCTTTTATCAATTTCACACTCTTCCATTTCATCCATCTCTTGCTCTCATTTTCTCAATATCTGACGGTCAGCAACATGATTTGAGAGCAAGGTTACTTAGCTGCCGTTGCCATGGGGACCAGAGAGAAAGATAGAAAGTGAGAAAGAGAGCAAGAGCAAGAGACTCAAGACTGAAAGGGGAAAACAAAGGTTAGGGAAGGAAATTGAGCGTTGGATGTTGTCAGCCATTTTTTGTCAGCAAAACCTATTATTTATAGCACAGGCTGGGACACAGATGAAAGAAATGAAGAGCAAAGATTTCTGGAAAAAAGGTGTGATCAAAATCATTTGGCCGATTTTGATCTGGCATTTGAAACAGAAGAACAATTTATAGTAATGAATACTATGAAATGTACTAATGCTTGGGACGCACAATAATGTGGGAATCTCCATATGATGAGAAAAAATCATTAGCATCAAACAGATGATTAGATATGAATGATATTTTAAACAGATATTTGATGAGACATTATTTGTGCTCTTGGAAAATCAGAATGCTTGGCTGATGCTGGGCCACTGCACTAAAATATGTGCATTTTATTTGCGTGCATTATGTGCATTTAACTCCATTTCTAACCGCCTACGAGTGAATGCACATTTCTTTGTGGTAATATTGGCATTGGCACTCTGCCCCCAAAGCATAATATTGTGATTTACCCACTCTAATACATCCAAGGTATATTACCAGTTAATTATCAAGGAAATGAGCTGGGAAACACTAGTTTAATCAGTCAAATGGAAATTCACTGAAGGTACACTGGCATGCAGGTCAATCAATACTAATTTTCTTTTTTCTCCAAGTGTAGTACTCCATCCTCTTTTCACCTCTATTTTTTACTTTATACCACCTGCTTTATGGAACGGATGTGAAAAAACTAAATAGAGTACAGACGTTAATACTCCTTTTTCACACTCTCTCCCTATTCCCATTGCTCTGACTTTATAGCACTAATATTTGGTTAATAGCTGACCAGTATCTGTCATATTCTGAGTTTAAAAACTCCAATAGCACTGCTGTGTCTGATCCACTCGCACCAGCACCACATACACTGTCATACTACCACCACATCAGTGTCACTGCAGTGCTGTGAATGACACATCATCCAAATAATACCTGCCCTGTGGTGGTTCTGTGGGGGTCCTGATCATTGAAGAAAAGGGTAAAAAGGGGCTATCAAAGTATGCAGTGCAACAGACTCACTATAGTCTGTAACTGTAGAACTACATAGTGCACCTAAATGGTAAGTGGAGCTGAAAAAATGGACAGTGAGTGCAGAAACAAAGAGGTGGTTTTGATGTGGTTCTAATGGCTGGTGTATGTAAGGTCCTCCAAAAACATGTCTAAATCATGTGCATCTCTAATATTAGAGCAGTTCCAAGGTTCCAAATGCATTGTTTAATAGTGTAAGCCAAGCTGACAGGTGCTGGAGACAAAAATAAGTGCGATAAGCCTTGTGTATTAGTTCATCATTCCATTTTGGTAGCTTTATTTGCGTGGCTACTCTGCTTGTAGCTCTCAGCATTCATGTGTGGAATTCCTTATATTAAGTGTGCTGATCTAGAATCTGTTCCCCTGGATTGGGTACCTGTTAACTAGTATGACAAGCAAATGCAGTACTCGTACCAAGTGAACATTGTCACCTAAGTCAAGTTCTCCAAAGAATTATCCAACGTTCTAAGAGCAGTTGTAATATTTACCATAAAACACTTCTTCTAAGGTACCCCTTTATTAGGTGCCCCAAACGAACACAAGTTTGTATGATTTTGCCTTTAGAACATGACTGAATGATTCTATAAGGCGCTGGACATATGTCTTAGATATATTTGTTGATATTGTCATGCAGTTCCTGTAGATTTCTTGGCCACACATTCATGCTGAAACCAACTGAAGTTTTGACCACAAAACTAGATGATTGAAGGTTGGAAATAGATGGTCTGATAAACCCTGATGTCTGCTGAGGCATACAGATGGTATGAACCCATGGATGGTTTCAATAGCACAAGCTGTTTCTAGAGGTGTTATCATGTGGAAAATGCTTATAATCTTCAGCCATCTAGTTTTGATGTTTCTCATCCCAGCGGTGCCCCACTGGACTGATATCTGGGGGATTGTGCAGGTCATTGACGTAAACTGAAGCCACTGTCATGTCCTTAAAACAGTTTGTATATTATCCTGGCTGAGCATCTAATGCACAAAGAGAACATTCACCACAGCATTATTCCACCAGCAATAGCCTGTCCCACTAAAACAAGACAGGAGGCATCCGTGAATTCATGCTGTGTCTGCCAAATTCAAATGCCCACTCATATTTCTGTTCATAGCTAACATGAAGTGGAACAGAGCGTGGTCTACTTCGTTTGTAATTGATTCGAGGTTTGATGCATTCTGCTTTCAGTGATTCACTTCCACACATCACTGCTGTAAAGATCTGTTATTTTAGTACTTTGTTGGCTATTCTCCTCTATACTTTCTCTAATCATGTATTTTCACATGTTGTAGTTCATGAAATCCAATGAGGTTGTTGGAGCCATCATTAATTGAATCATCAGTCACAGTATATAGTTTCTAAGATCATACATTTTGCCCAGTGTAATGTTTGATCCAAAACCAACTTGTAAGTCTTGTATGTATGCATGTTTTCCATACTGAGCTGCATCCACATAAAAAAAATCAAGCAACCATGGGCATGAATCAGGACATGAGCTTTCCAGTCATCATTGTATATTGAAGCCGTTTCATGAATTTTTACATTTTTGACTTTAGCATAACATGTTTAATACAGAAACCTTTACCTCATAATAACTCTTTTTCTGATATTTATGGCATTATCATGGCAAAACAAATGTTTTCTCAAGATCTTGAGTTATTTATATCACAACACAGCAAACATTGTTTTATGAAGATAACATTCATTATGTTGTGATTATTGCATAAATATCTCAAGATCTCAAGAAAAGAACATTTGTTATGTCATGATGACATAACTCAAGATATTGAGAAAAGAGATTTAAAAATCTGCTAATCAGATTTTAGGATCGAAAGTATTATTGTTCCATTTTTGGAGAAGCAGGCTATCTGCAATTAATTCGTATAAAGGAGTTACAAGGTGAATATCATGATTATATAACTCTACTTACTTATTTCAAGCTATACAACACACAACCATACCATGATATCATGGTACACCATTGAAGGAGGGTAAGAGATAGATAGCTGGTGAGAACATATTACTTAGTAGTGCACAGTGCATTGTTGTATTATAACCAGTTAATATAAAATATTTGGAAAGGGGACCAAAGATGAATTGGCACTGATTTTTTGTGTCTAAATATGCAAAGAAAACTCCTAATAACCTAATTGCACACTTTCCATTTACGATTTACACATTCCAGTGCAAATTGTGTATGTTTTATTCATTGTTATTATTGTGTTAGAATTAACAAAGAAATAAACACTGCAGTCGGTTTACATAGATTGATAGCAGATTGATGCCCACTTAAAAAGAAGAGAGTTGTAATTCATATTTTAATGGGATAAAAGCATTAAGTTTCCGGGGCTAACCCATTAACATAGAGTGAACAAAACACAGTAAAACATGACATAAAAGCATGGGTAAGTTTCAGTGGTTTGACACCATTACTATTTACTGGCTCCACTTTCAAAACACAGCACTTGCAAAGCTGTGTATTTTATACTTGTTAAATACTGCATGTACAAAAATATGTGGACACCCCTTTCAATTGCATACAGCCAAGCAATCTCTATAGAAGACCATTGACAATAGAATGGGGTCATGGACTCATGGACTCTCTTTGTTCAATTTTCCAACAAGTCATTTTGTCAAATTGCTTACCTGCTACAGCTGCCCCAGTCACCTGTAAATGCTGTTTGTGTGAAGTACTAACATTTACAAGCAACAGTTAGCTGTGAAGTGTTAGGCCACACAAGAAAAATACAGTCGAATTCTCTCAAAAAATCATTCTGGGGCAATGGAAAAGCACTCTCTGGAGTGATGAATCATGCTTTACCATATGTAGTGCACTATGTAGGACATAAAATAATGGCTTCTACACCCTAATAATGCATCATGTGTCTAATAGAAAGCCATATATATTCAACCAAAGGCTGCACTGCTCCCTATCTAACATTTAGCGCTCTATTTTCATGTAGGAGTTGTAGTTGCATGGCCTGTGCAGTGCTCTATATAGGAGCCATTTGAGATTCAGCCCGTGTTTTGTGAATGCCAGGAGAACATTACTTGTCTAAATGTATAGTCTGGTGGAGGAGGAATAATATATGTGGGCCTGTTTTTCATGGTTGAACAATGCCCCTCTTAGGTGAAGGGTAATCTTAATGCGACAGCATACAGTTATATTCTAGAAAAACACGTGCTTCGGACTTTGTGACAGTAGTTTGGGAACGGCCATCTTCTGTTTCAGCAAGGCAGTGCCCCCATTCGCAAAGGCCATAAAGAAATAGTGCATAAAGTCCATAAAAAACAGTTTGCCAAGTTTTGCATGGAGAAATTATAGGAGGGACTTTTTTTACTGATACACATACCTGTTTCTCCATTCACTGATTATTTTAGGCCCATCTTGTGTCTGTTGCAGTTGTGTTCATTTTTGGTGGTTTTTTTGTTTGTGAGTGACTGTGAGCCAGAATCTTGCAGCTAAATGGAAGTGAATCCTTCCATCCTTGTTCCAAAATCTAGTGGAACAAGTGGAGGCTGTTATAACAGCAAAAGCATGAGTAAGGTATCCACATACTTTTGTCCTCACAGTATGTCACGAAATTGTTCTTAGCAAGTTTGGTCTGGTTGCCGGCGCTTCTTTCAGACGCGGATTAAGCGGCTCGGGGTGTGCCGCGGCATCAAGCAGCAGCAGAGGCGGAGGGAGACATAACACAGGACGAAGCGCTTTGGCTCTTCAGCTGGCCGGCTGCTTTGGCGGGTGAGAGTGTCGCGCGCACCCAAATCATCTTAGTTAACCAAACCCATCGCGCTGTATTTTAACCGAGTTACTTCATGACGGCCCCGCCGTGTCCGTTATTATAAATGATATCTTAGAGAAATCACTTATTTCATTCATTATCTTTTCTAGAATTGACCTTCTGTTTGAAGGGGTCTCTTTTCCGCGCTCTTCTTCCTACATCGTCGTTCTCCGTCTCTCCTGGCTGACTGAGAAAGCAAACGCCGTCTGAACGACTGCAGAGACACCGACTGACTGCGCCAAAATGGGGGTAAGCACTAAACTTAATGTTTAGCCTATTAGGCACCTGTTTGTGTGGTTTATTTTACCATATTTTTTGTCATATTTTGATTTCCATCCCAGATTTCGGTTACCTTAGTGGGAATGCACTGTAACCCCCCATCAGCAATATCCATCCTCTTCGTCTAATCTTCATACCTTTCAGCTATGGTGGACAGAGGATGGGTTTTACATCACCAACATTATAAAATAATGGTGCAGGACGCTTCAGATCTGTTCAGTACAAGACGGTTCATAATAAGTCATAATGCGGTTAGAAGAAGACGGGAAACCCATCGTCGAAATCCAGCTCAGTACACTGGCAGACATATTACATACTGGAGACACGATTGATATGCAAGAGATGGACACATTTTGCTACAGCACATGGTTTTAGAAATATACGAAAACACACGAACTGATTATTTACCTTATTAGGAATACGTGACTCGTTTTTAGGAAGCTTCATCATATCTTCTCAATCCCTTTTGTAAAGTATATGTTCAGGCAGAATTAATTGCAGAGTATGTTACAGAGAATATCCTAGTATGATTTTAGCATAGTCCTGACAAGATGTGGTGCAGTTCTGTCAACGATTACAGATAAATTAAAAATTAAGGGTGGGGACTCCAATTGGTGCAAAGGATGCACATACGCTGCCCTCTTTTGATACTTTTCCCAGCCACACAGTGTTTGCTGGATTCGTGACATACATCGATTCCAAATGGTCGATAAAGGGAACAGAAAGGACTGGTGAAGAGCGGTGCAGACAACTGCGTCAAGATGGATGCCTGCTCCCCCCCCAGTTTCTGCGCTGATTACTGGTTCAAATTAGTGTTTACAGTCCAGATGCAGATGTCAAGATGCAGTATAAGCACATTTCTTTCACATTAAGGTTAATAATACATTGAAAGTTTTGTGGTATCAGAGTGTCCTTCCAAATATTCAGTCGGTTGGATTGGTCAAAAAGGCATATGTTGAAGTCATCTTGAAAATACCTGCGGCTCATCAAAGCTCTGACGCATATCCTTTAATCACCGCTGTTTTAATTGCTCAGTATTTTATGAATGCTGTATGTTGTCAAGACTCTCTAAATGGTGTCGTTCAGTCTTAGTCATATCAGTCAGGGACTGCGTTTGACACTCTGTGACTGCCTCAAGGGGGATGTTGGTCAGTCAGAGTGGAAATTCCCAGTGCTGGTGCTGCTGTCATGCATTCATTTGCACCACAGGGATAATAATGTTGAACGGTAGTAGGTAATTTAGACAAACCATCAAAGCCAATCAAAGGTTGATTGACCAGAAGCTGCGTCCAGCTGGTGCATTGAGTAAAGATGAACGAAGGTCAGGCACTCGAAGGGTCATGTGGAAGGGTGGTAATTTCTTGACAGGAAATGGGGGAGGACAGAGGAGGAGGGGGAAAAGATGGAGATTGTGTCACCTTGAGGTAGCCTCAGCCGGTGGTTTGGCATCAGAGGCTCAGGTGCGATAGAGGGTCGAGGCAGGTACGGCGGTGAGGAGAGAGGTAATACAGTGCCATAAAAATACAAGCCATGAGAAGCATTTTTCACTTCCTTGCCTCACTGTTGATGTCTTCTTTCAATATAATGCAGTCTAATGCAAAACAATGTAGGCGTTACTGAGATGCATACAAATCAGCATGTTATGCAACCCAAAGGAGGAGGTGTGTAGTGAGTGTGTAGGGGTGTGTGTGTGAGTGTGTAAGAGAGAGGCAGACAGAGACAGAGAGAGAATGAGTCAGAGCTGGAAGACAAGAAGTGTGATTATACATCGTTGTGTAAAACACTCTGTTCGATATATCATTCACATCGACAGGACTGGTTGTTCCCGGTGAGCGAGGGGGACAGAAAAAGTGTGTGTAGGCATGTGTGTATTATGTAGTTTCCACTATTTATGTATCCATAATGATTTTATGCCATAGCCCACAGTCTCCCAATCAATACACACAGGCTGTTGTGCTACGCATTGATGGTGGTGATGTCATGCCCGTTTGGACATCCCCCAGTCGATCAAGAAGCTTAATTTGGTTGATCCTCTCAACAGCAATTCAATCTGTTTTCTCTCCTACAAAGTTAATTGTTTAGATTTTATTTTACTGATCATAATGGGTAACAAAAGATAACATCACTAGACAGCTCTTATTTTACTTACCTGGATCCACCATCTCTTAAAGAAACAGAAAATAACAGACTGATAAACATTTCTGATTGCTGAGCCTTGTCACAAAGGTTAAGAACTACACAACAAAATGACTACATAGATAATGAGGAGGTTTACACTTTTAAAAAATTGCCACAAGGGTGTACTTTGAGTGATGGAATAAAACTACATTTAGTTCCTGTAAGAACTGTGTTTAAAGAAGTGATTTGTGAGTGTAATGAACTTTTTAGTGGTTTAAACTAAAAAATGTTTTGATTTGGAAACTGTGGGCTGTTGCAGATATTTGATATAAGGAATGCATCAATATCGATACTGGTATTGAGTGTCGGCCCGATACTATGCGCATTTACTTGTACTAGACCTCATAAAAGTGCTCCAATACTAACATCCGATTCCACCTAATACCTTATGATACCACGTGTATGCTGCCACACTAATGAACAAACAGTTCAAGCTGGCAGTGATCAACTGCTCATACAGAGAAGTGTTGCTAACCCTATGGAGAGTGTACACAAAGGTGCTGGTCACTTTTAACATTCCGCCTTTGCATATTTCTTCCAGTCATTAGGGGTAGGGGAAAATTTGATTCTTAGATGCATCGCGATGCAGACGAGACGATTCTGAATCGATTCACAAATTTCAAAAATTGATTTTCTAAATTTTAATTCATAACGTAATGTTGACGGAATGCAAAAGGCGGAACTTGGAAGTGCGGAAGTGCAGCACCCGGACAGTCTGTGGCATGCACATAACAAAAACACTTAGCATTAAAAGCTAAGTTAGGTCAGGAGTCGACAACACAAACAATAAAAAGAGCCATTTTGTCCTTTCAACAAAAATCAAACTATCTTGGGAGCCACAACATTTTATGTCCAATATGTCTCAGTACGTGCTAGTGTCCTAGTATAGGCTAAAAAATATAGATGAAAATGCAGACTTACTTTGCTCTGCTTTAAGCTTTAGCTATAGCTGTTTTCCTCCCATCTCCGCCAGGACACTTTTCCTCAAAGGTTGAATAGTTTCTTGTAAAATGTCTCTCAACTTTCGACTGTTTAACGAGGCTGAAGTCAGCTTCTCATTCTCCAGCTTCTTGTTTGAATTTTCCCGTTCCACCTTAAATTCTGACTGAGGCGCCAAATGTAAATGCGGCACCATTTAAGGTGGAACGGGAAAATTCAAAAGAGAAGCTGACTTCATCTTCGCAACTTTTTAGTGTTTGACAGTCTCTTATTGCAGATTTAACGTACTAGGAAACCAACTGCAGTGCTTATAAATGCGAATAAGGCTTTTCGTTAGCTACGCTAGGCGAGATTGCATTTCTGTGTGACCTGCAGTCTGCACGCCAGTTCTCAGTTGTTGAGAACCAGGGCTTTCACGGTATGTTGCAAACGTCCCATTGCGCATATTTTTTGCTGACACAGCGATCGATTATTGTTTTATAATTGCATCGCAGCCCTCTGAATCGTAATCGAATCCAATCGTGTGGTGCCTAGAGATTCCCACCCCTACCAGTCATACACTGCCTGATTTTGGCCAGTTTTTAAGCACACATAAACACAATCACAACTGCTTCCCTAGTACAGGTGGAAACACATAGGTTAACAAAACAGGCCAAACAAGTCAACATTTGTTACCAAAGGTCGTATATGCCGACTTTACATTATAAGCATTAATACAGTGATTTTTTAAGCTGTCTTTGTAAAATAGAGAATTGTTCTACTGTGTACATCGCCACTTGGTTTTAGTACTTAGCAGAGCTGCAGTAGCTCAGTTTATCAACATGTTTGCTCAGTACTCGTGTGCAGCGTGTTATTTTGAATGAAACAGCTTTATTTAACATTTTTCATAGACAGAGCTGTCTGTAGGGACTGCATTTCATATAGCATGGAGGGAGCGTTTTCTTACGGTGTGGGCATGTCCGTACAAGATGGTCCTACTGTCACAGAGACCACTGAGGAGCATGAGAACAAAACTATGAAATGTACTTTACTTACAGCTGTCCAGAAGCATTTTCCTAACGTGGCACAAAATTCTCCACTGCAGTACTACTCAATTCAAGGTATCTAATGTAACATAGCTAGCTAATGCATTTCATTTAAAATCAGCTAGATTTTAACAGTTTAATTGTTAAGGTACATTGCACTCATTTACTCTAACAACTACTTAATTTTAAGTAGGTTCATTATGATATCAGACTTGGTATTTTGGGTACTAAAGAACATGTACTTGTGCTCATACTCAGTGTGAAAAAATGATATTGATACATCCCTATCCAATATTATTCATGTACATATCTGCCAATGCCAAAACCGACAATGATTCATAAACATTTATAAAAGGCATTACCATTACGGACAAATATAACATTTACCAGTACAGAAAAAATAAATAAAAAGCACAGTTGCCCAGTATTGTCTAAACCAGAGGTCACTAATAGACAGAGGTGAGAAACATGACTGGAGAAGAAGTGAGTCAGAGGGAAATAATTTTACATGGTGTGCTCTAAAAAGAGAAAACTGACAATAAATGTTGTTGAAATATTACTGAATTGTTCTTTATTTGATTTCACATTCAGTTGTTGACTGCATAAGATGTTGATCTAACTACTAGGCTACTTCAGTATACAGTGTATGAATCATAATACAAGTTAGACATTATGATGTTCCGGACCTTTGCTTGAGGAAATTTTTTCTAACTGGACCTTATTGAATTTTAGTTAAAGACCCCTGGTCTAAACGTTCTGCTCTTACATAAAACAATCAGTACATCATCAAATATTGATTTGAAGTATCGGTAAAATCCATTTGTCTGTCTGATGTTGATTTTTTTAAAGCAAATATCTGCCGATACTGATGTGATTCCACCTTAAATAGTGCAGCAGGGCAGTTACAGTTACTATTTAAGGTGGAACAGGGAAAATTCAAACAAGACACGCCAGAATGTAACTGCTGCACCATTTAAGATGAAATGGGAAAATTCGAACAAGAGGTACCTGAATGTAACTGCTACACCATTTAAGGTAGAATGGGAAAATTCGAACAAGAAGCTGACAAATAGGAAGCCAGCTTCAGCTTCATCAACTCTTGAAGGTCTCCCCACCGTTGAGATGCCTCGCTGATGTTAATACGACTCTTTGCCCTTGCCTGATCTAAGAACTACTTTCTCAGTCTTTGTTCTTTGGATCTTCTCCTCTATGGCTGTTTCTTGGCCATCTCTCCTTCTTGGCAATGCATGGAGTTCAGCACATAGCCCCTCCTCTTCCCCCTGTCCTGTGCACAAGCTCAAATGCCCCATGTTGGTGATTGACTGGAATAGTGTTGTGTGGTTCGGCCCCAGCCACTTTTTTGTTTCCGCTTTACTGAGCCAGGGTTGTGTATGTACACTGGATTTTTTTCCAGCACACGCACAGCACTGACAGCTAGTATACCGTGAGGAGACATTTGCTGAATTTGACAAAAAGTGTATTGGGTTAAAATCGCTTACCTTTAAGGGCATGGTGTGGTGCAATAAGTCTTTTCATATTGTTTTTTCCCTTGGGTCATTAGGAAACACCAAGGGAGCGGAGGGAGTTCTCTTTTTTACAAAAAGTCTCCCCTAATTAACTGGAGTGCAGATGTAGGATGTTTGTGTTGACATCCATGAAATGAAATGGATTAACATTGTTGAATCTGGATATGGATTAATATGACGATGAAAGAGGACATTGTTATTCACTGTAATTTGATATATAAGCATAAAATGTCATTTCTCTCCCAGCCTCTGGTACACTATATGTTGGGCTAAAGTGTGAATGCTGCAGGCTTTGGAATTGGTAATGTCAAAGATCTAGGTATTTCCAGAAACTTCTGTAAGTGCACTTCAGCTGGTCTTAAAGGAGAATAGCAACCAGTGGGCCTTGAAATAAAAGGGCACATGTGTGCCTGCTGGCCGACATTGCTCGAGATGAATGAGGCTGCACTCAGGAGGGTGTCTGTGGAACAGTGCGCATGAGCATGGAGGATTGAACAGTAAATGTCAGAAGGAAAACGCTTTGTTAATGAGAACACGTTTGCTGTTTATGAGACTTTCATTAACAAGTACACTTGAGCCAAGGGCTCAGTGTGGTCATTGTCAGCCATGTGAGACAGATTACCTCACTAATATAGTAAGCGAGAAACTCAGTGAATGAATAAATGACGTGACAAATATGCAGAATATTATATTGTATTATATTAAATTAATATGAATGAAAGAAGATATGAACATTTTAGTCAGAGAGGGGGAGAGAGCGAGAGAGAGAAAGAAAGAGAGAGAGAGACTTAGATTACGATTGTTCAGTGGGTTAATCCAAACTGTAGTAAACAACCATAATCCTGCTCTACTGTCGCAGCCAGAGGATAAAATGAGGGAAGTCTCGACAGATGGCCAAACTGATCACACACAACCTCACCCAAAACAACACACACACACACACACACACACATAAATGCTTTTTTTGTGCATTTATTTGTTTTGTTTCCTAGTGTTTGTTGCCCTTATTTAAGGCTTAGTACTATTATGGACTAAACTGTTTTGTTGTTAATTTGCAAAGTAGTATTAAAATTATGCAAGAAACAATTGTAGACAATGAAAACTTATTTATTAGGCTGCAACAGCAGTTATTTTTTATCTTGCAATCATTAATGGCAAAATATGAATTCCGATTTTAAGCTAATGGAGGTTTTGCTTGTGTGGTGGATGGTCTTATCATGCATTATGGTTTGGTTACCAGCTCCAAATAGGTCACAAAGACACAAACAGCGAATACAGGCATGCCACGTCAGTAAAGTGACCTAGTATGGATTAACCACATTACTACATTAGACCACCCTTCACTACGCACACACTCAGACACACACACACAGATCCCTCCCACATCTCTGGGGATCTCAGAGGGACTGAGCATGTCGAATTAGTGGCATTTCCTTCCTCTCCTTGTCTAGCAGGTGATTTCTAGGTGCTTTGCATGCATATAGTTGTAAATTCTGTAGTAAAAGATATACATTGTTTACAGAAGGCTATACCTTTACAGTAAACCAAAAGAAGACTCTTAAACTGAAACATGAGTTTGTCATGATTATCTCACAATTAAATGTCTGAAGTACTTTATATATTGTTGATTTGCTGTGTTCTTGAGATTATAGGTTTGCATATTTTCAAATGCTTTCTACAACCAATAAAAGTTGGGACGCTGTGCAAAATGTAAATAAACACAGAATGCAATAATGTGCAATTCATTTAAAACCCGTACTTAAAGGAAAATAGTACAAAGACAACATATAAAATGTTGAAACTGAGAAATGTTTTGTTTTTTGAAAAATATTTGAATTTTATGCCAGCAACAAGTTTCAAAAAAGTTGGGACAGGGCAACAAAAGACTGATAAAGTTGTGTGATGCTAAGAAAAACCACCTGGTGAAACAGTGCTCTGGGTCAGAGCACATTTAAGATAAACTAAAGTGGATTGGAAAAGTGTCCTGTGGTCTGAAAAATCAAAATTTAAAATAATTTTTGGAAATCATGGACACTGCGACACTCCAGGCTAAAGAGGAAAGGGAACATCCTGGCTTGTTATCAGCACACAGTTCAAAAGCCTGCATCTGTGATGGTATGGAGGGTGCATTAGTGCTCAAGGCACCATTAATGCTGAACTATATATAGGTTTTGGAGCA
The DNA here is from genome assembly GCF_904425465.1 of Colossoma macropomum. Lineage (NCBI taxonomy): Eukaryota > Metazoa > Chordata > Actinopteri > Characiformes > Serrasalmidae > Colossoma > Colossoma macropomum. The sequence continues at coordinate 35,025,333 of NW_023494787.1, forward strand.
ATGTATGCTGCCATCCAGATAACGTCTTTTTCAAGGAAGGCCTTGCTTATTTCAGCAAGATAAGGCCAAGCCACATTCTGAACACAGCATTACAACAGCATGACTCCTAAGACAGTCCAGGTGCTCAACTTGCCTGTCTGCAGTCCAGACCTGTCAACCTTTTTGAAAACATTTGGCGTATTATGAAACTAAAAATACGACAAAGGGGACCCCAGACTGTTGAGGAGCTGAGATCCTATATCAAGCAAGAATGGGAAAACATTTTTTTCAGAACTATAGCAGTTGATCTCCTCAGTTCCCAAATGCTTACAGAGTGTTGTTAAAAGAAGAGGTGATGCAACACAGTGGTACGCATCACCTGTCCCAACTCTTTTAAAATGTGTTTCTGGCATCAAATTCAGAATGGACATATATTTTTCAGAAAACACATGATTTCTCAGTTTCGGCATTTGATATGTTGTCTTTATATTATTTTTAATTAAATATAGGGTTTAAATGTATGCATTCTGTTTTATTTAAATGTAGCATAGCTTCCCTACTTTTTTGGAAACAGAGTTGTATTATATAAGGAAAAAGGATTGAATATTATATATTATGTAAGAATATATGTTTTATTAATTAAATTTATGGCAGTGACTTTTTTTCAATAAAAATATTATGTGCCCACAAAATTATTTACCTGTTCACTTGATAGTCTTTATTCTGACCCTGCTACCTTTGTTTACCTGTGTTTCTCTGAGAAGGAGCAAATGTGGCAAGCAATGACAAAGAAACACTACTTACAACATTTAAATAAGTAAAATAATCCCAGACAAATTATAGGATCATATGCATAGTAATCCTATAAAATGTAAATAAAAGCACAATTGTTGGAGAATTTTAGTTGCTGCTCAGTTTCTAAAAACATTTTTTTAGAAATTATATGCCCAGTGAGGCCTAAGGGAGAGACTGTTTGTGTGTATCTTAATTTAGATGCAGGTATTTTGCAAAAAAAGGGAAAAAACAAGAAAAAACATTTATATAAATGTAGTGTGGGAGATGTTTACCTCCTGATTCTCCTGCTTAGCATATTTCAGCATTCACAAACCTGGATAACTGCTTATTCTGGTGATAGCATGAATATAGCTTGTTAACAGTAACTAGCAGCATCCAACTGCTAAATCCACTAGTTGCATTTTATAGATATGAATGGCAGCAATACCAGCTAGGACTGCAGAATATATTGTTTCTGCATCGCCATCGCAATGTGCGCATGTGCAAAAGTCACATCACAGGATGTACGAGGTCAAGTAAGGCAAACTAAATCAAATGTTTCATGCTACTGTTAGGGATGTGAAGGGTTAAGGTTCTGAGTGCATTGCATTGTGGTAGCTGTAGTCAGTTTACCTGTAGTATACATGGTGCTGTACCTGTCGTTTTTATTTTCATGTTGGTCACTCATTCTTTTCTTTTATCATCACACTGTGTGCAGTAAATGCTCAATACTTCACTGCCATTCTAGTCTAATGCATCCTTTGTCAGGAGAAACATGCTAAATTTGGGATTATAAAAGGATAGTTCCGGCCACGTTCGAAGACGTTGTAAAATACATTATAAAATAAACTCTGTATTACTGAGCCACATCACAAAAAATCCTTGTGCTGTTAATGGAAAAATCAGTGATTTGACAGTGCCTGTAAACCTCATGTCCATCTCAAAGAGCAAAGAGTTTGATTACTGCTTACAATTTTTTTGAAAATGTAGTAGATGTGGTTTTGGGTAAGCCAGCCCGAAGTGATGAACTATGGAAGATTTAGTGCAAATAATCTTCATGAGTTCAGATTCAGCAACTTGTTGATTGTGGCGTCCAACACCATCCAGTCTGCTGTTTTTATAACCTGTCTCTGGTGAGATTTTCTCTGCAAAAGGTTAAACACTGACAGCTCGTGAGGGAACAAGCTTTTGCCAGCTTAACAGGACTCTGGTCCAAAAGGGTCATCAGCTCTAATCATCTATTACCACTACTGGCAGACGACAACAGAGACAAGTAACGGAGACAAGTGGACTGTTTAAAAACGAAAAATAAATTTCTGTCCAACTAGGCTTGGTATTAAAGCCTTGAGTGTGACTTTTTTCTAGCACAATAGTCCTGGCCTCAGGCTTCTGTTCTAGATGATGTTGTGTTCAATGATCTGGACTTTGAGATTCCCCCCTCTTTTTTTGTTTCTGCAGTATGGACGGTCGGACAGCTACCGTGTGGCAACCACACAGGACAATGATGAGAAGGAATCTCCCAAAAAGAAAGGAGGGAAGGATCTGGATGACCTGAAGAAGGAAGTGCCACTGGTAAGACACAAACACATGGTGCATAAATACTGTTGTATTACTCTCTTTAGAGGATTCTTTCAAAGAACTTAGCAGTTAAATACTGTGATGTCTGAGCCTCTAACCTGTTTCTAATCAAAGGAGCCAAAAAGAAGTTTTTCATTTCAAATAAAACTTTGTGTTGTGTTTTTCATCATGGACAATAAAATATTTTTGAACTGAAAAAACCACAAATATTTTCATCTGCTCATATGCACTGGTTGTTTTGTGCTGGCTTTTTAACAATGTTATACTTACATACTGATATATTCACCCTCACTCATTTTGGTTATGAAAAGATTTAGGCTTAGCTAGTAATATTACCAGAATAGATTTGAGTTAGTGTCATTATCAGACCAACACGACTTCACTCATATGTTGCCAGAGCTAAACTTCTCATTTTAAATTGTGTTTTTAGACACACAAGCATCAAGCCAGCAAAATCTGATTTACAAACAAACATGAAAAAACAATACTTAATATCAGCTTTCTGAAACCATATTTAGCATAATCCTTTCTTTACCTCTATGCTCAACATCATCTGTCTAGATGTAGCTGTTTTTATCATTTTTCACTATGATTAACATCCTTGGAAGTGAACATTCTCTTTTTCTCACATTCAGTCCCACTCTGTCGCGTTCTTACATTCTATCCATGCAACTCTCTCTATTAGACAGAACATAAGATGTCAATTGAGGAAGTGTGCCGAAAGTACAACACTGACATTGTACAGGTGAGTTCCACAGATGTTTTATTCATCCTTTATTGTTTTAAGGAATCTTCCACTGAGGATCCAGGCAATATCAAAATATTGAAACTGTACAGTTCTCAATGTTTTGCTGATCTAGATACCAAATTGTCCAGGTTTAGTGTAGAGCTGTCACAACTAAAAACAGTTGTCCTGGTTACACTAGTGATGATACCTGCATGCTGTCTCTCTTTCTAGGGTCTGACTAACGCTAGGGCAGCCGAGTATCTGGCCCGGGATGGTCCAAACGCACTGACCCCTCCCCCCACCACCCCAGAGTGGGTGAAGTTCTGCCGGCAGCTCTTTGGGGGTTTCTCCATTCTACTGTGGATTGGAGCCATCCTGTGCTTCCTGGCCTATGCCATCCAGGCTGCCACCGAAGATGAGCCAGCTGGAGACAATGTGAGGACGCACTCCTACACATACACACACATATACACGCAGAGTTGGTGGAGAGCAGATGGGGGAGCTTGGAAAGAACCACGGGTATTAGGATAGTGTTGGGTATTAGTATAGGACTTCAGGACTTGATCTGTAGACAAGGATAAAAACAATGCTAGAAGCTTAGAGCTTGAATGCTACTTGATGCTGGAAATCCCTCACCTTAGAGCACAGGTTCCTAGCCCTGGTCCTGAACTACCCACTGCCATGCACATTTTAGTGTTTTCTCTGCTCTATCAAACCCACTTCAGTTATGAAGGGCTTTTTAATGAGCTCATTTGTTGGATCAGGTGTGTTGGGAGCAGGGGAAACACTATAATGTACAGGGCAGGGGTACTCCTGGACTAGGGTTGGGAACCACTGCCTAAGAGTTTAATACCAACCCTCCTTTAACACACCTAAAACAACTAACCAAGCTGTTTAGGAGCATCTCTGTTTTAGAACCAGGCTTGTTAGAAGCTGGAACCAAGCTCTGCTGCAGCATAGATCTCACGAAATTGTGCACCACTTATCAAGAGGAACACCAATAGACAGAACAGCGTACAGCCACAAAGACAGAGAAGCAAGTATAAAAACTTTTTGCTCAGTAGTAGTTCTCAAAATGAACTCAAAGCAGATCAAATTAGCTGCAATTAGTTTCTAGGAAACCAGGTAAACACAAGGACAGAAAAAGTAGGGATAGGTAAGTAATCCCTCAACAGAACATAATCACTAGATTGTGCACACCCTAATCCATAATCTCTGGCTCTTTCCTCAGTTGTACCTGGGTATCGTGCTGTCTGCAGTGGTCATCATTACCGGCTGCTTCTCCTACTTCCAGGAAGCTAAAAGCTCAAAGATCATGGAGTCCTTTAAGAACATGGTGCCCCAGGTACTGACAGTCAGTAAAAATGCAAAAACTTATTTATTTAATTTTTTTTTTTTTACCAAAACCCACATCACTTCCAGTGTCAGCGTTGATCATAATCTCAGACCTGATCTCTCATTCTCTTCACTAATTTAAACATACTTGTATCACTAACTGTCATGAAGATCAAAATTCCACTCTGACTTTAATCAAGGATGACATGTTTAGTGATTGCCAGAGTAGTGCTTTCAGACCTACTTACCTAAACATAAATCCACCTTAAAGAGTGCAAATGACTATAACCCTGCTTTAATACTGAAACAGTCTGAGCACTAAATGTGTACTTCAATCTCAATCCCAGTTATTTTGTCCTGTCTCACAACATAAAATCCTGTAACTGTCTAAAGATGGGAAGGATCTGCTGTATTATATGCTTAATGTGTAATATTATGTTCAGTAAGTCAAGTCAAGTCAAGGTTTAATTATATATAGCTTTTTACAACAGGTGTTATCGCAAAGCAGCTTTACAGAAAAATCCGAGTCTAAGCTGCCATGAGCAAGCCAATGGTGACAGTAGAAGGGAAAAGCTACCTAAGAGTAAGAGAAAGAAACCTTGGGAGGAACCAAGACTCAAAAGGGAAACCCAACATTGTCGACATTATGTGTTATAATATGTGTGTGATCTGTGTATGTTTCCTGTAAGCTGTACCTGGGAGGAAAAAGGGAGGACATTCCGAACAGTTATGTCTAGCTGTCTACGTATAGGTTAAGAACTATTGTACTTAGTTTGGCAATGGTCCAGGCAACAATATGCCAGAGCCAGTCTATATAAACACTGCCATTTTCTATGTTGGATGGGTCAGCATGGCGTCTGTGAAACATGCACACAGCAAAGAAATAAAGATAAGTGCTACAAATGCAAGGCTGGCCTCCTAGTCCGAGTTCTGTTTAAGGAAGAGGGTCCAAAAATTCTACAGATGCCTGAATGTAATCCTCTTCTTGTGTTCAGAAGTATGATTTATGTGTCTGTGTGACATAGCAAGCATTGGTGATCCGTGAGGGTGAGAAGCTACAGATTAATGCTGAGGAGGTGGTGGCTGGAGATTTGGTGGAGGTGAAAGGAGGAGATAGGATCCCTGCTGACCTTAGGATCATCTCTGCTCATGGCTGCAAGGTATACATATGCATTTTTTGCTCTGGAAGCCATTCATTTTTCAGTGTGTCAAAACTATTCTTATTTGTCTGCTTAAAGGCTAGCTAGGTAGAAATTGTATGATAACATGGATTTTTATATAATATTATCTCCATCTTCAGGTGGACAACTCCTCTCTGACTGGTGAGTCAGAGCCTCAGACCAGGTCACCTGACTGCACCCACGACAACCCCTTGGAAACCCGTAACATCGCCTTTTTCTCGACCAACTGTGTTGAAGGTATATCATCATAACACCTACCTCATTAGCTGCTTCTGGACTCATTTTCTGCCCCCGTGTCTAATTCATACTATAGTTTTGATTTTTTTGTTTTTGTCCTTGTTTGCTGAAATGGAAAAGTGTTGTCATGACAACCACCTTTGCAGTTTATTTTCCATGTATTCACTCTATCTTGTCACTTATCAATCAATCACCCACACAATCTCTCTCTCTCTCTAACTCTGAGTGAAATAAAAAAAAAATCACATTATGTAATAAATAGAGATTTTACGATCAAAAACGTTCTCTGTCATTCTACAAAAAAAACCTTAACTGTTTTTTTTTTGCTATAGGCAAGTGAAGTTGAGGATTAAATTTCACTTCTCCTGTGGTTTTAGTGCTAAAGATAATGAAACAAAAATTACATTTGACTGATGTAGCCATACTTTTACAAGTGATTGATGTGCAAAAGTTACTTGCTCATTTAATGCAGTCAGTGTAGAATACAATAACTTGAAACACCTGGTGATAAAATGAAACTCCTCAATGATAATATTGTTCATTTCAAAATGTAAATTAATAGGTTGTTGATGGTCTGATGATTCAGAACAAACCAAACTGAAACCAAAAAAATGTTTTATGTTTTACTCCTGAAACATCCCTACTGTGTATGTGGCCTTTGTTTTCTTTTTCAAAGTTTAGATTGTTTGCATGCTCAATGCTTGACTGAGCAACAGTACAGTTCAACTTGAATTCCTCAGTCAGGCTGCCCTGTGTATTTGAAGCGAGGATCTAGGTTCAGATTTACTTTCGAAACCTAACAAGTGTCATTGATTGACACAGGACAGTTGTTCTATAAAAAAGCATTCTGGACTGCTTGAACATATGAGCCATGGCCCTCTGTATGCCTTTCAGTCACTGACTGCGACTCTTACATTGAAGTGCCTGCCTCAGCAGAGGTCAACAGTGTAATGCTCTTGGTTAAAGAGTGGCTGACTGCATATGCTCAGGTTGTCAGCAGGATGCTGCTGTGCAATAATTCCTGACACTAATACTAGGAGACTGGCTTAACTGCATAATGGAGATCTACTGCCCCCCACTGGTGGATACAAGTAATACAAAAAAACTTAGAAAGCTGTTCTGCATTACCAGATGGCACACACATTTAGGTAACTCAGTTTCAGACTTAGGGTTGAACACCATATCAGTAACTGGACTACACACACACACACATATATATATATATATATATATATATATATATATATATATATGTATATATAGATAGATAGATGGATAGATACCAGCATCCTCTGAAAATATTGCTTCTTCTTTACCTTAAAATCAAGAGCAGGAAAGCACACTCTTCTTAAGTGTATAAGTTCAGGGCTAACATATTATCTCGTGGCTCAATATGGGATGCTATAATAAGCTAAAAATGAAAACATTAACATATTAACATAAGACTTTCAAGCATTCCTTGTTTTTGCTGTAGTGAAACATGTATTGAATCAAGATACCTGTTTATCTATTTTTTGTGAAGTGTTACACGCCTAGGATTTATAGATATGATCAATACAGTACAGCTAACTTAAATAGATTCTAGCCTAAATGTTACAGTACCAAAACTAATATAGCATTGCTTATTTTTTGCTCACACTCTAGATTAACAGATGCTAATTCTTAAAATAAATTTGAAGTGCTATGAAGCTTCATCATTTTGAAATCATTTTGGCAAATTTCACAGATTTTTTGTCCTCTTTTGTCATCTTGCAGTCAGAATAAAACACCACACGCTTTCACATTATTTTTACAAACTAAGACCGAGGCCTTACAAGTCAAGACCAACCTGGGATCTCTCAGAATTTCTCATGAAGAAGTGCCTTTAGTTCAAAACAAATGTGGTGGATGACATTAAAGTACAGGTTGCTGTGGTAGTTTTGCAGTTATGTCTGTAATAACAAGAATAAAATTAGTTTATCCTAGTTTTAAGTAAGCAATTGAGTGGACATTAGCATTATACTATATTCTATATACTATGTCTGTTCAGCTTTTTATTTTCCAGGCTTTCCATTAAGCTTCTTGTCCACACATGATGTCAACACCATCTATCTATCTATCTATCTATAAATGTATATTTATCCATTTATTTATGTGGTCACCCCCAAAACAAGATTTTCTGTTTTAAATACTGAGCATGTTTTATATTTACAGTTAAAAACTGGGGCTTCCACAACTGGACTATGAATAAAGCAAAGATGTATAGACTGGATTATACCTCACATCACAGGATAATCTGGAAAGTCCGTCCTGAAATTGGGACACCTTTTGTGATTGTCAGAACAGACAAATTGGCCTCAAAAATGGTTGGATTGTCCTGTACTGTGGGCCAGAGACATAAGAGACTGTGAGACATGACTTTTGAAGGAGTAGGTACTCATTGGACAAGTTTACTCAAAATTCATAATGTACAACGAATTATTCAGTGATAGCTGCTATATGTATGTAAGTGCTGATGAGAAATACTGACAAAAAATTAATGAATACTCAGGGAGGAATACTAATGTGATAATTATTAGCATGGTCCTCTTGAATAGAAGGATAGATGTATATCCTGAGTGACTTCTATGAAACTCCATAGAAAAGATCTTCTATGTGTAAATGGGAGAAAGTGGCAAAATTACCAAAGCATTTTCAAAGCAGGTAATTTCCAATAATAGAACTTTTGTCTATTGAACAAAAAATGAAAAAAAAAATTAAAGATGTTAAAAATAACCACTGACAAAAGAATTTATATGAAACACATTTGAAGTGATCTATTTCTTTCTTTCTGCAGGTACGGCTCGCGGTATTGTTGTGTGCACCGGAGACCGCACTGTCATGGGCCGCATCGCTACTTTGACCTCTGGCCTTGAGACTGGCAAAACACCTATCGCCAAGGAGATTGAGCACTTCATCCACATCATCACCGGCGTGGCCGTCTTTCTGGGCGTCACCTTCTTCATCCTGTCCATCATCCTGGGCTACACCTGGCTGGAGGCTGTCATCTTCCTGATTGGCATTATTGTGGCAAATGTGCCTGAAGGCCTGCTGGCTACTGTCACTGTGAGAACTGCTCTGCTTTTTTGTTGTTGTTCTCTGTCCTGTTGCCTCCTCATTGTTTTAATTTCTGGGTATATATGTGTGTGTGTGTGTGTGTGTGTGTGTGTGTGTGTGTGTGTGTGTGTGTGTTTGTTTGTGTGTGTGTTTGTGTGTGTGTGTGTGTGTGTGTGTGTGTGTGTGTGTGTTTGTGTTTAGTATTGATGGTTCAGGCCAATAATATCAGACGTCTTGAATCCTTAGAGACTCATTGGTAAAACCTCTGATAATTAGTTGCTCACCTTTATAGTACGGGCAGACAGGTTCAATAATCTGCCTAAGACCTCCCTCATCTACCAGCACATCTACATCCTTGATTAAAATAACACGTGCAACGTTTAGCATTCACATAAATGCATAGTACACATATAGTATATGTAAGTATAGTAGATCTACTTTTTGCCTATGACTTCCCTCCCTTGTCTACCTGCTTGCCTACTATAGGGTGTTAATTTACTTTCCTGTTCATTTCTAATGAACAGGAATGTAAATCCCATCAGGTACCTATGTACCATTAGGCTCAGAAACAACAAGGAAGAGACAAACTTCCCTTCCTCGTCTTCCCACTGATTCACATACAGCTGGTCATATCTTTACTTTGCATGTAACATCTGTAAACGCTCTCTTATGTGACATCTGTGTCTCATCTACGTCTCATCTCCTGTTCAAATCAATAAGAACAAAAATTAACACACTGATTTAGATGAACAGGTAGACCTCAAAAATGTCATTGAGTCCAATATTGTAACAAGCGTCTGACATGAAGAAAGCCTTCAGAAGATCAAACACTTTTGCAGAGTTAATTTTTTATTGATGTGCTAGTGTTTATCACAGCAGCACAGACTGAATTGATACATTTAAAAACACAATCGTGGTTAAAATGACTAAAATGTGTAAAGTGCATCCAGATTTAACCTTTAGTATGATGACAGCATGTTATAATCTAAGTTTATTTTTGCTTTTTAAAGAAACATAATAAAAAATATGACGTTAAATAAATAAATAGTATTATTTATTATTTGTGTTAAATAAATGTGACAAGCACTCACAATCCAGTCAGCTAGTAAAGCATTGTTTAACTGACTACTGGAGTATAAAATAATAAAATAGAAAATAGAAATTATATAGCTGAAATGATCAGTTATCTGAAATTTTAGCTCCTTAAAATCAGTACTGGTAATGGTCATAAAATTTTCATTTTGGTTGGGCCCTAGTTAAATGTGGTGTTAAAAACTGTATCTACATCCTGCTCACTGTGCTTCAGTAGCCGACTCCCTCTGTAACTCTCTACTTTTCTCCTACTAATTACCGTTTGTAGTGTCAGTGGTACTATTTGTGACTTGGTGGTGGTGTTGATGGTCCATGTTACTGTCATGTCTGTCTGTGACAGCTTGTGTCCTTGTTGTATGTGATTCTCTTTTACTGTGTTCTTTCTCTCTAATCCTCTGTTTCTGTGACTCTTTGTGAATGTGACTCTATCGCTGTCTCTCTGTGTGTGTTCCTGTTTCTCTTTTGTCCTCTTTTTCAGACTCTCACTGTTGAAGGCCTAGGCCAGTGTGAAAAGCTGAAAAAGTATTACTCTGTGGTATCTCTAGTTTGCTTGCGCTTGCTAATGGCTGAAAATTGGGAGAGATTTGGCACTCATTTTTGTAGGCTGTTGCTGTGCTTGGCTGCGTTGGGCTAGCCTGTGCCCACTGATTGCGCTACAAAGCCAGAATGTGCTTTAGGTATCTGTGCTGCACCTGTGCTTAGCTCTTCAGGGCCCTCTTTCTAGAATGTTCTGCAAGTGCACTGCTGCACGGCACTGCACTGCAATACACTGTGCTAGTAAAATTGTGTCGGGGTTTTTACTAACACAGACTGTCTTTTTCTCTCTTTTTTTATTCCACATTTTCTTTCAAACTCTGTATCTTTCTTCTACCTCTCCAACTATGGCTCTTTTTTCTCTCTCTTTGACTCATGCCTTTTTTCTTGTACTTTCTGTTTTTCACCCTATTTTCCTTTCTCCTTCTCAATGTCTGAACTGTCCACCCTTGCACTGGCCTTCTTTCTGTTGCTCTTTTTTTTCTTTCTTTCTTTTCTTTGTCTTTTGTTTTCTCTCTGTCTCTCTTTCTCTCTCTCTCTCTGCCTCTATCTCTCTTTCTCTGTCAGGTGTGTCTGACCCTTACAGCTAAGCGCATGGCTCGTAAGAACTGTCTGGTGAAGAACCTTGAGGCTGTAGAGACTCTGGGTTCTACCTCCACCATCTGCTCCGACAAGACTGGCACTCTAACGCAGAACCGTATGACTGTCGCCCACATGTGGTTTGACAATCAGATCCATGAGGCAGACACCACTGAGGACCAGTCTGGTGAGAGGATAAACCTGCAGTGCTATCTGTTTACAGTGAATGCCATTAGGGAGCAGTTTACAATATTATTTATGATACCTATTTCTTTCTATTTCTATTTATTTCTATTATTTTATAGGTCATGCATCTTAAATGTCTCAATGTGAAAGAGCTAACGTAATATCGGTTGTGCTTTTTCATAACCAGAATGAGATAGAGAGGCTGGAGGACTCATAGATGAGCATATTCACTTTGTGAATATTTTTCAAATTACAATTCTCTTGCTCCATGTTAAGGAAGTTTTACAGAGATTTCTTCATATTTTTCATTTCAGATTTAGAAATTTAGCCCAGTCCAGTACAGTACAGTTATATTAGTTGCATGTTCTGATATTTTCTTGGATTATGTGACCAGCCATGATGCACTAACATATGACTGGATAACAAAATGCATTATTGCAAAATGGTTCTTATTGTTCTTGTTGCATTTTTAATAATGTTCAACAAACTGTTTCTTTTTTAGGGACATCTTTTGATAAGACATCAGTGACGTGGGTATCACTAGCCCGTGTGGCAGCGCTCTGTAATAGAGCGGTGTTTAAGGCAGGGCAGGAATCTCTGCCAATCCTGAAGCGAGATGTGGCTGGTGATGCCTCTGAGTCAGCCCTGCTGAAGTGTATCGAGCTCTCCTGTGGCTCAGTCAAAGCCATGAGGGACAAGAATAAGAAGGTGGCAGAGATTCCCTTCAACTCCACCAATAAGTATCAGGTTAGTAATAACCTAAAAAGTGAAATGTAACATAATACCATTTTGGTGTAATTAATGGCCAGAAAACATATAATTACGAATTAGATATTTAGTAAGGGTCAACCGATTATCAGCTCTGCCAGTAATCTGAGCTGATATTTTTCATTTTATGATAATCAAAATTGATATTTAAACTTGTGTCTTTGCCCATTAGAAGTATTTTACATGATGAATGTTCATCTTTAATGCAACTGAAAAAACACTTCTGCCCACAGCCATACTGGATCAGGAAGATCTTTAATTAATTACATATATTTCAGAGCTGTTTGCAAGTTATTATTTATATCTATTGTCTTTTTAATGACTTTGATTCCTTGCATTTTTTCATAATTTCTATATGTTAATATTATATGGAATCTCTATGCTCTTTATTTTTATAATAATCAAATGTTTAGCATTACTATGTCATTAAACATTACGTTCCATTAATGGCCATTGAACATTGGCCCCATGTAACGTTATCGGCCTCAATGTTTACCAATAATCGGTATCAGCCTAGATAATTATATATAAGCCAACTCTTAATACTCAGTACAAATCAGACAATTAAAGATACAATTAAAGTATTTAACAGGGTTTCCACTGATCTTTAAAAAATTGGATATTGAAAACTTCGTCATAAAATGTCAAACGTTTATTTTTTATTTTTAAATGTTTTTTTTTTAATTTATTAACTTATTCAGTGTAGGGATGTCAAGGCATATTTTATTTGATCAGGTATTGGCTAAAATAAGGTCAATCAGATTTGTATCCTTTGTTTAGTTTTTGTGCTCTGTTTACTTCACTTGCGTTGAGATGCCTTAAACTGACATTATTCACAACCTGCAGCAACGAGGAGTTTTTTCAGAATGCAAAAAATTCAAATGTCTGCAGTGTTGAACTGTTTAAAGAGGCTTGAAACATGTCATATCTGCAGCTCAAGCATTTCCAGTTTAAAGTAGCCACCTTGCAATGTAAAGTGTGTGTGCAGTTAGAGACTGTTTGTACCTCTTGTTGTGGGCGCCATGCCACCAAAACCATTCCTGCATGTTTTTATCCTTGAATCACCATCGGTTAAAAATGCTTTGCAGAAACATTGTGCTTTACTGTCTGTGTGCAACATTTCTGGTTTAAAACTGGCGTTAGCAGAAACGTTAGCTCGTTCAAAGGTGAGCGAAAAGTGAAGCAATTGCGCTCGCATTATAATAGCATGAGAGTTTATTCACCATATAAGATGGTTATTTTACATAAAAAGTGAAATCAGTTATATAAATTATATATTGTATAATACAATGCATATAATAGAAAATGAAGTGATATTGTCATCATATGAAAGTACTTAATCAGATTTGATCATAAGCCAATATTAAACACACTATAAAATGCTCATTTTGAAAAAGCAGATTAAAAAACAAATTAGTCCAGAATGTCAAATTATGCACACAGTAAAGTGAACTGAACTCTGATAAAAAAGGGCAAAAAGTTAATTGGGACATCGCTAATTAAACTGTAAGAAGATGCCTAAAAATCGAGTCATCTTGTATGTTAAACTAATCCAGAATAGTCTGCAAACTGAAAATATCCAGCCGACGGTGGTCCTGTGGTCCAAACTGACCACTTATGAAAGGGTAGAGGACGGCAGAACTGATAAAGTTAAAAACATTCAAAAGACTGTGTAAGGACTGTACAACCTTAAAGCATACATATATGTTTTTTTCAACCCAATGATTAGAATTAAATAGATATTTAATATATCTCATAGTTGGAGGTGCGTAAATTTATATGGTGGAAATAGTATTATTTTAGTTATGCTGAGCTCTTTAAAAAGTATAAATGAATTTGATTTTCAAAATAAGATGGCTGCCCCACTGCTGGGTTTTCCAAAACATTGAGTGGATGTAAGTATGTTTGATTCTTACAGTGCTCTAAAAACAAGACTCAAGATCCAAGAGCGATAATGAAAAGATTTCTGTACATTTGTCAGGAATGGTCAATAAAAACTGTTTTTACCATTTTGCCTCATAATGGGGCAGAGCAGTATTTGGACATAGGATGCATAAAAGACAAGAACTTGCAATCTTTCGTAATCAATAGAATATTGAAATGGTGAAAGCTATAGATTTTAGTTTTCGTATGTCCAACAATTTAATGTTCTAAAAGTTGTTTTTATGTGTGTGTGTAACATCCTTCCAGCTTTCAGTTCATGAGACTGAAGACCCCAATGATAACCGCTACCTGCTGGTGATGAAGGGGGCCCCAGAACGTATTCTGGACCGCTGCTCCACCATCATGGTGCAGGGCAAGGAGCAGCCCATGGATGAGGAGATGAAGGAGGCTTTCCAGAATGCTTACCTGGAGCTGGGAGGACTGGGAGAGAGAGTGTTGGGTGAGTGAGAGAGAAGTAAATCAAGCAGAGTAAAATGCATTTTTGAATTATTAGGGCAGAGATATCAAAGCACAGTGCAAACTGAAATACTAAACTGGAGTTTATTCAGAGTAAATGCTAACAGTATGTTTAGGACACAGTAAAAGTGAAGGGCAAGTATTTCTTGCCTGTGAAAAGTTTGTAAAAGACTGTAACTGACAGCATCCAATTTTCTCTTTCCATCAAAAACTGAAATACTTCCCTGTCACTAAAATGTATCTCACTTAAGTAGCAAAAAGTAGAGTGTTCTCATGTTTTTACTGCTTTCATTGGCCGTTAACTTGTTCCTATATCTCTGCATATCTATTCTAGGTCACTATGTAAACTATGATTTTGTAAAAAGCATCCTGAATATCCCAAGCTTTCAGCTGTCCAGCTGATGACTGCAACAGCAAATTCAGGGCAAACAACCGTAAAATGAGCTCTTGAGAGTAAAACACTTATGTGCTTAAATGGTTTGCTTTTTTGAAAATACTAGACTGAACCCAGTACCTCTTTCCTTCTCTGTCTCAATCACTCTCTCTTTCTCTCTGTCTGTCTGTCTCTTTTTCTTTCCTTTTGTTTCTGCAGGTTTCTGCCATTTGTTTTTGCCTGAGGACCAGTACCCCAAAGGCTTTGCCTTTGATACAGATGATGTCAACTTCCAGACAGATAACCTCTGCTTTATTGGGCTGATGTCCATGATAGACCCACCCCGTGCTGCAGTACCTGATGCTGTGGGCAAATGCCGCTCAGCTGGCATTAAGGTCATCATGGTGACAGGCGACCACCCAATCACTGCCAAAGCCATCGCCAAGGGGGTGGGCATCATCTCTGAGGGCAACGAGACAGTAGAGGATATTGCTGCTCGTCTTAATATCCCTGTTAGCCAGGTTAACCCCAGGTACTGTACCATTGACATGGTTTTTGTGAACACTCACACAATCACACAAACAAATGCTGAAGTACACCACTTAAAACTCAATACTTATAGTATCATCACAGACTGTCACAACAGAAATACAAACATCAGGCCTATCTTAATTACACAGTGTATTTTACACAATTGAGCAATGGTATCTAGACTTGGTCCTGATAAAACATGTGGGGTTTAGCATGTGAAGGCTTAGTCCTTTTTTATGCTAGAGCGGCACTTCCGGCAGGGAGTACGGTGTACTACAAAAGCATCTTAAGATGATGATAATACTGATTTTGGTTATTTTTGTTTTTGTGTTTTGTTTGGCTATGTGTCATCAGGGATGCCAAAGCTTGTGTGATACATGGCTCAGATCTTAAGGATATGACCCAGGAGCAGATGGACGATGTGCTGAAGAACCACACAGAGATTGTCTTTGCCCGAACCTCACCACAGCAGAAGCTTATCATTGTAGAGGGCTGCCAGAGACAGGTGCATACAAAAGCATAAACACATTAATGCACTGACATACATATAGGTACATACAGTGCTGTGAAATATATTTGCTCCTTTAGTCATTTTTGGTCATTGGTTTGCACCTCTCCCATGGATTCCATTTTTGCCCAGTGTCTTTCTTGTTGTGGAATCATGTACATGTACCTTAACTGAGGGAAATGAGGCCTTCAGTTCTTTAGATGTTCAACTGGCTTCTTTTGTGACCTACTGGATGGGTCGTTGATGCCCTCTTTGTAAAATTTTGGTAGGTCGGTCACTCCTGGGTTCACCATTGTTCCAGGTTTTCTCCATTTGTGGATGAAGGTTTTCACTGTGGTTTGCTGGCATCCCAGATCTGTGGCTCTGTAACCCTTTCCAGACTGGTAGATTTCAATGACTTTCCATCTGTATTTGAATCTCTTTAGAACGTGGCATTATGTGCTGCTTTTTGAGACATTCTAGCCTGCTCCATTTTGCCAGAGAGGGTCTGTTCAAAGTGATGTTTAGATTTAACAGGTCTGGCAGTTATCATGCCTGGGTATGGCTGGTGAAATTGAACCCAATAGTTGATTGAATTTGGTTAACTGGTTGCTTTAGTAGCTGGGGGGGCAATTACAATTTCACATTGGGCCAGATAGGGCTGGACAGCATTTTTTTTTCAATAAATGAAATCATTGTTTAAAAACAACATTTTGTGTTTACTTGTATTCTCTTTGTCTAATATTAAAAGTAATTTGATGATCTGAAACATTCGAGAAGCTGGAAAAAGGGCAAATACTTCCTCCAATTAAAAACTAATTGTATTTTAACAATAACCCTAACCCTTAATATACTCAATATACACTGCATACCCTTAATACATTAATATACACTGGCCAGCCACTTCATTAAGTACACCTTGTACACTCTTTGTCCATTTTATCAGGTCCACTTACCATATAGCTGCACTTTGTAGTTCTACGATTACAGACTGTCGTTCATCTGTTTCTGTGCAGAATTTTTTAGCCCCCTTTCACTCTGTTCTTCAATAGTCATAATTCATACCTGGACCACAGAGCAAGTATATGGCACTGCACCACTGCAGTGACACTGAGATGGTGGTATGTTAGTGTGTGTTGCGCTGGTACAAGTGGATAAGATACAGCAGTGGTAAAAGGGGGCTAAAAATTGCAGATAAGCAGATAAATTACAGTCTATAATTGTACAACTACAAAGTGCTCTGATATGGTAAGTGGAGCTGATAAAATGGACAAGGTTTATAGAAACAGGAAGGTGTCTTAATAAAGTGGCCAGTAGGTATGCTTCAAGAGGGTAGTTCTAGGGCTGGCCCAAATAATTTGAATACTTTGATCGTTGCTTTGGTACTTTGAATACTTTGATCATTACTTTGGTATTGTTTCTCTGTTTAGTATTTGGAAGCTTTGTATTTTTTGTAGCCCAAAATAAATTTCATCAGCCAAGACCTTTAGATAGAACAGTGATTGTTAATACGGGGAATTGGAAAAAAAAAAAAATTCATAGCTGGTTTAATTGTATGTATCAAAAATTCATGCCAGCCATCAGTGGCACCTTGCCTCATTTGCAAATTATAAAACAATGGATCTACAAAGTTCTACCAGTAGAAATACGAGAAAATATTTGATCACTTAGTCACATTTTAATGCCGTCTGTAATAAAAAAACACTTTCAGGGTGCCATTGTGGCTGTGACTGGTGATGGTGTGAACGATTCGCCAGCTCTAAAGAAGGCGGACATCGGTGTTGCCATGGGAATCTCTGGTTCAGATGTTTCCAAGCAGGCAGCTGACATGATCCTTCTGGATGACAACTTTGCCTCTATCGTCACTGGAGTGGAAGAAGGTGAGAGATTAAATGATGGGTGGAGATGAAGGGGCAAAATAAAAAAAGGAAAAAAAACAAAAAGATTGATGGCAAAGTCTGAGTGAATGTTAAAGTCTGAATTGATGGTAAAGTCTGAACAAACAGAAAGTTTGTTCATAAATGTGTGTATGTGTTTTGTATTTGTAGGGCGTCTGATTTTTGATAACCTGAAGAAATCTATTGCCTACACCCTGACCAGCAACATCCCTGAAATCACTCCCTTCCTGTTCTTCATCATGGTCAACATTCCTCTTCCCCTTGGAACCATTACCATTCTCTGCATCGACCTGGGTACTGACATGGTGAGACGCACACATTCACATGTGAACAATGAAGACACAAAGCTCAGTGTATAAAAATGTGTGACATAAACTCATCCAAAGAAATCACCAGCCCTAACTCAGTTACTTTATTCACACACTTACTAGTTTGTCTGCTGAATCCCAGGTGCCTGCTATCTCCTTGGCTTATGAAGCAGCAGAGAGTGACATCATGAAGCGTCAGCCTCGTAATCCTCTGAGGGACAAACTGGTCAATGAGCGTCTCATCAGCATTGCTTATGGACAGATCGGTTAGTACACAGCTACAAAACACATTTTAGGGTCAGTTTACTGCCTAGTTTATTAGAACTACCAAAAAGAAAAGTTTTGTTACAGGAGTGCATCAGCTTCATTTTTTCCCCTCAAGTATTTCTGCTGATATTGATACCGATACCCATCACTATCATTATGCCATGTTTAATATTAATCATAATTTTTTTGTGTACAGGAGTTGTGAGACAATATGCATTGTGAACTGAATACAAATATATTTCTGCTATACAAAATATTCATGACATCTGACATAAATTGTAATGGCTTCCATTGTTCTATTAAAAAATACAGTTCATGATGTTACTGTCTAGACTCTCAGTGGGTAGGAGTAAAGATTTGGTACCGTTCTTTTATACCCAGATTTATTAGTGCTTTAAGCCACTTAACAATGTGTTTATAAGGTTTTGCCTTCCTAGACTGTGGCTTTGCCAAATGTTGACAGGGATAACTTATATCTTACCCTCACTAAAATCTCCATGATGAAATGCATTTTTCTTTTAATGCATGTTGTAGGGTTGTCATTAATTAATTCAGGTCAATCAGGCACTTCATCCTCTTGTTTTTATTTATAACTGCTGCAAGACAGTCATATTCTGTCTCTCTCTGCTTCTGTAGGTATGATTCAGGCTCTAGGAGGCTTCTTTGCCTACTTTGTGATCATGGCTGAGAATGGGTTTCTGCCCTCACTCTTGGTGGGGATCCGGCTCAACTGGGACGACCGCTCAAACAATGATCTGGAGGACAGCTATGGCCAGCAGTGGGTAAGTAAAAAACACCTTAATGGTCCTGCTATGTACCGTATACAACAGAAACACGCATGATTTTTACCTGTATTCAAATGAGTAGCCAAACTTTTTCCCCATGATGTTTTATACTGACAAAACTCATACAGCATTCCCTCGAATACACACATTTTGACAAAAAAACTGATTGCAGTAGCCTCAAAATGGCAGTTCATGCAGTGTTAATGTGTCTAACAAGCTTAGCATGATCTCACTGTGTTATAATGTGAAGATTATTGATATGTATCAAAATTAACTTGTTAACTTTTTTGTTTGTCTTTCCCTCTCTCTTCCTCTTTCACACTTTCTTCTTCTTTTTCACACTCCATTTCCACCCTTCTTTCTACCACTTTCTCAGACCTACGAGCAGAGGAAGATTGTGGAGTTCACCTGTCACACAGCCTTCTTTGTCAGCATTGTGGTGGTGCAGTGGGCTGACGTCATCATTTGCAAGACCAGACGCAACTCTGTGTTCCAGCAGGGCATGAAGTTAGTGCTTTTTCTCCAGTTTCTTTCTTTTTAATTTGTAACTCTCTTTTCTTCCCTCTGCTTTGCTCTCATTCCCTTGCCCTATTTGTGGTATCCTTATCTCTTTTTCCTCCAGCTCTTCAGTGCACTGTCCTTTCAAAGTTCATGTGTAGACTAGAAATGCTGTCCTCATAGTTGACGTTGAAGTAATAAGAGATAAGTTGGTGACTGTGAATAAAGGTTAGCAAGGTTAGCATGATCTTACTATTATGATGATTGGCCTCGACTAGCTTCCATGACCTCATTGTTGAGATCGTTTTTAAGAAGTTGAATTTTTAAAACATAATTACTTTTTATAGCAGTGTATAATCGTAATGAAATTCTGTGTATTGTTTCTCTCTCTGTTTCTCTCTTTCTCTCCCTGTCTCTCTCTCTCTTTCACTCTTTACAGAAATAAGATCCTGATCTTTGGTCTGTTTGAGGAAACAGCTCTGGCTGCCTTCCTCTCTTATTGCCCAGGCATGGACGTGGCTCTTAGGATGTACCCACTCAAGTGAGTTGTTCACTCACACTCGCAACCACAATTTGATGTACGCTATGTGGCCAAAAATATATGGTTATTCCTTCTAATTACTGGGTTTGTATGATTGTATGCTTGAATTTATGTGTCTGTTAGCAATGGATGTGGCTCAAATAGCCAATCTCCATAGACGAATGGGTCATATTGAGGAGCTTAGTGTGTCAACATGGCACTTTAATAGGACTTCACCTTTCCAACAAAGCATTCCTTCAAATTTCTGCCCTGCTAGAGCCAACCTGTAAACTGTAAATATTATTGTGAAGTGGAAATGTCTAGCAGCAACAGCAACTCAGTCACGAAGTGGTAATCCACACAAGCTTACCGAACAGGACAGTAGCGCTCACTTCTACTTCCTAACTCCATCTGGAAGTAATGTCTGCACAAGAACTATCTGTCAGGAGCTTAATGGATTGGGTGTCCGTAGCCGAGTAGCTGCACACAAGCCTAAGATCATCATGTGCAGTGCCAAGTGTTGGCTGGAGTTGTTTAAAGCACACCAGCACTGGACTCTGAAGCAAAGGGAATACATTCTCTGGAGTGATGAATCAGGCTTTACCATCTGGAGGTCTGACTGATGAATCTGGGTTTGATGGATGCAAGGAGAACACTACTTGCCTTAATGCATGTTGCCAACTGTAACGTGTGGTGGAGGAGGAATAATGGTCTGCAGCTATTTTTCATGGCTTGGATTGGATCTGCTACCTGACCTGAGCCTGACAGGGCCCGACAAAACAGGACTTCAAATTAGCACCTGTCCAGAGGTAGTTTGGACTGGGCCCATTACTTCCAGTGAAGAGAAATATTAATGCTGCAGCATACAGTGACATTCTAGAGAAATGTGTGCTTCTGACTTTGTGGCAACAGTTCAGGGAAGGCCCTTACCTGTTCCAGCATGACTGTGGACGTGTGCTCAAAGTGAGGTCCATAAAGAAATAGACTTAACTGGTCTGCACAGAACCTTACGAAATAATGTGATTTAGGCTTTACCTCAGGATTCACTGAACTTTTGTCCTAATCAAAATTAAGTATTATTTTCTATCCTTACATAAAAAATAATATGATTAGGGTGCCTCCAAGTTGGATGTCGGCCCCTAAATGTTAGGAAACGACCTTGCAAGGCAGTCTTCTGTCCGTGTCACTGTATCATAGGCTTTAGCTAAAAACATCCTAGCTGTAATGGATTAAATTGAGAGTCACTATGAAAGTTTTAAACAATGTATTTAAATATCTCTAATTTTTTTAGTTTAGAGAGAAACCAGTCTCTTAACATACACACCATTTGCTTCAATGATGAATTAATTGAATTGATCAGTGTGTGAAATCCATATATTACTGAATTATTATAGCCATGATGAACCTTCGGTATGAATTGGAATGCTGATTTTGAGCTAGAGATTACCTAAAAATTTTAACTTCATGGTGGAGTGTGGGGTGAAACAAGATATTATTTGTTAATATTATTCTTTCCTGCCCATTGATGCATGATGTACCCAAAAATCAGAAGACATTTTGAATAGATGTTTACAGGATTTTGTTGTTTTAATGATATTATGTAATTAATTGTGCTTCATTTGACCAGGACCATGAACTAACCAAAGAATAATAATTTTTCATTTCAGGTCAACTTTAATGTCCATGGTTTTGGAATTAGTTGCTCAACAAGCATATATGGTGTGATGTTTGGGTGTGCGCATAGGTTTGAACATGTAGTGTACTACATTTTGTTTTTGATGATTTCTGGAATTTTCCATCTTTCACTGGTGCTGTGAAGCACAGTTGCCATCTAGTGGTAAAAATGGAAATGGCAAGGGTGCAAAGTGGAAAAATTTTGAAGGTGGAAAGTGATGTGATTAGTTCGATAACACTGGATTATTAAGTGCTGAACTCATTCACGTCTTGTTTCTCCATCTCTGTCCTTCAGGCCGAGCTGGTGGTTCTGTGCATTCCCATACAGTTTCCTAATCTTTGTTTATGACGAGATCCGAAAACTCATCTTGCGCCGCAACCCAGGAGGTATGGTATACACACACACACACACACACACACACACACACACACACACACACACATTTTATACACAGTGATGTACAATGACATGTCGCATTAACCAGATCTTTTCTTTCTCTCACTTTTTCTGTCTTTTCAGGTTGGGTTGAAAAGGAAACCTACTATTAAATTATCAATTCATTCTTTACTCTACATTCAGTCCCTGTTTCCTGCACCCATCCCTGTCTTTCTTCTTGTCTCTCTCTCCCTCCTTCACCTTCTTCTTATTCCCTCTTATTCTATACAACTATAAGATAACCCACAAAAAGGACCATCATTCCCCATGTTACATTCCTTCATCAAAATCAATCAAACAGAAAATGTCAAGAGGATGCGAGGACCAACAACGAAGGAGTCCACCCTCCTTTCTCTCCAACTGCCTTTTTTTCTTTCTCTTTTCTGACCCAAAGACTACAGCTTAGTCTGCCAATGTCTTTATTGTGCTGGTTATCAAGATTGTTCAATACACTGCCAATATTATAATGAACACTAGTGTCACTTAACAAAGCTGTAGCTGGCAGCGGCACTTAAATTCAGTCGCTACCAACAAGGGCACCAAGCTTGCTGTGAACACACTGCCACTTTGGTTCTCCCCCTCAGAGTCATTGTTAGCCATTCCCTGTCTTTTCTTTTCACTCCTCTTTCTCTGTCCATCTGTAGTGCTCTTGTTTTCCTCTTGGTGTGTAAAGAGTATTGTAAAGGATTGACGCTACAGCTCTGCCATTCACAGTCAACTCACTCTCCCCCTTTACAGGGAAAAAAAGGAATAAGATCCACTTATCTCTAGTCCCTTTCTCTCTCTTCATTACACCTGCATTGCCCTTTCTCTCTTTCATCTCCTGTTTCTGGTACTATGTTTTTTGTTTTTTGTTTTGATAGACAATACAGTGTTTTTTTTAAGAAAACAATCGTTAAAATTATTTGACTTTTTTTCATTTTTATGAGTGGGTCTGAGAGCTGCTTGTTTTCATTTTTTCCTTTTTTATTCTGACATGACAAAGCACACTGCCACTGTCACTATCTATTTCTCGTGCTCTCATTCCTTATTTCCCTCCTCTTTCTCCTGCGCTGCCCTCTCTTCCCTCCTCCCTCTTTCCCCATTTCTGTCCGTCTGTCTGTCCGTCTGTTTGTGAATTCCGTGAGCAAACCTTCTTCCCTGATCCTGCTCCTCTCCCTCTTCTCCTCCCTCTTCTCCTGTTCAGAAAAAGAAGAAAATAGAATCTTTCTGTGTCCTAGGAAAAAGAGATTTCTCTCTGATTTCATTATTTAAATAAGTGAGGAAAATAGAAAAAAAGCAGAATAAGGTAATGTACCTTACGTGCGAAACAGCAGCAAGAAAATGAAATAAAAAAGAAGGATCTCTTTTTTCAGTTTGGTGTCAATTTTGTTTTTATGTGTGGTTTATAAAACAATCAGACATGGCTATAATGTTTCAGTAATACATGTAATTCACACACACACACATTTTCTAAATGCTTAATTATTTTAATCAATTCATTGTTGAAGCATAGTCTGTGAGATTTATGTGATTATTTTATTTAAAAGAGATCAGACTCAATCAAATTCAGACACATCCTATAACATGTATTCATGGTGACATTCAGTCCAATTTAATCTATTCCAGTCAGAATGTTTTTAGCTAAAGCCTATGACAGAGTGACTTAGACATAAGACTGCTTCGCAAGATCTTTTCATAAGATTTAGGGGCTCTAGGTAATTTCCTACTTGGCTTATTGCTTAATTTTGATTAGGAAAATGTTTTAAGAAATGCTGAGGTAAAGACAATAAAACAACTACATACAAAAGGTACAGTATATTAAATTGTATTAAATTGTGTGTGTGTGTTTGTGTTTGTGTGTTGAAAATAAATAATTAATTAATATGTGCTTATGGGGCCCTGAGTGACTGCTAACGTGGCTTATAGCAAGAAATGGCCCTGCTGTCTTGGTGAGTTCATGTAATGTGGTTAACACATATACCACACATTGACAAACAGCTATTTCTCCACATATCAGTTAATAAATAATTAATCTTTTAATTATTGCATATATTGCTGCTGATCTTCTAACTTCATTGTTTTCCATGAGACCAATAGAAATCCTCCAAAATTAAAATGTCTTTCCTTAATATACATTCAACTTTATGATTTTTTCTCTGCGGTGACCAAAAAAGTCCTGTAGCCTTCCTTGTGTTGATGTAGCTTTGACCGCTTTTAGCATTCTCTCAGACAGTTTCATGAGGAGCCATCTGGGATGCTTTCTCAACTATGATGCTTGAAGAGGCTCCATACTTGTTATATTTTCAATTCATTTTTTAGTAGTTAATCTTTATATTTATATAAACATCAACTGAACTTTATTTGATTAATCAACACTTAAGCTTTTAGTTGAAGAATTATTTAAGATTATAAAAACATCCAATCAGCTGTGTCCAAACATATGTATGTGTTTGTGTGTGTGTGTGTGTGTGTGTGTGTGTGTGTGTGTGCTCTGTAAGTCTGTGATGCAATTTATTAAGTAGTCCAATAGTACAGTACAGAATGATGATGCAGAAACCTACACACACAGATAGTGGAGATAAAACAGAATCCATAAAAATCTCATAAAATGGCATCAACTGACACAATATATAATTTATATATCAAGTCATTTCTTATTTTTGCATTCTTCACAAACTTTGCTGTTACTCTGAAGTACAGCACTGAACATATTTTAATTACAATTAAGGGCCTTGATCAGTTTATGTCTCAACATTAACCCTTCATTATAATATAAGCTTTGACCAATCACAGCAAAATGCACTGAAAAATAAAACAGTGTCATTGTTGGCTTATTAGATAAAAACTATTTCAAATGATATTATGTGAAATAATTTATTTAAATAACATAATAATAATGTTATTAATAATAGTAATAACAAAAGTAATGATAACAAAATAAAGAAAGCATTAATTCACTATTTATTTGGTAAGTGCATCTGATTGAAAAGTGCAAATGATTAACACGTTTGGTGTGGATGTAAATTACCTTACATACAAACTCATCTCCAGCAAAAAAAAAAAAATCTTTACCAATACTAGCCAAACTCTTTAGCAATGCTAACAATTGCCCTAGCTAGCAAAAATACTAATGCTAGCTACCCAGTGAAACTACAGTGAACTTGTGAGTCTGTAATGAAACTAAATATTATTTTGGGGCAATATGCTACCCTGTTGGAAAGGTACAATGTAAATGTACCCTCAAAGGTACAACAGTGGTTTAAATTTATATATGTACCTATTATATGTGTACCTTTTCATGACCTAATGTTTTAAAACACAAAAATGAAATAAAACACCTGGAGACAAGAGAGTGTGTGTGGAATCAATACAACTTATATGAGTATACTATGTAAATTATGTTCCCTAGCTAAAGGTACTGATGATGTAACCTTAAGGGGACTCTTTTTGAGAGTGTGAAGGGGGGCTTTTTCCCTTGTCTGGGGAACTTTTTTGCATTTTACATTCTCACCTCAAAAGAAAAAATAATTCTCTCTAAAAATGACTGAATTTTTACCTCTATAATAATCATATATTAAAAACATTATCTTATACAATTTATTATAGCTACATACATCACTGTAACGGTTTAAAAATTAGAAAAAATGAGCCTTAAATATTTTATTTCAAGATGAAATGTCAGAATGAGTTTGGCCCCATCATTTTGTCAGGAGTGAAAATAAGAGAGGCATCTTCTCCATGTTACACTATTAGGTTCCATGAAAATAATTAAAGATCCCACAGTATGTACATTTTTGGAAACACCTATGTGTGTTAGTGCAGCTTGACAACAGAAAGAAAAAAGCTGCAAAATACAACTATAGGATTACAGCTATTGCATTTGTGTTAAACGACAGGTTCAAACTAAGCTCGAAGTAAGTTCATTTAAATAGATTGTTAATTACTACAGCAGCAACAACCTCATAAACAAATTTATTTCATTATTTAAAACAGAATGATCGTCAGTGAGATTCTACTTTCAGGGGAACAGATAAATTACACTCACGTCTAACAGGAGGTTTTGAAGTGAACACTGTAAGCAGTATGGAAAAAGGAAAAGACAGCCGGCCCTGAAAAAGCTTTGATGAATTCCTTAGTTAGACGCGGCCTGCTTTTCAGTTTGATGATGAACAGAGTAGCAATGAGGCTTACACACGTGGACACACAAACACACGCACACACTCACACGCATACACACACCTACTAAACAAAATTACCAACATGCCTTGAAGCCACCTCTCCATAACAACAGAAATATGTCCTCTCATTATGATGCGTGCACACACACACACACACACACACACACACACACACACGCACGCACTTACACACACACATACTCTCTTTGTCAGCTGTCCTCCCCCGCCTATAATCTCTCTGCACCCCCATTTCTCTCTCTCTCCCTCTCTCTCTCTCTCCGCCTCTCGCTCCACTGTTCTGTGTGATAGAATATCGATCGCTTGCATTCTCTCAGCAGAGGGGGAAAGGGGGGGCTGTGGTCAGACAGGCTCCAAGGTCGTCTCCCAGGCAACTGCCGGATGGGTCACAGGGTTGCCATGGCGCCTAGGTCGCCAAGGTCACATGACGGGGGGAGGGGTCATCTGGATGGCCAGTAATGTTCGGGCGATGAGTAATTGTGGATGTGGGGTTGGGGTGTGTGTGCATGGTGTCAAAGGAAAGGGAAGGAATCTTGTGTTCTACCGAATCGTACAGTAAAGGTCTCTTTTCTTTTAGCATCTGATTCTATAGTAAGCTTTGACACTCAAACTAGACATATAAGAACTGGATTAAACTCACTGTAAAAAGTTGGCCTCACTTTCTAAACCAAAGTGTTAAAAAGCATCAAGGTTTCCGAACGTGGTAAATATGTGTACTTGGCCACTGGAAATATAAATAAGAATACCTGAGTAGACAGCTCATGAAGAGATATAAAAAGGTGTGTGGGGAATTCATGCGACTCCATTAGTCTTTTGAGATACAGGTGCTTGTAGCTGCATGTAGTTTCAGGTTTGTAGCTGAACTCACAGGTTCCTATGGTAACCTGCCTGGTAGCATCTCCAGTGTGCAGTTAGTAAACAACAGCAACAAATCATCAGTGCGGCTTTATGTGTGAGTGGCAGCAAGCGAAGCCAAAGGCAGCTTACATTCGAGATTTGAACGAAAGAAAGAAAGAAAGAAAGAAAGAAAGACAATAATAGGTGATAACAGAAAGAAAGGAAAAAGAAAGTAAGAAACAAAAAAGAATACAATAGGAAAAAATAGAACTCGATTCAAGTAAAAAGAAACAAGCAGAGAGAGGGAGAGGTTTAGAATATACATCATGCTGAAGTGTCTCTTCACAAGAGCTCAACGTTTCTCATTTTACAATCTAACGATGTTTCGATTATTTGCCTTTCTGAATTAATCTAAAATCAATACCAATATAAAATCCTACAGAAAGCACACGCCACTGTGCTAAAATACAATTATATACGTGTCTTTTTTCATGAAGAATGTGTGATCATCGAATTTCTTCCGTCTTTAATTCACACTTAATTGTTAGTGTTGAATTACAGTCAAAAAACTGCAACGAATAACAATCAATAACTGCCACTTAAAAAGATGAGGCAAAGTGAGAACACGGGAGAAAAACAGTTTGTTCCGTTTTTGCTGCCTTTTCACGTGAGCTGTGTGTGCAGATCTGAAATACGAAAACAATCGAGCACTTCTGTACTAAGAAGTGTGTAAACTGAAACGAGTCTGATGTGGAGTAGCAGTTCTGTAGCGACGGCACTGAACGAGGGTCTGAGATTTGCAGGACAGCCCTGTAACCAGTAGATGGTGTCAAAACTCCGTTATAATAGCGGGTGAGGTCCTGAGGCTGTGCAGAACAAAAAGTTCACATTTTTACAATAATAATAGCTTATTAGATTAAATATTTCGTTGTAGTTAAATATGACACAGAAATAACAAGACCAGGCTGGTTTCGACATTACATTTTTACTTCAGAGACTTTTGTCGTAGCCAGTAAATTGAGATTTGCTGATAAAACGGCAACATTTTCGGTGACAGAAATGAAACCATCGAAGCTAGTTAGAGCAAGGACAATCAGATATAGAAAACAGCTCCATTCGTCGTGTATAATAGTTTACAGACTGTTTACAGTCTCGGCAAGAGGCAAAAAACGACGAGACATCGGCTCACCTAATATATCTCCATGGAACAGAAATTATTTTGGAAAAGAGCTCTAGCATCTTCTACCACCTGAAACTGGGCGCGCTTAGCCTTTTAGCACGGGCAATAATTAGGAAATGGTCACGTGACAAGTGAGTTCGCCTGGATCCCGCCATTAAATGAATATAGCAGAAAACAATTCTAGAAAGAAACAGTGAGGCATCCAGGTGCAGTTGAAAACCAGTACAACCATTTAAAAGGTCATACTATTCTTTATTTTTTTAAATCTTTTATCTTTCTGCTATCGTCTTTAGACACAAAACGGCAGTCAACGAAATCATTTAAATGGCGAAGACAGAGATGAAATCCTCCTTGGTAAGAAAGTAGCCTAAAGGCTAAAGTGTGCTGTGTATTAACATTTTGCAGTCGTACTTTCATCTTGTGTTTTGGAAGTTGAATTCTTGCCGTTGGCAGTACTTACTCTTACTGTAGGCTGGTGACTTACAGGCTAACATTGGGAATATTGCAAAAAGTCGTTTTCAAAGTGTTACTCAGAGTAGCTGGCTAGTTTTCTTGTTCCAACAAGTACCCATTGATCGGCACTATACATAATTAAGATGTCTGTAAAATCTTTATGGTTTTAGCAGTCTTTATCTTCACTGCCCTTTAGTTTTTCACTGATGTTCTCATTTACGTTTAGGTCTTGTTCAGGATTTAGTTTGTAATCTAATTCAGCATGTCTGCGCACCGACAAACGATATAAACTGGACGTGAGTTGACGGTCTCCAGCAGGCCGAGTAGCGCTGGGTGAAGCTCACAGTTACAGGAACCCTCAGCCATCTCCAGCCTGTGATCTCTCTCCCTAATTTTTATATTATAGGATTTCTAATGTGCCAGTGGCAATCACCAGCAATCTCCCCTCCAACAACTCTTTACCCCCCTTCCGCACGTGCCCCTCTACCTCCTCAGCGGCTACCCGGTCGTCATGGAAACAGCCAAGATGAGGGGAGAAAGAGAGAGAGATGGTGAGCCAGAGGAATAGGAAAAAGTGTCTGAAGGTCGCTCACGGATTAAAGGTGGGCGGTTTTGACCGCGCGCGCGTGTATGTGTGTCTGCGTTTGAGTTGCCGGTCTCCGCTTCAGGAAACGATCAGAATTTCAGAGTCATCTGTTGTATTTCAGAACAAACAATTAAACTGTCTCCCTGCTCTCTCTCCACTCACACCACTATACACTATATCGTGGTTTAAGGCTAACTTTTCTATAATTTCTCTCTCTCTCTCTCTCTCTCTCTCTCTCTCTCTCTCTCTCTCTCTCTCTCTCTCTCTGAAAGGGCCAGATGGGGTGAGCTGTTTTATTCTCAGAGGCCCTCCTGCACGTGCCTCCTATTGAAAGCCTTAAAGCGTTTAATTCATGAGAGGCTTGATTCTACAGCAAAGGGGCCTCAACATCCGTCCCCTCTCTCTCTCTCTCTTTTCATGTACCACCCATACTCTCCTTATCCTGCGTCTGTCGCTCCCCCGTCCCTCACTCTAATTCCATTCTTTCATCATTTTCTTGCTTTTATCTGTTACACTTCATTTTTCTCTCTTCTTTAATTTCCTAGAAAAGTCCACGTTCAACATTCAGATGTCTTAGCATCCTTTTTAATATACAGTAAGTTACACATGGTTAAATAACATCTTCCTATGTCATTCATACCCCTGAATTTTTATATTTCATTTTCCTCTCTTTATCTCTGAGAATCACTGGCTGCAATTTGTTCCACACGAGCCTGTTCCACTCCAGCACACGTGTGTGTTTTACCTTGTGGAGGAAGAACACAAAAATCTGTCTAAGCCTGTGAAAATAAAAAAAAATGTGTGAGATACAGGTGTTTTTTTGCCTTGTCATACAGCTTTAACTTACTTTCCATATTGATCCAGATTATATACAGCCCTGTGCACTGTGTCCTCCCCTGTGCGGAGGATTGCTCCTCTGTGTCAGAGCGAAACAGGATTATTTAGTGTTGTTGGGCCTTAATTGTTATTGAATGTGCTGAGCATTAGTGGGCGCTAACTGCAGAATAATAAGGCCGCTGTGTTGGGGGGCATCAGGGCCGCCGCGCCGTCCACAAAAAAATCGATGGACACACTGAGTTAATTATGAGAAATCAATTAAGAGGAGGGAGCTGCTGCTTTACAAGAGCAGAGCACCACCAGGACGAGGAGGAGATGGAAGTGATCTCTTCTCAGTTCCTCCACTGAGCTCCTTTACCTCCTTCACGTCCTCACGAGGTACAGAGAGACCTCAGCTTTAGAATTTTTTTAAATTATTATTGTTTGTTGGTTTGTTTGTTCAAAAAAGAACGTCTCGTGTTTGTAATGTAATTTCGCGTGAAATTTCTAGTGTAACAACAAGAATCCGAAAGCAAATGATAAAAGTTGTATAGGAAAACGTGTATGTATAAGAAATATGTAAAACGTGAATGGGATCAATGCCTCCACTTTAAATGTGTAAGATTAGAATTGGTCAAATTCATAACTGCCTTTATTATTAACTTAATATTAACATCCTTGAACTTTATACACGTATTTAAATACAAACGAATGGTTCCTTTATAGGCTCTTTTATAGGTTCTTGATTAAAAAGACTAACATCTACTTATAAATAATGTTTTTTAAAATAAAAATAGAATTGAATAACATTCCAAACTTTCTGTGCGTGCTTTAGTATAAGGAGAATAGCAGTGAGATGGTGGCGTTTTTCAGTTTAGAGTAAGTGTCTAACACGAACGCCGAACAAATCTGAGAATCCGAGTTTAATTGCGGACACTGCAGGAGAGACAGCACTGATGAGCTTCTCCCGACCAGCTGCTGTCACGCCGAATCACACGTTCTACACATCTGGATGCCGTGTCCGCACTAAAGCCTGGCTTGGCATGTGCGCGTCATTTCGGTCGAGGAATCTGACATCTTTATGGAAAGACAGAAGAACGTCAGCGCAGCTGCAGGATAATTATGGAGAATATGTGATAAATAACAGGCACAGTGAGAGAAACTTCTGTTAATAGAAAAGGAGATGATAGAGATGGTGAAGCTGTGCGCCGTCCTTTAACGATTAAGAACATTTATTGCGTTCTGAAATATAGAAATATATTCCCAAATATTCATTCATACAACCTGTTTTGTGCAGAAGACTTTTTTGACGGTCTCCAAAATCTGTACAGTCATGCTCGCAGAATGAAACTACTTTAAAATTACATTTATGGCATTTGTATTTTAAACTTACATTTCCTCAGATCTGCTCTATGCATAACTGCGGTAGTTAAAATTTGCATATGCAAACGTGCTCGCTTTTCATATTTACAGCTCCGTGTTCATTCACAATGATTCACAAATGCGTGTACAGAATCATGAACTTAAACTTGCTTTTATTAAAGAAGAATATTCATGTATTCATGTCTTAAAACGTCATTTATTTTGTGTCAAAACTGGAGCTTTAAATTGGAGTTTTATTGACATTAATATTTAGATGTGAATCGGATGAAAACACGAATATCGGTGGAAAAATCAACGCAAACGTATTTATGCAAATTATGCAAATAAATAGATGAATATTTAGCAATAAATCTAGCGAGTTACTGATCAGCAGAAAGCAGTAATATTTGCACACTTTCTGGTTTTAATTTGCATTACGATAATAGTCATTTGAATTTTTTAAAAAACGTGTTTCTGAAGAAAGTTACTTCAGCATTATTTCTGAGCAGCAAAGAGATTTCCTGGTAATTATTCAGCGCAACCAGAACGCAGTATTTTTGGTAATAATCTGGAGTTTAATTTTCCTACACTTGCTTATGCAAATCAACCGTGTAGCCTTTATTCCAAAATAAGTCTCTGAACTCCTGTAAGATTTAATAATAATAATAATTATAATAATAATAATAATAATAATAATAATAATAATAATAATAAATGTTTGAAAAATAATGATAATGATAGAAGGTTGATTTAAATAACCAAAAGTTCTGCATTTTGTGGCCGGTTACAAAGATACACAGAAGTAGTCATTCTTTTTTAAGTCAGCATAGATTTCTTTTATTGTTGGTTTATATTTTGTTTTAAAAACGTTGTGGTGAAAATGATTGGGTTCATGTAACTCTGCTGTTTTGTTTTGTAAAAGAAAGTGTGAGTGAACAGTTTTTTTATTTGCCCTCGTTACGTTTTTGAACTATTGAAATTAGATAGAATCAGATGTTTACGTAACAGTCGTTTCTTCATTACTCATTAATGGATGTTTTTCATTGCTCATGTCATCATACTAACATGTGCTACGCTATTGCTATGAAGGTCAGTCTTAGATTTCATACACAGCGTTAAACTAAATAAAAGGCAGTGGTTTGTTTTAACACAGATTTTTTTTTCTTTGTCCACTCAAAGAGCAGAGGACGAAAAACAGCAGCAGAGCAGGAGCCGATCTTTTTCTCTGGGTTTAGTAGCGCAGAGCAAAAACCACCAGCGTTAATGAGCACTAAGAGTGATCTGAAAACAGCACCGTTTCACTGTTCACAAGTACACAGCATAACTGTCCGTTTAATCAGCACATTCATATTAGTCCGCTTAATCAGTACATCGTGTGTGTGCATAATTCGTTTGCACTTGTATTCCACAAAAATGCATAATTTCTACGTTTGGAAACGTGCTTTAACTGTCGGTAAACTTCAAAGAGCGTCTGATCGCCACGTGATTTGTGTTACAGTTTTTAATTTCTTTTCTTGAGTAAAAAGTAATAATAAAAACAATAATAATACTTAAAAAAACACCAGTATAATAACATTACTTATATCACTACGGAAATCAATCATTTCTGGCCCTTTGGTGGAATTACTCACTTTTGATTATCAGTGTTGTTTTGAGTGTAGCATGTTACAGTATAGTAAGTTATTCAGGGCAGTATGCACTCTGGGCTTTTCTCCTTTGACATCAGTGTAATCAATGGCTTTGATTTTCCAATACTGGTCTTTGAATAATCAAAAGGAGATCATGAGAGGAGGAGCAGCTAAACATTGATCCTAACATTGATCTTTTTATTTTTGTTATTGGCGTCAGTATGTAGGTGTAGTCTGCAGTGGGAGTCTGTGTGTGTGTGTGTCTGTGTGTGCCAGAGGCCATCGAAGAGTCGTTAAGCATGACCCTGGCCTTAACAAAATGTCTGACATTCTTCAAATAAATTATTCATTTCTGTTGAGCTGAGGTGAGGTGATGTCCACCACACAGCCGTTGCTGGTCAAAAGTTTATGATGTGGATAGATAAATTGAATATGATTGTTCAGTTGCACAGACATATATGCACAGTACTTGCAGGACGGACGGACAGAGCCCGTGCTGCTCGGCCAACCAGGTGCTTAGGATGCGGGCTAGCGATCAAGCCAAGGGGGTCGAAGGTCAGTTTCATCCCAGACAAATGACCTCATTCGTTGGTGGCTCACCCTTGTGGTCATGCAAGTAGGGGGAGGAGAGAGAGAGAGAGAGAGAGAGAGAGAGAGATTCTAACTGGTCATCTTGCTGTCCCACATTTTCTGAGCTAGCATTTCTTTAGTGTTTCAGTGTTTCTTTTTCTTTATAATTCTTTATAAATGCTTTCTGTCTTTTTTTCTATACTTACTTGCTTTCTTTTGTCCATGAATTAGCACCTGACCTTGACTGGTGACCCCACCCAAGCACTGACCCTAAACCCCTGGAGTCCATACACCCCTACTGCCACTGCCCCAACACACATAAATGCACATGCACGCACACACACACAAAGACAAAAGCATTCACATGTCCACTTTGAGGCAGTCTAAGGCAGGTTCAGCAACAAAGATAATTATAAAATGGCACAGATTAGCTGATCGTGCTTCTGGTGTTAATAGAAGTGATTTAGCGCATAATGGATCTTTGCAGTATAAAACATGAATGAAATGAATGGGTGTATGTTAAAGAATAATGAAAAAAAACTTTTATATAAACATTTGATTTCCAGAGGTGTTATTTCTTCTGTCCTTTCTTTTTCTCTGTTGCCCAGACATGCACACAAAAGAATTCTGCAGTTTTGTCCATAATGCACATTTATGCACCCGAGAAGCCTTGAGTCTTATTGTCTAGAGATGCTTTTGGATAACCCGACCAAGTTTAGTTAAAATGAAAACATTTTGTTTTCATAAACAATACAAATTCCACAAATGTTTTTCCCTTACCTCTGTTTGATCCAGTGAAATCATTTTGCAATAATTTTGAAATCTGGAGATATTTTTTAGCTCTGATTTATGTACAAACTATACATGGGTAAGTTTCCATAAAGGGCAGTCCAAAATGAGGCATGCCCTGAGCAAACAGACAAGATGGAGGTGGTAAGAACTGCTCCAGGATGAACTGAGTTTATTAACAGAGAGCATGGAAAATGTGTATTGCCACATTTTATCAAGAGCAGTGTTAGAGTATTATTGCCGCTTGAAGGCTCTTGGTGTTAGAACCCCAAAAAGCAGCCTGTCAGTTACAGTGATTTCTTGTTGGTACTTTACCATTATTCCCAGCTGTTAGACTGAATTTAAACAGTGCATTTAAGCAACATGTATTTTGTGATTTGTGGCCTACAGATCACATACATTAAGCATTTCATTTAAAGAACATAATTTTTAATTAAAAAAAAAAACAGATCTATGTGTAATCTACATTCCTCAGAGTTGCCTATTAAGATCTGCCCTTAGAACCAAGTTGCCCTTGAAAAATGCTATAAGTTGTTTGACAGTGGCAGTAAAGTTGTAATGAGTGACCATAATCTATGGGTGGCAATAGTGAGCGTCTGCCACCATGGCTAGGTTTACTGTCACCTCCCAATAAACAAGGAATGAGAAATGGACAAGTGAACAAGAGGCCTAGGAGGGGAGTGGAAGAAAGAGTGATGGACGTGAGCATTCTACTGACTAAGTGCCTTTGGCTCCATTGTGTGCGGCCCCCTCTCCTCCCTGAAACATCCCTCTCTCTTTTTTTCCTCTCCTTCCTCCTCCTTTCCGTAACTTAATCCCTCCCCACTCTACCACATTTCCTAATCCCAAATATCCGAGACCACCACCCCCATTGCCTTTTGTAGCTGTAATGCTGTATCCTCAATATCCAGTCTCTTCCTCTCACTCTCGCTCTTTCCTTCTCTCTCTCTCTCTCTTATCACTCTCTCACACTCCCTGTGCTTGTCCTCTCATGTCCTATACATCCTTTCCTCACCTTGTTCCTTCCCCCCATTGCTTTCTATCCTTTTCACATAATTCTGAAATCATTTTCTATCACTTTCTTTACCTTCTATCCTTTTTTCACTTTCCTCACACTACTGATAAAGTAAATGTAATCGATCCGAAATTTAATCAGTGTCACACTTGCATATGCAGCAGATAATTCTAAATGAATGTGGTATTTGTATCTGTATTGGTTAAATTTTCCACACCAGTCAGTTTTGTTTTGACTTTGTAATGATCTAAAAGAATTGTTGTGTTTTTTTGCTTGAAGTCAAACTCTATTTCATGTTGACTTGATTTCCTATATTCATTTTTATGTGAGTGTAACTGGTCACAACACTACAACCATTTACTTGGAACATGCACCTGAGAGAGATGGTGTCAGAAAGGTAGTCAGCAAAATATAACAAAGATACAACTACCATATCTGGTATATATAATCTTTATAAGGTCTATTATTGTTATTTTAATTGTATTGTATTGCCACATTTAAATTCCATTCACAGAAAATGTAAACATGTGACCAGTGGGATAACACATTGGCTCGCATTTGCACTTAATAATCCTGTCTATCAGTTGTTTTCTTACATTTACATTTTACATTTACATTTCTAGCATTTAGCAGACGCTCTTAGCCAGAGCGACTTACAAAAAGTGCTTTGTCTATCCAGAGAGAGCAGTCTTTCATATTGTTTGACCTTGTATGAAACGTTGGACATCCTAGGACACATTGATAAAACTAAATGATTAAACTACTACATGAAGCATTTGCGTATTGCATTGATGTGCTGCCTCTTTTTTTATACAGTTTACGTTTTATCAGTTTGTTTTATCTTTTTTTTAGGTCTAATTGATCAGTTGGTCCAACTTGTTGTTTCCCACCTGTCACATTTGTGACCAAGAATTAATTATATTTTACCAACTTAAAAAAAGAATTGAGCTAATTTGAGATTCAATTGCTGAAGAGTGGCCACACTTGTGGCTTTGCATAAATCATAGAGCAAAAATGTTTTTTTAATAATGATGCTGAACTTTTAGATTGTACTTTCTGCTAAATGTTACAAATGCAGTACTTCTTTCAGTGATAAGAAAAAAACAGAAGAGCATTAGCTGTGTAATTACAGAGCGTTCATTCCTGCACTGTATCAGTGCCAGTATTTGTATTTCAGTACAGAATGTGTGTGGATATGTTAGCCTGTGTGTGTGTGTGTGTGTGTGTGTGTGTGTATGTGTTTGTGTAGCCAGGGTGCCAAGTGTCATATCGATAGGTTAATGGCCATGGTGTCAGATTCAGTAAGTCACTGATTAGTTGGCACTTCACTAATCCACACACTAGTCAGGAGTTATAAACCCTCCGCCATTGATTTTCTCTGCTTGCCTTTGGGAGAGAGGTAGGGGTCGGGTGGGATGGGGGTTCAGGTATTGATCGACCCCAGTTCAGCCCTATATGGCTGCCTCTGACCCGACCTGCTTCCGCTTTCTCATGCTTTCAGAGGTGAAGAGAACTTGTATTCATTCCAATCGCCTAATCTGTCAGATGCTCCCTGCCTGATTGGTTGGGTGGTATTTTTGTCACTGTGCATTGATAATTGGGCCTGGTTTGATTGACAGCCAGATTCACACACTTACCTATGGATGAGTGCCTCTGTGTTTGACCATCTGATGGAACCATTGAGCCAACTGCTACACACACACAGGCTAACCTTCGACATCCTAATTTGCTTAGTCACCACTGAGAAGCTAATGATGGACTCTTTTGTTGGCTGTTTGCCATAATGGTGACACTTCTTGCCAGAAAGCATTTACTACTTGTGTCAAACCTTTTCCTTAATCCAAGCCTTCCCTCCCTCTTCTTCTCACCTTTTGTCTCTCACTGACAATTACGCATCATTGTCCTCCCTTGATGTCTGCCTCTCTACCTTCATCAGCTGCCCATTCATTGTCTCTCTGTCCTTCCCTTCCTTTCTTCCCAATCCCTCTTTCTCAGTTGAGCTTGTCAGCTTTCTTCTCCTCCTCCCCTGCGTCTCCCGCTCCCCGATTCCCAACTGTAATCTCATCTTCGCTGCGTCTTGCTTTCTGTACCTCTTTCTTTCCCTCGTTTTCTCTCTCTCATGCTCTCTCTCTCTTCCTCGCTGTGTAAGCAAGAGAGAGGAGGTTGTTAAACATTTTTCTTCTCTCTTAATTGTTTTGACTTGTGCCATTGGCATCCCGATTAGAGCCCATTGATTTCCTGGTGCTAAGTGCATTGATTTCTACATTTCTTATTGATCCCGGTTCTAAATCTACCCACACATGGTCTCAGTGCACAGGGAGAGAGAGTGTGTGAGAGAGAGATAGAGACGGAAGGAATCTGTTGTAGGTATTAGAACAAACCTGTTTGCACTTGACCGACACTGGAAAATTGAATGCAAAAAAGAGATGTATTTAAAATCTCTCATTAAAAAAAGAACGTTAACTCCTGGCTTATAAGGCCTTGGATGGGTCATGATGTAGATTTACACAGTCTTTTGACTTAAATACTGGGAAATCAAGTGTGGGGAGATTTTTTTAACAATGATACCATCCACACAAG
Organism: Colossoma macropomum; assembly: GCF_904425465.1. Lineage (NCBI taxonomy): Eukaryota > Metazoa > Chordata > Actinopteri > Characiformes > Serrasalmidae > Colossoma > Colossoma macropomum. The sequence goes on from NW_023494787.1 coordinate 35,063,549, forward strand.
AAACACATCCACCCACACACACCCAACAGAGAAGCACTGCCCTATCACACACCACATGCTCAACACACATGAACGTGGACACACACAAAAGCAAATCCATGCTGCATTCCTTGATCTCTTCCTCTAGTTCTCAGACACACAAACACGTTTGTATTCCTATGTTTGTGGCACATTTCCATCCTATGAGTACAGCAAAATACTGCTATGTTTAAACCTCAGCAACCGGAAGGTTGTTATATATATATATATATATATATATATATATATATATATATATATATATATATATACAAGTCAAACTTCATTTGTATTTAAACCAAGTGCAAATGTCCGAACAATCGTCAAGTTCTCCTACCGTCCTGGGAACATTTGGTCTTCGTAAAGAGCTGAATACATGGCCACAAGCACACACACACGGGCACATGTGAAAACACACATGCACACACGCCCTAGCTGTTTCTTTCTGCCACCATGCAACTCTGTCACAGACACCCGTAAAGATCAGAGACTCGGTGTTGGCCCTTTATCCTGTTCGTCTGTGTCGGCAGATCACAGTCCAGCGGCTCCCCGCAGCCCGGCGGCCTGCACGCTGCTGATAGACGTGATCACCGCGCCGCGGTCTGGCGGCTTTTCCGGAGAAAAGTGGACGCGGTGAGGATTTGTGCTAAATGCCGTAACATTGGTGTTTTAGTATGATCGAAATGGGGGAAACATGGTTAAAGTTCCCTGCCATAAGCAAGCGCGTTTAATCAACCTCCGAGTTCAGCCTTTTTGAAAGAATGATGGACGTTGGACAGCTTTAAGATAAATACCCTAATAATAGTGACAGTGAGTGAAATGTATGAATATGGTTGAAGTTTTCCGCCATACGCGCGTGAAATCAAAATACTAGCTTACATTTCATGTTGCGTGAGGCATCTAGCTTATTTGAGGGAAAAGAGGGTGATACAGTTTGAATAAAGTAGAGAAATGTGTTAGAAGTGTATCAAAGTCGTGTCAAAATAGCACATTTCATATTAAGTTAAAGCTCGTGAAGAATTTCACTTTATACATTTTGATCGGACATGACGCGTTTAAGGGATGTAGAGGTTTTTTCCGCAGATGCTGACTTATAACTGAGTTTCTCTCTCTCACACACACACACACACACAAATAAACAAACACTCCTTTGGGTCTCGGCATTCCGTGGCACTGGTGGCTTAGATATCTGTGAATGAGCTGCGGGCTGGTGTGCGCTGGTGATGAAGAGAGGACAACACCAATAGCGCTGCAATAATTACTTCACCTGGCCACAACAGCTGGTCGGTGTTGTCAAGCCCACGACTCACATAATGGATATGTATTAGAGGTATTGGCAGGGGTTGAGCTGACTATTGACAATATGTCAGCACTGATCATTAGGCCAAGCTCACAAAGACAGACAGCCTGTGTGTGAGAGCGTGAGAGTGAACTAAAGTGTCTCTGTTTGAATCTGTTCTCTTTTCCAACCTCTCTCGCTCTCTCTCACTTAGAAAGGCGCTGACGGATAGGCGATAAGGGAAAGGATAAAGTCAGACTAGTTGTGTGTATATGTGGGCGTGTGTTTCTACATTTGGCAATTGTATTCAAGCTGGGTGTAACAAGGAGAGAAGCGCGTGCGTGTGTGCATGCTTTTGTGTTTCTGTATTAGGTAATTGTACTGAAGCTGAATGTAACGAGGACAGAAGTGTGTGTGTGTGTGTGTGTGTTTGTACAGGCCGCAGTATTAGCTGCTTGTTAGAGTGAGCCGGGGTGGTGATATAATTGTAAGCTGGTATTGATTGGGGGCGCCTTGTTATTGATGAGAGAGAATTTAATTCAACCAGCTCGTTTGTCAACATGACATTGCCATTTAACAATGAACTCTCTCTTTCTCACTCTCGCTCTGACACACATACACACGCGCGCGCACACACAAAGAGACAAGACTTCCCCCTCTTTATCTCAGGCATGTTGTTCATCGGTTGCTGAATAGCAAAATATATTAATACCTTGATGTCAGTCGTTGGAGAGCTTTAAGAAACACAACAGATCTCGGCTGTTGAATCACTGCGCCTCGTGTCATTTCTATTAAGACCAGGACGGACACGTGCACACCACGTTTATTTGTTTGTTTGTGTCATTCGGCTTTTAGAATAAAAGGGTTCCGCGCTTTGTGGACGTTTTTGTGGTAAGAGCTGCTGTAACCTGTGAGGTGGACACTGGGCAGGTACGCTACGCTAGAAAATGTCAGAGATGTGTGTTTGTGGTATGTGTGTGTGTGTATGTGTGTGTGTGAGTTCGCAGGACGGTATTGGGCTCAACACCGTCTTCAATCCACCTTCCTTCCTTCTCCGCGCGATAGACGCGCAAAACACACTATATTCTACAAGAAATAATTGCTTTTGTCTGGAAGGAGTTTGGATGGGGGGGCAGTGGCCTCTCCGCTCAGGGGGGTTCGAGAAGGACAACCGCGCGCTCCCTTTTCCCCTCTTCTCCCTCTCCCTCTTGCTCGCTGGACACGCGGATGTCATCTGTCAAACGGAAAGGAGGAGGAGGAGGAAGATGGACTTGGGGGACAGTGAGGCTTCCACAGTCACTGCGCCTTTATAGGCCCGCACCGAAAGGAGGAGAAACGAGCGTTAATTCCAAAAAACGAGCGCGTGATAATATTTTAACAAGGCTGCCATTACCAGTCATGAATAAATCTGTCATATCTCGTCATTAAATAATGCTTCCAGTTTTTATGATCCGTGGGTCCATAATTGATCGATAGCTCATTAAAAACGCTGGGGATGGTAGAGAGAGAGGTAGAGAGAGACAGGGAGGGAGGGATGCAAGGTGGTGGGTGGATCTGGCTCTGCGCTTTCGATTTCCCCGTATTGACCGCGATGTTTAGCGTATAGATTTTTCTATTTTAAAAATCTATGTGGGCAATAATCTTGAGTGTAAGTGCGCGGCACAGATTGTAGCTTTATAAGTGACAGCGCGCGGCGTATGGGAGGACGGCGGGGACGAGGGGAGGGAGAGAAAAGAGACACGGCATCTGATCTCTGGACTCACAAGCGTTCATTTCTCCTGTACGGAGCGAATAGAAGTTAAGGAAGCGAATGAGAAAAGAAGAGTTTTAGTTACACGAGTGCTGTTTTTCCCTGTTTCTCCACTGCGGTGTCCCCCCTTTCAGTCTCTTATATAAAACCCTTGCGGCCCTGAATGGCATTTCTACATCCATCTATCCCTCCATCTTTTCTACCTGCGCGTTAAAGTGAGCGCGCGATCACCTGCTGTAATCCACATCGCGTCCATATTGTGTAAAGCTCATCGATTAGAGCGGCTCACCGCAATCATCAGAGCCGCCCATAATGAAGAGTAATCAAGGGATCAATACGGGGGAGAGCCCCCCCCCCCTCTTCCATAGGATTAGTCAAAAAAAGGGGAGTAGAGGGAGGAGGGGAGTGGGGGGTGGTATAGAGAGAGGAGGGGGGCATGGGGAGGTTCAGAGCCGCTGCTCCTCTCTTTCTCCTCCTCCCTCTGTTGCAGAGCGCGTTCGTCGTGCTGGGAGGCGGACGGAGCGGGAGGAGAGCGCGAGGCCTTCCCCAAGCACGGACACACTCACTATACACACACACTCGCACACGGATGGCGGGACACAGGCAAGAAGCGAAATCCGCGTGACCGGTACCGTGCTCCTTCTTTTCCTTCAGTTTCACCGCTGTGCTTAGAGAGAGAGAGAGAGAGAGAGAGAGAGAGAGAGAGGGAGACAGAGAGGGAGAGAGAGAGAGAGAGAGAGAGAGAGAGAAAGAGAGAAAGAGAGAGAGAGAAGACGGGTCCGCTTTATTTATCTATCGATTGCTTGCGTTTTAATTAGTGGCCTGTGACTGCGAGTGAAGGGGGGAGGAAGGAGGAGCACAGCGCCAGCCTTACCTTAGTGACACACTTATTGAATGTGTTAGGGATTAAATTATAGATTTTTATATCCGATCATGCTCCTCGGCGTATGTTTGTGAGGGCGATACGCAAACCAAACCAAAAAAAAGCCAAATGTTTCTGCTTAAACGGGTTACGATCCCGATGCTTTTGTAGCGAGCGAGCCGGGTAGTTTTCAGGCGGATGGAGGGACGAGTGTGTGCCTGAGATTTTTTTTCTTTTAGACACGAAACCAAAGCAAAAGGCCACAGCGGCGTATTTTTCCTCAGTCTGAATGAGATTTGAGAAGACTGGAAAAGTGACTCCGAGTGACGGCGTGTGTGTGTTTAAAGTTAAAGTGTACGAGCCGCGGCCCGGTTACTGCGACCACAGTTTAAACGTAGCGCAGGAAGAAGAGTGAAGCAGATCCATTACAAAAAAACAACAACGCGCTGCTTTATTTATTAAAGAGCTGCTTCCTGACCATCCGTGTGCGAGTCCGAGCATCAGGTTTAAAACAAGAAAATAAAAACAGCAGCAAAGGAGCCGTAACAATGACAGAAAGGCGCAACACCAAAAACAGAAAGCTCGCATAGACTTCCACACACAGCTCGCGCGCATCCATCCACACACCAGCTTCCTCCTCCAGTTCTGCACACTGACGAGAGCGTTTCCACCAGTCTACCTGAAAACTAGACGAAATCAAAGACGAAGAAGAAGAAGAATAGAGCAACCGAGGACGAGCGCCTATAGAACCACCCACCCCACAAAAAGCCAGACGACAGCGGATCATGTTTGTTCCCTTGCCGGTGCCGTTGGTTTTTCAGAGAAGCTCTCGCGACTTCGGCGCCTGGCGCCTCAAGGCTCCGCTGCCTCTGCGCTCCAGCTCCGGTAAGAGCCTCCACACACTTGCGTTTGTTTTTATTCATTGTTTCACCACACACGCACACACCCTCCTAAATCCTTCCTCGGTTCAGTTTCTCCACCTCTTTATCACTCTTCTCCCCATCAATAGTAATGAAAGGCAGTGCTGAGTGCTGATAAGTAGCTAATGGCGCTTGTTTGGCTGGCTCTCGGCTTCTTCCTCATTGTCCGTCTTTATTTCGTCTTTATTCCTCGTCCATCTGTCCCCTTTTCGCCTCTTCTTCTTCTTCCTGTCCACTCTTTTCCTCTCTTCTACTTGCCTCTCCTCTCTTCTCCTCTTCCCTCTTCTTCCCCCCTCTCTCTCTCTCTCTCTCTCTCTCTCTCTCTCTCTCTCTCTCTCTCTCTGTCTCTGCTCCCGGCCGGTTTGGGGAATATTCATGGAAATCCATCGATTCCGCCGAGATCGATAGCGGGACCGCGGGAAGAAACGAGGCGCTGAGGGGGAGAATTTAGCGACGGGAGAGAATAACACGGCTCTTTTTTTCCTCCCACATTTTATCATTTTTTCAGTGCTTTGCGCTCTGAAGTTTACCCAGGAATGTTTGCTGTGGCCTCATTTCGAGCCCAAGTTTGCCTTATGTGTTATCCTCGTTATTTGTCTTAGTAACAGTACATAACTGACACACAAAGTAACAGCGCATTTTTCACATTATCAGTTTTAGTTTTAAGTGCTGGTTTGAGATTGGGAACAGGGGCCATAGTTTCGGCAGTGACCGTAGGTCTCCTTCTGTCCATGATACTAGTAAAAAGTATGAAATTAAAATAAGCTAAGCAGACTGCCCCCACTCATGACCCCCCCTCAAACCCTCTGCTCGGGTGAGAGAAGGACAGACACCAAAGCATTTGCATCCCCCTTCAAGAACAGAGACATGGACTCCCTTTCAGTAGTCTAAATGGGCCAAGGTCCAGATGTTCACACATCTTCCAAAACAGCGCAGAATGGGCCACATGGTGCTGCCCTTTCTCCCTGGGCAGGTAGTGTTAAAATTGGATTGGCAAGTGGCCTCCTAAGCCAGTTTGGATAAGTCAGTTAGGTGCTCAGTCTGGAGGTGTAGAGTGTTTTCAGGCAAGAGTTCTGTGGTCTATAGAATTTTGTTGCATTTACAATAAGAAAAGGTTCGCTGCCAGTAAAGATGACACCAATGAGATAGCACTCTTCTAAAGTAAGAGTTTTAGATCTTCTTGACTCCGATTTTCAAAGATCTTTGTTAAACATGGTTCCCATGGCGTTTCCCTGTGTGCTTTGAAAATGCATGTGTGTGTGTCTGTGTGCAGTGTTTGCCCACGCCTCAGGTTGTCTTACTTTCTTTGATGTCTCAGATCATGGCATTCACTCATTACTAACTCATTCCTTACTGGCTGCTGACTGCTTCCTTTGTAATATATATGTATGTATTTGTGTTGATAGGATTTGGTGTTATTTTTAAGATGAAACAGTCCTCTAAGGAAGAATATGTTGTAAAAGAGAATAATAACGGCTTTAGAGCAACCGAGGACGAGAATAATAACGGCTTTTGAAACTTATAGAAATTCAAAATGGACACTTGGCATTAGTGAAATGGCAAGACATCGAACCAGCTAGAGTGAGTGGTAGATCAGCCAATAGGAAATAATAGTTTTGGGGGCCATTGTGCCATTGGTCAGACTGTCCAGCTCTGTCAGGGTTTCAGGTTGACGAGCACATTACAAATGTATCTGGCTAAAAGCTCTAAATGTTTTTTAGGGTGAACATTTCGGTGAACTGCTGAAGATGGTTCTTGTCCATGGCTTAATTTTCTTGTTACTCTGATTCTTGTATTGTTTTGGTGTATGATATTTGTTTTTTTGCAGATTAGGTTGTGAAGAATTTGATGCCTCAATAAATTCTATATTTCATTTTTGCATCAAGATCCTCAGTATAGCAGCATATAGACTGCTTTTCATTCTACAGTTTGAAATGGTAGATTTTTAAAAATGTTTTCCTTAGTTTATACAAAGAGTGTCAAACTTCTGCATAGTTAAATGGTTAAGATGTAAACAAAGTGATTTAAAGTGGTTTGATTTGAAGTACTCCACATCAGACTTACTGAGTCAGAACTGTTCACAGTGGTGATAATAGGAACTAGACATCTGAGGAGTTTAGTACCTCTAAAAGTTAGCTAACAGAATATAATTGCATAAAATGATTATGAATATGCTTCCTGATGCCTTAGACATTGTCTTATGATAATTTTGAGAAAGTTTTGGCCAAAGGCAAAATGTAACAAAAGAAAAGTTTCTGCACAGTAAATCATTTCATATAATTCAATCATCATGGAGACGTTTGAAGCAGACTGTGGTGGGTGAAAGTTGTCTTGAGGCATACTTAGGTATAGAACTGTACTGATGGACTTTGGGTTAAGACCCTTCACTCAGGGTTTAAACACGTATCTTCCAGGCTTCGACCCTCTGCTCCCAACCCATGATCTTCACTTTTCCACTCCGTACACAGATGCACATCACTGTGTCTCTCCACAAAAACCTCCTCCACCATTACCTCCAGCAATCCTCACATTACTGCCCTTCGTTGGCATGGGGTGATGGATATTGCCCCTTTTTGCTGTGGGGTTGCATGAGGTTAATGCTATGAGTGGGTGGGAATGTGAATAGTGTACTTAGTGGTCAATTAAAGTGTACAAGACTGTGTGTGTGTGTGCCTGTGTGCCAAGCTCATATCAATACAAATTTGCAGTCAGATGCTGCATGAGGTGTTTTAACCTCCAACTGGTATTGATTAAGCAACACTGAGTTAGGCGTCCACATGCAGTCTGTGTGCGCTCGCGCGCGTGTATAGATCGGATTTGAGCGGTAGCGTCAGCAAGTCCCAGTGCTAACGTGATTGCGAATGACAAAATGTCCACCAGGGTTTGTTAGGGACATAATGGGGAATCAATAGACACAACAGAGATGTCAATACAACATGCTTTATTGCATTAAGCTACCTCTCTCATCCCTGTCCCAACACCTACACTCTCTCTCTCTCTCTCTCTCTCTCTCTCTCTCTCTCTCTCTCTGTCTGCTTGGCGCTTACATGCATACATACATACTCTCACTCACTTACTCACGCATCAATTACTTCCTCCTTTAGTCAATTTTGATCATGCAGGTGCCAAGCCAATGTAATATTTTTCTTTCTTTTTTTCTTTCTCTCATGTTCTATCGCTACCTTCTCATAGTTCAGCTGTGCACTGTGCAGTTCTACATCTTTCTTCTTCCTCGCTCACCCACCCACACACATTTGTCTGTATACACACACATAAGTCCCCTGCTGAGCACCTGGCTCTTCGATGTGACCCGTCCCTATCCCTCTATTCCTCTCTCCCTTTCATGTATCCATGGAGACATTCATAGGCCATTAAGCAGATAGCAATAAAAATATGTAGGTAAACACATTCTCTGCCACGGAAGCCTCACCTCTCCAGTGGAAAATGCCGCCATGGCCATCGGCCACGAAATGGACCTCATTTGGTCCCTGATACTCTTATATCTGACAGGGCAAAGAGAGTGTGCATTAGTGTGTGTGTGAGAGAAAGAGAGGGTGGGGGGGGGCACATATGCCTAGTGATAGCTAAGGGCATAGTGTGTTGTCTGATTCTGAAAGCCTTTAACACACTGAACAGTTTGACCGGCCGAGCGTCAGAAATTGAATCCAATCTTCATATTGTGCTAGAGCGAGGGGTGAAGAAATTTCTATCTCTCTCTTCTTCTCTATCTCTCTCACCTGGTCTGGCCTGTTACCAGACTCATAAACCAAATAACAAACTGCAGCCATGGTAATACACTTACTGGTCAACTAACTCCGACCGTTTTTCTCTCTTGTGTCAGTTTTTTCTGCCACATTCACTGACATTGTCTGTAGTTTGCTCAAACACTTATTCCCGTTTTCAATCACATCCGCATTGTGCAAGGCTTTTCACAGTTATTACATAATCACTTGATCACAGTTATTAAAGCAGGCTGCAATTATTTTCCACAGTTGTTCAATCATACGTCACAACAAACAGGATTTGAATTGGGTGTGTTTTCATCTGTTGGGTTGAGATAAAACGTGAATAAAAGAAAGCAGAGAGCACAAAACCTCTGGCTGGTGCTATAACACATTTAGTGTAGCAGTAAGTAATGTTTGTTTATTGCAGCTGTGCCTTTTGGCTTGTACTTTAATTGTTGCGCATAGTGAACACAAACAAATCAATTTGTTAATTGCAATTTAAATTTACGTAATTTTTATGTCACTTAAGTATGAGCTAAAATGTCATGATTGTGCCTGGCATACATTCTTTCTTTCTATATGCCTTTGTGGCTTAAATCTTCACTTTCTTTAGAGACAGTTTGCCTCTCTTTCACCTTTCTCTCTCTCTCTCTCTCTCACTCTGTCTCTCTCTCTCTCTCTTTCTCCTGTAAGAGAGCAGTGTGTGTGAAAAGCAAGCTGCAGGGCTTGTAGCTGATTAGCCTCCTCATCAGGGTCAGGCTTTCTCTGCTTGTTAATTAAGGTGAAGAATTAGATTTCACACTTTACTGATAAAACCGTGCACACACATATACTTACTCATTGTATGGCCCATTCACAGTATGATGCCGTCTCTCTCTCTCTCTCTCTCTCTCTCTCTCTATGTCTCTCCATCTCTACCTCTCTTTCTTTATGAGACCTTTCCTCTTATCAGGAGGAAATCCTGCTCTTTGGGCCTTGAGAAAGAAAGAATGCCGGCATTCACGCATTTCTTTATTGGCAGATGAAAAAACGTAACATTTCACTCACTGGCTTGGCTGAAGGGGGAATATGTGGCAGAGTAGGAGCAGACTGTGGTTCCTCCTGGGCCTCAATATTGAGAGGAGAAGAGGGAGGAAGATGGAGGAAGGAGATAAAGGGAAGACTGGAGGGATGGAAGACTGTGAAATAAATATAAACATACACATAGCGTGGACGATGATATACCTGCACTGTCCCTAACTTTCTTGGGGATATTTACAGCTGCTGAAATTAGCATAAGATTTTGAACATTCATTGTGTGTTTCATATGAATATATCGTCACTGTCCAAAGAAAACCATGTATCTCCATTTTTGTCGATTTTTTGTTTATTACATCATGTCAACACACCAGTTGTACTTTACATTGGGCAAAAATTTCATGATGCATGGACTAATAGAAATGCTCTAAAATCACTTGCAACAAAATCTTTTTACATTACTTATATTGAAAGGTAAGAGAGTTTTTGCCCTTTCCTGTAAAGTTACTATTTTGGAGATACTTGTTTTTCATTGGACAGCAACGATATGCAATACCAGTACAGGTGTACAGGCCATATAGCCCAACCATAACACAAAATAACAAAAGCCTAATTGAATTCTGCCCCTTCATTTCATATCCTGCCCTTCGCTGAAACACTACAATTTTTGGGAGGGATTTAAGCACCCAATTTAATTTAGCAGATAAGCCTTATGATAATGAGCATGTGTGTGTGAGACCTCAGGGACACACTGCCCTTCCAGTGGCCACCATTCGCAGTGTTGGGGTTACAGTCAGGGTCCAAGGGGGAAATTTAATATCCCCCCACAATGTATGCACACTGAACGAGCGAGTGAGGCAACAATGCTGCAGAGAGAGAGAGTGAGGGAGAGAGGCGTGAGGGCCAGCTTTTAATAAATCTGAGTGCTTTTGCACTTCAATCTCTCCAAAGTAACCCCATCCTTAACCTCCTCCAAACACACACACGCACAGAATACATGTGTGTGCTCCTCCACACTTAGGGAGATGAATACAGACCATTGAATGTATCTTGAAATACACATAATTCATGTGTATACTTAGAAAAAAATTGACTACACATACTGTCCTGTTACCTCCATGATGTCATGTAAAAATTGGAATCTGCACTTGAATGTTTTGTTAAGCTCAAATTGATAATATTTTTAAAAATGTTTAGCAGACGTTAAAAGGCAAAAACATGAAGCTGTATCTAAAGCTATTGGTATGTGGCATGCACAATCCGAGTGCAATGTCAAAATGAGCATTTGCAATTTTATACAAGCACACAGCTAGTTGGAAGAAAAAGGTAATTTTCCCATTTCCTCTGCTGCTTCTCCCTCCTCCCTTCTGTCTTCATTCTTGCGTGTTTTCCCTCAATCCATGAAATGAAATTAATCTGTTGTACTACACCAATTTTCATCCTCCCCCCAACTCTCATAAAGAAGGGTTTGGAGTCTTCTCTCGAATGTCTTCATATTGGATATGAATCGGTTAGACAGCCCTCACCTCAAAACTTTGCATTTATATACACTCACATGTAGGCTAAGCATATAAAAACACACCTGAGCCAGCACACAAACACATCCACGCAGGCATGCACACCTACAAATGCACACACTCACATGTTCTTGACAACCTGACAAGCCATCCTCTGATGGTTTCTTCAGGGGATTCAGTCTCTCTTTCTGTCTCTCTCCCTCTCTCTCTCTCTCTCTCTCTCTCTCTCTCTCACACACACACACACACACACACACACACACTGATACACATCAGCTGCCCAGCAGGCTGCTCAGCTAAAAGCACACAGCTTCTCATCCAAACCTGTGTGTGTGTGAGGGGAACGCTATCGGCCCACTGTTTGTTCAACATAATACATTACCTGGACTCTTTTATTCCACTATTTTTGTGTATCAGTGCCCTGACATCTACCATCCTTCTAAATATAACATATCATTTTCTAATATTTGTCAGTAAGAAAAGACGAGAAAGATCTCTAATGGACTTTTGTCCATTTTTGTGAGCGTGTGTGTTTGTGTGTGTGTGTTTGTGTGTGTGTGTGTGTGTGTGTGTGTGTGTTTGTAATAGTGGCTGTGTTTTCTTTTTCCTGTGTGCGTAACTATAACTAGGCCAGGTGACAACCCCTGCCTCCCATCCTCCTACTCTTGTTATTCTTCCTCTGTTCCATATGCAGGATGAATATGGTGAATATGCGGAGAGGTCAGCTGCATAATTCTCTAAAGAAAGTCTTGCTGATTACCCAGGGGGCAGCCACGGAAGCGGCTGGTTGGAGCTGGGTGGAGTTTACCTGACAGGCCAGCTAGCTAATACCACAGATAAGATAAATAGCCATTCACGCTGTGTAGCGAAAGTGGACGTGCCCTCCTCCTGCTCTGCAAGGCAACATGCGTTTAAGTAATAAGGGAGGCATCACACACATGCACATACATTTGTATGTTCACATGAATATATTTTTAAACGTATCTTTAGGGGGTTCTTTTTGAGTGACAGTTTTTTTGAGAAGGAAAAAAGCAGTAAGCAGTAAGTTTAATTGTGGTATGCTAATATTTGCATTTGTAAAAAAAAGGTGAAGGCTTATGGGTATTGTCATCAGTATCTGTTTCTCCACTCTGTTGAAGAGATAAATGAGACAATGAACAGAGGCTGTTGTTTAACCCTGGCTTACCTACTTATATCTTCAGCATTTCACAGGATGTGTGGGTTATGCAACATTATTAGAGTTTTATATTAATAAGATCAAATAGTAGAAAAAGCCTTTTGTGCACAAGTCAAGACCAAGTATGCGTTCGATGGTATCTTGTTAAAGACCTTGAAAAGAATCTGAGTATAGTGGTAAAAAGATCTTTAAAAGGAGATGTTAGATAGTGTGTGTGTGTGTGTGTGTGTGTGTGTGTGTGTGTGTGTGTGTGTGTGGTTAAAGAGGTGCTCTTGATTGGAATGCGTTCACCAGTTGTTCATTCAGCTGCCCAACCCCTCTCACCTCCTTTTGTCTGTGTGGTGGGGGTCGACAGGTTGACCCCTGACCTTTGCCTCTCCACTCTGCCTCCCCTCTCTTGTGCCCCCTCCATTCATATGCAGACGCCCATCACCTCTCTCCACTTTTTCATCTGCCCCTCCATCCGTCTCGTATTGACCTGTGTCTGTCTCAAGTTCAAGGACCTAGCCTGGCTGCCACAGCTAAGACAAGACCTCAGCAGCACCTTAACATGCAAAAACACATCTGTTTATTGGTCAGTTTGGAGACCTGCCCATTAATCACTGATATGAATTTGTTCTAGAATCCATTTCTCAAAGATGATATTATTAAATGTGTTTCTATAGTGTCAAAACCCAGAGCAAGGTTTTGATAGTATATAAATGCATTTATATATTGTCTGTTCCATATGCAGGATGAGCATCTGTTCCATATTCTGAAGCTAATCCTGAATCCTCTGTGAAGAATTTTTACTTAGTACTTAGTGCAAATTCCCAGTGAAACTCTCAGACATTCAGTTCTTTATCCTGAGGTAATGTCACAGAGAGAATGTACTCATTTTCCCCCAGAAACAGTCCATTTTTGCCTTAAAGGAAAAAAAAACGTAATGCTTTTTTCAGTCACTATTATCTAAGGTTGATTTTAATGTCTGTTACAAAGCGAATGCAATTTAAACTTCTTTTGTGGTTATATTCACCTCAGCAGTACAGCTCTCAAAAAAGAAACAGGAACTCTTTGATGAAAACCTTATCTATGGTATGTCACATTCTGTAAAATAAAATAAAAGCAATTTTATAAACCTCCTCATGTGGCATGGAACAACGGAGCACAAAAAATGCAATACCAGCACATTCAGCTTTATTGAATGGACTGAAACACTTCAATTACATACTTGTCGTCATTTGCGGCTTTTGAAGGAGGAACCCCATAGTGCAAGTAAACATGTCCATAAGTGTTTATTCACATGCAGCACTTCTTTTGTGCCTCAGCATGTTCACTCAGACAGGAGGAAGAATAGAGAGCAAATTGTGAAAGGACAAAAAGAGAGAAAAAATTAAATAAGTAAACTCCAGTCTGAAGAAAGTTGACTGATTACTAAATTTTTTATGAACATATATATATATATACACACACACACACACACACACACACATCATCTAAACCGCTTATCCTTCTGGGTCGCGGTGGGATGCTGGAGCCTATCCCAGCTGTCATTGGGCGGAAGGCAGGATACACCCTGGACAGGTCGCCAGTCCATCACAGGGCATATACATATATATATATATATATATATATATATATATATATATATATATATATATATATATATATGTGTGTGTGTGTGTGTGTGTGTATCATCTATCTATCTATCTATCTATCTGTCTATCTCTATATATATGTATATATAGCACAAAACGTGGATAAATCCGCTTTGTCTTTAGGCTACATAATTGAATGATTACTAAAGTGACCTCGAGGCTGGAGTTAGCAATGGTGTGACACTAATGCCTGAAAAATTCCTCACTACAAATAAAAGGTAAAATAGAGACATAGCGGGCTGTAAAGGAGGGACTCTGCAATGTTTCTTATTACAGAGTACAAAGGGTCATGCTGAGAATTGACCACGAAAATGTTTCAGGATCAGTAGGTCCCCTCTGGGTGAAATGCATTTAAGCCAGTTGGAGAGTGACTATGTGAAATATGTTGATGTATTAAAGACAATCTTTGAGAATGCATTGAACTGTGCTGCAATATTCAAGCCTTTCAAGCCTTCTTAGATGTGTAGAAAACTGAAAAACTAAATTTCCACAAACTAGCTAAATCGTTTAGAAAGAGGTCTTATCAGAGAGGTCTATCAGCAAATAACAATGCGTTCTAATTTTTTTTTTTACATTTTTTTATTTGTTAACAAAGTACTGTGTTAATTTACAGATTTCATTAACCTAAAAGCTAATTGCTAGTATGCTTATTCTTACTATTCTAAGAACAAGCATACTATTCTAAAAATCATACTTTTTATATTCGAACCAAACTGTGTACAGATGTTTAAAAGGCACTTGAAAATGTACTTACAAAATTTAATCTGTCACAACTGCTGTAGAGTGTAGTGTAATTACAGTTTTCCATATGGCCCTTAAAAGAACAGAAATACATTACTATATGTCTGTGCCATCTGCAGATGGAGTTTTAAGATCTCTCTCGATTTTTCACGAACATACATGTGTGCACGCACACACACATACACACATACACACAGTCTGTGCTTTCTGTCCTAAAAGCCCTCTTTTTGCTCCTGCAATTTTGTCCATTTCTCCCTCTCTCCATGCTTCTCTCTCTCTCCGCTTTTATATCAGATGGCCTTGAAAAACACTATACAGATAATAACACATAAAAAATGTGCTTTTGAGATCTCAAACCTCATATGCCTTTACTTAAAGAGAAGTCATAGTGTTCCACTTTAATCTAACCAAATTTGCGACATAACAAATACGAATATTGGATTATTTATGCTGAAGTGAAATTATAGCTATGGGTGACCATCTGTAGTCCTCCTGCTGAGGAGAACAGCAGTGATGCATCAGCACTGTCATTTTTCATTGCTAGAATTATTAAAACACTTGTCAAGCCAATGGAGTGCTCTAAGCAGGGGCTATCTGTCTATGTTGTGCCTACATTATTTCTACTGTATACATGACGAAATTAGTGCAGGCATTCAGATTCCATCTATAAATAAAGAGGCCTGAATAAATATTCCTTAGTAGCATGTTTTAAGAAGCAAGCACGTTCCAAGGGATTTTTTATTCAGCCTATATGTTCATTGTCAGCTACATGACAAGCGCACTTGAACACAAGTGGATCAAAAAGAAACGGCATTAAAGAGAGCAACAGAGAAAACAGTTTATCTCATAAATCTGTAATACATAACAAAAGATCTCTGAACTGGAATTGATAAGGGAGAAAGAGAAAAAAAGGTTTAATGTAAATTCAAGCAAACTGATTTAATTTTAAAAGGCCTATATGGAAAAACAGAATGGAATTTTTCTCCAAAACATATCATTTACACCACAGTCCATGTATTATATAAAACTAAGCTGTAAAAACAGCCCTTGATTTTTCTTTGTGATGTCACAAAAACCAACACCTTCACATACTTCTGCCTAGTCAGCCTACAGCAGTTTAGCCCTGCCCATAGACATTGAAGTTATAACAAATCTTTCAGCCCAGTATAGCACAGCCAGTCAGAATAGAGGTCATTTACATATATCAGTCTTAAAGCCACAGTAATAAAAACAAAAAATTTAATTCTCAGGCATAAAGAAAGGTTTAGGAAATGGTCATATAAAAATAAATTCTGACCATTTTCAGTGCCTAAAACAACAAAACGATTATAGACTTCAGGGGAAAAATGGAGATATAAAAATGAAATATAAGGGAAATGTAATATTTGGTGCTTTAAAGTAATATTGGACCATTTCTACTGGTCCATTCATCATGAAATATTCACAAAATGTAAAGGACAGCTGGTGTTTTCTGATGTGGTAAAAACTGAGAACAGAGAGTTAGGAAGTTTTGACATGACAGCAACAATATATGAAGTGAATGAGATGTGGTGTGATGGACATCCATGCGCAGTTTGGCCAGTGAAATGAAAACGCACCCCAACAGGCTAAATTTCAAAACTCAAACTCTGTCCATCTCTCCCTGTTATTCTCACTGTCTCACAATGAGGAGCCTAGTTAAGAGAGAAGGGGGTGTGTATGTGTGTGTTTGGGTAGGTGTATGTGTGTGTTATAGACCAGGGCTTGGAAATGAGAAATGACCAACACACACCAAACCCCCTACACTGTTCCCTCTATCCTCCTCCTCCTCCTCCTCCACCCTGGCCCCATCCCCCTCTCCTTTATCCTTCCCCCAGGAAAGAACGAGGAAAGAGATAGAGTGAGAGAGAGGGAGTAAGCAGAGGGATGGGTCAGGAAGAGAAGGGGGTGGAAAAGGGTGGGCAGACAGAAGGCATTAAAATTCATGGCCTTTTTTATTTTGCTCACTGAAAATCAATACTGTCTACTATGGATGAGGTGAACAGTGGACAACAGTGGTTGCTGGTCGGGGGTGGGGGGGCAATTGAGGGGTAGAGGGACTGAAGGGGAGAGAAAGACAGAGAGATTGAGGAGGTAAAAATAGGCAGAGTGGGGGGTGGTAGGATGGGGGGGTTGTTGTTCATTAAGTGTAAGCAGCAGAAGAGAGGACCCCTCAGCAGGGCTGCAGGAGCGGGGGCTATTGTCCAGCCACACTCGAGGGAGGAGATGCTGGAAAAAGCTGGACAGTCTGAAAGAGTCGCCGTGTGGATGTGGTCACAGTAATCCTGCACACAAAACACACACAAACGTTCATGCCCACACTTGCTCAACCCCAACACACAAGCCAACGTACTTTCAACGTAAAACCGTATCAACAATATGTGTTTGTGGCTCAAACGTGCCTTGTCATGTTCATGGATACTGTTTGACTACATGACCACATTGGTTCTGCGCAGAAAAGCATATACATGCATGCAGGTTTATGTTTACACTCAGTCTGTGGAAAAAACCTCAAGGATATATACTCGCACACCCCTCTTCACCACACTCTCACCTTTCCAGCAGGCACACAACGACTGACCATTATACATGTATATACATATACATCAAACATAAACACACACTCTGACATGAGTGTGTGTGTGTGTGTACTACATATTCCGTAGGGAGGGGGTGTCTGTGTGCACCTATAGGGCTCTGGCAACTGGTTACTATGGGGATAGGTGTGAAAGGGGCTAGGCCGGTGCTTTTTTGACGTGGGTAAAGCATCATAAATAATTTAAGGAGACAGCATTGAAATGCAAAGGCTGAGGCGTAGATATGTGGACTGTATTGATGTTTGTGAATTTCATCATCTACTGAGTGTGGTGTTTCCACCTCTACCTGTGGAGCCAAAATGTTACTGATTGTTAGCATATACCTACATCTAATATCCATAGGTCTCTCAATTTTATTTCAATTTAATCTGAGCTCACACTATTTGTTTATATGTACATTTTGGTTGAAGTTCAAATGCATGGCATACGCTTAGGCTTATGTTATGAGAAATTGCATATGCGTCATTAGCTTATGCTAAACTGCAGCCTATTTTTCAAGTGCATGTTTATGACTATTTTATTTGTTCTGGCTTTGTAAGATTTGACCCATGACTTTTTCTTTCCACAGTTATAGTTTCTATTATGTTGGTGGGGGAAGTCCAGCAATTTTTCCACATTTCTGCATAATTAAATTGTGAAGATGTAAACAGAGTAATTTAGAGCGGTTTAATGTGAAATGTATAGCTCAAAGTGTGCAAAGAAAATGTTTTTACCAGATGTACCTTTATCAACATTACACATGAAAAGAAGACATATTCAGGTTCACCCGTCATTTTGGATGCTAAATAAAATGGTCATATTTGCGTTGTAGACATAGTGACTCCTAGTTCCTATCATCATGCTTGTAGAGAAATCAGAGCAAAGTTTCTTTACAATACAGCATTTTACATAAAACCACCCTAAATTACTTCATTACATCTCAACCACGGAATTATGCAGAAGTTTAGAAAAATCTATGGAATTCCTCTGTAGTAATACTAAAAGCTCATAGAACTTCTGGAGTAAGATTATTCTGGTGCTCAGTGCTTACATGC
This sequence comes from Colossoma macropomum, assembly GCF_904425465.1. Classification (NCBI taxonomy): domain Eukaryota; kingdom Metazoa; phylum Chordata; class Actinopteri; order Characiformes; family Serrasalmidae; genus Colossoma; species Colossoma macropomum. Next base: position 35,081,841 of record NW_023494787.1, read on the forward strand.
TTTTACTTTTTCTCCTCATGTTGATGTATTCCTGACTTTTATAAGATATCTAATTAGTAATTTATTCTAGTCTAATTAGCTGTACCTTCCATTTACATTACATAATTATTTAAATGTAGAAACATCATCAGTTACCTAACATTAATATTTGATCTGCGTTTGTTTTGATGTTAAAAAAAATGACAAAAATATTTATTTCCACAAAACAAGAGCGCACACCTTTTAAGCAAATTCAAAATGTAGTTAAATGTCTGCTATTGTATGAAGCTGTTCAAAGTTTAGAATCCACACTTTCAACAGAAGTTCTCTGCTTGTTTTAGGGAGCTACAAGATACAAGTAAATCAGATTACACCATGTTTTGCATAACTGTGACTTCAAAGGATTAAACACACCTGAATCCTATATAGTGTAGTTTGGAAATCATTATAAGCCTATTTTTTTCTTAAGCAGTTTAAATACATTTTTGTTATTGTCTCTGAGGTTTTATTTGACTTCAGTTTGCCGTGAATCCCAGTGTCTTGTACTGTAAAATTGTTCATGAAGCACTAGCTTTGTAAATGTTGTTATTTTTGCAATACACTGATACAAAATGGCATATCAAACAAATGTCAGATTGGAAGATTTGGGTTTTGTTTCCCCTTTTGTTTGTTTGTTTTGATATGTCTTTGCTGTGGATGCAGAAGCATAGAGCGTAGAATAGCATAGAACAGTATCTTAATTTAAAAGCAATAAGGCATGATTTATAAGCTGTTCCTGTGGTGGTATGCAAGCTTGTGTGTGTATCAGTCACTGCATAGTCTAAGCACATGTTCTTTGAGATGAGTTGAAATTCGAGCAGTCTGTAGCCACAGCGCATTACACTACTGAAAGTAGGGGCAATAATAAAAGCATAAAAGCTTGTCTAGCTGGCATGTAAATCTTAAGTGTTCTTTGCGCTCGAAGTATCCTATATGTCTGTGTGCCGGTCAGAGAGTAAAAGAGAGCTGAGGCCTGAATTGCACGATGAATCAGACTTGGAGTGCACTTTTTTCTATATATGATTACACATGGAGGCACAGCTCATGGTTTGAGGCCTGGACTACAGATAGAGGTTGAAGTGCATTGCATGCTCACAGGTGAGGGTGTGTGTGTGTGTGTGTGTGTGTGTGTGCGTGTGTGTGAGAATGAGGACCCTTTGAAGTGGAAATGGGCCCTGGTTGGCAGTAGGCCAGCGCATCAATAAAGCCAACTGGAGTTTGAGAGCCAGTGAGAGCCATTTAAGCTCCATTTCTCCCAGGCTTCACAGTCTAGGAAAGACCTGTGTGCACACTTTCTCTCTCTCTCTCTCTCTCTCTCTCTCTCTCTCTCTCATACACACACACACAGCATGCACACAAACACACAGTAATCAGACGAGATTTGTGTGTTACCATGTTGCTAAGGTTTCAGGCTCTCTAACAGGTTGGTGTGTAATTGTGTGTGTGTGTCCATGATTGTTTGTTGATTCTGAAGTGGCCTTTTACAGGCGCTAGCACAGTGGGGTTGTCATAAGTTTAGTTGCAGTAAGGTGTTTTTTTTTTCTTAATCTACAAATCTACAAAAACCCTACATACACACACTTGTGTGGACATACACACAACTCTCTTTTTTTTTCAGTACTCCTTTTTCTCCATCTTGGCTAATCTTTCTTCACATCCTTGATAATATCCACAAACACACATACACACACATACATACACACACACACATACACACATTGCTCTTTAGCCGTCTGTTCCCTTAGCGACCGTTTCCAAGGCGCCCATATTCTCCCGGGCTGGAGGCGGGGACTTGTGATGTCAACCATGCATAAGCATACACCTGTACTGTGTCACTACACCCGCACACTTCCTTCTCTCTTTCCATATATATATATATATATATATATATATATATATATATATATATATATATATATATATACATGCTGACACAGTCTCATTGAGGTTTAAAGGCCAACTCAGAACTTAGAAGCTGTTACAGTATTTTCTTTGTGATGTCCAACAATAGCTTTTCACAACTTTGCACACAACTATTCAACTATATTAGCGTTTAGCGCCACATGTCACAACATTAACATTTGAACCTCACACCTTTCAAATTCGGACCTTCCAGATTTTTGAAATTTCAAGTAGGCATCTGTGATACTGCAAAAAATATAACATTACAATACTTTTATTATTTTAGATTTTCTGGGTATTTTCTCAATTTTTCAAAGGTTTGATAAGTAGCGGCACATTAGTATGCTCTCTAATGAAACATTCAGTTGGTCAGTGTTGTTTAACCCCTAAAAATCCCAAGTTTATTACATATTCAGTAACTACAGATAATTGAGTGCAAACTGGTTGAGCTATTCTTAGGTTACAGAAATGTGTAATAAAACTTTGGGCCTGCTGATGGGACCTGGCCACTTAAGGGCTGAAGTACTGACAATATCCACTCAGAAAAGCCTATTGCGACCTAATTTGTATCGATAACGATAAATAACATCAAATTGTCAACGCCTAAACTTTCAGGTTTGATGAAACATACCTTCTGTCTCCACTCTCACATTTAAGACCACAATTCAGCAAACATGATAGCAATTTCGGTGCTTTGCTGTCATAGCTGGCATTTAGATTTGTGCCACACTGTAATTTCTACTGACTGTGTTACTCACTCTCTAGAAATAAGAAATGAGATGTTATCCCTATACTAAAAGCTGGTGTTTCTTTTCATACATGCACTTACTCCTGCTTTACATACACTCTCATCAGCAGTATGAACCAGCTATAACAAGTACTTAAACACTTACTACTGCTGTATTTTATATTCACTTTGTATAAAACCACTTTATTGACTAAACTGAATGCTTCAGCAGTATTGTGCAGTGCTGCAGCCAATCATGATGGATTGTGACCATGATTTGTACTGAACAGAGTACGACTTATGTTAGCTGTCAGTCTTTTCTGAACTTCATCATATGCTTTCTTTCAGACGGCCCAAAACTTTCCCCCCACTTCTTTCTTTTCTTCATATTGTCCCTTTCTTTTCACCCAACTGTTGCTCCACTCTTTTTTCCTCTGCAAACTCACAACCTGCCCTATTTCCAGCACCCTTCCTCCTCCCTTCTCTCTCTCTCTCTCTCTCTCTCTCTCTCTCTCTTTCTCTGTCTATTGATCTAGTCATAGTTTTCTGTCTTCAGTGTGCTGGCTGGCTGGCTTTAATCAATACAGATAATTGTCTGCTTTCTCCCGATGCCAAACAGTCTGTGTTTTTTCTGAATGAATCCAGGTCTTCCCTCACCGCACACACACCCGCACACACACACAAACCCCACCCGCCTGGGATTCCCCCCATTAATGACAGGAGATAACCTGCTTTCCTTACCGATTTTTCCCCTCCCCTCTCCAACTCCTCTGCCCCCCATCCTCATCGATTGCCGTGAGATATCGGCCTGCGTGCCCCTCTCTCAGTGTAAACACAGCGCGCACGTGGCGCCAAGACTGCACACACACTCACGCATAAACAAATAGACAAACACACTTGCTCGGCCCCTATGCAGCTCAAGTGGTGACGCTGCACTGTTTGTGTGCCTCAGTGGTTACACAGTTATAACTGAGGTGGACTTTCTGGCAAAATTTACCTGAGGCCTTATGAGATGCTGAGGGAACCTTCAAGACACTTCATTAAATCTTTATGAACTGTTCATAGACCTATATTTAAGTGTTATACAGCACATTCAGAATTTCTCTCGTTTCTACTTTTTTTTTTTGTGTGACTGAAACCAACACTACATTTTTTTTAGAATTCAGCATAACACCTTTTACCGCAGTTTAGTGTTAAAACATTTAAAAAATAAAGATTTCACATGAATGCTTTCTTTAGGCCATTAAACAGTCACTCAGTTCTGAATAAGTGATGGCCTTGTGCCCCTTAATGTAGTCATATCTTACACTTAATACATCTCAAGAAGCATCCTTCATAACCATTCTTTTCAATGATAAGCAGCTACATAACAGTGATCTTAGGCAATTTATAGTCCTAACATACCTAAGCATCATCCACATCCGCTTAATACATTTCACGGCAGCCTATTCAGCTATCGATGAAGTAGTATACAATGATGACCTTGGACCTTGCAAAGGTATAAAATGTGGCGTTAGGTTTCACAGGCTTTGTTGAATCCCGTAAGAAAATAGTGCAGTGCTCTCACATAGTGGCAAAGCTTAAAATGCAGGCCTGATTGATTAGTCAGTAAGAATGCAAGGACAATTCTGTAGTTATGTTTTTTGCTGTGAATCCTAGTGCCCATGAACGTGTCACCCATGTCAAGTGAGTGACAGTTGCTGGCAAATGGAAGATCAGATGCCTTCATAGCAAACCTCAACATTTAGCATTATCAGACTTAGCTTGTAAGTTAAAAGATTTAACACTGCAGATGTGCTACATATTTAGGTGATTCATTCCAACTATAAATAGATCCTGTCACTGTTGTACATTTTTTGACGTTATGTAATTATGTAATGAAACAGCTTCACATGGTGATGGTTATCTGTATTAGTGATTTGTAAATTTGCTTTAATTTTAAAAATTTAGGGAAAGAGAAAGTTTCATCTTAGAGTATTCCTTAGGCAGGCATTACGAAGACCACAGTATGCCTTTCAACAACTTAATGTAGTGTTATGTGAAATTAAGCTTTTTTATGTACTATTTGATGGCCATTTCTGGTTGGTATATGCACCCCTTGGCGGTTCGGCACTCAGCACCACAGTGCTGGAGATTCGGCCATTTTGTGTGTCTTATTTTTTTGCTGGTGCAATGAGAACACGGCCTGATCCAATTTGTGTTGGTCACCAGTGTGAAATGGCGGTCGGCCGGGGGACGGGAGCTCTCCAAAGCCTCTCAGTCCCTCTCATTCTCTCCCTCTGTCTGCCTCTCTCTTTTTTTTCACTCTCTCTATATGCCACTCAGCAAACACCTCACTATCCTGGCAGCGGCATGCACCCAGCATGACCACAGCCTTGCAATCAAGAGACAACACTTATGTGGTTTTATACACACACACAAACACACACACACACCAACAGGTACATACACCCATACTCATGTGTCACTTGACCTTTTGATATTTAAAACTTAAAAAGCTTTGACTCTTTCACACAGGTTACAGCATGTCTGGCAGGCGTGCTAATAAAGATTTTGCTATTTATAAAAAATATAAAAATACAAATTTTTACACCATCAGTGTTATGCATCAGATGAAAATGAATGTATGTACCGTCAAGCAGCCACATAGCATGTGAGCTCAGACACATAGTTTGAGTTTTCAAACTAAACTCTGTTCATTTGAGTGGAAAAAGGCTTCATTCATTTTTCAGTTTTCAGTGCTCTTAGGGCTATGTTGCAGCCTTGATTAAGGCTTTGCTATATTGTAGGTGTATAAATCTCTGTTCAATAACAGAATTTGGGTGAAATTCATTATTCTTGTATGAACTGTTATAACGGTCAGGTCTGTATTAGATTTGTGCTCTCAAATTTGTCAAATGGATCTAGGCCTTTCTTTGCAGTTAATAGAGGTCTCCCTTTCTTGGTGTAAATAAATAATTGATAGGATACATTCATCATGAATTTACACCTATTCTCTGACACTAAATAATACACACACACACACACACATATACATATAAATATATATATATATATATATATATATATATGTATGTATATACACACACACATATACAGTTTTATTTTTAGATTTTTATTTTCAGATTTTTTCATGGATTATTTCACAAGGATTTCACCAGACAAAAATATTAAAATAAATTATTCTAACTTTCAAGCTATCTGAAAACAAATAAAGTTTGGTTCATTTCTTTTACATATTTACTAAGTGAAGTGTTCAAAGACAACTTGAAGCCCTCAGTATTGCACACAGTAACACACACACACACCTCCATTTTTGTGTCCTCTGTGAAATTACTGTTCTTGACGACCTTATAGCCAACAACGTAGCAATGAAGAGCGAGTGTGAGCGATGTACGGATAGATAGATGGATGGATAGAGGAGGGAGGGGGGTTTATATGTGTCATTTGGTGAGTGAACATAAGTGGCTCTGAGGCGGTCAGAAGGGCAGCTGATGGAGAGAGGTAAAAATAGAGAGAAAGGTGTCCGCCGTTTCTTTCTTTCTTTCTGTTTTTTTTTTTTTTTTACCGGCAGAGTTGCAGTCAGCATCAGAACACAAGCAGCCCTGAGCTTCATGTTGAGTGAATGGCAGCACAGAGCAAGGTTTTATTAAACAACAGAATTAGTGCGGGACAGGACGGTTGAGCAGGGGTGAAAAACCTCGCCCAAGGGCAGGGGGGCATTTCATCCCTCCATCCATCTATCCATCCTTCCCTCCATCTCACCCTTGCTGTTTCCCTCAGGGAAACTATCAAGCTGACCCCCCTTCTTATCCCCAAATCCAGCATCGAGCTCATCCTCTCCTTTATACACGAGCTGGTCCTCCCCTAACCTTTGATAGAAATGCCCACCAAAAGCCCCTGTCCTGAGTAACAAACCAGAGGAAGAAGCGGAAAAGAACATTTGACCTCTCCCTTTTTTGTTGCAACTGAATGGAAACACTAAAGCTTCTCTGCAATTTTATGTTCCACCAGTTGCCGAATGTTCATTGACTACAGTGCAATGAAGAGAGGGACAAAATTTGAAGAGAGAAAGGTGGACAAAAGGGAGAAGAGGGAAAGGGTTCTGGGTGAAGGAGCTGTTACATGTGTATTTAATTCATTCATGTTGGGGAAAAAAAGTAAAGGCAGTTGGGTAAATAAAGCACAGCACTTGCTTGTTGCCTCTTAACGTCAGAAAAAAAGATAGAATTGAATCTCAGTGTGGATAACAGGAAAGTAGAGCCGGCGCTGAAAAAGTGCCTCCAACATGCATGTGTCTGAGCTGCCCGTGTGAGGGGCCCCGATCGATACCAACTCGGAGCAATAAAGCTTTCTCCCTGTCATCTCCACAGAATACAAAGCAGAATGGGGAAGAGGGAGGGAGGGAGGGATAGAGGGATGGGGGGGGCGAGAAAGGGGTGAAAAGCTGTTCCGCTAGCCAGACCAATTTCCTAACCCCCACCCACCACCACCACCTTTTCTACCCTCCAAATCTTACAACGTTCACCACCACCTTTTCTCTTTCTTTCCCTGGCCTTTTCTCTCCCTCCCTCTCTGTCTCTCTCTCAGCCGCCTCACAACTCGGCATGAGCTGAGGTGTCGTGCATGTAAGTATATTATTGATAGTGTTTGAATAAATAAACTTAATATTTCATTACAGCGTTTTTTTCTGTGGAAGTAGTTGGACAGAGAGAGTGGACAAGAGCCAGGGATGTGAGGGTTGAAGACAAGGGGATGAGGAGGAGCAGGAGTGGGGTTGAGGTGCCGGCCTTAGAGGACGGAGGGAGGGAGGAAAGGTATTAGTGAGAGAGAGAGAGAGAGAGAGGGAGAGAGAGAGAGATGGATGTCCCAGTGACTGAGAGAAGAAGGGGTGCTGGAAGAGGGGAATATTTAAGGACAAGAAGAGAAAGACAGGAGTGTGTGTGTGTGAGCGGGGGTCAAATAAGCGTTCTCTTTAATTGAGAGCCAATTTAAGTCTGGTCCAATCGATAGAGCCATATAGCGAGCAATCTAGCGGCCCCCATAACACATACATCACAGCGCTTAGTTGCTTAGTAGACACTGTCATGAACAGACACTGTCTCTAGCCCTTGATGGGATTTGGAGACGTATTGGTTTCGCCCGACGCCTTTGGCCATTGAACTTGTTCTTGCCGTACTTTGATGTGCAGCCGGCTCAGGATTCCCTGTTTGCCAACGAACAAGGGCCAAACTGCTAGCAGGTAGTGGCCATAATTATTCACTATGTATTAGATAGAGGCTGTCTCTCTCTCTCTCTTTGGTCTCTTTCTCTCTCTCAGCCCACTCCCTCCTCCCTCTCACCCCTTCTCCTTTATTAGGAGGCAGCTGTGTAAGTCTTTGTTGCCCTCCCTGTCGTTCCCTCCTTTTATTATAAGATCACAATGCACCGTCACTCTTCTCCCTTGTTCCCTCTTTTCTCTCACTCTCTCTCTTATTCTTCTTCCCTTTTCCTTTGAACACTTTAACCCCGTGTTCTTCTTGTTCCCCTCATCCCTTACCCTTACCTCTTCTCATCTCGTCTCTCCCTCTTTCTCTCTCTCTGTCCTCTGAATCTTATTGGGGCCTTATGAAGGAAGGATGGAGAGATGGTGGCTGGACAAATGGATGGATGGAAGGAGGAAGGCAGCCAGCATTGCCCTCTCTGCCTGTTTTGTGTTGGTCCCTGGGGAGGGTTGTAATAATGGTAGCCATGTGGGGAGGGGGTGGAGGGATGTGCGTGTGTGCGTGTGTGTGTGTGTGTGTGTGTGTGTGTGTGTTGGGGGGAGCGATTATTGTCTTGTAGGGAGTCAGAAGTATCGATCGGCCCAGAAATATGTGGTGCGAGAAAGAGCTACTGTATCGGATATAATATACACTCCTGAGACGCAGGGCTTGCACTCACTCTCTCTCGCTCTCTCTCTCTCTCTCTTTCACACATACACACACACACACACCCATACACTTATGTACAAATACAGAATACCCACTGAGACACACACACACACACACACACACACACACATACACAAATATGTACTTACAAATACTCTCTTCGAGAAGCGAGCACAGCCAGAGACATTCATGTACAAACATGTGCACATGTATCCAACTAAAGGCACCAAACACACACACACAAAAGCGTCGATGTACACTCATCTGAAAAACAGATAAATATGCATAAACAACTTAAGTGAGGTTTCCATACAGGCAAAAGCATGATATAAAACAACTTAATAAATCCATAACTATTTTCAGGCCTTTACAATTACATACAAACCCATCCATTAGTACACATATATTTGTGCCTTGTACACTTGTTTATTCCCCAATTTTACCAAGTAAATACAAAAATCAGCACTTTGTCCTTTACTGAGTATACTCCCCCATTGTTAAAATGATATATTTTTTTACACGTTGAAAAGAAGAAAACTGTTTGTGGGTCAAAGTACAGTGACTTGTAATAGTTTAATGGTTTGAAGTCTGTACACAAAACAACTTATTAGTTATGGGTGAAAGCACTTGCCCTTAGGTTGATTGGACTATCACATGTATGCCCACACACACACACACACACACACACACACACACACATATATACACATGTACATATATATATATATATATATATATATATATATATAAATACACACTCCTCTATCACTGCTGTTGCTTAGCAACGCGGCTTGGTGCCCTATCGGCGAACAGTGCTGTCCGGTGATGTCATGACCGCTGCTGACCAGCACTGCTGCAGTGAGGGGAGAGAGAGAAAAGGGGGGGGGGTGTGAATGAAGAGAGATGGGGAGTAAAATAGTGAAAAACAGCCAGGAAGAGAAAAAAAGAAGGAAGAGAGTTTACAGTTTCTTGTAAAGTTTTGTTCAGGGGTCAAAATCAAAAAATTAAAGTAATTTGCACGAAATGTTCAAGAAATCAGCAAGTGTCTGTCAGCCACTTTTCTAGGAAAAAAGTGTACTATATAAACGTTATGTGCTCTATGTTGTGTGACAGAACAAGATGGTGAATATTGAACTTGATCATGACTTGGCCACATTCCCTGGGCCATTTGGTGAGAGGGAGGGAACAAGAGAGGAAGCAAAAGAGAGAGGGAGGAACTCGGGGTTCTAATTTTAAACCTGTACTCCTCCATTGTTCTGCTCCATTGTCTTTAAATCAGGTCAACAGCCAATAAGATTTAACAGCCCAACCCGCCTGCCTTCGTCTCCCCTCTTAGAGAGGGGGATCCAAGCGTGAACTTCACCTTTGGGAAGAGAGAGAGCGCAGTCGAAGTAGATGCGCATGAACCTTATGAACCATATTTAAAACACCTTTGCGGCAGTTGCAAATCTTAGCCTATTTGGTGGTGTTAACCACTGTTGATGGTCCACTTCTAAATGACTGAGTTCAGATTTTTTTTAATGTGTGAAAATCAAATTTTTAAATCAGTGTTTATAGCTAAAGATAATTTTTGTAAAAATAAATGCATAAAAATATATACATAAATAATTTAACTTAAAATAGATCATTAAAAATATACATTATCACTGACATAGCAAAATCTTTTTTTCATTTTTATTCTTAACATCATTGGAAAATACCAGCTGCCATTTACATTGTGTGAACATTTTATAACGAATGGACCAACAGACCTCCAAAATCCAAAGTAACTTTGAATAAACTCCTACTATATTAACATTAGACACTAAAATTAATAACTTTTTTTCTCCTGTAAAGTTACCACTTTGAAGATATGGGACAGCAAGGAAATTTTTATATACGAAGAGTTTTGTTCCACAATGCAATATATATATATTTGTAACGAGGCTTGAAAAGAATAACAGCTGGTTTATAACGCACTTTTAACACATTTCTGTCTCACTAATAAAGATGGCATTAATCAAAACACTGCACTGATGTTTCTTGTTTATGTAAAACCACTCCCAACAATGTATGTCATGAAATAACAGAAAGCAAAAATTGGTGTTTAATGCTTTTTGAAAAAAATATTTAAATATAAAGAGAGAGAAACATCTTAGAATTATTCATAGACTTACGCACAATTTAAATTTCAGATTTGTAGCATGAACCTGTCATACTTCACTTTAACTATTGGAAAAAATTCTAAATATAGAATAAATATTGTTTTTTCAGTTACACCCTATGTATATCTGCACTGTAACTTAACATAAGCTGCTCTTGTCTTGTCACTGTTTTGGCTGGTGATCCTTCTGAACCCCCTCCTCAGCTTAAGGGCAGACAAACCCCTTGGCTGGCCTCTCCGGAGGTCAGAGGGCTGGGCCGGTTTTTGGAGGGGGGTGTGGATGGGCAGGATGGTTGCAGTGGGCTAGCGTTGGACTGACCTCTGATCCCAACACACGTCACCCTGCACCCCTCTTTTCTTGTCCCTAACACACACACTCATACACACCCACGCGCCGTCTGTCACAGACCTGACAGGCGTTGCTGAGGAGGTTATGAGTGTACAAAAGGGAGGAGGGCCTCCCAAAATCTGCTAAACTCCTGACTGTGACCCAGTGTCACACACACACACACAAATCCTAGGTCTTTGTCACTTTGCAAGCGCCCCAAAGACAGATCTATCATGAAACTGAGTGGGTGCTGGGCTTAAGCTGTCAGGTGGGCTTGTTTGTGAGCGTACACGCAGTTCAGTGTTTAACAGTATTGACACAGTGGTCTTTTTTCCCTTTTTGTTTGTTGGTTCTGAATGTTGTACTTTTTTAGATAAATATCAGTATTAACTCATAATTAGTTACAGACTGCCAACACTAACAGTGCACTTTTGGCCTCACTCATGAACCGACAGATTGATTTTCTATCAGTCTTGCATGGTGAGGCTGCCTCCATGTGGCCAAGGCACGCTGTTGCAGTTTCCTTTCCATGAGTTATAATGGCACGCTGTGCTAGAGCAGTGGAAAAGGGAGGAGGGTGAAGTAAAGGAAGCACGAGAGTGACAGAGACTTGTTTTTCATTCGAGTGATGAGCACTTTCCAGCCACCCCAGCACTTTCCAGTGATGACTCTCTCTCTCTCTGTCTCTTTTTCTTGGTCTCTAGGTTGTTCTCTCTGTCTGTCCTTTTCGCACTCTTCGACATATTAAACACATTAAAATTTCTAGCCCCCATACCAGCAGACCGCAAGCCCCCTTCTCCTCCTCAGTCTCCTCTTTTCTTTTTTCTCGCTTGTTCTCTTCTCACACGGCCAGTTTGAGTGAGGTGGAGGTGGTGGAGAGAAGGACAGAACTGCTTTTGAGAGTAGAGGGAGGAGGTGGCTGGGAGGAGGTTAGGAGAGAGTGACTGTGTGTGTGAGTGTGTGTGTGTGTGTGTGCGTGTGTGTGTGTGTGTGTGTGTGTGTGTTTCTTCTTTATCATCAATCACTCTTTCTCATCTTTCTGACCTGTTGGCCTCACACAGATTCAGATTATGTATTCAGAGTCATACGACTATTGATTTAGGCTAAAGTTCTCACCATTCAAAGCTGAACTATATCAACAAATATTCATATTGGATTTTGCATTCATTTGGTTAATTAGAACAGTGGATGGCAAGACATTGCTTCACTGGTCCATACAACATCGTTTGGAACGATTTTAAGAGTGAGTGCTTCTCTCCATGCTGACAAATTTACAGCTTTGAAACAGAAGACAAAGAACTGCAGTTTATTTATAAAATGGCGGCCATGGCAAAATGTCTGGATTCCAGGTGAGTGTGTTGCCCTCTCTCTCTCTCTCTCTCTCTCGCTCTCTTCTCCTCTCTCCCTTTCTCTCTAATGATCTCTCCTGAGGTGGGGTTTAGGGGTTAATTAGCTTTGCCGTTGGTAACGTACTCTGCTAATGAGAGAACATCAAAACCAGCTGGAGTAAGAGCAATAGTAATGAAATGTCAAGGCCAACTCTCCAGAGGAATGTGGGACACCACATACTTTACTCTGTGTGTGTGTGTGTGTGTGTGTGTGTGTGTGTGTGTCCATCTATCTGTCCACAAAATGTGTGTTCTAGGTTTCATACAGTGGTGTAACTGCTATGAATTAATGTTTGCCTGAGGTCAGTGCATTTGTGCATACCTGCTTTCAGAGGCACACGTGTGTTGACATCATTTACTCCATATGTGAGAATTTCTTGGAAGAGAACATGCTCTCTTGCTGCCACCTTCCTCCGCTGCTATGACATGCTAACATATATTTGCCATATAACCATATTGTTTTATATGCACAGTACTTACACTCATTAAGATTTACTTTTTAAGAAGAAACGTTTGCTTATTTAATCATTTTTAAGTGTATTTTTTCTGTGATACTGATCTCTTTTTCAGAAGATTGTGCATTTGGTTATTTTATGAAATATATAGCAATGCGGTGTAAACATTATAGGCACTGAAAAATAATTGTACGTAAAAAGCTGATTATCTGAATGGGCATCATGCATTTGTTTGCTCAAAAAAATGCAAATATTAGAATAAATACAAATAATATTAATTCAGTAAGTAGTGAATATATGTATGTCAGTATGTTTACTTATTTTGGGCATATTTTACACTCACTGATATATACTACCAGTGTAGTTATCGTGCAGTACATGGTTTGGCTAACCAAGCCTTCATTAAGTTAAATCAGGTGCTGGATTTAAACAAATCCGTGCTGTGGCTGGTGTACCAACCTGTGTTCTTCTAACTCGTTTACGTCAACTGCTTTTTTGAAAGCAAAAAATAACCCTTTTACTGTGTTTATGTTGATTTGCATTTATTCTATACAATTTGTTTGCTAGTAGTTTTTTTTTTAATATTGCTTAATTTGTTTAGTAATATTTTAGTATTTTATTTGTATTTAGTTAGCAGTAAAATTTAGTTGGTAAACATGCAGAGATCTGCTAAGTTGTTTCATGACCTTGACGCCTGAAATAAAGTCTAGGTCCAGTCTTAAATTTATAACTAAACTCTTAGTCATGCTTCCCTAAAACTGTCTGTAGTGAGAATCATTTTCACTTAAAAACACATTCACAAGTTAAAGATTATGTAAGGAGACTATTTTATGCATGTATAATTAAGTGTTTATATTTAGAAATTTCCAGATATTTTCATGCTTTTTTGTGTGTGTGAGTCATAGAATTTAGGTTCTTAAATTGCAGTCTGGTTGACTTACCTCTCTGTTAACTTACCTCTCTGTCTCTCTTCCACATACCAGCACATGCATGGTTCACCCAATGAGTCTGTCAACCTGCAATTTAAGAATCTATTTATGCATTTTATGTTTGAGTCTTAGAACTTATAGTAAGCATGAACAAGTTGTTGAACTGCAATATGGCTGACAAAACTTATTGGGTGAATCAACAGTTCTCTCTCATACGCACACACACACACAAACCCACATGCATGTGCTGGTGTGTGGAAGACCACAAGAAGCAGGAAGTTTGTACGTAACGTTACAGTGAGTCACTGCAGAGATATTTGTGGGTAAGAAAGTGACACTCATTCGTCTTCGCCATACGGTCGTATTACCTTCCACTATCTCATCGGTTTCTAATCTTTAACCTACAGAAAGGAAATCCATTCTCTAAAATTCATAATACACTGAGCGGGACTGTCTAAGGAGTGTCCAGATAAAATAAGTATTATACGTATGTGATTTGTATGTCATTTAGCCTGCATGTATTTAGTCATTAAAACCGCCTTAGCATTTTTGCAAATTTAGATAAACGTGTACTTGGATGAAAATAATATTTCACTGACAGATGAGTTTGGATACACTGCCTGAAACGTCCCTGTTGTCATAAACGTGTTCTTTTTTCAAATGGTATTTTAAATATTTTATGTTTTAAAGGAAGCCTTAAGACTCAAATCAGCACGTTCATTACTCAGGTTGCTTCAATTGCATCGACCAAAATAATTTTACGCTCAGATAATTTTTATTCATCCTCACATGGCGTACTTACCTCTGTTTCTACTGTTTTTGTGAAATTTGGGGCGATTCAGCATCGACGGGAGTTTCAGGGCATCCGTGTATGTCTTTGCTGTCTTGAAATGCTTAAACACATAAAGCCAATATCTGTTGGAAAACCTCGTTGAATTTTGCGAGCTTGCTTTTTAATATCAGTGAGTAAGCCAGACGAAATTAGTAACGCAAAGTCCGTGGGTGGCGGAGGCTGTGAGTTTCAGTCTGCCTACAACAAATACCTCGGTCGGAAAGTGAATCTGTCCGCTCAGCTTTGGCGGCCTGTGTGACTAAAGCAACCGAGAAGAAGTCAATGAACCGCTGAGAGGAGCAGAGGCGTTAGCGTTAGCTTTAGCGCATTCCCGCCGTTTTGGAGAAGGAGAGCGAAGCGCGAGGATGCTGGAGAGTCACAGTAACGGAGTCCGAGTCTCACAGTCACACACAAGGTGAAGAGAAAAGACAACTCACCTCATTACACGGATGTCACTGATGAAGAAATGTGCGGAGGAGATGTAGGCAGAATGTGGTGACATTACATCTACATTACATTTTACGAGAGAAAAAACGGCCTACGGTGTTGACCTTATGTGTTCAGACTTATTTATCCCTTTATTTAGTGACAACGAAGATTTTGTGATTTATTCAGCAACGTGAGTCTTTTTCAGGGCATTTCAGCTGCTTTCTCCACTCACACTATAATGCCTTTTTTACGTTTGGAGTATCAGGCTGTTTTTTATGTTCCTCACGGTGTGCATTTTTGTCCACCCAAAAAGAAGGTTAATTTCTATTTGTCCAACCTAAGCATTAAAAAAACATGTAGGCCTTGTGTCTGTATTTGTAAAACTGTTCTCCAGGAGCTCTTTAGTAAAGGCAACGGATAAATACAGAGCCATGACAACTCAAAAAAACATTTGAATGCCTAAACGGTTCTTTGCATGGTTACAATATTCTTCTCTGTAATGGAAAATTTGTTGTATATGATTCTCTTGCTTAGATATATCAAAGAATTTATTGGTGTAACACATCCATAAGTTATTTTGGTGATGTGCTCCAGTGCTAGTCCATATCTGTGAAATATAGGGAAATGTAATCTAAGCCTGTTTATGGCAAAATGCTCTTTAGTTGATTCGGGGTTATTTGAGGTAAGTGCAGATTTCAGGCTTTGATGGAACAAAAGAGGCTTGGAGTCCCTCTGTGGAAAACAAGGTGCACTTCTCTGCTAGATGAGACCCCTTTTCTCATTTTCTCCCAGTAGCTTGAGGTGTGTGTGTGTGTGTGTGTGTGTGTGTGTGTGTGTGTGTGTGTGTGTGTGTGTGTGTGTGTGTGTGTGTGTGTGTGTAAAATGCAGGACAAGGCATGTCTCTCCATCAGAAAAGGTGTAGGAAATACAGGTGCTTCAGAAGGATGGTGAACAAGGGAAATTACAATTTCTGTAATTGTTTGTGCATTAAACCTTTCCGTTCCACAGGGAAAAAATGTGTGTGTGTGTGTGTGTGTATATATATAAATATATATATATATATATATATATATATATATATATATATATATAATATAAAAGCTCAGTCATTTTTTGTTTAAGTCCTATGGTCTTATGTATCCCCCTCTCTCTCTCACATAAATCTTGGAACAAAATTCAGTGCTTAGTGCTTTTTCCTACTGTAAATTGAACAGTGCCAGCTTTTTACTGATTACAGTGTTGATTTGTGGCATTTAATGGCAGCTGAATATTTATTTGAAAACACATGCTAACATTTATTTGGCGACTCGTGAATTTTGAGATTTGAGTTCTTTTTCCTCCAGTTTCTCGTTTTGTCTGTCTACTAGTTCTATACATCAGTCCCTAACTAAACTGAAATACAAGGGTGAGCTAATTCACTAAGTCACCTCAAATGAACAGCAGTTGGTCAGTGTCTGGCAGTTAAGAAACATTTAGGACACTGAGGGTGTCCCAAATTCTAAGAAATTAGAATAATTTTATATTTCTTTTTAAATTTGATTATTTTAAAATCTCATATATTTGTCACAGCTATGAAGAAAGTGCATCTAGGAACAAATCTCCTCTCTCCTGCTACCTTTTGGAAACCATTTTACCTTTTATAGTAACAGAATTTTTAAAACTTTCTTTTTCCTTTCTTTTTATCTCTTAACAGTACAGAGACAATTTGTTTTTTCCCTTTTTCATCAGCACAGCATTTGTGCTTTTTGTTGAATTTGCCTTGTGTTCCATGTTTGTTTGACACTGATTTGTTCTGCTGTGTGTGTGTGTGTGAAGTCGTTTCCTTTATTTTAATGTGAGCAGTCCAGCGAGCCATTTTGCATATTGTCACTGTCAAAACCTTGTAACTTTTTTCAGTTTTTGTTTTTTAACACTTTTAGAAAAAGTCAGTCTTTAAATTGTGTGAACGTTTCATGTTGAATTTCTTACATTAAAATCATTAATTCAGCATTAAAGTTAACAATGTACACAACTATTTTGGAAATACTAGGCTTTGTTACAATAGTGATTACATACTGTTTTTCTAGCCAAGTGTGAACAGAAATATTGTCCACTGTCCTTGCTAGTGTGTCCCTTCCTCATGCAGGGTCTCAGCGTGATGCTGGTACCATGTAGCGCAGTCGTGCTTGATGAGTGGACATTGAGCCTCGCTGACATTTCTTGCAACAGTACAATGACACGGCCAAAGATTTCACAATAGATATTTTCTGTCTCGCTTTTACTCTCTTCACAGTAGATATCAAGATGTCTAAAGCAGTTGAGGATGAGAAGACTGGGGCTGACTTTCCTGCAGACAGCACAGGTAAAAATAGTGTGTGTGTGTGTGTGTTTGCTTCTTTGAAAACGTGTGTATGGCAGTGAATTTGTGTTAGATTCTGTGATTCATTATTACATGAGCACGTGTGGGGGAGAAATAAGGCATACTGTGCACGTTTACTCACAGTGATTAATTTCTTCATGTAGTGTACTTGTAGGTGTGTGTGTGTGTGTGTGTGTTTGTGGATTTCTGATGGGATCCAGTTTTGTGACATTTCTCACATTTTCCACTAAGCATGAATCAGATCCGCAGAACACTTTAGTCAGCTAGAGTCTCTGATTTTGCCACAATAAAGGCCAACACACATGTGTACATACATACACACACAACACACGCATTCACTCACTCTCACACACACCCAAACACACACACACACATAAACACAGGTTAAACGCTCTGTGGTATTCCAGTAATGTGATGCCTCTGGCTAACCAGCTGACTCTTTGTTGATGTGAGGGCCGAAGCCTGAGGCACTACTCTGACCTTGTGTGTGTGTGTGTGTGTGTGTGTGTGTTTATGCGCATTCTCTCTTACAGACTCAGAGAGGAACAGTCCTGAGGCTAGCGATCAGGTGTGTTATTTTTTATTTCTCCTAGATACCACATGCTTTATTTTTCATTTTATCATGACTTTGTATTGTCAATGAATAAAAAGGCATGTCTTAGCAATAAAGCGACATTATCGAAAGAAGCATGCATGGGCAGATGAGACGACTAAGTTATCAGTAATGTATTTAACAATGTAATAAATTTGGGTTGTTGTATTTTATTTACATATAATTATGCTGATTTATGGGTAAGATTAATATTAATTAGATAGCAAAAGAATTGCATATACATTTCTTTGTTTACTAAAACAATTTACTCTGTCCTAATTGTATATTGTGATTTCACAACATATATTTTGATTTGTTCTTGTTCTTTTTTCAGTTAAATCATAATTGTAAATTGAATGCAATGAATTGGGGCAGAAGGTCTGAGGATTTCTACCGACAGTCTACGATAGCCACTTATCTATCAGAAATATTTGATTTTGCAAGCATTTCACCAGTGTTCCGCAGATGCAGTTGGAAGGTTTTTGTGGTTGTATTTAGGCCTGATTACGTCTGTGGTATCATGCGAAATCTAACGCCTGCTGTGTGTTGGTCTTTTTTTCCTCCTTTCCACTCAGACCCAGCCGATGAAAACGAGTCCATTCTGCCTCTCTCCGACCCCAAGCCACACAAAGGTGAGTGTGTCAGTGTGGGGTGTAGGTTGGTAGGTAGGTAGATGGGGGCGTTCACGTGGAGGTATGTGAATTTGTTTTGGAACGTGTGCGTTGGCCAGTGTGGGAATGTTTTTCTTTTGACGCGTGGGAACCCTCAGGTGATTCTGTTTAAAGAGTCAGTAATATGCAAATAAGACTGAATGACTGTCTCATAACGACTGTTCCCCGCCCAGATGTCTGACAAGATAGAGAGAGAGAGCGAGAGAGAGAGTGAGTAAGTGAGTGTTAGGCAAAGAGTAAGAAGTGGTAAAGCGTAGAGGAGAGTGAGACGGTTGAAGGTGGTGGATGTACAGTTACAGGCACTGGAGCACCTATTTGCATAGCATTAACTGCTTGGACAGGCCCTGCTGCTACCTTTTTGTAAACATCCGTGAGTATGTGATTGAATGAGTGAATTTGTGAGTGATGTGTCACTACGAACTGTGAACTCAGTACTGTAGACAACTAAGTGACTGAATTTGAAAGATTAGAAAGAATTACTAATATTCTGTGTATGTGTAAATTTTGGTTAATTTGACAATGCATGTTGTCATATTTCAGTAACATTTTAGCATAGAAGGGGGCGATAAGATGAAATTTTATTATTATCATGATACATTTTGTTCGCTTTTCTGAGCACATTGCGGATAACGTCCCTACTTAACATGGAGAACACAGAACATTCACGTTTCATTACAAAATGAGCGTAATTAGTCCTTTTTAATTTAAAGTGTATTATGCTTTGTCAAACATTAACCCCTTAAACGGCCAGGGCCCACTGGCAGGCCCAAAGTTTTATTACACACTTCTATAACCTAAGAATAGCCCAACCCATTTGCATTGAAGTCCCTATAGTTACTGAATAATAAGCTTTAGTATGTAATAAACCTGCCATTTTAAGGAGTCAAATAAAAATCATTGTACCCAGAGTTTTTGCTGGCTATTTTTAAATGCGGCACTGCTAATATGTTGTGTCTGTGTCAAAATATTGTGATGTGTATCATAAAATGTTTCTGCCATATAACTTCCTATTTTAGAGTCCACCCATGGTGCACACCAGATTAATTTGCAGATTTGTTGCACATTTTTAAAAAATCAAATGGCAACATTCTAATGCACCTAGTAGAACATAGATGGATTTTCTTTTGAAGTGTATGTAGAATTAATATATTTCATTTCAAATAAGACTCATTTTAATTACCTTGTATGTGTGTGTTTGTGTTACAGGTTAAAACAGAAGAACCACCCGAGATGCCCAGTTCTCATGCTCCACCTCCTCCCCCTGCTCAGCCCACCCTACCACACACACAGCTCATGCTGGCTGGTAGTCAGCTTGCTGGGGTATGCATATGCACCCAAAAACACTCAAACGCACACACAAAATGGCAACATTGTGGGTATGTAGTAGGGATGCACCGATATGGGAATTGTGGGCTGATGCTGAGATCTGATATTTAATATATACAGTGAAATGCAGTAAAATGAGTAAAATGGAGGGAATTTAGCACGGAAGCCCAGCCTTACCTAATCGTTCTGTGCTTTACAATAAATACATAATCAAATATCAGTTTTAAATATTGCTCAAATCTAAACATCATTTTTTAAGCAATAATCTGCCAGTACTGATATTGATAATGATTCTGATATCATTGTACATTCATGTGTAAGCGTGTTGTAACACCTCTTATTAGCTCAATACTAAACAATGTTTTTCTGTGAAGAGAAATGACAGAGAAGATACTGTTGTAAATGATAAGTGTAATATAGGACATTGTGCTTCAAGAAGTTCTCCCGTTTTGGGCTTCATAGTTTCATTTGGGGGGGATCACACATAATCATACTAAAATAATTTAAAAAATAAAATTATGATGTTTTGTACTTGGTTGCATATTGTGGTAAACTCTCTGAGGTCATGCTGGTGAACTCTTTCATTTTTGGTATCATATTTGCCCACATCCTGGAGAGAGTTTTGGATCTGTTTAGCAGTTGAATACATATTTTTCTACATGATTGAAAGAGTTCTTGTGTCATCCAGTACTGGGGTCTTCCATGGTCAGAGTGGTTATTTGCTTATGCTAAGACCACCAGTATGTTCTTGCTTCTTAGCAATACATCAAACAGTTGATTTTGACACAGCTAATGTTTTGCTAGTGTCTGTGTGTGAGTGTTTTAGATCCCTTCAGCCTCATAATGGCCTACTTAACTGCCATTTGCACTTCTTTGACCTTCATGTTGAGAAGACACAGCGATAGTCTCCAGATGCAAGCACCACATGTAGAATCATCATCTCTTGTGCATGAACTGATTACAACCCCAGAGAGGTGGACAAGAAACAACTTAGAAGCTAATTGTCTTACAGCTGAGCTCCTGAAAATGGTAGACAATCATATAGGGTTGTGATCCCTATATGATTCCCATATTATGAATATATCGTCGCTGTCGGGACAAAACCTTGTATCTTTAGTTTAGTCGTTTTTCATTTTTTGCATAATGTGAAACTGTGTCTTTTACATTGTGTCAGAATTTCATGATAAATGGACCAATAGAAATGCTCCAAACTTACTATAATTTAGTAATTAAATAATAAATAATTTCTCTATTAACTTACATTAAAAGTTAAGGATGTTTTTTCATGTTCCTGTTTGGAGATATGAGGTTTTGTTCCGTGATATGTGAATAAATTAATAAATGTCCTTGCATTACCACTGTCAATATGCAGAAAAACAGCCAAAAGAGATGCTGTCCATTTAGTGTCAGGTCACACTGTATTTAACATGTAAGTTAATTATAGATAATGACAGATAATAAGGTAATAGTTGATTAGTTTCGTAGTGCATCTTATAACACATGACTTATAACACAGTAATTTGCTAAGACCATACGTGAACTGAGCTGTACACTCCTTCCCTCTTTTTCCCTCTCATTTTCTAGATTTTTTTCACCCTTTATTGCTCTCACCTTTAAACTTACCATCCTACAACCCTGCAATTCCACACACAGGCTACTTTAACATTTATGAAGCCTTCTCACTCATGCTGCTTCAGCTGCTGCTGCTTCGGTGACACTGTTGTCTCCTTTGTTCTCCCCTCCTTTGGGTCTTTTTCTCCATTCCTTGCTCCTACTTTCAGCTGGCAGCTCTCCTCCCAGCACAGCAACAGCTTTTGCTCCAGCAAGCCCAGGCACAGCTCCTGGCTGCTGCTGTCCAGCAGTCCAGCGCGGCACATGCTGCCCACGCTGCCCATGCTGCCGCTGCTGCCAATCAGCAGCAGCAGGCCCAGCAGCAGCAAGTCAGCCAGGCCCCAGTGCAGGTCCAGCAGCAAACCAAACCTGAACAAAGTCCCACTCAAGCCCCACCCCCGCTTGCCCTCTCGCAGCCAATCCAGCTCACTGCCCAGGTACGACTGATGTTTCAAATTGGATGGTTCCTCTTTGTATAAGAGAATGTGCTATGTGCTTCTTTATCTTGATTTGTCATTTCAAATGTCGCAGCAGGAACAAGACATGCTCATACTGTGATTAATGTTCTTTTAATTGCTATTTGTATGTAATGGTTAATAGCATTTGAAGCTCATGCTTAGCATTGCAGAGGTGCATCTAACAACTTAGATTCAGGTTTGGGTCCCAGCAGTCCTAGGAGGCATCCATGGTAGGGTAACCCCAAGAAGTCAATTGGCAGCATTTTGCAATGGAAGGATGCCCAGGTTCCAGTCTTCCCTGCTGCAATGCCAAATGCCAGCCAATTACAGGGCAGCAATCAACAATGCAATGCAGCTAGTTTCAAACAGATGTTGTCAATTTTGTAACAAAACCTCATATATCTTTTGAAAATCTTAACTTTTTAATGAGAAGAGAAATGTTTTCTTAACTTAAGTCAATTAGCCCATTTCTGTTATCTCATTCAACAGATTCATAGTGTCATTGGTGGCTACTGATTTTAAATGACAGAAAAAAATATCAGTAGAAGGTTTTGATATGATAGACATGACATGTTTGTGCCTATTATGGAAGAAAGACTGAAATTCAAGTGAAAAATAATTAAAATTAATATTTAACTTCCCTGTAGGACATTCAACAATTGTTACAGCTGCAGCAATTGGTGCTGATGCCAGGTCACCCTCTGCAGTCTCCCACCCAGTTCCTTTTACCCCAGGCTCAACAGAGTCAGCAGGGTGAGTCACACACATGCATATAAAGACTCGATGCAAATTTACTTTTTTCATTTTTAAGTTTCATTTTTAATGACTGCCATTCAAATATCCTGCATGTTCATTTCATTTTTGTGCATATTTATTCTATCTTTCTCCTTTTCACTCAGGTCTACTTTCAACACCAAATCTGATTCCACTACCTCAGCAAAGTCCAGGGGCCCTTCTGACCACCCCACCCAGACTGAGCATGCAGACACAGGTAGAGTACACCTTCAGGCTTCACTCTGAAATAGCCATTATGTTCCTTTCTTTAGGTCTGTTTCTTGCTGACCCGAGTGGACTGAAAAAAGGGTTATTAGATTTAAAGTAATTAGTGTTTCAATTTGCTTTAAACTATCACTTACAGCATGTAAGAGAAAGTGCATGGAAGAAAAAAAAAAAAACACGCATCTCCGTTTTTTTCTTTCATGATGAATGGACCAATAGAAATGTTCCAAAATTGCTTGGAATTAACTCTTTACATTAACTTCACATTTAATATTCAACATTAAAAGTAAATAATGTTTTTTCCTTCTGCTGTATTTTGGAGATTTGCATAATGCTATCATCTAGTAACATTTTACTTCAGTGTGTGGCGGAAGGGTGGATGATATTTAATTCGGAAAATATTCCATTAGATTGAGAAATGTGTTATTGCAGATGGGGTTGTGGTCTCAAACTACAAAAGTGTTCAAGATCACAGTTTGTGTGTCCCATTTGTGCTGTAGCGCCGTCATGACGACAGGCTGTGGTCGTTACAGAGGGAGAAGAGCGTTGAGAGTGCCGTAAGCTCAACCCCCTCGGCAGCTTCGCCCATGAGCTCAGTTGCTGCAGTGACCCCACACGCCGAAGAGCCCAATGACCTGGAGGAGCTGGAGCAGTTCGCTCGCACCTTCAAACAAAGGAGGATTAAACTGGGCTTCACACAGGTGTGTGTGGTTGTGTCTAGACCAAAAAATAAAAAATGTTGTCATGGCCCTTTGTATCTAATTGGAAGTATGCCAGTATACTAGATTTTACCGTTTTGTTCATACCACGATAAGACCAAAAACAAACAGCCCTGCCCCCAAGACAAATTAAACATGAGCTCTATGAAAACAGCTTAGTAAACTGAACTAAAGCTCATTTGAGACCAGAAGTTGTGAGTGCACCGCTACTATGCATTTTGCAGTAGGCTCTTGTTTTTTGCTGCTTGTGTGGCATGAACTCAAGATTAAAAGCTTAATATCCCCGCTATGACGGTATTTTGCTATAACAAAAAAAATTGATACTAGGAAAAAAGGGAAAAGAATGCTTATTGTAATGTAAATGTATTGTAATTGTGCTTTTTGCTAGGCATATAAGAATTGTTAAAGCTGTTCATGTTTGAATTGTCTTGAAGGCAGGACAATTTATATTTTGCTGTTTCTGAGTTTATCATGGTATTCTCATGGTAATGAAATCAATATAATGGAACATGGTCAAACGGGTATTTACTTTTAGATGTTTACTTTTAAATAGATATACCTCAGATCCCTAATTGTTTCTTTTTTTGTAAATTTAAATACAACAATCAAGCATGTGTAAGAATGTTTGTACTGTTTTTTCTCTATCTGTGTGTTAGTTTAAACTAATTAAACTAATTAGTGAACTAATTAAAAGCAAATTGATTAACAGCGTATTATAGTTTGCAGTGTGTGTGTGTACATTAAACAAGTGGACTGAACATACTGTGGCATTGATTGACACTAATTACACTGATGACAAATTGTGTTTGTGTGTTTTATTCACACTTCTCTTGTAGGGTGATGTGGGGATGGCTATGGGGAAGCTGTATGGCAATGACTTTAGTCAAACCACCATCTCTCGTTTTGAGGCACTCAACCTCAGCTTCAAGAACATGTGCAAGCTTAAACCACTGCTGGAGAAATGGTTGAGTGATGCAGGTGAGTGTGGTTTGAGAGGTAGTGGGTGTAAGCTGCACAGGCTAAATGTGTAAGGTAGCATAAGTGCATTTTGAATGCTTATTTAGAAATTGGCTTTTGACATTACAAATTCTCATGCGTGTGTGTGCACAGAAACCATGGCGATAGATAACATGCTGCCCAGTCCCAGCTCCTTGTCTTCTCCAATGCTGGGCTTCGAGGGGTTGCCTGGAAGACGCAGGAAGAAACGCACCAGCATCGAAACAAATGTCCGAGTGGCCCTGGAGCGCAACTTTATGACGGTGAGACACACACTCAGAATTTGTTAGAGTGCCACCACACAACATTGCAGGGTCTTTGTCAAACAGAGAAAAATACATACTGCATGATTTTGAGGCTGCTAACAGTAATCATAACTATATTGAAAAAATCTTGTAGTGGTTTGATTTTTTAAATAATCACAACATTTTCCAAGATAACTGCAAGCTCATATAACTCAGTATATACTATATATATATATATATATATATATATATATATATATATATATATATATATATATATATATATATATAATATTTCTACACTTTTCCATAGTTTGAAGACAACGCTATAACTACTATACATTATTTATTCTACAACCAGACCTTCCAGCAAGATTCATATCTGCATATCATATATAGTTAAACTGAACATTCTATGGGGTACTTGTGTGGTAATCCATACAGAACCAGAAGCCTACCTCAGAGGAGATCCTTCTGATGGCTGAGCAGCTCAACATGGAGAAGGAGGTGATCCGCGTGTGGTTCTGCAACCGCCGGCAGAAAGAGAAACGCATCAACCCCTCCAGCGCCACCCCTCCCCTGCCCAGCCAGCCCCCCCCCGCGACGCACAAACCCCCCTGCTACAGCCCACAGATGGTACGACCCACCCACACCCCTTTCCCACCCTCTTCCTCACTTCTTTACACCCTCTGATCCTTCCCCTCCTGAACCCCCTGCTTGAGCTTTGGAGGAATATGTGTCTCTCTGGTGCTAGGTGTGTTTTAAAAAGGTCAAATTATTCATTCACATTCAGCAGATGCTCTTACCCAAAGCAGCTTACAGTTGAATCACGTTATAGATGGCTTGCACAAGGACTCTTGTTGGTGTAGTGTATTATGCTTGCCCTGACAGGGAATCAAGCCCCAGTCTGCTGTGTAGAGGTCAGCAGTTTTACTCACTACATTACACCAACTGCCATCATTTCTTTAATATAACGTATTTTTAAAACGATTCACTAGAAATTGCTGAAGGAAGCTGACTTTGACTTCAGATTGTGACCATTTCATTACATTTCAGATGAAATTGATCAAATTTAAATTTTCAGATGATCAATTTGGTTATAAAAATTCAGTTCATAATTGACATTCATTGATATTTTTCCAATTGAATTTACCATCTCAGCTTAACCTAGTAGGCCTGAAATATACACATTTAGCACCAGTGCCCCCTTATGGCTGCATTCTCCACTATTTGTGTGAATTTGCACCTGGTTCATTATGCTGCTATGCAAATACAAAACCAGGTATACATAAAACAGACTTGTTTTCCACAAAAAATTGTTCATTTTGCAAAGTTTAATTGTAAGGACAGGCTTTTTCTAATTTTCTAGTTACAGTGAAACATATCATCTAATGGCAAGTGGAGTAAAGCACTTAAAAGTTTTAGGCAGAGGTGAGAGAGGAACAGATTTGCCCTCAGTGACAGGCTGTAAAGTGGATAAGAGACTAAAATGATATCCGCAAAGACTTCCCATGTCATGAAAGAATGCCAGACCTAATAAAATGCAATCACAAATAGTGCTATAATAGCTTACTATGCTTTCCATCAACTTTTTTGCCAGCACAAGCTGTTTGAAAAGCCAGCTAGCTTCTCACTTTCTATCTAAGGTAGACTGAGTTGAGAATAAATGGCATATCAGTTTTGAAATAAGATGTATTTTCATTAGATCATTGTGGCATCACACCCTGAAAATAACTTTTTTTGGTTACTCTTCGGTTAAAAAAAAAGTTTGAGACTCAAATAAAGATTAAGAACCACTGATATATTACATAACATTTCTTAGCTGTGAATAATGAAGACTAACGCTGCACATCTCTCTCTTTCTCCCTCGCCAGATGTCCAGTCAGGGACTAGCTCAGGCTGCCACCAGCCTTAGTGCTACAGGTAAGAGCCTAACCTGCTGCTTTTTATCTGATAGAAGGCCTATTTTATTTTTATATGTGTGAATTGTCTTTGTGATTAAGCTCTTGTCCTCCGTGACTCGATAATGAGCCCTTTTTCAAAGTCTCTTTTCCTCTTGCCATCTTGATCCAAAATCAAGGTCAGCTGGGCCTGCTTAGCATCTTTGTGACCTGTTCTGGTTTCTGCATGTATGTATTTATATATTGACTCCAATTTTCCTAAGCAGAAGATCAGTCCCCACTGGCAGTTTACTCTAAGAAGATATTCTGTGTCTGCACTCAGGAAGTGATCACAGTTGCTTCTCTGTTTCATCTCTCTGTAGCAGTCAGTCCCACCTCCTCTGTGGCTTGCCCTCCTAACCCAACAGGCCATGCAGCGATGAGCTCTGCTCAACCTTCAGTGACTCCGCCTCCTCTCAGCACAGCAAGCCCTGCCCCACCCAATTTGAGCAGCCCTGGTCTCAACACAGGGTAAGCACTTTACTGTCTCTCACTTTCCTGCACACTGTCTGGTTCATTTTTTCACACAGAAGATTAATGGCATGGTCTCAGCTTCATTGGATGGGGTTAAACTTACAATCAAATTACCATTCAAATTGAAACAGGTCCTTCAGTCAACAAGCAAGGCTGAGTAGTGTAGACAAATGCTTGGTGTTAATTAAAAAGTGTAAGAAAATATATTCATCAAAAAGAGCATGCAAGTCAGCTGTAAAGTGTTCACAAGATGATGGGACACAGTCAGAATTGTCACTGTACTAGTGAGAAAAATGCGACAACATGAATCATGAAGGTTGTTTCTTGAGCAGTCAGGGGTCGGCATCTGCTAAATTCCACCGAGTTCATCCATGCCACCTCTGTTTCTCATGGAGCAGTTAATTTATGATTTTTTTTGTTTGCCTTTGTTATTACTGGAAGCATTTTATAAAACTTTGCTTCCAAGGCAACACAGCCACATAGGCATACACTAGTCATTATCAAAGTTCACTCTGTCCTAACAGTTAAGTACAGAAGAAACATCTGTCAGTCTATTAGCAGTGTGTTCCGGCAATCGAGGAATGTGGCTCTCTAAATTCGGCTTAGACCCTGTGAAGTGCTGAGTAAGACGGAATTGATGACTGACCGATGAAAAGAATTCATCTTTCTGGAATGTGCCAGCAGACATGCACATACCGGCTTTCTTGCTCTTTTGATTTCTATCTTTTTCTTGCAGACAAATGTGCTTTTACACACAGGCTTGACTTTTGAGATGCCTTTAAAATCCTCGCTTCTCCCCACATGTGTGAATGTGTGTGCACATGTATGTTTGCTGGTGTGGGTGTGTGTGGTTGTGTATAAATGGAACCATACACATTGCAGGAACACAATGATGGGTGTAAGCACAGGCATGAACCAGGCTCTCATCAGCAGCAACCCCTTGGCTACCATGCAAGGTTTGTGATTGAAGGAGCAGGAGGCAAGACAGGGAGAAAGAAAAGTCTAGAACATGCATATTTAGTTAAGAAGCAAAAGAGAACAAGAAGAACAACTTGTTAAAAGAGAACAAGTGAAATGTGTTGGTTAAAGGCAGTGAAGCAAGAGAACCTCTTCAGCTTTTAGAAACAATTATCAATATATTTCAATATATTAGTGATGCACAATGATACTGGAATTATATCAGTATCAGCATTGAAGAGATGTTTAGATTTGACCAGTATTTCAAGCTGATGTTTGAATATTTATCTGAATAAATGAATGTATATCTGCTCTGGAAGAGCAGAAAGTTTAGACAATGCTGGGCTGCCACACGAAAATAGCTGCATATATATATATATATATATATATATATATATATATATATATATATATATATATATAGTGTGTTTTGTCCTTCACCTGTAGGGTTACTGTTTTGGAGATACAATGTTTTGTTCCAACAGCAGCGATACATAAATTCATTGAAGGTTGTTTATATTACATTATTTGAACACAACAGTTACATTAGTTACCAGGTAATGATCTTTTGATTGATTCACAACAGTGTACTGTTGGGAAACAGTAACATCGTCATGATATACACTTTTAAAAGTAAAGGTGCCAAAAAGCACTCTTTGGAGTGATGCAACAGAAGAACTACTTTTGGTACCTAAAGGAACTTGAGTTTTTCAGAGATCATTCCAAAGGTTCTTTAGGTAGGGGGTTCTTTAATGGCATTGCTTGAAAGAGGCCCTGTTGGCAGCTTTATTTTTAAGAGTTTATTACAAGCTGGAGAACAGCAGGATTTCACTTTGTTTCACATCCCCTCACATCCTTGTCACTAACATGTTCCCACTGAGTGCATGTATTTGCGTGTGAGTGAAAGAGCTTTTCACTGTCATCTGAGCCCATTGTTGTATTTAATTACAATGCTGTCGAATGCTCTCATTTCCATTTTCTTATGTTCACATAATCACCCACTAAGTTTAATTGGTCTATTTATTTATTTTTTGCTTATTTGTCGTTCCTTTCTTGTCCTTTCTACATCTAACAGCTCTGGCTGCCAGTGGTGGCCAGATGTCCATTACAGCTCTTGAGGGCAGTGGTCAGATGTTCCTCGGTGGAGCTGGAGGTCCGGGGGCCGGACTGCGTCCCTCCCTCTTCCTTAACCGCCCCACCCTGTTGCCCATGGCAGCAGGCGCCAGCTTGGGATTGGTCAGTGCTGCCAGGGCATCTCCTCCTCCTAGTGCCAGCCGCATGAGCCCTGACTCATGCTCTGCTTCTCCATGCTCAAGTCCCACCTCATTCTGTTCTTTTAGCGAAGCCTCTCCCCCGCCTCTGGGCGGGGCAATGGCCGAGTGACACCCACGGTGATCTGTCGTCTCGCTTGTGGGAGAGGAGACAGTGGAGCAGTCGGACCGTGAAAAAAACCTCGCCTTTTCAACCAAAGCCATCTCTCACTCCCTCCATTACTCTCCTTCACTCCCTCTCTCACTGAGTCTTTTAATGCCAAAAATACACAGACTGAAAGAGGGAGGGATGAGTGTGAGAGAACGGGGGAGGCGGAGAGAACAGGAGAATGGAGGATGTTTAAACCAAAAAAAAATTGATCTCTATTCATTTGGAGAGGTGGCATCACAGAGTTTCCTTTTTGGCCATTAATGAACATGTACATGAACTCCCTTCTAATCAAAAAAGAGACTTCTTTGAATGGATGAAACTGAGGGCAGGGATGAGATCCAAAAAGATGACTGTGTTTAGAAAAATGGGTGGCAAAGAAAAAAAAGGAAAGAAAGGACATTTGACATGTGTCAATGGATGGAAGGGAAGAGTTTAAACCAAAAAAAAAAAGTAAGAACGATGAAAGTGGAAAGAAAAGACACAAAAAGACAAACAATGACAAACATGCCAAAATTGCCAAAAAAAACAAAATACCAAAAACCGAAACCAAAAAATCGGAGAGAAAAGCTTTACCTGAAAGACTTTTTAAACCTGACCCGTCCAGGATCAGATCATCAACTCCACAAAACAGCACCAAAAATATTCCTCATTGTTCAAGTTTCTTTTCATTTCATTTTCTGTAGTACGTCGCTTATTTTGTATCCTTCTTTAGATTCACTTTCTAATTTTGTACTTTTCTGAGCATCATTTTTGCTTTCTTAAGACTCTTTCTTAAAAAATCTCTACATTCAGATCTTTTTCAGTCTACCTCTGCTGTCAGTCTGTTAGATTTACTCCATTTAAGATCACAATTATTCCGGATACTTCCAACCAGTCACAGCTTTGTCTTTCTGTTTGTCATCATCATATCCGTCCATGGCATGAAAAAGGTTGCATTTGGAGAGATTCTGAAATGTCTCTGTGAAGTACAAATGACATTACTGCTTAATATGGTAGCTTAAACAAAAGAGTATTAAGAGATAATGCGCTTTTACAGAAACACGGGAAATATTCTCCCCAAATCTTTATCATCTTCGTATCATCACCTGCCTTTTTATTATTCATACTGTCATCCTGTACACACCCATAACTCAGCCTCATTCTCTTGGATACCAAAGCATTTGTCTGACCTTTTAGCATTGGCTAACAAGTGTTCAGACAAGACCTCAGACATGTCAAAAAAAGAAAAAAAAAAACACAGACACACAAGTAGATGAAGAAATGAAAAGGAAATTATCATTTTAAAAAAGCGATGCTGTTCCCCCATGCTGAGCCCCCAAACCCCTGCCCTCCATCCTCTCTCTACCCCTCTCCTGCGCCTTGGAAAATATCAGGCCGAAACGGAGGAGGAGAAGAGGAAACAAAATGATAGCACGTGGAGCAGCGGCTGAAGAGGACGCATGGGATGTGCAGGGGAAGCTCAACGAGCGCAAGCTGGATGGGGAGCCTCCAAACCGGGAAGCAGAATGTTGCTGTTGTTGATTTCCTTTTCCGTTTCTTTTTTGTTGTCCTTTTCCAACACAAGGATCAAACCAAAAATGAACGTAAGCAAAACCAATGAAGGACTGAATGACAAAACACAGGAACCCAAAAACCAAATACGAGGAGTGGACGAATAGGAGGTGGACAAGGAGGATGCTTTTTTTAGAGAATGGAGGTGGGGCAGCGTCTGTCTGTTGTGACCAAGCTATGATTGGCAGTCCAACAGTTCAAAGTGTTGACTGACCGATGAGCTTCGTGCCCGCTCCTTCTTTCCTCCTGTCCATTATGTATGGCCTCGATTCGTTTACTCTCTTTTCCTGGGCGGAGGAATATTTATTGACCTCACTGAACTGAACTTCGAAATATATATATATATATATATATATATATATATATATATATATACATATATATATATATATATATATATATATATTTGTTGTTGTTTTTGTTTTTTTGGGGTTTTTTTTGTTTTATTGCTTTTTTTTTTGGTCTGTCCGTTGATGCTGTATGACCTTGTCTCATTGTTTCTATTTTTGGGATGGGGTAATGTATTGCCTGTTTTCATATTTTGTCCGTTTTATTGTTTTGATCTTGTTGTGGGGGAGTTTCTCATCAGGTGGTTTGAAATAATACTGTGAAAATGTAGCTTCCAAGTTTTTCTTTGATCAAGAATGTTGTGAAAAAATAAGCCAAAACCGATAAACCAAAACTTTTTTTTTGACACATAAACAAACCAAATAGCAACCAAACCAATGCACAATGGGTGAAGGGAGACTATTAACTGTATTGGTGCTCTATAGAGAGAGAGATAGAGAGAGGAGAGACAGAGTGAGAATGTAAGTGAGCTGACTCTGGGAGAAACTCTGATAGAGTGGGTGTGTGTGTGTGTGTGTGTGTGTGTGTGTGTGGGCGAGTTTGTGAGTGTGTGTGTGTGTGTTTGTTCAAGGAAGCTATTCTCCAGCATGTAAACCAAACTGAAAATAACCAGTTAGCCTACACACCTTCTGTCCAGTGTGTCACCAAAAACAATGTTTAATGACGTGATCTTGCTCAAAGATGTATAAGAACACGGACGCATAGAAACCAATGAGAAAACTAGCGGGAGGGGGGGAGGGAATGGGTTTCAAATCAACTGTAAAACCAGTTGTCATACACTTCTAGAGGGAATGTACCTGTTAGTGCTTCGATAGATTTTGTAGGGAAAAAAGATCTATGTTCTACTGCTTACTTATTGCTAATGTAAAAAAGGCTGTGATTAAAAAAAAGTCCTTATGAAATGTTAATGACGATAATGATGACTTTAGACCAAAAGCTTTAAACTGTCTCTCTTTGGATTTTCCTTTTCATTCAGAGATTTGTATTTATTGTTAATGGGGGTGTGGGGGGGGGGTGTTTTTGCGATGGTTTGTTTGATAATTTGTATGTTAGCAACTCTCATCTTTATTTATTGGCTTATTTATGTATTTATGCAGTTTTTTTCTTTATCGATTTGGTCTTTTTTAATGTTTGTAAACAAACTGGAAAGATGTGGGGGAAACAAATTGAGATTAATGCAAAATATGATCTCTTCCTAATCTCCAATCTCTTTAAAACCAAAATTAGCTACAGAGATTGACTGTTTCTTTGTTGGGGGGGTGCAAGATGATGCCTGACGCCTGATTTGTCCACTGCTTTTAAACCAACTGAACCAAAGGGTCATAGAAGAAAAAATAGAAGTTAAGAACAATTATCCAACGGAGAGAAGTGGCTCATGGAAGCCTCACTTGCTCAGCCTATAGTTAGCCTGTTACCTGTAGTGATTGGTTACTGATAAGCATGGTCCAACGTCCATACCCTGGATCTAACTCATTCCTTTTTCCTCTGTCCTCTTTTTTCTTTTTCTGGATGAGTTAGCTACGAGAGAAAGAGAGATTTACTGCAAATACCTCATGTTTGATTAGAAATGCCAAATAGATGAATACAAAAGCTTTAACTTTTTTGAAAAAGGTGAACAGAGGAGATGTTGCTCAGGAGAGGGTTTGATTAGCTTCATTTGCGTGAGTAAAAGGGTTCACAAACTTCTCCCCAATTACGCAGCTTCCTATTCTTTCTGACCCACAAACTCTACATTAAGAAACTCAATAGAAATCTACACATTTTACGAAAAATAACTTAATATGTTAATGGTGGCTGTTCCGTTTCTTTTCATTTACTTGTTGTGTATTTGTTCCTTTGTGCATGTATATGTGTGTCCTCAAAGGATAACCTAGAGCGATACCAAAGTTAACGCCTGAGGGCTACTGCCACAGGTTATAGACACACAAGCGTTCATAAAACATACAGACCTTTTACACAGACGTTAGTAGCTCTAACAGATCAGGAGCAGCCACTGCAACTAAAATGACTTCATTTGCCTTGTTTGTCATATTAGCTTTTTTCATAATGTAGGTCAAATATAACTGACACTGACATGCTTAAGTGCAGCTGGAGATGTCATAAGACCACATTCTGTATTTTTGGATTCTTAAATCCCTCAGAAAAGCACTATAGTGCCAAATTTTTTATTTGGCCAAGTTCCAGTGTTACAGTTACATGTATTAGTTGAATATCTTTGGGATATTTAGGCCTATGGAAATATTTAATTCAATAGTTATACTGTTAACAACCTAGACTAGACTTGTGACCTAACCTTACAGTGGTTGAAAGCCAAATTTATGTGACATGCCACATATCAGAATGGAAAATTTACAACAAAGAGAACAACACACCCTTTCCCCCCTTTTTCCTTTTGAAAAAGTAGATAACATTTTAATTATTTGCCTTTCTTTTTCTTTACCTTTTTGTTTGTTTTAACAATACAGCTTTAATCCAAAGGTAATTTGATGAGGGCAGCAAAGGAAGATTTTACTTATGATTAAAAAAGAAGAACCTCAACAGTGAAAACCAAAGAGTTCCACCGTAACTTTTTCTCTTGACATGTTTTTATGAAACATGCAGAAGCTTTCATTTTTTCTCATATCTCAGAAAATGTCCTCATGAAATATGCTGATGTTGGTAGATGATAACGACTCTTATGATGGTCACTTTTTGACTCTGTATTTCTGTATATGCTAGGATCCTTTTTCCCTCTCTTTGTCTGTGTGTTCTCCTGCTCTTACCTCAGAAGCTCTCCATGGAGTTTGTAACCCGTTTTGGATTTTGTTCAGAAACTGTTGAACTGTCCCTTACTCATTGCTCTCTGTGTGCCTGTTGTTTGGGGTGGGAATGGAGAGGGGAGGGTGTGGGCAAACCAACCAATATGTGTTAGGATTAAAGTGCGACTTTAGACCAAGAAGTGTCCAAGTCTGATTTGTTTTCTCTTTCTCTTTTGCCTTTGTAACAGCTTGTCTGGGGAAAACCTGTCTACTTAAAAGCTATGTGTGCTTGTGTGCTTGTGCGTGTAAAGCTAGACCAAAGAATATACAAAAGCTCGAGGGAATGAGTGCTGGTGCATAACCTGAAACCGGTTTCTTCAAAGTGGAAGCCAGACTTCAGTTTTCTAGCAAAATATTTGTCAGGATATAAAGTTAAATATAAATATTAAGGAACAAACATATTGAAAGATAAATACAACAATGCTCAATTTACATTCTGCATGAATCACTGGTCTCATATATGTGTTGGTAACAATGCAGATAACAATGTTGCTAGCTTCTGACTCTTCTGTAGTATCCTAAACTATTGGCTTGCCTGGCAGCAACTGTCACCTATTCATACAGTATTATACATAATAATATTTGTGAGTTTTCTTTCACAATGCTGGATGAGGTGAGGAGAAGGGCTCTGAGACCATTTATCCATACAAAATCTCTCCAGATACTAATTTCTTCAGGTTCTTCATGTTAACCGTTTTTAGTGTGGATTTGGTGGCACTTAATCATTGTCCCTCAGGAAGATCTCCCACATCCCATTTTAGCCTCTTGTCAGAAGAAGCCAGATTAATAGGAGAAATACCTCTCCTGTTATTTCTTGGAGTCCATGTTGCCATGTATCCTTTTGTGATTCTCAGGGCCATTCCCAGCCTCACATCACATATACACCACCACAGTTCACAGTGGGGATGAGGTTCTTGCCTGCTTGACTTCTGACTGTTTTAATGCCACTTGCAACTCTGGTGTTTGATACCAAAATGATCTTTCGTCTTGTCTGATCTTAGAACCTGTTTACAGTCGAAGTTCCAGTGGTGGTAACTCAGAGGGTACACAATTGTGGTTTGATGCCAGCAGAGTCTTTCTTCTGGAAAGCAGTCCAGAAAGATTTTTGGCATATGTAGTTTTGCAGACTTGGTGACATTAGGATACAAACAGCTCCTGCAGTTGACCAGCTGTGATCCTTCAAGAAGGTTTGCCACCAAGACCATCTTCTTCACTATTAATTAGTAACAAAGTCCATAACAAGCACCTTTAACAACCTATATTTGACCCATTTCCTAAACTGGAGATGCAAGCAGAGAGGTGTGGAACGTGGATTAAACAAATGTGGAAGACCTACTTGAAACACAGTCTACTCAAAAATCTTTGTTTGCAGACAGGAGACCTTTTTTGTCCACTCCTTTCTAAAAATTTGAATTTTTAATTTATAAAATGATCCAAGAGAACTTTCTTCAACACTATGATTCATACAATACACTTGCAGCCTCTTTCAGGGATGTTCATCACAGCTCCAGTTGTTTAAATTATTGCACTCAGGGTAAATATTTCCTTAATATTGCAGCTGGGTATTTTTAGGGGTGAAGCTTTGTTATTGCAATCACAAGATTTATTAAGGTCATTTTTTGTCTCATTCATTTGTTCTCTGATGTTTTCTGTGTTGATGTATGTCATTTGTAAAGACTCAATGTGTTTGAAGTAGATACTATATGGCCAAAAGTATGTGGACACCTGACTATCACACTTGTATAAGTTTGGTGGACCATTCCAAAAACACTGACATTAATATGGTGTGCCCCCCCCTCCACCCCCCTTTACGGCTATAACAGTTTTTACTCCTCAAGGAAGGCTTTCCACAGGATTTTGGAATGTGTCTGTGGGAATTTGAACCCATTAGGTCAAACAAGCATTTGTGAGGTCAGGCACTGATGTTGGACAGGAAGGCTCGCAATCAACATTCCAGTTCTTTGCAATGATGTTCAGTGGGGTTGAGGTCAGGGCTCTGTGCATGCCACTTAAGTTTCTCCACAGCAAACTCATTAAACCATGTCTTTATTGACCTTGCTTTGTGCACAGGAGCCTTTCTCAAACTGCTGCCACAAAGTTGAAAGCATATAATTATCTAAAATGTTTTTGTATGCTGTAACATTAACATTACCCTTCACTGGACCTAAGGGGCCCAAACCCTGAAAAACAGCTTCAGACCATTATTGCTCCACCACCATATTTTACTATTGGCCTATGCATTCCAGTGGGTAGAGTTCTCCTGGTATCCACCAAACCCAGATTTGTCCATCAGACTGCCAGATATTGAAATGTGGTTTATTACTCCAGAGAACATGTTTACACTGCCCCAGTGTCCAATGGTGGCGCGCATGGTGATCTTAGTCTGGTGTACAGCTGCTGTCATGGAAACCCATTTCATGAAGCTCCCAAAGCATAATTAATGTGCTGCTGTTGCTTCCCGAGGCAGTTTGGAACTCTGTAGTGAATGATGCAACAGAGGATAGGTGATTTTTACAGCTCTGTGAGTTTGCGTGGTCTACTGCTTTGTGGCTGAGCTGTTGTTACTTGTAGATGCTTCCGTTTCACAATAATAGCACTTACAGTTGACTGGAACAGATCTGGCGTGGCAGAAATTTTATGAACCAACTTATGGAAAAGATGACATCCTAAAATCCTGTAGCTCTTCAGTATGATCCATTCTCAATAATTGGGGGGGTCCAGATACTTTTGGCCATATAGTGTACCTTATATCCCTTAGCCCTAGGGGTGCCAATAATTATGATGTGTATTTAAGAACAATATTTAATTTATTTATTTTAGAATTTTACACTCCCTCAAGTCATATTTCTCTGTAATCTACCGGTCTTGGCAATCAGACCAGTCATAAATCGTACATGGGTCTTCCTCAACAGCGATTGTGAATATATGGAATGACCATATTTACAGCTAATTTGCACACAGACTCTTTAATTTTTTTGTGTCTCTGTAATTTTATTTCTTGCTCTCAAGTTTGCTGCTAGACTTTTTTGGCCAGTTCTTTTTTTTTAAATTGTCTGGTCACTATCAGATGTTGTTTTTCTTGTTCTTAGGCATTTCAGGGCACAATGTGGAGCTCAGAAAGTACTTTAGTATCTGTCAGGTTCTTCCTTAGGTCTTTTTCAGTGCTGCCAATACACAATTGCTCATGCTGATTAGAGAAGAAGTCAAGCAGGCAGCAGACCTCACCATGGTAGCACCAGCTTTTCCAAAGCTAGTTGCACCTCCATAGCTGTCAGTTCTAAAGTTATCATTGTATTTATCTTCATGGAGCCAAAAGCTCTATTTAACTGATGATGTAACAAGTTGCACATAGACCATGAGTGGATGGGGCCAGGATGGAGCTGGAGCCGGTGTGAGACAAAGGCAAATGGTAGAATCCACATGTTGTGGACCGTGACATATCTTCACTAAAATTATACTTCCACAGTGACTCTCTGTCAAAACCTGTAATGGTTATGTTGATAAAATTGATCAAACAACACACTCCATATGAAATTCAGAAAGTTTTTTTTTGTTGTTGTTTTAATACAAAATGACCTGATGTTACCCCTTATATGCTCTTAATGCCCTGCATGTTCAAATATGCAGAGAGCAGTTCAACTCTGTGGTTTATGGAAGTCTTTGGAAGCTGCATGACGCATCAAACAAAGTCCATGGTGAATGACAAAAACACAGGTGCTTATTGGTTGTACAGCGTAATTACAAACACAGTAATTACTCTGTGGCTTTCTGTGATGTAATGAGTCCTAGATTGTCTTGAACACCCACGGGCCAAAGGCATGATCTCTGGTTTTGCAGGAAATGATCAGAGTATCATTGCCATCAAAAGTCTGTAAACACCACTGTCAGGGATTTTATTAGATGAGGAATGGCAACGCAGAAATATAAGGGCAGAAAAGCTTGGCCTGAATCAACTGAAGCAAATATACTCCAGAGCTGACGGTCATGTACACTGAGAATAAAATGGGAGCTGTTTTAGAATCTTTTCTAATAAAAGATCATACAGTGCTAATACTCAGTGGAGAAATGAGGTGTTAAAATTACTTTTAAAAAATCACGGCACGAGTTTGTGTTGGAATTAGTGCTTCATGACTAAATTCATGTTGTGCAACTTGTGGCGACCAGCACCAACATGGGGACTGTTGATTATGTTATGTTAAATTTCACAAATCATGTTTAATACATGTATTCACGAAATCTTGCTCTAATATAAAGATATGTCATACTTATTTAGGAAGACTTTTTTTGTTTGACACAGAAAAGTTTTCCCCCACCTTAATAGATTGAAGCGAAATGAATGAATTTTGGCCAAGAAGGCATTTAATTAATTAATTAATTAATTTCATGAGTGCTTCTACTAGCTGAGTCGTATTTGTGCTTCAGTATCACTCCAAATTCTCCCACAACTATGAAATTCACCGAAGGGCGAAGAGCAGCAGTAACGCTTTGCACCACTAGATGGAAACCAAGTCTGGTCTTTAAAGAGTTTCCAAACGAGCGAAGTTTAACAAAACTGGATTTGTAGCTTTGGCAGATATTAAAAAATTTGGACGCCAAGTGAGTAACTGTGATGGTAATTCATGTAAATACTTTCTTGTCTGTTAACTTTCCATTTAGTGACAAAACCAGCGCAAACATGTCTGGCCGGTTAGCTTATTTTGAATAGCCTGCATATTTGAATTTTAGCTGTGGCTGTTAAGAACTACAACTGCAGTGTTTTCACCTCACTATGACAACGCGGACTATATTGTTCCTCAGTTTCCATGTATACATCGCGACATTTGTATATTTATGTTTATAATAATACCTATTAGAGACCAAAAGTGGGTGAATACATGAGGAGCTTTATTCATAAAAAGAAAGTTAAATATTATATATAATGCTCCTTTGAGTCCCAAACAAACAAGTTATCAGCCTTTCTGCTCTCGAGCTAAGTTAACTTCTTCACCAATTTCACTATGGCTGGAAATGGTTTCCAAGAAAGGGACTTGTCCTTGACTATAATTTCCATTCAAATCCTTTCACTCTCCATTGGGAATGTTATATGGTCCAGATATAATCGCTGTGTTAAGTTTTAAGATTGGTGCCTTAAATCTAGTCAGCTGAGTTTACCATTACCCCCCATTTTGTATTAGTTTGAAATATGTCCACAATCATAGCATTTCAATAACTCACTTTTGGCTTTCCCAAACTGGTAGTGACTTTGCCCTTTGTCCTTTTACTTGAACCTCACAGGGGCTGTCAGAGAAATGATTAGCCGCAGTGGAGCGTTCCTAAACAAATAAGCAGAGAAGTCAATAAAAAGTCACCATAATAAGACTTCAAGACCACAATGGAACCACTGCAGATTAAATAAATAAATAAAAACATTGTAATTTAGACCTATTGACCTGTATTTTACACAATGTGGTTAACTGTGAAAGCAAGAGTCATGAAAGGCATGCCCACTTAAAGGTTGTACGTGCACATGCTGAGGTGATGATGTCCTCTTTGTCAGTGTAAAATCTTCACATGACTCAGTCAAATGTAGGAGTCCAAGACTTGAAGCTACTGAAATAACATTGAATGATGGGAACAAAATGGCTAAAGCCTTCAGCAGCTGAACAAGTGAAGTATAGTTGAAAGCTGAAACTAGCTGGTGTTGTGCAGTCTGTGACATATCAGACTGCACAACACCATATCTAATCATATTAAGCACAATTTATCATACCATACCATTTTAATGACCAGTGATCTTTGATTAAATTGTAATGACATTTGCCCATCTGGAAAATGTTCTATGAGTTTTGATTACATCACCTTGCACCAGTGGGTGGGGGAATTTAATATTAAACAGTAAAATAATTTTCACAGTTTCATCAGTTTCACCTGCCCCTTCTTTCACCCTTCCAGCCCTTGAACGAAATGCCTAGCTAGCTCAGAGACCTGAAATCATGTTTCATGATGTCGTGTTATGGAAGAAAAATGCATTATGACTTAAGATTCGCATTGACTTTCAGAGAGAAAGAAAAAGGTGGGCCACTGTATGATTAGTAGGACAGCTGGTCATTTTAATACGACAGATATAATTGTTGTAAAATATTTCAAATATAAGCTTTGTTTCTTTTAAATTCATCTAAGAACCAAACTGATCCAAACTCAATGATTACAGTTATTCAGATCATTAAATTCCCATGGAATTTACATTTACATTTACAGCATTTAGCAGACGCTCTTATCCAGAGCGACTTTCAAGAAGTGCTTTGACTATCTAGAGAAAGTATCTTTGCTGGTTACCAATAGGTTAGAGAGAAAGCTAGTCCTGAGCTCAGATACTGCTAGAAACAAAAGTCCAAGTTGATACCTAGAGAAAAAGGAACAGAGTTAAACACAGCGCAGTGCAATACAATACATTTCAATAAGTGCAATACAATGCATTACAATGAATACTTAACTCAGTGCTCATTTAAGTGCTGTATAAAGAGATGTGTCTTCAGTCTGCGTTTTAAATCTGATGCGTGCAGCTACAGGAAGCCAGTGAAGAGAGTGCAGCAGTGGGGTGACATTACTGAACTTAGGGAGATTGAAGACAAGCCATGCTGCTGTATTCTGGATGAGTTGCAGAGGCTTGATGGCCTGCATAGGAAGACCAGCCAAGAGCGAGTTGCAGTAGTCAAGCCTTGAGATGACAAGAGACTGAACTAGCACCTGGGTGGCCTCTCGAGTGAGAAAGGGTCGGATCCTCCGGATGTTGTACAGGAGAAACCTGCATGACCAAGTTAGGTTCGCGATATGAGCCGAAAACAACAACTGGCCATCCAGAATCACACCAAGACTTCTCGCCTCTACAGACGGAACATTCAGAGAATTCTTGAATGAGATGGCAAGATCATGATGAGGACCTGTAGTTGCAGGGATGAATAGCAGCTCAGTCTTGCTAGGATTGAGCTTCAGGTGGTGAGCTGCCATCCATGAAGAGATGTCAGTCAGACATGCCGAGATGTGACTGGAAACCTGTGTGTCAGAAGGTGAGAAAGAAAGCATTAGTTGAGTGTCATCAGCATAGCAGTGATAAGAGAAGCCATGAGAGGATATTACATCACCAAGAGAGCTAGTGTAAAGAGAAAAGAGAAGAGGACCCAGCACCGAGCTTTGTGAGACACCAGTGGAGAGCCTGTACGGAGAGGATATGGACCCTCTCCATGTTACCTGATACGAGCGACCCTCCAGATAGGACTTGAACCACTTCCATGTAGAGCCAGTGATTCCAAGGTTGGTGAGGATGTCCAGAATAGTAAGTCAAAGTGACTGGCTGCTCATTAGAAGAGTTCTTCAAAACTGTTCCAGTTGTCTTGACTTAGTATTTCTGGACAGCTGCATTTTGATGTATGGGAACGGATTTGAGGAATGTTAAACCACATGTTATGTTACACTCTGGCACAAGGGTAAATTAGCTCAGTTGCCATTACATATGTTTTTATGCAGAAGTACATAATTGAGTCATTCCACAAGATTAGTGCCAAACGGGCCAAACTTATAGCTATTAGATTTTTGTCTCTTATACACTGCATTGAATGTTTTGGACTCAAGTGGCACTCTTTTCATAGAATGACCCAATCTCATATATTATGGTGTTATCTTTCTTGTGAAATGTACCCCATTTCCAAAAAAGTTGGGACGCTGTCCAAAATGTAAATAAAAACAAAATGCAATGATGTGCAAATCATTTAAACCCTGTATTTCATTGAAAATAGTGCAAAGACAACATATCAAATGTTGAAACTGAGAAATTTTGTTGTTTTTTGAAAAAATTTTGGCCATATTGAATTTGATTCCAACAAACACGTTCCAAAAAAGTTGGGATGGGGGCAACAAAAGGCTGGTAAAGTTGTGTAATGCTAAAAAAACACCTGGTGGTTAATTACTTTTTATACCCAATCATGTTACCAGTCAGTAACCCCTCAGAGAGGCTGAGGGGTTCACCACTCTGTGAAAGACTGCACAAGCAAATAGTGCAGCAATTCAAGAATAATGTTTCTCAATGTAAAATAGCAAAGAACGTTTGCTTTTCATCATCTATGGTACATAATATCATTTAAAAGATTCAGAGAATCTGGAGAAATCTCTGTATGCAAGGGACAAGGCCAAAAAAGAGTATTTGCTGGCCATGATCTTTGCACTCTCATTAAAAACTTGGCACTGCATTAAAAACAAACATGATTCTGCAGTGGAAATCGCTGCATGGGCTCAGGAACACTTCTGAAAACCGCTGTCTGTGAAAACAGTTCGTCACTGCATCCACAAATGCAAGTTAAAGCTCTAAAATGCAAAGAAGAAACCATATATAAACAGGATCCAGAAACACTGCCACCTTCTCTGAGCCCGAACTCATTTAAAAAATGGACTGAGGTGAAGTGGAGAAGTGTCCTGTGGTCTGACAAATCAACATTTGAAAATATTTTGGAAAATCATGGACACTGTGTCCTCTGGGCTAGAGACCACTCAGCTTGCTATCAGTGCACAGTTCAAAAGCCAGTATTCATGATGGTATAGAGGTGCATTAGTGCACATGGCATGGGTGACGTGCACATCTGTGAAGGCACCATTAATGTTGAACAATATATACATGTTTTGGCAACATATGCTGCCATACAGGCAATGTCATTTTCAGGAAAGGCCTTGATTATTTCAGCAAGACAATGTAAAACCACTTTCTGCATGTATTACAACAGCATG
This sequence comes from Colossoma macropomum, assembly GCF_904425465.1. Classification (NCBI taxonomy): domain Eukaryota; kingdom Metazoa; phylum Chordata; class Actinopteri; order Characiformes; family Serrasalmidae; genus Colossoma; species Colossoma macropomum. The sequence goes on from NW_023494787.1 coordinate 35,125,124, forward strand.
GCTCTGTATTAAGAGTCCAGGTGCTAAACTGGCCTGCCTGCAGTCCAGACCTGTCACCACTGAAAACATTTGGTGCATTATGAAATAAAAAATATGACAAAGGAGACCCCAAACTGTTGAGCAGCTGAAATCCTATAACAAACCAGAACGGGAAAATATTTCACTTTCAAAACTACAGCAATTGGTCTCCTCAGTTCCCAAAGGCTTACAGAGTACTGTTAAAAGAAGAGGTGATGAAATACAGTGGCAAACATGCACCTATCTCAACTTTTTTGGGACGTGTTGTTGGCATCAAATTCAAAATTGGCATATATTTTCAAAAAAACAATAAAATTTCTCAGTTTCAACACTTGATATGTTGTCTTTAAAATACAGTTTATATGATTTGCACATCATTGCATTCTATTTTTATGTACATTCTGCACAGCGTCCCAAATTTTTTGGAAATGGGGTTGTACATTCTTTGCCTGGATCCAAAATGCCATTTGGTGTTATTTGACCTTATGACCCGTGTCTAGAAAAAAAAAATTGCGGAATCTTACGATTTTTTAATTTGTCATGAATAGCATTTGGGTGGCACGGTGGCGCAGTGGGTAGCGCTGTTGCCTCACAGCAAGAAGGGCCTGGGTTCGATTCCCAGCTGGGCGACCAGGGTCGTTTCTGTGCGGAGTTTGCATGTTCTCCCCGTGTCTGCGTGGGTTTCCTCCGGGTACTCCGGTTTCCTCCCACAGTCCAAAAACATGCAGTCAGGCCAATTGGACGTGCTAAAATTGCCCCTAGGTGTGAATGTGTATGTTTGTCTGTCTGCCCTGCGACGGACTGGCGACCTGTCCAGGGTGTATCCTGCCTTCCGCCCAATGACAGCTGGGATAGGCTCTAGCACCCCACCGCGACCCAGAAGGATAAGCGGTTTAGATGATGGATGAATAGCATTTATTAATATGAGATGCCATACAATGAGTTTTCCAAAGTCTTTTCAGCTAATGGCCAGTCTACAAATGCAATGCCTGGGACACACACAAACACACGCTCACTCTGCCTCCTCCATTGAGTAGGCCGCAATATGACGTGATGTGCTGTTATTATTATTGTTAACAATCTGTTATTAATAGCATGGCTTTGGCCTTTGTGTAGACTGAGAGTGGTGACCGTGGCAACAGATGCTGCAGGGTGTTTTTTTTTCGCCGCCCGCTGCACGTGGCTGCGGTTGGAGCGTTGGCAGGCCGGCTGCTCACCACAGTCATCCTGGCACTGGACCTCGCAAGGTACACACGCACACACTCATACACACACACACATGCTCATGCAGACATAAACGACAGACCCGTTGAGTCTCCGTCTCACACTTCCACTCGCACCTTCACACGCACGCCCATAAACAGAATATACTGAACACCGAAACGCAGACTGAGGTGGCATGAACCTTAATGACGTTCTATTAAACCCACATGAACTCATGTTGAGATATACATAGGCATAGACATAAACATGCACACATTTTCCATTTAACGTATGTATTAAAAGGAGGAGTAGATGGTTCCAGTTGAAGCAGCTTTGCCACACAGTCCCCAGACCCAGACTCAGAGCTGGGCACCGTTTCACTCTTTCCGAACTAGCTGTGCCTTCTCTCGTTTACTCTACACAACATATAGCCTAACGTGACCCTATCATTTCAATTCTCTCCCTCTTCTTTTTCTCGCTGGCCTCCCTCGCCCGAGTTCAAATAGAGCTATACTTTGTTTCTATAATATGAAACCCGTCTTTTTTTCCATTTGTCTTTTTGACAACACATCCAATCAAAACACAGCAGCGACGTCGGTTTGTGGCCACTTGCGCTGGTTTTATTTTTTTGCCTTGTCGCTATTTTCGGGTCTTCCATGGAGAGAGAAAGATTAGGAGAGAGAGAGAGAGTGAGAGAATGTGAGGATGGTAGGAAAGGAGAGAACCGGGGAAGTGGTATGCATAGTGCCAATGGAAGGAGGAAGGGAGAGTTCCTTGGGAAGACACGAGAGACGCTGTAAACACACATACACATACACACACGCACACATCCCGATATAGACTGACACCGTTCCACACATACCACTGTCCCTCTCACACACACTCGCTAGGCCCTAACCTCCCTACTACCTCTCTATCTTATGCTTCACTTCCCAACATAATCCATATACCCATTCACTCTGAACTACTGAACATCAAGAAAAAAACAGAAAATTACACAAAAAGCCTCAACAACTAAATATAACATCACACTTCTCAGTATTTAAGATTCAGAAGTGCTTTCAGGGATATTTTTCCGCACTTCCAAAGTTCAGTCCCAGCAGTTGGTTGTGTTTTCTGCTCCTCGTGATCCAAGTAACACTTTCAATGATGTTGAAGCAATAAGCCATTATAGTCCATGGATTATTGTGATTTTAGCATGAGTAACGTCTGTTCTTAGGTGTGATTTGAAGCAGGTGTTCTTAGACATAAATAATATATGGTAAAGTAACACACTACCTCAGATTTTTTACTTTTCTAAAATGGTGGCATGTTAAAACACGATAAAATATATGCGTTTAAAAAAAAAAGTTATTACTACTTATAATTGCAACTGACAGTTCTTCTGCCAAGAAATAGTTTGTTTACAGTATGCTATTGTTGCTATGCAACCATGGACGGCTGAAGGAGGACACGGGCTTTCAGTCGCTCATCAATGTTTAGTGCAGTCATTTCATGAACTTTTTATATTGTTGTAATATAATAATGAAAATATGTTTTTATGCTGTTTTTAATCCTATGGACCCAACAGGCCCTGTACTGGGCAGTAAAAAAAGGAAGCTGCTCTTTTAAATCTTTTAAATACAACAGTAACATCATTTTATAACGTTTAGCATGTAGAACTGGAGCTTTCTGTGTGCTACCATCAACCTTATGGAGTTTATACGGAAACTTTTGCTTTATATGTATATATGTTTTAGCTTGCCAAATTACCACTGCAACCATCGTGCTAATTTGTTCCAGCACTTCTGTGCAATTTCCAGGGTTATGTTAGCGTCAAGCTAACTGTTTGTACATCCCTTTTTACTACTATGTCAATATTACTTATGGCAGATCTAGCAAAACACAGACATTGACATTCAAGTAACATTTTCTTTACTTTTTATATTGCAGAGAATATTTCAGTAAATATGTCAGTTTAAAGCCTAACACTAAGTAGTAAAGGATGAGTGATTAGCCTGTTAGCTATTTGCCGAGTCAGCTTAGGGTTGTAAGCCCTTCAGTTTAAACAAAACAGGTTCTTCTCATCTATTCATTTATCAGTATGGTGGTTCATCAGTCGTTTTTAATGACTTGGTGTGTTAATAGAGAATTCAGTGGCTCATATGTATAAAACTGCAAAAGTATCTGGTAAATATTTTCTTTGTCCTACTTTTTTATTCTTTATTATTATTTTTATTTTCAAAATAACTCATGAACCACATCTTACAATAACATTGTGTGACAGGCTGTTTTATTCCATTAAGTTCTATACCATGTCTCATGTTCTTACTTTCCACCCCCAATATCTCTCTTTCTTTCTTTCCCCCTTTCTTCCTCTCTATCTCCTCACAGGCTGGGTGTTATAGACAGACTTGGCATCGTGCCTGAAATGGGTCAAATATAACTTTAAAATTCCTCTCTCGCAGTCTCTCTTCCTCACTGACTTACCGTGGCCTCACACACATACACAGTCAATCTCTCTGTGGGGTTACAGTACACTTTATTTACTTTATTGAGTGGTCACAGGGCACCTGGCTGCACCACTTTTGAAATATTTACTTAAAATAGCCGTACGTGTGTCTTGTGTGTTATCTGTGGCCTGTAGCTATGAGAAGCATTCCCTATCTGCTAAATAGCCCTTTCTTTCTTTTTTGTCCATGCATTTGTTATCACCTTACTGCTACCCTAAATTCCCATACTGGCCTGTGTGACTCAATTCATATCTGTAGACAACAATATACATTTCACTGTTTCAAACATGTACAGCTTAATTGTAAGTATCCATTCGACATCAATACTGAAAAGTTCAGAAGTACTAAAGAGAGCATGATATTCTTTCTTTCCCTCCGTTTTCATTTTCTCCATTTTGACTTCCTAACTCCTTTCTACTCTTTCGCCCCTTTCTTCCTTCTCATCCCTCTCTCCTCTCTTCCTCAGAAACAGTGTGTTAATCCTATTACAAATGTGTGAATACCAGCTGGGACAAGGAGAAGGGGAGGGAGAGGACTGTGTGTCGCGTGGAGTTGGATCTGTAGAAATTCGTTTGCACAGTTCAAATCTGGAATCTTTTTTCAGTTTAGTAAGTATTTTTTTTTGGGTAGGGAGACGTGGGCCTTAGTTCTTCTGAGTTGGGAGCTGTAAATAAATCTGAGTGTCTGGGTATGTGTGTGCAGAGTCAGAGGCAAGTGCTATGAGGTGTGTGAGGCAGACAGCAGAGGGACAGGCCAGTGTGTTTCCTCAAGAGTTCAAGCACCAAGAAAATAAATAAGTCTTTTGATCACAAAGACCCCATTCACACTTGTGCTTTCTCTCTCTCTCTCTCTCCCCCTACATACACATAGGCACACTCTTTTCCACTCTTTGCCACATTTACATTCTCTCTCTCTTTCTCCTTCTCCCGACCACCCCCCACCCCATCCCGTTTCCATTTTGAGCCTTCTGCTTTAGCCCTTTGCACTCTCACCATTTTGGCCCCGCCCCTTTCTTTCTCTCTCTCCCTGACCCTCTTTCCTAATCCCTTATTCTCTTGAGGCTTCTTCTCTTCTCTCTCTCCCCCACCCACAACTTCCCCTCTCTCTCTCTCTCTCTCTCTCTCTCTCTCTCTCTCTCTCTCTCATTCACACTTTCTTTCTCTCATGGCTCAGAAGTCTGGGAAGCTGGTGCCACAGTTTATCTCCTTTTGGACAACAACAGAAAAAAGGTGGATGGTGCAAACAAAATGTGGCTTGAGGAGTGTGGCGCTGACCCTGACACCGTCCAACATCTTCATAACGCTTCACGTTACACACACGCACACACAAAAGAAAAAAAACCCGCCGGCAGCGGCACACAAAGCTCCCTTTGTGTGCATGTGAGTGTGTGTTTGGATTCTGTATGAATGCATATGTGTGGACATGTATATTGGGCCCCCTTTACAGGGTCAATGGGGGCCATTTAAGAGTTATAGTCATGTGTGGGAGTTGACCAGGGAGGGGCACCTTCCCTTTTGGACAATCACATTAACATTTGATATTCTTAATCAGACCCTCTTAAAATTCAGTAAAAGCTCTGGGCCTGTCCTTCCTGGCTGCTCCCTGCACAGACCCTCTCTGATTGCCTGGCACCAACTCTAACCCCAAATCTAGGTCACCACTTTGATCAGCTTTATCAGTGACCAGCTAATCATTAACCATCACCATCATCAGTTGGCGCTTAATCTTGTCCAAGCAGCATTAAACCATTAGCTTAGTGATCACTTGATGTTAATTCGTGTTCATTGGAAATGGCTTTACACAAACATTGGAGTCGTTGTGCCTAGGCTTCATCACTTCTGGTGACCAATAGTAACGATAAGCAGATAAATAACTTTTTGATTTGTGCTGATAGCTATTATCAGTGTTCCTTTGGTACGTAAGCAGTTCTGGTTACTATGATGAAATTTCCAAGTATGTTCAATCTTTCATTCACTCATGTCAGCTAGCTTTGTAGACGTTTCATTTTTTTTCAGTCAGCTTCATTCAAAATACGTAACGTGAGTAGACTTGTATGGCCACTGTTGCCTAGTTTGAGGCCCTGAAATTTGTTACATGATGTTATTTCTATTATGCAAGCCTACTGCAACATCAAGGGCTTCAAATAAATAGGAGGACACTTGGAAGCAGAAATTTAAGAAACTTAATATGTTCAGAATGATGTATGGAGCCATGTAAGGCATTGTAAAAAAGCATTGTAAAAAGCTAAATCACATCAAGAATGAAGTTACATATTGTATGAACATTTCTTGAAGATTGGATCAATACAAATGCTTCAAAAAGTTAAATCTCTTTACATTAACTTACCCTGAAAGTAAGAAACATATTTACCCTCTCCTGAAAAGTTACTATTTTTGAGATACTTGTTATTCCTTGGACACTGACGATAATGCTACTGTCACGATGAAACCTCATTATCTCCAAAATGGTCATTTTACAAGAAAAGGATCTTTGAATAGAAGTTAATGGAACAAGATTTTTCCCCAAGTAATTTTGGCTCATTTAACACATGCTGCACAAGAAACAAACCTAAATAAGGCATGTTCTGCACATTTAATGCACAATTTCTATTTATTTGCTGAGTTGAACGTATTAGACAAAGATAAAACATGAAACATAAACTGTGCTAACTTAGTATATAAGAAGGCTTTTTCTCTTTTATTACAACAAACTGATTTGACTCTTTTGTTTGAATGAATGAATATTTTGATTATGAGAAATTTGATCTAAACATAACTGTTACAAATTTGAATATTTAGGTTTCTGAACTAATTACAGTTATTGTTCTCAAAAACAGCTTTTCCATATCCAGGTCTAAACGCACTTGCTCAATTTTTAAGACTCGAACACTTTTTTGGTCAGGCTCTCAAATACACCAAGCTTTACACTCTGCCTCCTATTGCAATAATGTGCTGTAAGTGGTCAAGTCAAATAGCACACCAACCATTTCAAACCAACTCTCATGCTTTAAGCTCCTAGAACTTGATAGGTACTATTATCTGTTCCAGATCCAGTCTTCTGTTGTTGTTTATGGAGGTTGAAGAAGCTTAAAGAAAGTAGTTGAGATACTTGGATGCAGTAAAATTTTGATGTGAAAAGAACACCTCTGACCACCAGAGACAATTTGACTGATACCAGCAAAAAACACCTAGCCACACTTCATTTACAGCAAAATGCGTGGGTTGCATTTGACTTTCAAAAACAATGCATGGCCTAATTCCCATTGAAAGATATAGCACGTCCAGAATACTGCCTCAGTCTCAAGGGTAAATCCTGGTGTTTTTATACTACTGTGCAGATAAACTATGGCCTGTCGTACCCTGTGCCACAGAAACCTCCAGGGGCTTGTAGGCCATGAGAAGTGCTCCCTCCTTACTAACCTCTCCCCCTCTCATTCTCACTCATCTCTTTCTCTGTCTCTCTCCCTTCTCTTTCTCTGCTGCGCGTCTGTCTGTCATCCTGATTAGGGATGGCAAGGTCGCTCCACAAAGGAGAGGAGGAAAAGAAAACATCTACAGATGAAGCCACAAACCCGATTTGGCCTCGCTTAGTCAGTCACTCACTCACACTTGAACCAAATGGCTCTATAGGGCCTAAGATGGCAACTTCACATTAATAAGACTTGGTGAGGTAAACTTTTAGGTGAGTTTCTCCTCCTGTGTTAATTCCATTTCAGTGTTCAAGCTTTCACTAAGAAGCTTCCCACCACTAAACTGTTGATGTAAACCCATTTCAACTCCACATTCTCCAGAAGGGTAAGACTGTTCTCAAGCTTTCTATTAGAGCGTCTTTGGGCTCAGGCACACCATTGGATGCCACCAAGCCATTGGTGAGCATTGATGACAGATCCTTACCCATAATTTGTGTAGTGTGTCCCACACCGCTGGCTCTAGCTGGCTCTTGTCAGCACTGTTTTGAGCAACTGGGCACGAAGAATCAGGAGTTGGCCATGAGAGAGAGATGAGAATCGGCCGTGAGGAGAGAAATGAAAGAGAGCAACACAACAGCAACATAACTTATGCATTTGAGACCTCAACATCAAACTGGACGTTTTTTTTGATATGACGTGGTACAAAAAAACCTCCTGCAAAAACCAACCTGATGCTTCTGACTTTTAAGTTACTATTGCAGACCTTACAGGGTGATTTGCAGCAAGGACCTCACAGAAAACACCATATTTTAGCCTGTTTCATTTCTCCTGACTAAGTAATGCTGCTTTTTTAATTTTAACAAAAAATCTACATGTAACTCATTCTAAGGTGTCTTTTTACTTAATTAGCACCAGGCAGTAAACTCTGGTTTACTTTTACTTTCCCACTCTGGGTTTATCATAACCACAGACATTTGAAGCTTATAAGATATTCAAACAACAGTAAATATGCACAGTACCATTTTTTCAGTCTCGAAATCCGATCAAAAGTGGCCAGGAGAGACGCATTCAAGACACACAGAAATGTCAGCTGTAAATGGAAGTACATCTCACTGTCCACTTGAGATCAGCTCACTTAAAAACAGATGTTAATACTAAGTATGAACAGAGCCTAAGATATTATATTAGATGTTAGAATAGTATGAATTCAACAGATTAGGCCTATAAACAGACAAGTAACAATGCCTTAATTTAATATAGTATACTCACAGGACAGTCTGTCAATTGATTTTGCTGCTACATAACTTTTCTGCTAGCCTTAGAACAAATTTCTTTCCTGCTAAAGAAATTATTATATAGTGTATCTAAAAGGCTACATATGTGGCAGCACAGTCAGAATGGTCCAAGTCCATTATCAATGATGGACATTAACATTAGCTATCACACTATCTAGTATAAGAATTATGCTGACCCGATGCTTTCACTAGAAACACCCACCTTGTAGGTCCACCTTGCTGGTGTACAGTTAGAGACTGCAGCCCATCTGTTGATGCAAAATTTGTGTTAGTCATCCTCCAACCACTCATCGGTGGTCAGTTTCTGACCACAGGGCTTCTCTTGGCTGGTGGACCACTCTCAAGCTAGTAGTGACGCTGACATGTGTTTACAAAAAAGGTGTCACAATTGTCCACCACCCAAATTATATCTGGTCAGCAATGATCAGAACTTGGTCAACGATGAATGGGGTAGAGGCAAATTGTGTCTAGCAACAGACGCCTAGAGTGTGTGATTTGTACTCGTATATAGTGGAAGTGCGAGTGATTTTAATAAAGTGGACAGCGGGATAAGTCTTGTAGTCTTTCGGGGCGAGCTCTTGCGTGTTTTAACCACTTGTCGCGACCTCCTCTCCTCTTTCCCACAGTTGGGTCACATTATTGTTGGTCTTGTCTGATGTTGCGTTCGTTCGTTCGTGTGGGTCAACGATGTGACGTCATCTCGCGCAATCCACGCGCTGCGGCGTTGGCGGTCTCCACGGTAACGCTGCGAGCTGCAATGACGCCAGCCGAGCAAATGGCGAGTGGGCGTGACCCTCCCCCCTCCCCCCACCGCGCTTCGCGTGGGCGGCCCCGTGTGGTCGGGAGAACGAAACACGACACTCCGACACAGAGGCGGGGGGGGGGGCAACGGGGAAAGAGTGGCACAGTGAGTGGAAAAAAGAAAAATTCAGTGAAGAGAAGGAGGGAAAAAAACGCCTCAGACTGTCTCCCTCTCTCTCTTTTTCGGACATGGTATGTTTTGACTGTGAGAATGACGTGGACGTGTTGAATATGCAACACTGCAAGGCGACTAAACTAATTAGTAATTTACCGAGCGGGCTCCCGGGCTAGTGCTCCCAGGCAGCTCCCGTCCATCGGCACGACGCGCCTCTTGAGTTCAGTTCTTGAAGAGAAGCTCTTTGACGAGAAGTGAGCTTCTCTCGGACCGAGGCGGCGTTTTCCCACCGGGCTGGATCCGAGAGCTGCAGCCTCGAAGCGAGGAGGGGGAACGGTAGGGGGCCGAGCAGAGCGAGTGAAAGTAGAAAAGTTCAGTGAGGAGTTTGCGGCGAACGCGTTTAAGCACGCCAAGAGGAACAAGAAGAGAGGAGGTTGTCGGTTTCGCTGCTCCAGTGATTGACTCGCTTCGAGTTAGCAGGCGAGCTAACGAAATAGCGTCTATCGACATGAAAACCCCGGGGGATTCGGGTAAGTTTATAACAACAATGAATAAGCCACCAGCTGGCTAGGTTAGCTAACTCCTCAGAACTAAGTTAGAGGGAGTTGTTTATCAGACCTGTTTTAATGTGTTTGTTGATTTAACGTTACACTGAATGCACTAAGACTAATAGTGCGAGCAAATGAACCGGGTTTCATTAGCCTGCCAGGTATCCAGCTAACTTCACGCACCGTAGCTAAGTTAGCTAAGTTAGCTAGCGTTACCTAACTTAGTTAATTAGCTGTGATTACACGTAATACGCTTTTCCAAGACATGTTTTGGAAGCGTATTGTGCTAAGGTTAGCTAGCTAGGTATCGCGCTCGGTGTACTTAGAACTTTCTTCAAAAACTGATATGAAGTTTAACTGAGCGAAAAAAAATCGCTTTGGCCGACTTCGTATTTCACCAGAAAATTGTAAGCTAAGTCAGCTAGCTAGCTCAAGTAAAGTTTATCTTTACATTAGATGGAAGTTATTTTCTGTTGTATTTATCGTCACCATTTGCACCTGGTCAGAAGGGTTAGGTTAGGTAGGGTTAGGTAGCCAGCTAAGTCTAGGGCTTTTAATTTTAACCTTAATCGTGCCGTCCTTTTACTATGTTATCGGATAGAGAGTGCAACGCTTGCTTTTGAAACGGAATCTTCGCTGGGGTGCCCAAGTTTTGGCTAGCTGACTAACTTTCGGTCCCTCCGTTCATTTCTTCTCAGCTGACTAGCTAACCCTCATTGACCGGTTAGGTGGCTATCGGTTAGCCTTCATTTGCCTAATTTTTCATGGTGCTTTCACTAAGTAGTTAGTGTTTTGCTTAGTTATTTAGCTACCATGCCAACGAGTTGGATTAACCCGAGACAAATGTTGAGGAATGGACGCGTGGTGGTTGTAACTGGCAATTGTGATCCATTTATGGCATCCACCATTTGCTGGTGTTCCTGCCAACCATTTGGCTTGAGAAAGTTGTGCTGCAGAACTAGCTAGCCACGATCATAACCCCAGAACACGTCTTTGTTCGGCCTGCTGGTTGCACGGTGTCAAATGATGGCCCAGCAACGTAGTTAAACTGATTCAGTGATAGAAACAGTTTTTTTTTCGTTTGTTAGGTGTTGGAAGGGCATTCTTAATTGTCACCGATGAGTGTCGTTAGTTTGAACTCTGTTTAGGTAATGTTAGCACTGCTGCCCCAAATCTGAAATGTGATCTAGGAGTAACGTTAGCTGGCTGGTAAAAGCCCCAGAATTCTACGTCGTAGGAGCTGCTCATGTCTCATGATGTCCTTTCGTCAAATTAGCAATTGGTTTCGTAGTATTGTCAGCGTGAGTGACTTGACTATATTAACTCGCCGCCGACAAAACGTACAATGACAACGAAAGTTATCGTGCTTCGGCTCTCCCTGTTTGTCAGCCTCGGCTTTACGGAAGGTCTGATAGTGTTTTGCACGCTTTAACTCGGACAAATGTAACGGTAGGCTAAGTGGAAGTTCCGAATAAGTGTTTTGTGTTTGTAACATTTAGAGTTCACTTGTTTCTGTTCATCGCCCGTGTGTGTGAGTGTGAAGTCCGTGCATTGTGTCCTGAGGTATGCGCTCAGTGGAATTAGAGGGAGGGAAGTGTTCGAAGCTCGGATACTGTTCATGCTCAGGGTTAAGTTTGGCGGTGTGGGCTGCTTTAAGAGACTGTTGCTCTTCTTGTATCGTAAAAAAATCATTCCGCCGACGATGAAGTCATGTTCTTATACATTAAACCATTAGCTGATTTCTTCCATTCCCCACCTCCCCCTCCTCTGGTGGTCCAAAACCCTGCCATGAAGTAACCTTTCTATGGTATGGTAGGAGGACTCCGTTTGGTGAGTCGTGCCTCTTTCTGTGTAGGTGAGCAGAGGTGGGCACGACAACTCGAGTGTGCATAGGCGGTAAAAAGTGACTCTAATTGTAACAAAAATCCACATACACGACAGTGATCCCCTCAAGTCAGTCTTCACAGTAAATGTGACTAGTACAACAACAAATATTTTTAACTGCTCTCATAAAGTTAATACAAAGTTATTACCATATGCGTGAAAGTTTAACCAGACCATGGCTTGCCAACTTAAAAGCAGAATCCTTAAAGTATACAAATTATTACAGAGAAACTGGAATCCTGTCCTTTAACATTTGGGGCCAGTTTCCCAGACCCAGATTAACCCCGAACCAAGACTACAAAGAATTTTTGAAGTTTAATTTGCTGCAGTAGCAGGAAGAAGCAAGTAAGATGAAGGTTATACTAGCTTTAGTTGAGGGGGGGCAGACCACAGCAAGAAATGAGTTACAAGGCCCTGAATTGTTTTCATGCTCTGTCACTGCAGTACACCCCACCCATTGCCTCCCTATGTGCAGGAACTCTAAAATCTCTCTCTTCCTGCAAATTCTTGCTTGGGTACCCAAGGGGTTAATTACTGACACTGAAACAACTATTTTACTACACTCTCTGCTACTGTTGTAGGTATCACCTGCACAAAAGTCCACTACCTCAGCTAGCCTGTGGTAATATGTTCACTCTGGAAAAGTGTGTTTTTAGGTTGGCTTGCAGCACAGCTGAATGTCTGGTTTAGCCAGTTTAAGCCGTAAATTGGAGAATACAGTTACATTTTCTTACTTGTTTCTCCTAATGTCAATATAAGATTTTATATTACATATGTACTAATTTTATGTTTCAGGTTTTACTTTTTTGGTGGATGCATTTGGAAGAAAAGCATTAGAGTCAGCAGTTTTTAGAAGTCTATTAGGTCCTCTTTACCAGCTACACGTAATATCCGCCCATCTGTCTCGCAGGCCAATGGTGTCCCAGTTTAATATTTTTTTCCACTTGCTTTACTCATTATATCAACAGTCCTCCACATGTGAGGCGGCACATCTGGAAATGGGCACATTGTTGTCTCTTCCAGCCTGTGAAGTGAAAATACCCATACGGGCAATTAGCCAGCGTTTAGGAAAGGCAGCCGTGGGTGCTGTCAGTTTCAAAGGAAGGCTGTGGCTGGCTGTGAACTGGGTGGAGGTGTTAGTGGGCTATTCAGCTTTGCAGGTATGATTCACTGCTTTGCTGACAAGAAAATGCCTCAAGTGTTTTGAAACACAGGTATGGTGGATAAATGCTTTATGGGAAAACAAAAATGGCCCTTAGTCCCCTTGAAATCAGCAACTACATTCATTTTATCAAACCCTGTCTTTTAAAGGCGGTGGGAATCGAAAGTCATTTTCCTTCCATACCAAAATATGTGACATATTACCAAGTTACACACTGTATTAGGTCCGTGAGCTAGCTGAGCATTTTTGCTTGATGATGGGTGGGAGTGGTTGGAGCGGGAGGTGAGACATATTATTGCTTAATATTATTATTACAGTGATAACTAGGACTCAAGGCAGACAAAAGTTGCTACACTGCAGTTAAAGATTGTCAATTTAGATTTTAGGTTGACTAAATTTAGGGGTGTGACCTTTTGGAACATCAGCCAAAATGTTCGCACATGCTTTCTGAGTACATCATGGGTACCATCACAATGTAGAACAGCATGTGTCAGTAATGTGGCAGCCCATTATGTTTTATTGTTTTGTTTTAGTTACCATATTACAGTTTTGCTGGTGCATTAGGTTTGCAACTTGTACATGTGTATAGTGAAAATGCCTTGGTAACTGAAGTGTTGTGGTGCACTGGTGTGGAAATTCAGTGCCAGTGCAGGTCCGTGATGTTTTCATGGACGTATCTGCAGATGCTGCTGAAATGTAGATACTGATAGTTAATTCACATTAGCATTACAGAGAAATATAAAATTTATTTGTAGACAGTAACAAATACAGTAAAATAAATAAAATGCAAATATTTTAGTATTGTTGTCCAGTGTCTCCTAAAGGTTAAGTTCTTACAAAGTACAGTGTTATCAGTTATTGGTCTGAAATATTGGTTAAATCTAATCATCAGTCTGATGCTAATAAAACTTTTTACAGTTGTCTGCCAGTACCAATATTTTTCCAGCCTCATTATGCACCCCTAATTGTCCAATTTTTCTTAATTGAGATGACTCTTTTTATTTATTTATTTTTATTTTGAGGTCTACAAAAGATTTTTGCATACTTGTGTAACATCACTTTCTGCAGTGCCTCCAGCAATGTGGACTAAAATGCACTGAAATGAAGACCTCAGCGTGCTGACAGTATTCCTGATGTCATCGTTTGTGTTACCTCTTTGTCTGCCATAGAAGCAAAGCCACCCAGGTAGCAAGATTTTGATTGGCTGATGCACAACACCAGTCTTGTTGGATTGGCTGTGCTTCCTGTCTGACCCATGGTGATGCACAGGAAGCAGGTTTTTCCTGGAAACGGCTGAGCGATATGAGAGATCAGCGACAAACACAACACATGGTGAGGCTCAGGTAATGTGAGCTAACCAAAACCACATGCCAGAGTGTAATGCTGACATGATGTGGGTCTGAAGAGACCCGTACACACAACGCTGGCTGAAGATGTTCTCATCGCGTGGAAGTATAACGAGAAAGCCAGTCAACTGGAACCAAACTATAGGGGTTTATGGAGCTGATAAGAAGTCAGGACTGCTATCTCCGAGCACCTTTTGGCCCAACTTTCCCTGTGAAACCTGAGACATCACTGCTGTCTCCCTCCTCTTCTTTGTTTGTCTTACTGGACAATCTCTAGTAAAGAATTGAGATGGAAACAGCGCTATTTGCTGTAATGTGCTTTTTCTTTTTATTTTTTATAAATCCCTGATTAACATGTCTACATTTTTAAAGCTTTGATTTAGTCTATATTTGGTTAATCTGTGGGATAAGTCTTTGAATATCAAAGGCTGCACTTTGTCTCGTTACTGGCATGGCTCATGTGGGAGCTGAGCTGAATGCACAGGTTCCTCTTGTCTTCTCTGGCTACAGGACAGAGATTTCTCTGGCTGTGGTTTCTGCGTGACAGAGGCTTCTGGAGTGTTGTGTCTACTGAAAGCCATGGTTTGGTGGGAACTCTGAGGTTTTGTCGAGACTGTGTCTGTCAGTGCTCGCCCTATGTGTCTGTGGCTTTAGCTTTCCATTTGGGTGTGTGTGTGTGTGTGTGTGTGTGGTCGTACAGCATGGTGTGGGTGTGTGTGTGTGTGTGTGTGTGAGAGCACAGATTGTGTACTTTGTGACATTTTCAAAAGCATCCCTGCCTGTGCCCAGCCTGAGGGTGAGACAGGAGTAAGTTGCTGTCTGTGAAGTTTTGAAGAGTGCTTGTGATTTTGACTCAGTTTTTGACGTGGTTGAAAGGAAAAAGACACAGCAAGAAACAGATTGCTTTAAAAGAATAATTTTACCCAAAATGCAAGCATAACTAACATGCTAACACACGGTCGAATGAGAAAATGTGAGGACCAGTTAGATTGAATGCTTTGCTTAGTGTTTTTGTGTTTCCCACATACAGACTATACTTGAGCAGCCCGCCCAAGTGTTTTGATTGCCACAAGAGACATTTTATATCTTTTTGCCAATATCCAATTTAAATTCTCATTTTAACAAATTCCAGCAAGAAAATAATTTAGATTATGAATAAAAAAGGACAGTGTCATTTCTGTGAGGGACCATGGATGCCGCTGAAAAACAAAAAAAAAAAACATACAAAGGTTCGATATTCACTCGTTCAAATAACCGAATATTTTATTAGAATAAACAAATGCTATGATGAGTTTGATTGTCTTCCAATAACCTTTCCCATCCCACCCACTGTGCTCCACCCAGTGGTGTGTTTCAGATCTGTGGGAAACACAGTTTTCAAAAAGCTATCCGACTTGTTCTGACTATCGTTAGTTATTTGTGGTATTAATGGTTTTTGGTGAAGTATTTCACTTAGACACTCTGTTTTCTTTCTTGTCTTCATATTTGTTTTTATAAGAACTACATACAGATCTCTGTGTGATGTAAGCCATGACCTCAGCTGAATAAATTTAGCTTAACTCTGAGGATCAAACTCTTTGCTCAGGAATACCATTTAAAACAGTGTCACCCTGACAAGGTCTAACCTTAATTTGGTCATAATGAAGACAAGAATTCTGGGTTTGTATGGGGTAGTGTGCAATGCACTCTTGCGCACACAGTTTATTAGGGGGCCCAGACCCCCCACATTCCAGTTTAATGGCTGGTGTCTGCACTGCATTACACTCACGCACACTTCTAGACAGCAGCACACACTTTCCTAATTCTCACACTCGCGCTCAATCTCCCTCTCTTGCGTTGCCATCTTTGTGGTGACGCCACTTTGACTCGCTCCCTCTTTTATTTTTACTCAGCCAATTTATTTTTGTAGGCGGATCTAGTGTTAGCGCAGCAGGGCTTGGATCAAATGGGCCTGTGTGTGGTGTTTGAAACGTTGAGAGAAGTCTCTCCACAGTACGTTCTGTCGTAAGAGTGCATTTGAGAGCCATGCAGGTACTATGGTTCCTTCTGATATGACTCATAAAGGGCTCCGTATGAAGGTGAGAGTGCTCTCAGAACCCATGAGTGGATTTCCGAGTCTGTGTAGGCCACCAAGCTGGGCGGTGGAACTTTCAGCCACTCTTGCAGAACAGTGGAAATTAAGCTATTAAAAGATGAGTTTGTTATTCATGAACTGCATTTTTTTAGTGGGCTATCATCAGCGAGAGGCCCCTAGGTGATTTCCAGATTTGTTAACTCAGACGTCTGATGTAGGCCGACGCTCAAGGTAGTGGTAGGTTGTCTTCTATGGTTCATTTGGCCTCATTCTGATTTGGTGGAAAGCTGGTGGTGCTGTGAATGATATGTGGCTGTGCATAGTTTGAGGAGGCCTGGTGTCTGTGCACTAACGGAAAGCTCATAAATGAAAGACCCATTTGCAGTTAAGGGAGAGGGATTGGCTGCTGCTGTAGTCTCTGCCTGTGGTGGGAGAGAAAACGGGGAGCGACCATGGAGACAGCGTTCTAATCCCACAGCTGGAGCCAGTGCATGTGTCGTCAGCCACTCTGTCTGTATGTGCGTGCGCCTGGAGCAAAATGAAAGTAAAGATGGAGTCTTGAGACCTAACCACAACACAGAACTTGAAAAGAAGCAATCTATCGCCTTCTCTCCTACCCACCCATTCACTCCCTCCTTTCTTTCTGTCTTTTTCCACTCAGTCTGCCTCTACATCCTTCCATCTCCATTCTTTAGCATGCTTTCTTTCTTTGCATTTTGACTTTTTGGACTTACATAGTAAAAAGTAATTACAGCAAGTACTGATGCATGCAAGAGTCATATGTACAGTTTTGAATAGTTGGAGTCCAGAGAGAAAGTCAGGGGAAGTACATGTAATCACGAAAAGCTTAGAAGATTAGAACTTGGAGCAGTTGGCTTGGTTTGGAGTCAGATGCAGAAGGTTGGAAAGTAGTGAGTTGTCCAGCATCACTTGCCGGGCCTGTGGTTCTTTTTTTCTTTTTTTCTTTTTTTTGTTTTTTTTTTAAATCTTTTTCTGCAGACTGATGTTCAGATACTCATTCTCCTTTCACCCACACCTTCTCTTTAGACATTTTCCTCTGCCTCTATGAAAAGCACACCCATCAGCCAGGTCACTCCAAACGATTGCCTGGGGACCAGATGACTGTCTCTTGGACCCCCTCGGGGGTTGATGGGGCCTATTGCTGTTAGTGTGGATCACAGCAGGGTGCCAGTATCTGAAAGGACATTTCACACTGCTTTATATGCCCAAAACCAGGAACGGCAGGGTTCAAACTAGCAAATTGTCTTTCCGTTCAGTTTTTACTTTTTTGCTTTTCATTGTGGCTTATAAAGTAAGAGGCTTGTAGGTTAGAATGTTTTTAGTATTATTGTACATTTACTTCCTGATACATTATATTGGCCAAACTTACAGTGATATAGGCTACTTGGATCCTCCCTTCAAATAGTTTAATATAAAATTTAGTGCAACTTTTCTCAGTATAAACGGTTCAGTTCTTCACGAAACTAAGCTCCTTTAGAGGTCTCTGATCCTCTCTTCAGGACAGCATGGCTCAGCAGAAATTAAATGTTTCTGTGTGGAGTCACAGAATCTAAGGGATAAACATAGGTTATTTTAACATGGCAGACAAGAACATAAGTCAGAGCCCACAACAGGGAGGGAAATCTAGTGAGATTGCTACATTCAGAACAGACCGAAAAAGTGAAGGCCATAAGACCAGCCAAGACAGTAGATTATATGTGGATCATGTTTATTGCTCACAAAACCATTTTGGCCGTCTTACATGACTACAGTAAGTGTTGCTGTTTTGAGCAGCTCTGGAGACACACTCTCTCCAGCCTGTCTTGGTATAAACTGTCATAGGCAGGGCAGTGACAGTTAAAATTAGACTCCCAGCATTATTTTATAGTGCCAGGGATAAAAAGCTAACCTTGACCTGAGCCAGGTTCAACCTGGCTGACTTCCATCTGCCCTCTAAGAGAGAGCCCTGAACAGAGTCCACTCAGTGCTGTGAGCTTTGTTAAAAGGTCTTCCATGAGAGATTGTTTAACAGCATCTCAGCCTTCACATGTTGATATCTTAATTTTGGGGGGCAAGCAGTGAAGGGATGATAAAAATCATATTACCCACAGCTACCTTGTCCTACAAAAAAATTCAAATTCACTGGTTGATCAAGAGTTGCTGAGTCTTGAAGATATGCTTTCAGTTTTCTGTGGAAAGAAAAAGTGAGTCAGTTCACACATGAAGTTGTTCTCAACACCAGATCAGGTTGGATGAACAGTTATCTATGGTAAGATACTAGTAGCATTTAAGATGTGGAACAGCATCACCCAGCATCTTCAGCTGATTTTAATGACTTTTGCTCTATAGGAGGAGTAAGGGCTACCCATACATGACCAGAGTGTCCGGTAACTGAAGTATAGGATGGCAGCTGCAAAATCTGAAGATTGAATTAAGGTTTTTTCTCCCAGATTATCTGTTAGTTAACTGCCAAAAAGTTGCTTTTACTTGCATCACAGCTCAAGACTAATGTCAACCAATATTCCAGACAATGGTAAAAATACTGTGCAGGACAAGATAAAATCTATTCTCTCAGGACCATACCAACCTAACCAGTAGGAAACTAGTGATCATGTACTGAAGATAATGGTAGCAGTTGTGCGTAATTTGTGCATGGAGTCAAGAAGGGGGCTTCTTTCCTAGTATACACAGTACAGCCCAGAGTGCTATGATGATGTGCTGTTACTGAACGTGTTGAATGTGTTGTAGACCTGCGCAGGCCTGTTAGTGGAGTCGTTTGGCAGGCTGCAGCTGCAGCCTGCTCCTCATGCTCAGCAGTCCTCACATAGCAGGAAAATTGGCCCAGAAACGCACCCTGCCTGACCATCTATGGTTGATTTAATCATAGCCCTGCGAGGAACTCCCCTGTGACGCGTCTGGTTTCTGTCTGGGCAGAGTTGGCTGTCGCACCGTGGCGTCCCAGACATCTGGAGCACCGTCTCCACCACCATTTGCCGGTAACTGGAGTTTTTGTTTCACTGGTGTTGACATGAAGATTGTAGATGTGAAAATAACTGCTCCTTGATGCTACAGTTATGAGAGTATTATGCATAGGCCTTATTCTTAGTTACTTTGTTTTAGACACAACACTCTTCTGCTGCATTTTGGGTACTGTCATGGCATGGCATGTATGTCTAATTGACTTGCTGAGGAGGCCAGGTTACTCTCTGAATCCTTTGTTCTCTTCTGACTCAGGTCTTTCACTCTGAGTTAAAATGTTCCTGAACAGCTTTCCCAGTTCTCAGGATCAAGCACATTAGATCAGGCAACTTATGGTCTGTGTTGTGACTTAGCTGGAGTTTTCAGCGCACCTAATTTTTGGACTGTCAAGCCAGTGTAGTCTACTGCTGTGAAAACACAAACGGTTCACGTGCCAGTCCCCACCTCGGCCTGCTAGAACTTTTCCTCCAAACAAGACCACTAGTCTTTCCTGAATTAAATGTTTGCGAGCATAAAGTAACATTTTACTGTTATTTAGCTGTATCTTTTTTTTTTATCTAACTTTTTTAGATTGATGTAGGTTAGCTGTGGTCTTTTTGAGTGGTAAGGGTGTTCATCTGCTGGATAAGGTGATTATTTTATATTGAAGTCGAGTGCTTGCAAATTGAACAACTGAAATTGTCCACCTACATATGTAATCAAGCACGAACACATCTTTCAGGTGCTGAAAAGTAGTCAGGAATTCTCAATCCATCTTTGTCTGCTGGTCCACTCTTATTATCAGTGTGCTCTTCTATAGTCTCAGACTGGCCACCCTGGTGGTGTTATTGGTAACTGGAGACTCGCCCACAGTATATCTGCATGCCTGCTCCAGTTGGCACCATGGTGGGCTCTTGAGCACAGCAAGATCACTCATGAGGGCACTCGGAGTGGTGTGTGTGTGTGTGTGTGTGTGTGTGTGTGTGTGTGTGTGTGTGTGTAACAAATATAACAAGTTTGTGTACGCCAAGCCATTAGGGCTGCTTCTCTGGAACTCAGAGTGCAGACTATTGGGGCTACAACTTTGGACCTCAGCTGTTAGAGTTGGCAAAGGTGGGCTCGGCTGCACTGTGAACACACAGTCTGTTTGTTATGTAAGGGTGCACTGTACGGATCATGTGAGGGCTGAAGGTTGGCACTGTGCACCTGCAGCTGACTGCCCAACTCTTAGATGTTATCCTCTCAACTTGCATTAATCCTCTTCTGCTGCACTTATTCTTTACCCTTCCTCCCTCTCCTGTTCCCCCATTTTACCTTTGTTTGGGTGCCTTCTCCTTAGCTGTTCTCTTGTTCTTGATGTTCTTATCTGGTACTTTTCTTTCTTGTAAAAGAGAATTATATATGCATGGGTGTAATAATGCATCAATTTGAAAATGAATGTACAGTTAATTTGAAATTGGTTATTTCATATGTTGTGTTACATTGCATCTTATATTTTATTGATCCTAGCAGGGAAGTTTGTCGGTTTGCTGCCTAACTATGCCCAGTCTGGGATCAGTACAGTATTGTCAGCAGAGCGGTGCCGCCATATTATCATGATAACCATGCTTTGATACCATTTTGTTCACACTGAGTACGTGTATGTGTTTTTAGTACTTGCCAAAACTGCGCCTGATACCATAGCCAATGACCTATTTTGAATTTAGTAGTTGTTGGTGTAAATAAGTGCAATGTACCGAAACCAGTTAGATTGCTAAAATTTAGTTGATTAAAAGTACGTGCATTAGCTAAATTTCTAAATTGCAAAATTTCCTTTGGGATCAATAAAGTATCTATCTGTCTGTCTGTCTGTCTGTCTGTCTGGCTTTGTTACATTATTTACTTTGGATCATAGTGGAATTGCCGTGGAGAATGAGTGTTCTATGTCAAAGTGCTTCTGCACAGCTGTAAGTACGTTTCATAGTTTTGCTCTCATGCTCTTCATCTGTCTCATCAACAGTGACAGCAAAAAGCTCACATGTGGCGTTTGTCTTCTTGGAGTCTTTTGTTTGGCTGGTTAAGCTGTAGTTGAATGTCCTCTAAAGCTAGGCATACACTGTGATTTTTAGAAGTCTTGTTATCTGGTTGCACTGCATGATTTTTTTTGAATAGACCACCATGTACAAACAAAGCCTTTGATTTATATACTCGCACTGTACAAAAACACTCAGTCCATGGTATGTAAAACACAACCCCTACAGACAGCTCTGTCCATGAACAATTAAAAATAAAGCTGTGTTAATCAAAATAACTTGCTGCACACTGAGCAAAGATGCTGAGAAACTGTGCAGCGCTGGCCTTTCTATGGCCTATTTTACAAAAAAATCACCATATTAACATTTATACCTCTTAATTTTATCGTGTACATTTTATTGAGATTTCATGATATGTTTAATGAACTGTAATCTAACTGTTGTGGTTTGAGTTGCACCCATAATGATTAGCTAGCATTAAATTTTGTAAACATCCTTGAAAAATGTACAGCACATGATGGTATATAACCCCTTTCCACAGTAGCCATAAAATGCAATTTGTTGTTGTTCTTTTAACATTTTAAACATTGAAATGTGTGTGATTTTACAAAAGTAGACGCAAGTTGAATTTTCATTTTTGTTGGCAAACGAGCAAGTCAACATAAATAAAAATGTTTTAAATGGTACTTTTTTTTTATTATTGTGGCAGCTGTACATGAGTTTTTGCTCTCAAGCTCACTTGTAGCGAGGACCCACTGCTTTAAAAGTGTTGTAAGTGTAATCTGGAGATTGGTCAGTTCTGAAAGTAGTCATTTATACACAAACACACATGCTGCCTATGTATAAACTGCGCAAAACTTCTTCCTTCACTTTCTGAGCAGAGAACTTTTGCAGTAAATTGTAAATGGAACATTGAGGGGGAGCAGCAGCTCTTGGCTCTTTGTATTACTCATCCCACACACAGTCTCTCTCTCTCTCTCTCTCTCTCTCTCTCTCTCTCTCTCTCTCACTCTCTCTCTCTCTCTCTCTCTCTCTCACTCTCTCACTCTCTCTCTCACTCACTCACTCACTCACACACACACACACCTTACCTTTTTCCCCATCGCCACCATCATTAGCAGATGGAGGCCGACCTTTTCCTCTGGCTAAATATAGACCTTACAAAGAATGGGAGGAAGGGAGGGAAGTGGGGAATGGATAGAGGGAACACAGATAGAAAGCGCGAATGAGTGTGGGGGCCCTAAACATGTTGGAGCCATTAGGTACACACACTAGAGAAACAGTGTTATTTTTTTTTGTTTGTTTGTTTTTTTGTTTTTTCCCCTCCCTTTCTTGCTGATGTCACACAGCTTTTCCATAAAAAAATATTTTATAATGAAACACTGATCACAACAGAATGGGACAGATTCGGTGTGTACTAGGACTGTCAGCTGGGATCAGAAATTAAATGTTTGTCAAATATTTGCACATATTGAAGCCTGATCATTTTGCTGCTGAGCTAGCAGCTCACTCCGCTGCCTGCTGCAAAGCGTGCACATTAGGTGTGTTGTCAGAAAACGTCTGCCATTTGACGCAGACCCTTTAGTTACTTTGTACAAGAATGTATTTCTGCCCTTTAGCATTATTCAGCTTATAAAGTGAACATATCACTTTGTTCAAAATGAGTTGTCAGAGAGCTGTCAGATATTTGAAAATATCCCTGCATTTTAAAACTCAAAACTAAAATTTCTATTTATGGTGGGTAACACTTCTGTATGTTTGGTAGCTGTTGGGAGTTGATGTCACATAATTTCTGACCAGGTATGTTCCAGGTGCCGAGCAGTTTTTAACAAGCAAATGATAACTTCCTACATTTGAACATGCGTATACGTGAATATTTTATTTTCTATTTTGTTTTTCACTACTTTGTATAGAAGCGCATCAGTGTTTTTAGTGACACCCTTGAACTCAGCCACAGAGTAGTTGAGACTGCTGCAATTGAGTCATTTTTAGTGCTTGAACCCTGACTAACTTCTGACTTATCTGCTTAGCAATTGGTATTACTAATGTTTAAAAATGCTAAATTGCATTTATTTATTTGAAGCTCCTCTCATTTAGTTTCTGTAAACATTTCACTACAGATTTTGCCTAAAATTCCACAAGCAAATTCTGTTGAAGCCTGCATCCCGAGCAGCCTTGCAGAAAGTCCACATTATCCTCCTTATTTCGTCGATGAATGGTAGAATTATACAGCTCTTTGACTTCCTGGAGTTTCTCAGTGACACGAACAGTAAGTTTGCCTCTCTGCAAGTCCTGAGAGACCAGGGTTTAGATTAGACTGCTCTCTTTTTTGCCTCAGAGTTTGCGGTAGAACGCAAGTAATGAACTGCGTGTGCGTAGCTTCTTTATCAGCACGGTTGACATCCATGCATGTTGACATCCCGCTTCCACCATTTTGGTGGGCAACTTCCAAAGTTTTTTCAGCATCGCTGTGGCGGTTTGTAATCCAGCAAAGGCAGTAAAACATGTTTTTGTGAACACTTTAAATTTCCATCTGTGTTATTTTCACATTCCAAACTGCATACTAGCACACTAAATAGTATGCAAAAAAGTAGCGCTTATGCAATTAGACGTGTCTTAATTCGTGTAGTAGCTGAAGTACAGAAGTATGTAGTTTAGGATGCAGCATTAGATCAGCCAGAGGGATGAGTTCAGCAGCTCCAGTGGCTGATTAACTTTTCTGTGCTGCTCATTAGCTGCTCAGTGAACATCTCTAAGCAAAAGTTCAGAGTGTTTGTTGATTAAGTGTGCGTTTATTGAGGTAAGCTGATGTTGGCTTTGTATTTGCTAACTTTCTAAACTCATTCTCTGTTTAAAGCACCACCAGTGTAACTGCAGCAGGTGGATCGGAAAATTTAAATGAGAAGCTGATGAATAAGAAACTGACTTGAGCTTGATATGTATGTATGAGTTTCTTATTTAAGAGCTTTGGTAGCCGCTAGAGCTGGGTGATATGGCCAAAAATGTTATCATGATAAACAAAATTCATATCGTTCGATATCTATATCGTGTTTTAAACTATCCTTTATGTTCAGAACATGACGAACACTCGCCAAACAATGGAACATTTCACAAATCTGTCATGGGAGAGTGGGAGAAAGTGTCTGAGCTGTTTTTGCCAGCTGGAAAAGCATGGCTATTTTTGTAATAGTCATAATTTAAGAAAGAAAACAGGTTATTTTTAGCTGGTGACGAGCGCTCGGCTACCCCGTTACAAATGACATCACAGTATTCAAACACCAGAAGCGACGACTGGATTTCTCTATACTATCGTATTAGTTTAAGGGGTGAACCGCAAAATATCTAACACTAGACAAACGGAGTCCTCCTTTTAGGTACGTTTAAACTGAAAGCGGTGCTTTTGTGTCGTGTTTGATCTACAGTATCATCAGTTCTCCGTGTTGTGTGAGTGACAGTGCGCTGCTTCAAGTTAGCCAGCTGCTAAAAACAGCTAGCTTGGAAAGATAGCGCTCTCCTGCTCTCCAGTGCCTCACAGCTTCCTCCGTTTACTTTCGTATAAATCGGGGCTGTAATTTACATGAACTCACTTCTTTCTTTCACTTTCGTTGCTTGGGAATGCACTCATACTAAATTATGACTGTCCGAGCGCTGCAACAGCGCTGTAGTTGTGAGGATTGTGAATGTATAACTCCGCGTTTCAGCCGTTGCTAAAGACTCATCTTACTCGTGGCCCCCTCCCTCTCTATTCATGTCAAAAAACTCGGAAGTGCGCCCTCTCCTGGCGACAGCAGAGTAGTGTCGCTTTCCTTGCAGTAGAAAACGCCACGAAGGCTTTCGCTACAACGTGGAAGTGTGCGAACGGTGTATTATATCGAACATGTCGTATCGCTCTATCGAGGAAAAGTTATATCGCGATAATTATCGTTATCGTTTTATCGCCCAGCCCTAGTAGCCGCTTTATTAGTTTTTATAAAATATCACACACTGGAATGTTCTGAACTCTGGAGAACTGCAGGTTATACAGATCCAGTCTAGCTGATCTTGTAGCGTTTTCTAGAGATTATATCTGAAGCATGTTCATTGGTTTTAATTTTTTTCGTGGTCATTCTGTTCTATTTTTCTTGAATTTTATCCACCTGCAGGGTTGTAGCTGCAGTAACGGTGATGAGACAAGCTCTATCAGAGCACGGTCAGAGTTAAAGCTTGCCTGTCAACATGGCGAAGTGGTCTTCTTAATGACGTACCCGAATACTATAAATATTAAAATTGTGATTTAAAATGTAATTATTTTCTGTAAATTAAGCTGCACACCCTTTTTTTTTTTTTTTTTTTGTTTTTTTTGGGTTTTTTTAAACAAGAAAATCAGCACATGCATTTTTTTCAGATTTGAGAATTGAATGTAGTGGACCAGACTGCCACTTCACAAACTGTGTTATTAGGCCAATTAAAACTCTGATTTAAAACATTAAGACAATGATATAAAGATATAATTGCTACTCTTGCGATTTAAAAAAAGTGCATGCATACTAAATGACTAATCATTCAGCCCTAACCTCGTTTCTTTATGTATTTGAAAAAGTTGTGAGTGAGTGAGATCGTAACTGATATATAGTAATTTGTCTGATACATCTCCCTTTTACTTTCTGTATCATTTATTTGGTCACATTTGGTCAGAAGCATCTGTTGCAAACAGCACAGGTTTACTAATTTGAATTTTCCTGGTTGATGTATAAATTGGACAGAGACAGGCAAGCTGTGCAAACCAGAAAAATCAGCCTACTGTTTAGAGAGAGACAACCAAAACAAAGTGCCTGAGGCATCCAACAGTATTGGAGCATCTTCACTGTTTGATGACATTGTTAATTCTACAAATCATGTTTTAGTCAACTACACGGTTGATCATCTCAGTAAGTCAGGTTCGGACTATTTGTATCAGGTAAGGATTGTGTCAGGGTGTTTGCGCATATGTTTACTAGGTGAGGTGTGAATGTGTGGGTGGGTGTGTGTATGTGTGTTTTGTCAGGTGGTCTCTCAACTCTGTATACCCAGTGGTGACAGTAACCATCTGAGAAACAGCAGTCCCAGCAGAGGCCACAGACATCGGGGACATACCTGTTATAGCTGTTATTGCACTTTGAGCATGTTTGTGTGCACTGTCGTTTGCCTGGTGGTTAAAGCCAGGTGTGGTATGGTGCACTGGTTTGTTTGGAATTTCTTCAGATTGGTAGTTTATAAAGCTCTTCCTCAAACTCTGCCCAAAAGACCTCTGTTAAGCTTGTGCTACTGTGTGCTTGAATAATTTTTTATTTAATTATTATTATTTGTCATTTTATTCGTTTTTGAAAAAAGTCTGATTCTTTTATTTATTTATTTATTTATTTATTTAGTTGTTGCTTTGTCTTCTTTGTCAGAAACCACATATCGGCGAATCTTTACTTTCTCAGTGATTTTCTTTTTAATGTTCTCGCTCTTTCTCCTTCATCTGTCTGCTATGTTCAGTTTGTCAGTTCCACTTCGCAGCCATAGAGCATGTCTAGTAGATATAGACACCGTAATTCATTTGTTTTTCCCCACAAAGTGGCTCAAAGTACAGAGTTGTGGAGCTTGTCTGTTATTTTATTTTACTTGCTAAAGCTGAAGGCTGCTACTGCATACTTTTGAGGGCATCTACATAATCGAAAAGGCCTCCGTGCAAACAGTTTGGGAAAAATTCATTTGCTCTGTGTCTGCCAGCGACAGCGTATTTTGGATCTGTAGCGGTCATCAAAAATCAGTAACGGTGCCTGTAGTTCCAGTTCATGAGTCTTTTTTTCTGGATTAATTGAATTTTGTTTTGCCTTTTTTCAGCTACATGTGTATTTATAGAGCTGAAGTGTCTTGTTGCTAGGAGATGGTGTGGGAGCAAGGGAGCAAAAGAGAGAGAGAGAGAGAGAGAGAGAAAAGGATGAGAGCGGAGGGAAAAGGTGCACTTCTTGTGAATGCTGAATGACAAACACTCGCACATACGCCGTGAGTCAGCACTGACGCACATGCACAGTGGGATGCTGCGTGTGTTTGCGTGCCCACTCACATGTTCGAGGTCTTGTCCCACACACACTCAACTAGTCATGTATGAGCCCCATCTGTGTGGTGTGGACTTGTCTGTCAATTACAGCGAGCAAACAAAATGTACTGTAGATGTGAGGCCAGTTCTAAGTACATCTCTGGGTATTGTTTTGTTGTTCTGTTCTGCAAAACTTGCCATCTGATGTAAAATTACAAAGTGCACAGAACTTCAGGAGAGAGTTACAGAGTGGTAACGCAGCAGAAAGACGAGAATCACAGTCCGCAGTTGTGCAGCACAATGTTTGGCTGCCTAAGCCTACAGTGTTTCTCCTTTTGCCCAAATAGTCTTAATTCATGTCAAAACCTAAGCTCTGTCAGGCCTAAAATGTAGTATTTGCAATACCTGCTTCACTCCCAATCTTTTTTTTTTATTTATTTTTTTTTATTTACTCGTTTCCCAATTAAGAATTGACATTGAATTAAAATTCCAAATAGTCAAGTTCAGGTGTTAAGGGAAATAAAATATTATGCAGTCTTCCAACTTTCTCACAGAATATCAAATGTGTTAAAAATATGTTGTTCTTAGTTGTTAAAAACACCCACATGGTTTTTGAGTGAAGACTGCATTATAAAATGGCAGGATTTTGGCAGGAAAAAGTGGGAAATCTTCCATCTTTCATGATCAGCATCAATACATCAGTTCTCAAACATGACATGAGTTGATCTCCAGGCTTATGAAAGTAGCAGAATTATTGCTGCTATGTGAACCTGTACAAAATGAACCTGCACTGATCAGCTAGATTGCTCTCAAAACATACTAGAAAAGTGAAGTCATTTGATATTTAAAATATGCTGAGGTAGGGATGTCCTGATCCTTGGAAGGGGGCAGAAAAAATTGTTCAGAAAATCCACGTCCGACGCCGGTGTAAAAGGTATTTCCACATTCAAGCTGTGCTAAAAAGTATAAATATTGTACAGCTGACAAAATGTATTTTGGCATTGCCACAACATTGTAAGTAGTACAGGTTTTAAGAAAAAATGTCTCGGGCTGTTTTAGGTTCATTTGTACAGGGACTTTTATGATGATGAACCTGAATACGGCAGGAGTGGTGGGTTTTCCGGTTTAGAGCAGAGGGCTGTGTTTTTTAGCTTTTGGCGGTGGAGAGTCTGCTTTTCTTCTTGTTGTGTTTTGGTGCCGTTTTCAGCAAATTAAAAATAAAGCTGCATAATGGACCATAACCATGCAAGTTTCTCACGAGAACCCCGAACGTTACAGTATTTTACAGTTTGCCCCTTTATTGATGGCCTACATTTGGCCAAAAAAAAATTTAATACCTACCCAACTAATAAATGTATCTGAAGAGTCAAATATTTAGGTCCAGCCCTAGCCTTTACACAGGTTAAACACTACAGCCTGAGTGAGTGTGAGCCAGTCTGCATCATCGGTTGCAGAAGAGTGTTCCTGGACATTGAGAAATAGCCTGTGGAGCCTCAGTCAGCCTGCTGCCTCTGCTCAGTGTGTTCCCTACAGCACATGTGTGGGGTTGGCAATGTGCTAGCACTGATGGTAACACCGAGCTGTTCTGCTTTAACTAGCTAACACTGCGATGGGCTTTATAAGTAGTCAAGCACCAAACACCCTGCAACACCTGGCACCGCAGTCAGCAAAACACACTTTGTGCCAGGACGTTTTGTGTTTCTTGCTTTAAGTGTGGGAATTTTGTTTTATTTTCAGACCACTAGCCACACAGTGAGGTAAGTGATAGGATCTGAGTTAAAGACCCGGCCATTGTTCTTTACTGTGTGTGGTTCCTTATATGGTGTAATTACTAACTTAAATATCACAATGTCTAGACTGGAATGTTTTATAATTAAAGGACGTAGTGTGATGATTTTTTTTTCATATTCTGTCTAGAACTGAAAAACTAAACTGAAGTTTTCACCAATATCAGCTATAGAGTTCTTCCTCTTCATGTTTTAAACTGTGTGATGAACATATATTCAGAAACAACAGAAAAGCGTTTGCACTCTGGAATATGTGTGATGCACAAATTCATAAGGCTGTCAATAATCAAGCCACCTCCAATAGACATACTTTGACTCATGAACTATTGTCTGGGAAGTCCTTATTTCAGAAGCAGGATTATTACAGCATACACTTGCATCACAAGGACATCATCTCTCTAGCCCTTAAGTATCATCTAGCACAGAGCAACGTTTGCTATGGAGTCATTAGGGAAAAATAATGCATGCTGTTAAATAGACCGGATGTGTAAAACCAAAACAAATTAACTTTTATGAGGCACAGCTCTGTATTACTGCATTAGTATGCTCATTGAAGGCTCATGCATGCCTGCACTCCCTTTAGCTGCTGTGCCAGACATTTTCAATCACCTTGGTCCAATGATACTGTACTTTTTACTCTTTCTTTGATGGCAGTTAGGCTGATTTAGATGTGACTGATATAAATAATGACTGTCAAGGGTGTATTGCAGTATATATTAGAAGGCTAAATTGTAACAGCAAAAGAAAACTTCTAAATCCTATAGTGGGCTTTTTTAATACTGTGCAGTTTCTGTTTCTAGGTTCATGTACGTGTTTATCTCTGAGACAGAGAGTATGTAATAGGTTTTTTTTTGTTTTTTTTTGTAATCGGAGCACATAGAGTGCCGATGCTGAAAATGCAGACACTTCATTAGGTGTGACCTTCTACTCTTAAGTATTGCGTCAATTATAAGTTTAGAACGCTTGCACATATACACACTTCTGTTCTACCACCTCTGTGTGGGCATGGGCTTGAGCTTTGTTTTGACTGCCACCTCAAGGATGCTGAGTTTAAAACTATTTAAAAACACAAATACAGACTTCTATGCCTGTATTCTAAAACTACCTAGATTTGCTATTAGAAATTCTGTCAAAACTATGTTTTTGTTTTTTGTTTTGTCTTTTATCATAATTTATCATTAATTTGCTGTTTGTCAATTGCATAAACTTGATTTACTTACTTTGCTTTTTATTTATGCAACTTTATAGAAGTACTACAAGATATTGAAAAAAACACCACTAATGAACTGATAATCAGGGGGATCCCTTCCAATCTGGCATCACTGAACATGTCTGTGATGAATGGTGCAGGAGAGCAGAGGAAACGGCCTTTTCAACAATGCCATGTTAAACTTATATTTTGGGTTATATATCAAGGTTTTTAAACTGCTCGAAAACTGTTATTCCATGGCACATGCTAAACTCAGTCATGGTGGTCTTAACACTCACTACAGTCTGATCCTTTTGCTCTAGAGAGCTCCCTAACCAGCACGCTCTTATTTATTGTCAGGAATTAAATTGAACTGTTGATAGCTGTTGTTGGCTCTCTAGCAAACCAGAACAGTAGGAAACTTATTTGGACTGGACAAGAGAATTAAGACTGATATCACCTCAAAATAGAGGTCTGAAACAGTTTAGTGTGGCTGTCAAGATTCCTAACTATCTGTCACTGAGAGCTGGGGGATTCATCACTTGACGTTGTCAAGAACTGCCTGTTTTGGCAAGAAAGGGCCCATTTGACTGACGTTCAAAATGACCAACTACAAACAGTTGTTTTTGCATGACATGGAAGCAGTTTCTCTTGTTGTCTTTAGATATTCTGCATCTGCATGCTAGTGGTGACCTAGCTTAATAAACAAAAAAATTGTTTCTAATCAGCAATAGATACCAGACTGATAAAAACTGGTACACCGAAATGTGCCATTTCGTAAAAGAGGTAAAAATATTGGTTATTGGATTTGCTTCATAATTTTTGAATATTTGTCAACTTTTATTGACTATTCATTGCAGCTCTACTCTTTACACGCTTGACTTTGAGTGACTTAAACAAGGTTTACATAGACATTACATACACACTCCAGTGATAGTTTCATTCACACTAAAGGCCAGTTCTTTTATGGCTGTTGAGAACCAGCTCACCCTAACTAAGTCTGGACTTTTGAAATTATGATTGAAGAGATCAAATCAGAAGCAGAAAGAGAATGATGACCTTCTGTGTCATTCTTGTTTGATCTTCTGAAAAGTGGGGATGAACTACAGTGAAATGAACACTTCCCACACAGTGATGTCCTTCAAAGATTCACTTAATTTCACTTAGATGTTTGTGTCTAGTAACTTTACATGCCAGACACCAATATGCAGAAATCTAGTCTCCTGTTCGTCAATGTGTTTAGAGATCAAATATGTTCTATTCACCAATCATCTCATAAATAAAAAAAAAAGGTAATACAGCTTGGGGTACATTGGTGGCAGCTTGCTTGATTAAGAAGTTAATTTAGTTACATGTATTCATTCTGCCAAACTGTTCTTGTACCCTCCAGGGTTTGCCTTCCCAGAATGGGCCTACAAGCCTGAATCAAGCCCAGGCTCCAGACAGATCCAGCTCTGGCACTTCATTCTGGAGCTGCTGAGGAAAGAGGAGTACCACGATGTCATTGCCTGGCAAGGCGACTATGGCGAGTTTGTGATCAAGGACCCAGATGAGGTGGCACGACTGTGGGGAGTCCGCAAGTGCAAACCGCAGATGAACTATGACAAGCTCAGCCGAGCACTCAGGTGAGGATGGACCAAATGTTACATCTTTCTATGTTTGTCATCTGTTCTGATCTGAAAGATGCTTATCAGTAGAGTGATTCCACTTGGCTTGAACTTCCCTTTTCTAATATATTGTAGTGTTTTCAAGCTGAGGTGAAATTAAGAGAAAATCAGCTAAGGTGGTGAGAACCTTTTTCTGTAGGGCAAGTTCCACTTTTTTACTGAATTTTTTATTTTTTTTGTCACCTTAATCTTAATTTTTTTCCTGTTTCAATTTTTTTTCTTCCCCATCCCTATCCACATTCACTATTCTCCCTCTGCACCGCAGTCCTTCTGACTGTCTACATGTTATTCAGGTCTTTGCACTAGTCTCCACGGCAACACCAAATGCCCACTCAAACCCGCTGAACCTGTCCTTGCCATCCCATAATAATCAAAATCACATCAGCCTTCTCTAACAGGATGAGCACACTTCCGCTGCTTCTGAGAAGAGAACTCTTTCTCTTTTTCAAAGAGGCAGGAGGGAATGATGGAGAAAAAAGAGAGACCCAATCCAGCATAGGGAGTGTAGTAAAGATGTGGAGTCGGCAGCTCTTTTATGTGGCAGTGGAGCTTCTGAGGTTTCACAGAAGACTGAAGAACAGGGATCTCGTCTGTGCTCCACGTGTGTGTCTGTGTGTCCATGTGTGTCGTGGAATGCAGGTCACCTAATTTGGTGCCTTTCACAAACACACATGGGCACAGTTTCTATTTCTCACATTAGGCACACATTTTTTTCTGATACACATTTTACAGTTCTCCTTAAAACATGCAGTTACAGAGGTGAATTTCTTTAAAGAAATCTCTCCTGCTTCTTGCATATGGCTGAGACACAATGAGAGATTTTATCTTGGCACATAGTATCATTGCAGTCAAAGTCAAATGTTTCATACTACATCTTTTAAGATTTTTCACTCCCCCTTCTACCCTTTGTACTTGGTGTACAAAGTACTTTGGATTTTCTTTTAGACAGTGCCGATTAGGTTCTTGTTTCTTTTGGCCAGTAAAAAATGTCCAACATTGAATCACATGTCCCAAACTTGCTCTTAATACACATCTGACATTTCTGCTACAAATTGAAGCATAAACTTTGTTTCTAGCACAGCCATAAACAGTGTGAGTGTGAATGTACCTGTATACCCCTTATACAGGTTTATTTGTAACCAACTGAATGGCTAGTTGTAACAATCACAAAATGTCTGGTAAATTTGGGTGAACACAGTAAATTTAATAGAATTTTTTGCTGTTTAAATTAAGTGGGCTTTCCAACCTGAATATATCCATCAAAAGTAACACAAACACACAGATTTTTTTTACCACAAAGTACATAAGTGTAATAAATTAAAATGTAAATGTTTTATCTTTTATATACTTTAATCTCTTAAAATAATTTTGGAATGGTAGAAGATTAACTGTTTTGAGTTTAAATGGGGGTTGTGCACTTTTCATTGTTTATTTGGGGAGGCTTAGTTGTAAAACTAACCTCACCATGTGGAGGCTATACTTTATCCTGGCTAGCTCTCACTGTGAATTGTTTACATGCTTCAAAACGGTCCTACGTTACAGCCACTAAGAGGATGAATAAAATAATCTAGGTGTTAATTGTGTCTTATACATACAATTAAAACATTCATGATTAAAAAAAAGTTTTCATGGAGCAAATTCAGACATCAGGGTGAATCTTGAGAAATATTGGTCAGTTAGCTGTCAAAATTTGCAGCTCATGTTGCTATGGTAATACGAGAGGCTGACTGAAAGCACTTACTTGAATCTGATTAACGGAAAAAAAAAAAGTTACATCTTGCGCTGCATTAAGTTGTGCCTCTTGTACTATGGCAGACCAAACCAAAATGCAACTTTTTTTCCCCCAAAATGCAGGTTTTTATTTTAGCAAACCTGACCCAAATTACAGCAGTAAAATGAAAAATTTAATAAATTGTTTAACTTGTTGAACCTTGTTATAATTTAGTCAATATTTAACACGCATTCCACTTTTTGAAGCAATCACCATGTTTGAGAGAGATAGAAAGAGAGGTTTTATTGATCCTGAAGGGAAATTGCAGTGTTAGGGTAGCAAGACATACAATTTCACAAACTTAAAAATAGAAATTAGAAAATAGAAATTAAAATAGACATAAGTATAAGAGTAGAAACAAAGTATATAGTAGAAATAAAGTAGTAGAAATAAAGTATATCTATTTGCATTCAAACATGTTTAAACAGGTTACCTATTCTTGGATTCTTGAACTATATTTTTCCACCACTTGGCTATCCAAGAGGCCAACACAAACTTCAAAATTACATACGGGCTGTTACCAGAAATTAGACTTTTAGTTTCATAATTTTATCAGTAGTCTGTTAAAAGAAGCAAACATACAGAGAGCTTGGATTGGTACGCCAAAGTGTCCAGTTGTTTTGACCAAATGAAGCTACCTTGAAGTGTGAGAATTAATATTACTACAGATGTATCTCAATATCTAAATGTGGAAAATGTACTGAAGAGAGTACATAACAAAGTAAAAGAAAATGATTGAATTAGAGGTGATATTTCTTCACGGCATCATTCATCAGGAAACTCTGGGCAAACTCTGTTGGCCCTTAATCTTGTGAAATCTGTAAACTTAAGACATTTGAAAATGTATTCATTTTCTTGACAGCACTGGCATTGATGACTTTTTCAGTCATTAAAATGTTAGTTGACCAAGCTTGGAAAAGTGTGAAAATGAGTATGGGAGCTGATTGACTCCTTTTTGGAGATTCTGGGGAAATTCTTGACTTTTCTGGAGCTCAGAGATGTAGATTTTCTTTGCATTAGTCTAATATGTTTTGTGCCTACTTCATTGAGTTATTTATATGAGTTATTGAGTTACATAAATTGCAAAGGAAGGGTGTCCTCTTTCAGAACTGTATTTGAATGTGAAATGTATTAGGAGCTAAGCATACCCTGTTCTATTCAACCGCTCAAACATTTCTCTGCTTTTGAG
Source organism: Colossoma macropomum (assembly GCF_904425465.1). NCBI lineage: Eukaryota > Metazoa > Chordata > Actinopteri > Characiformes > Serrasalmidae > Colossoma > Colossoma macropomum. Next base: position 35,160,087 of record NW_023494787.1, read on the forward strand.
ACAAAGTTACAAATTACTTAAGAGAGGAATCTTTCAAGCTCCGGCTTGAAAAGTACAAAGCTGCCCAGCACTGGCCTGTGGAGCATTGGAACTGCATACGTTTTGGGAAGAGTTGGAGTGGCGTTTGTGATCCATAACATCATCTTGTGGCTGTTTGCAGTCAAATCCTCACAGTAATGTTCCAGCATCTAGTTTAGAGCCTTCCCAGAAGTATAGAAGCAAAGGTGGGGACAAACTCTACATACTTTGAATTATAGAGCATGTGGGTGAGCGACAATTTAGTATTAGCTAACAAAGTCTCATCACAATTCACAGCTGAGTGACCACCACAAAACATCTGTCATTGAACATGCAGTGCTGTGAAAAACTATTTGCCCCCTTCTGATTTCCTCTATTTTTGCATATGTTGCACTAAAGCTTTCAGATCCTCACATAAAATGTAAGACACGACACAGAGAACATGAAGAAACACCAAAACAGTAGTCATTTTGTTTATTGTGGAGAAAAAATTGCAACACCTATATCACCCATGTGAAAAAGAAATTGCCCCTAAACTTAACTGGTTATGCCACCTTTAGCAGCAACAACTGCATTCGAGCCTGAACTGCCCATTTGTCTTGCAGCAGCATCTTAATCGGGTTCAAGTCAGGGCTCTCCAGAACCTTTATTTTGTTTCTTTTGAGATTCCAGATATGGACTTGTGCTTTGGATCATTGTCTTGCTGTGTAACCTTATTGCGCTTCAAGGCAGGATTTTCTGGTAAAGAGCAGAATTCATGGTTCTTCAAGTTGCCCAGGCTTTGAAGCAGCAAGCAATTCCCATGCACCATCATAGTACCACCTACGTATTTGACTGTTGGGTATGACCTGTCTTATTGTGGAACGCTTTGTTAGCTTTATGCTGGATGTAACGGGACCCCTGTCTTCCATAAAGTTTTTAAGGCATATTTTTATGCATGAGACCACTTATCCCTGTCTTTTTTTTCTGTCTTTGGCAAACATTAACCATGATAATGTTATTCTGTGTTACACTGAGTTTAATGAAAGGAAAAGGATGGATTGAGTGCTTAGGCTGCATTGGCACAATGTACATTTTGGAAGTGAATGCTGTACAGCAGCACGCACATGAGAACAGACATGCTTGAGCTCTTTGTGTCCTTTTTTGAAGTGAGTTCAAATGTACTTCAAAGAGTATGTTTCTGTGTGCCTCAGCATGTTTGACCTGTGTGTGTGCATGTGTGCCCTTTACTCTGTTCTGACTCAGTATGTATTTGTTGAAAACCTCTGCTTCCCTTAACAGTGTGACAATACATCCCAATGCATCTCAACTGCACAAATGCAGCTCAGTGCCTCAAGAATGTTTTAAAGCTGAAGAAAAACAAAACAGGACACTTTGTACACAAAAGATTGAAAATATGTACATCCATGTATGTGTGCTGTGCGCATTATGCAAACATTAACATTATGAACAAAGGGCACATATTCAGGGATGCTACGCATTGTGTGTGTCATTACACCTTTTTTTTTTAACAAATTAATCAGTGCTTTTATACTTTTTACCTTTATACCTTTATGCCTCAGCCCAGTAGTCTCGGTCAGCTTGTTCTCACCCTCTCTTAGCAAAAGTTGAGAATGCCTGTTGGGACTAGGAAGAGAACAACTCAACATTGTGACCACTAATAGAAAGAGGAAAAACTTCACTTGATTGTTATAGGAGAGGTCAAAGTGTTGGGAGCCTGCTGGTGATGATTTTACTTGTTCTGCTTACAATTGGGCTCAAAGTTCCACTGTTTAATACCCCCAGCTTTGCAAATGTCTTCTGACCCTTGAGTTGAAGCTCAGGTAAACTGCACTGAATTTAGATGTCCTTCACAGATGTGTAACCATGCCAACGTTATTCCCCCAGATACTACTACAACAAAAGGATTCTGCACAAGACCAAAGGGAAGAGATTCACCTATAAGTTTAACTTCAACAAGCTGGTGCTGGTCAACTATCCATTCATAGACATGGGATCTGCAGGTAAACAGATTGGTGTGGCCAAGTGATTGTTGTGTACAAACAAAATATTTGTGGGGAAAGCATTTCTTATTCTTTTTCTTTTTTCTTAGTTACGCAACTGTTTTGTATGTGTGTACATAAAAGACTCCGTTTATTTGTTTGTTTGTTTTTTTCTTTGTCCTCTGTGGTTTCCTTTCATTTGACTTTTTTTCCTCTTTCATTCTTTCTCTCTCTTCCTTACACTATTAGGCTCAGGAGTTCCCCAGAGTGCTCCTCCTGTCCCCTCTGGAGTGGGCACCCATTTCCGCTTTCCTCCATCCACGCCATCAGATGTGCTTTCCCCCAGCGAGGAGCTGCGTAGTCCAGGTGTCTTTAGTGCTGTGGCCCGCCGAATGGCACGTGGCTCTGTCTCAGACTGCAGTGACGGGACCTCCACCAACTCTGAGCTTGAGGAAGCTGGTGTGGCTGCAGGCGATGACCGCCCAGCTGACCGTGTGTTCAGGAATCTCCTCCACCCTCGTCTTTCCCATGATTCCCTCTTTCGTGTCTACGGTGCCCCTCCCAATCCACCGGGGCTGCCACGTGGAGGCCCACATGCACCCCCTCACAGGGTGCACCCCGAGCCCCTTTCCCCTTTCCCCGTGTCCCCTCTCCCTGGTCCTGGAGGTCTACTGGCCCCGCCTCTCTCCCCAGCCCTGTCCATGACCCCTACCTCGCACTTACCCTACACCCCTTCCCCATCCCTGTCTCCTATGCTGGGCTCCCACTTCTCCTTCAATCCAGAGGACATGAAACGCTACCTGCAGGCTCACACCCAGAGCGTCTACAACTACCACCTGAGCCCACGCGCCTTTCTGCACTACCCCAACATAGTCATCCCTCAGCCACAGCGTCCGGACAAGGGTCTTGGAGGCTCAGCAGTAGCAGGCCCACACCCCCCTACCCATACCCTACACCACCACCAGCCTGAGGAGCCTCACCTCTCACCCTTCAAATTCAAGCTACAGCCTCCACCACTTGGCCGCAAACAAAGAGAAGGCCTCCCAGCGTCTGGGGCAGGACACACCCCTTCAATAACCACCTCAGGACTAGGTTCCTCCTCCAGCCAGGGTTCTAACTCTGCATCGTCTGGACTGGTGAACAGCTCAGGAGGGCCACCAAAAATCAAGGTTTGTATTTACTGTGTTTTTTTGCAACATAGTTTTATAGCATAGGTAAAAACTAAAGATAATTTAACTTACTTTTTTAACCCCACCCCACTCTTTTCCAGGTTGAGCCCATCTCAGACATAGAATCTGAGGAAGAGGTGGAAGTCACAGATATTAGTGAGGAAGATGATAATTGTGATGTTTTTGCCCCACCCCACTCCAATGGAGGCCCTGTTCCTCCACCCTGTAATGACAGCATTGTGGACGATGATGATCTTGAGGAAGATGTCTTCAAGACCCCAGCTGCTCCGACTTCTGGTGCTGGTATTGGCCTGGCGTTGCTGGGCCTCAAAGCTGAGCCCAGAGAGCTAGGCCTGGGCCAGGGTCCCCCCAGCAGTCCCGGGGGAACACGCTGCATCCCCCTGAAGCTTCGCTTCAAACGACGCTGGAGTGAGGACCAACGCATGGAAGCTGAAGCCGAGGAAGCTGAGGACAAGAAGAGCCGTGCTGAGAGGGAGGAGCCTGTCCAAGAGGCAGAGCCTAAAAGGGTGGAAGAGAATGGAGATGGAAAGAGCCCTGTAAGTTTGGCTGCACCTCTGGGCACAGGCCAGAGGAGAGTGAGCTCTGAGCTGCAGAGAGCAACGGCGCAGCTGTCTTTAGAGAATAATGGCTGCTGAGAAGACATGAATGCATGCTCTCAGACATAGAGAGATGGTCCCACAGGCCTCTGTTTAGTTCATTTTGACTTGGATACAAACTAAAGTGCATTGAGAACCATTGGCTGAAAACAGAACAATTCTACTCAGTCACTCGTATCAGTTTTCCTAGCATGAATATCTGAAGTATCATGCTCACTGTCAAACATGCTTACAGAAACACATCTTCTCTGACTTTAAGGTGTTGAGACACTAAGAATGGCTTATACTGACCCCTCCTGCCACCATTACAAAATCCTGCTCACACACCCTCCCATTCACATTACCGATACAACTCACTGGCTTGACCATTCATAGACATAGACATGTACCATAAAATGGATGTGTTTATTCATCTGCACCCCTATCATCAAAGACCCTATCATTTGGGACATGGGGATACTCGCAATGCCTTTTCGAAACAGATTAAAGATAAAACAGAAGTGCCTGAACTAGAGGTCATTGCACTCGTTTACAGTACTGAGCGCAATGAGTGAAGGAGGGGTGGGCACTCTCCAAACAAATCGAGAAATGTCCTTTCTCACCCTATTGACCTTCTCTCCTGTGCACATGGCGTCTGGAGTTACAATGGGCAACTCCTCATTAGAAGTTAGACATTCTTGGAAGTCACACACAGAAGGTGATAGCCCACTTTAACTGATGTGAACTTCAAAATGGTTGTCAGCCTGCAGTTCTTAAACAAGTCTCAGGTCCTCATGGAGACCTTTGCCGAACAATCTCACCTTTTGTTGAACAAGCTAACCTTTGCTCCCAAAACAAGATCTCCACATACAGTCACTGCCTTCAGACCTGTTAATGCTAACATGCTAACCGCTAAGCACTGCCTTTTAATGCCCTTGGGGTCCAACAAGGGGTCCCAATGCTATTTGGTCAGATCAGCCTCTGTTAAAGGGACCACTTTTAACCCACATGTATATACATCCCTGATGCAAAAGAGATTTGTGGTCTGTGTGTTTCTCACTTCATTTAAGATGGACATGAACCCCTGGCTGCAACAAAGTATGGATCTGCTTTCTCCCATCTCTCTCTTGTGTTTTTGAGCAGTTCTAACGCTGAAAGAAATATTAGTGCACCATGAAAGAGGTTGCTCTTGAACCTGAGGATGATCGTGTGATGAATGAAAGGTTTTAGCAAATGCTTTTTGAAGCTCTTGGCTACTTGGTAGGGGAAATAAAATTTAATAAAAAAAAAACAAAAAAACAAGGAGGGTTTGAGGGCAAAAATCTCAGGCATACTTCACTAAGACCTAACCTCGACTATATAGGTTCACTTAGAATATAGTCTCTGTATTTCAGAAAGCCTTTTAAAGAACAAAAAGTGAGACTGTGCCTTTTTGTATAGGAGACTTGCTGCCCTAAGCTTTTGAGTACTCTCCCGTGGTCACACACCCACTCCCACAGAAGCCTTAGAAACATGACCTCAAACACTGCTATTATGCCTTTGTTTTATATTTTTTTAGCATAGAGGAAAATATCCTAAATTAGATAAACTATAAAGCCCACATGTTCTCTATGTATTGCAAATATTAGTTATATATATTTGATACAGATTATCTATATTCAAAACTCTGGTTTTGATAAGATTTATATTTTTAAAAAAATTAAGAATATATGGAGAATATACATAAGGTGACCTCAAAATATTTAGTCACAGGGAACCTACAGTGCTTTACTTAGAGTGAATGAAGTGTTATTGGAGAAAAGGCAAAATGACTGTAAATGATCAGTCCTTCAGAGCTGAATCTTGTATTTTACGTCCTCTTGTAGATTTACACGCCTAACACACTCACCTGTGTTCACACACAAATGCCTATACTTTTTTTGGCCTCTATGGAGAGCTCCAGATTGAGAGCACTCTTTCTCCCAAGGAGTGAAGGAGGGAAAAAAATTGGATGAACACAACTGACTTGACACTTTTTGGCTCAGAACTCCAGCTCAGTGCTCATGCCAGTCTCTAGTGCTGTCTCAACATAACCTGGTAATGGACTGTTCTCAGAGAATCTGCCCCTCTTCAGAGGAAATAGCACAGGACCATTCCAACCACGGCCTTAGTTTAGACCTAATGCGAAAACCCAGATGGGATTTCGTCCACAGGCTTGGTGTAATTATTTTTCAGAAAGTTAATGGGGATTTGAGCTAGCAAAGCATCCTGTGATGCTCCACTGACGTAATTCATCAGTTAATCGAACTGCCTGTAGTCACTGAGAGGCAAGTTGCAACACTTACCACAATACGGTTCAAGTCAATTTTTTTCTGCCCCCCACCTCCCACTGCATATCTCGCACTCAACAGTGCGCACCAAAAAGTGTTCATTATGCTGAATACGTACTGAGTAATCAGCAAGGAGAACAAGTTTTGCCCACAGCCTTAGTGCCCCCCACTTTCTTTCACCTTCCTCCTCTTATTTTTTCCTTGTTGGATTCCGTTCTTCAGTACAGCCTTACACCAGCTCAACCTGACAATTGCCTTACTCATACTTGTAAACAACACATATCTACATATATTTTTTCCTCTCTTCAGTATAAACATTGCTGTTTTTATTATACTTATTGTTCTTGTTAATATTACCATTTATTTTTAACAGTGATTGTTTTTGTTTTTTTTGTTTTTTTTTTGTGTACCCCTTTCCTGAAAATTAGCTTCACCAGATTAAAACCTTTTAATGGTATATTCCACCATCTTTTTGTTCCTTTTAAACTACATAATGGCAAATACCGTTCTCTGGCATTGTATCTATGCTGGTTTTATTTGTAATTATATGAAAGAAAAAAACAGGTAAAGGGGAAGGGGTAACATTATCTTATCATGTTATTTTTATCTTAATGTTTTTTGTGTTTTGTTTTGTTTTTTTTTCTTTTGTGTACATATATTTTTCCATTTTGGAGGACTATGTAAGAAAAAGACATTGTATTTCTTTGTGTATAAGGCCTCTTCCTTTTCTATCCATTTATCCCTCTCTCTTTAATACACACACTTTCTCAGCGGTTATGTAACAAGAGATGAGACTTGACATCAAGAGGAAACGTGTATACTCTAGTTTTTCTTTTTTTCCCCTCTTGTAATTAAAACTGTAATCAGGGTTCATTAAAAACCGGTAAATGTGGATCAAATTGTCTCCGTTGTCATTTTCTTGCATTTACTTACATGTAATAATAGGCTAAAATTGAAATTCTTTTAACTGCCACCTGATTTTCTGCATTCAGACTTGGTCGGATGCCTTGTTGTACCGTGTCAAAGTTGACTTGCGTTATCTCTGTATTTTTAGCTGCTACTATGCAAAAGTCAGAGACAACCCTACATTTATTTGATTTTCAAAACAGCCTGCAAGTTTTCCATTTTCCAGGAGATATTTCTGAGGACATTAGATTCAAGGTAATCCACTTGTATTGGAAAGGGGAAAGACAAAGCAAAATAAGTGATTGCTGTGTCCTGTCTAGGGGACCCAGAGGACCAGTTTGAGAACCACTGATACAGATATTTTTAAAACTGTCACCATCAGATAAACTACTTAAAGCTTTCATCTTTGAAAGATTTCCCTTTAAGGGGGTCTGATAAGCCTTTCTTTCATAATATGGACACTTATGTAGACTCTGACAGAACTTCCCTTGTAACAATTTTTAAAAAGAAGTATATCAGACACTGACCTGAAGCTACTAGCTGCTGCAGTATTGCACGCTCACCTTTCTTACCCCCAGTGCCAGTTAGGTCTTGAGCAGTCATAACAAATCCTGGTCATTACCAGGTCTGCAACCAAACACTGACTGTAGTTCATAAAGGTAGACAGAGCTAAACCCGTTTTTCCCCCTATGTGGTTACTGGTTTAGAGTTTGATGACAGGTATTGAGTGGGTGATTTCATTAAAGGAATACTCCAGCATTTTCCAGCCTGAACTCTACCTGCTGCAACTGTAGCATTTAGTTGGTCAGTAATTTGAAGTAACTGCCTGTTGTTGAGTCAACAGGTTTTCTGTTTGACTGAGTACAGGAAACCATGTTGGATTCGTTGTCCATGGAAAGTGACCATTTTAGAAACAGGTGGAAAATGTAGGCGAATTTCTCTTATAAATGAGCAATGACCCTGATCAATGTTTTATTGGCTTATTAATAGGTTTATATGCATCCTAATGCAGAAAAAAAGATTTCCAGCCAGTCTTGGCACCTCTAGCCAGTCCACATTTTTGTTCGTTTGCACTTCCTAGCAGCTCTGAGCCAGAATCACTGTTCTGCAGCCCTTGATTACCTGGCTTAGGTGTGTCAGGAACAGGAACTCGACGCAAGTATTGACTAGGCACCTTCAAGGACTGGCCACATGTTGCTGCTTTTTAAATGTTAAGTGTCCCAATTTAAAAAAAAAAAGACTTTTAGGTGTAAATGTGTAGCTGTGTGTAGTTGCAAAGCATGTAGACTTTGATATGGAGACATTTGGACATCATGCTTTGTTAACAATAATAATAATAGATTACCGCTTCTAACGCTTCTAAAACGTGAAATAAGTTGAAGATTTTCATTTGGTTCCTTTGCGTTGGTTTAGGTCTACGGAGAACCTGGAATATTTTCTTTTTAGCTACATTAATACAGAATTCAGTGGAACTAATATAGGATCAGAAAAACAGATAATCATTGGTGCTCGAGGGAGAAAGCACAGCAAACCCTCCATCAGTGCTTCAAAACATGCTTCAGTAGGTGTAGCCCAACAGACTGAACCAGGAAGTGCCTACCAATCGGACGGGAAGTTCTCAGGAGACTTTCCCAAGAGGTTTTTTCTCCTATTCCATTACTTCCATTACTCAGTCACAAATTGTTGGTTAACTTGTAAAACTCTAAATTCATCACCAGAAACTGAATGAGTTTGCTTAGAAAAAATATATTTTTCAAATAATTTCTTTATGCCGTTTCTGCCATTCGGCCATTGTTATGAAAACAGCGCCACCTGCTGAATCCAACTGGCATTGTTCTTTCTTTGTTGCGAAGTTTTGTCATTATCTCAGTGCAACCAAGAAGTCGGTTCACCGTGGCTCAACGGGATTGTGAAATTTAAATGTTCTTACGTCTCGTCTTACCTTCAAGTAATGTCTGTCTGTCGTCCATTTTCTGGCAGGGTTGTGTGAAGGCTTTAAGGGTGTTAGGTTCATTGTTTCAAAATGAGAGATTTAGAGAGTGTGGCCCCACACTAAGATACTTTTAAGATACAATAAAACAGAGAAAAAAACACTGCGGATGTCCTGCACACAGCAGTGAAGAATGTTTTAGAAGCAGTTCCATAAATCAATTTTTAAATGGTTTTTAAATGCCTAGATTTCACTTCATGAACTGTGAGGCGTCTTGCACTGTCCATCATATGTTGTAGGTTTTCTCTTTTAAGTGAAAAGACAGACAAATACATCAAAAGCAGTAGCTAAAAATAATCACTGTATGACATGCAGGCATATGAGTAATTCTTTTTCACTGCCAGTATAATACAAAGCATCCATTGTCATCACAAATCCAACTTTGCCTCACAAACCACAACACGCCCCCCCATTACAACACGACACAACAGCTGTAAAGCACTCACTGTATCCACCCATCTACCAACAAACAAGTCCAGTTTGCACGCATTCTGCATTTTGTCACTGTCGAGCTGTTAGCATTCTTTAAGGTCTATCAGTCAATCCAAGCACTATTCCAGGCCTCTGTAACCCTGTTCTGTCAATCAGACACTTCATGACCAATCACACTCAGCAGGAGCCATTCTCTCAATGCGGGAGTGACGAGGGGGCTGAGACTCATGCTGGGAAGATTTTGTTGACTCGCTTGGGGCAAGGTCAAAGGTCAAGGCTTGGGGGGAGAAAGGGGAGTTGTGGGCCAGCAATGGGCCGTAACAAAGGGGGCTAATTAGCGTGTGTGCAAGGGAGAGAGTGAGAGTGGCCAAGTGTTTCCCTGTTAATTCAGCCATTGTGTGTGAAGTCATGTTGTGGACTGCTACGACCTGAACCAGAATCCTGAATAACTCTGTGATTTCGGATTTCCACATCTTCCTCATCTCTCATTCACTCTCATCATCACTGGAGTGAGTTTAAGCTGTAGAAGTAAATAAGGCTGGTTTCATAATTTGTCAAAGTAGAGTCAAGGTAGAGCCAAAGTGACCCACTGTTCCTATATGGAGAAAAAAACACATGTACAGTATATTTATCAAAAAAAAAAAAAATGTAAATGTATAAAAATAGCCAAAAATGTATTTTTGTTGGTATTACATTACAAAAAGACTGCCCTTATAAAATGGTTTAAAGTTACTTTATCAGTTGTTGTTAGTTCAGCTATAAACACAAATTATTTATCAATAAATTATTAATAAGCAGTTATAAATAAAAAAAAAACAGTAAAGTAACCTGTTGCTTATCAGATAGTAAATATCTATAATGTTAAACCTCAGATCTTGCTGGTCACTTACTTTGTCTTTACCATCAGTCAACATTATACCTGTCATCTCCATCAGATATTGCTATTCATCAGACATAACAACTCACTGTTGTCCTTTTTATTTCTGCTGTAACGGCTTATTAATGATTTTTAAGGTATTTATGATCTAATGAATGAATGAAATGTATTTATTTATAAAACATATTTGATGAAATAAAATGTGTATGACTTGCCTGTGTATTTTTTCACTGTGGATTTTTGCTCACTTTTCAGATGCTGTGTCCAGACTAGTACAGTAAACGTCAGGTCAACTTTAAATGGACAGCAGCCCATTCTGTCTTAGTTTTTTCATTTGTTGTATTTTATGTTTGCTTTATTTTTTTTGTTTATTATTGTTTGGGGGGAGGGGGTTCACATACTCATTTTAAGGTCTTCCACGAAACCCAGAATCATTCATTCTTGCAATCATTTCCCCACCATTAAACAGAGGTATGCAGTAACTAGTTACATTTACTCAGTTACATGTACTTGAGAACATTTTGATGGATTTGCACCTTCCTAAGTATTTTCAAATGACATTACTTTTACTTTACTCAAGTATATTGGTAAGAAAAGGAATCAGCTTTTTAAGTGGTTAAATTCTAGTCATTAACATGTAATTAATAATTCCTTATTTATGTTTCATTTTATTTTTACGTTGATGACAACACCTGTACTACTCTGTGATTAACACATCTGACTGATTTATTTACAACAAACTTCAGTTCCTATAAGCAGTTCCACTCAGAAGTTGCTTGGTACTTAAGCAGTTTTTACAGCTGCTACTTTCCTTTTACTTGAGTCATTATTTCACCTGTATGTGCTTAGGCTGCTCTACTGACCTCTGCCATTAAACTACTGTTTTTGAGCATAGGTTGCTTTCTACTTCTGATTCAGCATCTCAACATATTTTATTTCTGTTCATTTGCTAAAACGAGGCCAACAATATCTGTGCTGATTTCTCTTGATACTCCTCATCATGAGAACTGATCTGATTCTGTGAGAACAAGCATTTGTCTGCCCTCCACTGGACAAAGGGGACCATTACAACCTGCACACATCGCCATTTAAGGCCTAGTTCACTCATGTTTATATATGCTCCTCTAGCTGCTCCTCTGAGATCAGTTATACATTTTCTCTTGTTTTTGTGCTGGAGATGCATGCTGGTCAATGATGCTGTTTTTACTTAGCAACAATCTATAGTTACTATGGAAGATAGACTGTTATTATTTATCCTTGAGGCAAAATTAATCTGTAATAATCTGTAATTATTATTGCATTAAATATTTTTTATCCATCAGACTAAACCTGAATTGCTTAGATATGGAAATACATACATACATACATACATACATCATCTAAACCGCTTATCCTTCTGGGTCGCGGTGGGGTGCTGGAGCCTATCCCAGCTGTCATTGGGCGGAAGGCAGGATACACCCTGGACAGGTCGCCAGTCCATCGCAGGGCAGACAGACAGACATACACAATCACACACTCACTCACACCTAGGGGCAATTTTAGCACGTCCAATCAGCCTGACTGCATGTTTTTGGACTGTGGGAGGAAACCGGAGTACCCGGAGGAAACCCACGCAGACACGGGGAGAACAGGCAAACTCCTAGATATGGAAATATAATTTTTAATTCAAGTACAATAGGTTGTAGAACAGATTTTACTAATACAAAGCAATGATCTATAGAAACTATTTTATTTAGAGAGATTATTTATGAAGGTATGTTTTTTATGGTTCAGTTTAGTGGGGGAAAAGATTACTTTGTGCTTGACTTAGACAGTGTGCGTAAAAGGGTAGTCTGAGCATGTTGTTTCAGGAGAGTCATGTGGTTAATCCATTGGGAGGGTATAACCTGCAAACTGTTTTTGCTGCACTGATGATAGTCTTGTGACCGAAACATTTTCTGCTACCTAACATTTATGTGCGGGGACATTTTTTTTTTGCGTGTAGTTCCCTTTATGTGCATTTGTTTATAAAAAGCATGCAAATAGGAGACCTCCGAAGGGCAGAGTTCTTAATACTAAACTCAGAATATGTTTGTTGTAGTTAAATGTCATGTATGTGGTATGTGGTTTTATGTTGTTGTTATTATTATTATGATTATACCTTTTTGGCCTTTTATGCGTTAAAAACTACTTTTAAAGACAGGTTTACTGTATTCTGGGTTTCTTAACACCTTTGCTACTTTTTGTAAGCTAGGCTACTTGTTTACATCTGTGCTTGTGTGTGTGTGTGTGTGTGTGTGTGTGTGCGTGTGTGTGAATGTGTGTAAGTGTGTGTATATGAGTCAGACCTCCATAATTGGTTCTCGTTACTGAGTGTCATGTGAGTTTGAAGTGTCCTGTGTTTAGCCTGAACATTCAAAACTTTCTGCTTGCTTTGGCCTTTCCACTGTGAGACAGAAGGCGCCCTTTCATATTCTTTCCTCAAACTTTTATCCTCCCACCTCTGCTGCTCTTATAGCACAAACTATTTTTCCTTCATGACCAAGAAGTCTTTGTCACTTCATTTTCAGCTGTGTGCTTTAACACCTCAGTGTTGCACTATGAGCAATAAACCAATTTTGTATGAATAAACCAATTTTCAGGTTCCTCTTTTACTTTCATTTTCACTTTTGTCAACTTCCCTGCAAATCAAATCAGCACTTTTGGCCTCTGATCAAACCACATTATTAAATTTTCTATTACACTTTTAGTGATAATGAGACCAACTTCACATGTAGTATTGGGCAACAATCAGAGACCACGCTTCATTTAATTAATTTGCAGTAATCATTTTTCAAGGGATATTTGTGAGGAGATTAGACTTAAGACAATCCACTTGCAATAAAGAAGGATAAAATCAAAGGAAAATTTATGGAAAAACAGGACTTTCCAAAACTGTAGTTTTACAAACGGTATAGAGAAAATGGGACTCCTAACAACTGAGGAAACCTGGTAGACCAGCAAAACTGTCACCATAGATAAACAGTACTTAAAGCTTTTATCTTTGAGAGACAGAAGAAAGTCAGGCTCCACTCTTGCTTCAGATCTGAAAAAATCCACAAGTATTTCTGTCCATCCTTCCACTGTGAGAAGACAACACTATGCTGCTATGTTTCTAGTCCAGACTTCAACATCACTGAATGTTTTTGGGTTTACTTTAATTGTGAGAAGCACAAAATGAAACTTCTAAAAGTGAACTTTGTAGGTATGGAAAAATATCCCTGCAGATTTTTTTTTTTACAAGACTAAAGTTTCCCGAAAAGAACAGAAGCTGTAATAAATGCAAAGGGTAGGCACACTAAATACTGAAAAAATACTAAAAAAAATATTAGTTGAGGAAGCTTCTTTTAAACATGCACTCACCAAGCACTTTATTAGAAGCACAATTCTTCATGGCATGGATTCCACATAATGTTGGAAACGTTCCCTTTAAGATTCTGCTCCATGTTGACATGATTTTTCAGGTGCACTTTCATGTGCTATGCCACATCCCAAAGGTGTTCTGTTGGATTCAGATCCGGTGATTAGAAAGGCCACTGAAGAACATTGAACTCATTGTCATTCAGGAAACCAGTTTGTGACACGGTGCATTATCATGCTGGAAGTAGTCATTAAAAGATGGGTAAATTGCAGCCATGAAGACGTGCACATGGTCAGCAACAGTACGTAAAAAGGCAGTGGCATTCAAGAAATGATTGATTTGTATTAACAGGGCCAAAGTGTGCCAAGAAAACATTCCCCACACCATTACACCACCTCCACCAACATGGACTGTTGACAAGACAGGTGGGCTCCATGGATTCTTGCTGTTGGTGCCAAACTCTGTGCCTCAGCAGAAATTGAGATTCATCAGGCCAGGCTACATTTTTCTAGTCTTCCACTGTCCAGTTTTGGTGAGCCTTTGCCCACTGCCACCTCAGCTTTCTGTTCCTAGCTGGCAGAAGTTGAACCCAACATAATCCTCTGCTGTTGTCGCCTGTCCACCTCAAGGTTTAATGTGTTATGCATGCTGAGATGCTTTTCTGCTCACCACAATTGTACAGAGGGGTTATTTGTGTAACCATAGCATTTCTGTCAGCTCAGACCAGTCTGGCCATTCTCTGATGTCTTGATGTCTCTCATCAACAAGGCATTTCTGTCCGCAGAACTGCTGCTTACTGGATGTTTTTTTTTTTTTTTACTGCATCATTCTGAGTAAACTCTAGAGGCTCTTGGAGATCAGCAGTTATAGAAATACTCAAACCAGCCCATCTGGCACCACAATCATGTGACAATCAAAATCACTGGAATCACATTATGTCCCCATTTTGTTGGTTGATGTGACCATTACCAAAAGCTGCTGGTTTGTATCTGCATTATTTTATGCACTGTGCTGCTGCCACACCATTGGCTGGTTAGATAATTGCATGAATGAGAAGGTGTATAAGTGTTCCTAATGGCGCTCTGTGAGTGCATGTGTCCTATATATTTTCCTGAAGCTAATAAATGACTGAATTGTATATAATGTCTGTTCTGACTGGAAATAAAATAAATGCAATGTGTCTCTGACTTTCGCACAGTACATGAAGTATGTGTGTGACATGAAGTAAAATAAAACACTTTTGCGAAATGTATTTTTAAAATGTTGCAAGCTGAATATTCATACCCTGCAATCACTTTACAATTTGCAATTGCATATATGTCATTATTCATGTAGTTCTCACCTCCACTGGGTGTTGAAGGATTGTGACCAAAATAAGGCAGGCGAAGGCAGCAATGTATGCTTATGCCAGGGCGTGGTGCATACACACAGATCTCTTTCTATGGCTGTGTGTGTGCGTGTGTGCATCAGTTATGTAACCTTCCAATGCATGTAATAACCGCACACGGTATGCAGCTGAGATGTGACATATACACACTGATTATCGCCATCACGCGCTAGCACACAGTTATCTTGCCACAAACATTTTCCATCTCTTACATATACTATGTACGTACACGACACATATCCACCCCTCCCACACATACTCTAACATTCATTCAATTGCATGCTCAGTCAGCCTCGAATAAGCATGTAATGCACGATGGAAGAAAAATGGGCCAAAGTACTAAGTGAACTGCAGTGTAGGGGATGTATATGGGTCACACTCTGAGGTACTAAACTGTAATCCCTGCTTTAGACTAATTTACTCGCACTCTCAGCCCTTCCCGTTTGGTCTCGGTGATGGCAACAAGCATAATGAGCTCGTCGTAGTGGCCGCTCATTGGCCTGCTGACTCCCTGTCAGTGGACCAATCCCGGATCGTCTTGGTGACGTTAGCGCTCCTTCTCCACTCAGGTTGGACGGGGGGTGGGATTTACGGGGCGTAGACGTCAGACGACTCTCTGTGATTGGCTAGATTCGTTACGGTAGATGCAGTCATGGGAAGTTGAGTCAAAAAGAAAGCTAGCGTCTTCCTGCTAGCTACTATTTCATACACACGCCTGTGTAAGAAAGTTTGTAGCATATGTACAGCCTGAAAATGATAATGACTCATGATAATGTATACTTCATGTCCGGTGCCATATTAAAGAATATCGGAATAGCTTCCTTTAAGCAAAACATCTTTAACAGATAAAGTGGAGTTTCCCCAACAGGTGTTTGGACATAACGCCTTAAAAATACTGAGCCGCAAAACCATCTTTTTTCAACGGGCACCGTATTATAAGTATCTGCACGGCGTCAGCATTCGACGTGTGCAGCCGTAGATTGGTGAATAGTGTTATTTTTCTTCATTTCACCCTCCCACTCCCTCTCACTAGACGCTCCCTGCGTCCCCATTGGATGGTACAGTTTCAGGTCTGACCAGCTGTTTCTTGTTTTCCCACAACCTGATTGGCCCGAGCGCGCTGTCTATTAGCCGGTCTTTGACAGCTCGCTCCGCCTTCTCTAATATTACTCGCCTTCTCATTGGCTACTGTAAGCCACTTTGCGCGCTGATTGGCGGAGCTGAGTAGTTGTCAAGGCTTTGGGCTTCATTCACCATTTTGCGACTGTAGTGTAGCCCGAAACATAAGCGGCTATACTTTTCCTCATTCGGGCGGCTTTGCGGAAGAAAAACATTTGGTAAACCTGCCTGCTCGCAGCCGCGAAGGTTCTGTTCTTGTATCCATTAGTATTTTTGTTCAGTATCATTTGGTCGTCATTGTAAATATTCCGAGGGTGAGTTGAAAGCTTGCTACAAATCTTTCTTCTGCAGCACTGCAGTGATCTGCCCGTTTTGCCGTGTTGAGCTTTACGCCGATGGGTGTTTTTTGAAACAGTTGCTAGCGACTAAGCTTCAATATTATCTGTTTCGCAAATGATTATCTTTTTTTTAGGGCAGTGAGACGAGGGAGGGAGGGCAATAAGCATTTCAGCAGGCACACATAGAAAGGGAGGGGTGGGGGTGCACAGTCAGCCTAAAACTTTTTCCAGAAAATATTCGAACGACACAACAGCGACTATTTGGACAAACTTGGACGTAACTCTTTATGTGGCTTTCAGTACTCGCACATTGTAGGTCTGTGGTGATTCTGGCAAGTCCAGGACCATTTTCTCATCTTTTAAACTTCGATATTTCCATAATACGGCGTAACTGTGACACAGTTTCGCCCTCCCACTCGGTCCTCTTACTTGCGGCCCTCGTCTCTTTCTTTTGACGGACGAGAGCCATACATCGTTCAGTCACCACACATATCTGTTGATCAGTTTTTGCGCGCTGGATTACCCTTACGATTACTGCCGACCGCTGTCTCACGCAACGGTTCCGTGCAAAGCTTTCAGAAACGTATTTTAATTTAGGGGTTTATTCTGTTATTTTCCCGGCTAAAATATACGCAGGGTTTCGAGTGATACACCTCAGGTTTCCACGCAGTGGTGTTGTGGACCGTGTTGGCCGTTATTTATTCGCTTTTTGAAAGAGCTGAACTGCTCTGCGGCCTTGTGTTGTGGAGAGAGGCCTGCGTCACTCGACTTCACTCTTTGTGTAGTAGGTGGTTGTAAGCGCAGAGTAGGGCACTACGGCCAATAAAAGTGCTTGACACACATACAGGCGGTCCACTACTCAGCAAAACTTTCCTCGGCCTTGCCTTTGTTTGGTTGTTCAACAATGGTTTCTGTAATTTTTCAGTCGAAGCTAGGGTACTTTGCACTTGTTTATCTTTGTTCGTCTTGTTGCGTGGGAACGTTTCAAGTGATTCTTGCATGCGAAGGTGTATTTGGCTTTGTAAGATGTACGGACTCTTGTTTGTCGTACGTTATTGATTCGTAGTACAAGAAGGGGAGTTTGGGTGAATGGACGGTGCATTGCAGTGTACGGGAAATAACAAATTACATGTGTAAAACATTGCCTAAATATCTGTCTTGATTCTATGCATGACTAGTACTAGTGTATTTTATTTCCCAGGTTATTCAGTATATATAAACTCTCCTTTTCACTCCTTTTTTGTTTTGTAATCTCCAGTTCTTATTATATTACTTTATGGTAGGCTTTTATTAGTAGTGCCAGTTTACATCCTATCTTTTATTTGCATAAGCTCTGGCAACTGATGTTACAGTGCAAAGGGACATGAACAGGGTGGTTATTGTGGTTTTCTCAACAGAATAAGGCAGCTCTGTAGCACAGCCGTACACAGGAAAATAATGTTTAAACAGTTCGTTCAATAAGGTCAATGACATTCTGACATTATTACAATGTCTTACATCATTTGTAATATCATTGTTATATATACGTTCTTGCAATACAAAATACATTCTGTATGTCACTTATGTTAGTAAAACTTGTATTCAGCGCCATTCTTGTGCATTCTAGCTTTGAACTTAATTACATTCAGTTAATTTTGATTGGAATACTTTATTTTGTGGTTATTTATGGCTCTACAAGGTCAACAAAACAAGCTAGAGTAGTGGTGCTGACCATGTATGTGAGTACATATAATATTGATTTTATGCATCTGCTTTTCTAAGTTTAGAGAGCTGTTGTTAGCTTTCGGAAATGGCGTGTAGTAGCGTTCAAAGGCTTAAAGAGAGAAGTAGTAAGTAGTAAGAAGGGCCAAGAGGGAGAAATGATGTAGCCTGAGATATAGTAATGGTGTGACAGGAAGTGAGGATTGTAGGGGTGGAATGTCTCAGTAAGAAATGCATAAAGGTCACTTGGGTGAACAAGTGAGCTAGAGAAAGAGAGAGAGATGGGGAGAGAAGACTAAAATACCAGTGAACAAGGAATTCCCCCGCCTCCTCTGTTCCAGCCAAGAAACTAAAAAGAGTGTGTGACTTGTCTGGGCAAGCACTTTTCTTTGTGTTTAGTTGGTCTTTGTTATGGCATGTGATACTACATTTCATTAAGTTACGTTAGGTTCTACAGTATATCATAATGAATGTTATATTACATAGTAACATATTCTGAAAAACAGTTTGGGCTAATGAGGCATCATATGTATGCCACCTAGGCCTAAAATACGCAGTAGCGTATGTGTTCTTCTGTTATGTGTGTGTTTATGTATGTGTAGAATTGTTCTAGTGTTCAACCTAAAAGTAATTTGTCTTGCATTCTGTGTTTCACTGCAGGGTCTGAATTAAGAGCAAACAGACAGAGCAAACAGGAAGAGGCAGGGATAAGAAGAGAAAAGAGAGAAAGGGCGGGATGAAAGAGGGAAACAGAGTGGAAGATATTGATAGGCTGGGACACGTAGGGAATCTTGAGGACTAAAAACTCTCTTCAAGCTGTTTAAGATGAAACCCATTAAAAAACAAGGCAGACGGTCACCTCCTTCCACACGAGCAAAGGGGGGGAAGAGGAGGGGGCCACCCGATGCAAGCCCAGAGGAAGAGAAAAGAGACGCAGAGGAAAAGACCAAACTTTCGCCCTCCTCTCCCAAGAGACAGATCTCCTCAAATTCAGACTCTTCACAGGAGGAACCAGTGAGAAGCAGTAGGACTCCAGAGAGGGAGGGCCAAAGAGAGGGAATACTGGATGTTTCAGGGGACTGTGGGAAAACAGAAGAGCACTCTGGGAGCTCCAGGGCAGGTGGAGCACAGAGTGACAGCAACAGCAGCACAGCCAGCGCCAATAGCAGCCCCAATCCGTCATCCAGCCGCAAGACAGCCACCTTTAAGGCCCGCGTGCCCAAGAAGAAGTATACCTCTGAGCACTGTGCTGGAAACCATGGCAACGCCAGCACTCCCAGTACTCCCCCACAAAGCAACAGCAGCACAGCTCACAATGGCTCTGGTGCTAGTCAGGGCTCCACTACTGTTGCTGCACACACAGACACAAGCAGCCAAAGCAACCGGCTGGCTGAGGAGAGCACCACAGGGGTCATACAAAACAGTGTGGCAGTGCCTGTGGGCAGAACAGGAGACGAGGGGGGCGAGAGAGACAAGGCGAGCACATCTAGTCCTCAGCGCTGCTCTTCCACAGACACAGCCAGTGAACACTCAGCTGAGCTTGAGGTGACAGTACGGCGTTCGGAGTCCCGCTCAAACTCACAAGGAGCACAAGCACACGCTAGTCCTCCACCTCTACAAGAAAGCTTGCCAGCTGGGCTGTCCGAAGCACTGGCCAAGGGCTTAAAGAACCAGAGAGTCCTGGCCAGGGTAGGTGCTAGAATGGGGGAAGGATGGCCAACTGATAGAGGGAGAGAATCATCAGGAGTTTTCCGTGCTGGCGTCGTCCGGGAAGTTAGCAGGGAGCATGGGAGTGTGGAAGTGCAGCTGAATGGGGAAAAAACTTTATGCAAATACCCATTCCGAGGAGCTACTGAAACAGTGGACCTGATTCTAGATGCACCCCCTCCGGGGCAGGCACCTGTGGCCATAGGAACACATGTGTGTGTGCCTTTTGGAGGTAGCAGTGAGGGTAGCGAAGGTGCACAACAATGGTACAGAGAAGGCCTGGTCACCCAGGTGGACCCCCACCCTGCTGTTTCTTCTCCATATCGTGTCCAGCTACAGGAGGATCCAGCAGGTGAGAAGGAGAGAAGAAGAGTGGAGGAGGAAGGGAGGGCTACTGCTGCTCATGCAGTGTGGGTCTCACGGCAGAGCCTTCGCCTCCTGGTTCCACCTTGGGACTTGGAGCTGCCACTATCTGCTGAGCAAGAGAATGATGGTCGAAGAGTGAGGGGAAGAGAGAGAGATTGGGAGGACAGAGATGAGATGGAAGTGGAACGGGAGCTGTGTCGTCTCAGCATGGTGCATGGCGTAACTGGACCAGTGTTAGTTAGAGGGATGTTACACCCTGGATCTGCACCTTCTTCATTACCACCCTCTTCCTCTTCTGCTGTTAGCTCTGCTATCACTTCTGTTCTCAACATAGCTCCCAATCGGGACTGGGACTGTAGCCGAGAAAAGGAGCTGGAGAAGGAGCGAGAAATGCAGAGGCAATTAGAAAAAGAGAGAGAAAGGGAAAGGGTTGCTCTACAACCACCAGCCCCAGAAGAGGACATGGAGGTCAGCCATTTCAGCATGGCTCAACTCAGGGAGGGTGGCCTCCCCTCAGCCATGGGCAGCAAACCTCTGGGTATGCCCTCCCAGCATCGGCCCATTCTCTCGAAACCTACAGACTACCTCAGCTCTCATCTGTCAGTGGTGAGAGGCATTGGCACCACGTTACCACCCCACTTGTCTCTTGTCCCTCACCCCACCCCCTCCCCTGTGCTCCTGGGACTGGACCCAGCAGCAGGGGCAGCAGTCATCTCCTCCACCCCACAGTTACCTCCCTTGCCCCCCTCCTCTTCCCGCAGTTCCTTGGAGAAGACCTCTACTTCCAGCTCCCACGGTGCATCGGGGGGTGGCTCAGGCTCCTCATCTTCATCATCACGTTCCCGCACTCCACTCACAGCTGCCCAGCAGAAGTACAAGAAGGGTGACGTGGTGTGTACTCCCACAGGTATCCGCAAAAAGTTCAATGGAAAGCAGTGGCGTCGACTGTGCTCTCGAGAGGGCTGCTCCAAGGAGTCCCAGCGTCGTGGCTACTGCTCCCGCCACCTCTCCATGCGAACTAAGGAGATGGAGGCAGGAGGTGGAGTGGGCCGAGACCGGAGTGGTGCCAGCAGCACAGGCACCCTCACACCTGATCTCCGCTTAGGAGGTCGCACCAGCAGCGAGTTTGACTGGGATGAGACATCACGGGACAGTAGTGAAGCCAGCAGCCGTGGGGGAGACTCACGGCCTCGTTTAGTCCTACCTTCTCTCCTACCACAAGAGCTGCCACGTGACCTGTCACGCTTTGACTTTGACGAGTGTGAGGCTGCGAACATGCTGGTGTCTCTGGGCAGCTCACGTTCAGGCACGCCCTCATTCTCCCCAGTTTCCAATCAGTCTCCATTCTCTCCAGCCCCCTCTCCTTCACCATCTCCGCTATTTGGATTCCGCCCAGCTAATTTCAGCCCCATCACTGCTCCTTCAACTCTCACCCCTCGCCGCCCACGCCATCTGAGCGGCACCAAGCTGGGCACCCCTGGCTCAGAACGAGAACGCCACTTATCTGGCATTATTCCCACCTTCCAGACCAACCTGACCTTCACTGTGCCCATGAGTCCCAGCAAGCGCAAGTTAGATGCTCCACCTCCCCCACTTCCCAATGCTCCTGACTATGTTAAGTCTGATCCCCAGCTGAGTGACCTGGGACTGGGCTTAAACACTGCAGCCTTCAGGTCAGTATCTCCTCAAAGCCAGCCAACTACCCCCTCCTCTCTTTCTTTTCCTCGTCCAAGGAGTGCGACCAGCCGCCCCTCATCTTCTGCTGCATCCACCCCTCCACCTATGTTGGTTTCCCCCACACCCCCTTCACCCCTGCCTCAGGACCCCAGCCCACGTCGTATTGTTCCCCTACGTGATTCACCTGTCATCGTCCGCAACCCTGATGTGCCACTGGCTAAGTTCAGCGACGGACCCTTGAACCGGAGAGCGAGTTCTCGTTCCAGAGAGCACAGTCAGCCACCTCACCTTGCTGTGGGCCTCCAAGCTCCAGTGCCCATTAACAGAGCTGCCACAAATGGTGCAGTATTGCTGCGCAACCCCGCCCCCACCTTGGTGCTGGTGACCTCTGCCCAATCACTGACCACTGTGGCTGCCGGACGTCCAGCCCATTCAAGCCCCACCCCCAGCAGTGTGTCTGCCTCCAATGCAGCCACTGGTCCTGCTTCAGCCAGTTCAGGCTCTGGAGGGAGAGAGCGAGAGAGAAAGCCAGGTGATCATGCAGATGCATTAGGAGGCATGTTGCCACAGCCTGTGGCCTGTCATCCATCTCCCACTGCCCTTCTTCCCCTTATCCTACCAGCAGAGTCACCACATCCTGCCCCCCGCAAGGACATCATCATGGGACGACCTGGCACAGGTAAGACTTTTGGAATATCAAGTACTTCTGTGTATATGAATGAATACTTGACTTTGATGCAAAGTTATGCCTCTAAATGCAGTACTTGCTATAGTAGGTTAACTGATTACAGAGGCCAAAATTGCTATGTTAACAAATAGGTCTACATGAATAATCCTGCAAGTCAGGAAATGCGTGGGGGTAACCTGATTTACAAAAATGCAATTTCAGGGCACAAGAAGAGTTTCAAAAGTTAAAATGTTACTTATTTTATGTAGTTTCTATATAAAACATTACTATGTATACAAGGCTCTGTGTAAAGTGGTAATCTGTGATGAATTAGAGTTTTGATATTAATAGATGACTAGCACGCTTCACGTTGTGAAGATTAAGCGTCAATATAAATGTACTTTGCTGCACGTCGCAAACCTAATTGGCCAGCGCTCCTCTGTCACCACTTGCTTGCAGGGCCAAGGGAGATTTAATTTGATTTGATAAGGAAATCCTGGAAATGTATAGATTTATAGCTTTCTAATCATAGAAAATGACTGTAAAATAAGAAAATTATGGAGATTGCATATTTTAGCATATTTATAGCTGCAAATTCCCAGTTTGGGTGTCCATTCATACCTGCAGTAGTCTCTAACATCACATGTGGACAGATGCATGGAAGCCTGATGCAGTGAGGCTATATTAACAAATACCAGCTTCTTGCAGCATATAGTATTATAATGTTAAGTGGTGGACAAAATACTCCTGTGCTTTGATAAAAGTAGAAATCCCCTTTGTAGGATATTACTTAAGGAAAAGTAGAAGACCTCTATTTATATTTCAACGTGCGTTAAAGTACAACAGTATTTGCTTTGAAATGTGCTTAAATATAAAAAATGTTCTATGAGTAGTTCCTGCTATTACAGAACAACTGTATAATTGAATAATTTCTGTTAAGACTGCGTGGCTGCAGATGTGATAAACTAAAATGATAAAAATATGTAAATGTAACAAGTTACATGTTTAGTATCACAGAACGCCATGATGCTGCTTCTGTTTCTCTTGCATGCTGTTCAAGTCCAGTTCACCCCACTGCTCTTTCCCAGCAACATAACTCAAACACAGCACAACAGAAAACAGCCTCAACTTACACAGTGAAATTTTTCTGACATACTTCTTATCTCATAGCTTTCTTAGTAATCATTGGATCAATACATCAAAAATGTAGTAGACATAAATAGTATGAATTTGAAGGCTACATACAGCAGTTTAGTAGAGCTGCAAGGATAAATGCTAAAACCTACAGATCGGTCAAAAATGAAAAAAAAGACTAATAGCAATCACTGTAGATGAAATGGAAATAAAAAAGCAGTATTATTATTGTACTGCAGGGAAGGTAAATGTATGATAATATTCCTTTGTGATTTTGGATGTTTTGGTAGAACTTTGTGTGTGTGTCATTTCAAGATGAACTTTTGTGAGCAACACTTGTCATGTATTAAGTCATGGCAGTAATTTGTCCTGGAAAATGACTGGGAACCCTGTATTAATG
The DNA here is from genome assembly GCF_904425465.1 of Colossoma macropomum. Classification (NCBI taxonomy): domain Eukaryota; kingdom Metazoa; phylum Chordata; class Actinopteri; order Characiformes; family Serrasalmidae; genus Colossoma; species Colossoma macropomum. Next base: position 35,184,241 of record NW_023494787.1, read on the forward strand.
ATTGATGCTTCCTGCATTTTCTATCTCACAGCTCTTTCACACAGATTTTCATATCTAGTTGACATTGCTAATAGAAATGAAAAGTTGACTGATCTCAAAAGTTGCTTTAAAGATAAGTAATTTCAAAAGTAGTTGAGTGATTAGAGTGGTGTGTAGGCTGACTGTTATTATGGATACATGTAACTATGTTTTTACTTCCCTGGTTCTAGCCCTCAGCTAATCAAGGTTATTGACATTTAATTTGATTTGATAAAAATTATATTGATTTGATTAGTACATCTCAGTCAGTTAGATGGAACATCAGTAAGTTCACCGCATCTGTTTGGTAGCTCAAATCAAATTCCAGCTGTGCAACATGCTTTGAATTGTTGGATGTTGGGTTGGATAGTAGAGGTGACTTTCTCACCTTCATAGTTTGATAAAAAGGACAGACTAACAGCTTGGTGTGGTTACTTTGATCTGGATACTGGATACATTTATCTGGATACTGTTTGGGACAGCAATTGGTAATGCTAATTAAATACCAATAGTAGTAAATGAGTAGTAAAAATGATGAAATCTCAGACATTTACTTTTTAACATGTGGATTATTTGAGGGGGGAAAAGCACTTTAATGGAAATGCATGCTTCTTTTATAATGTTTAAAGTCAATTGACAAGAATTTCTCAAATTTATCGCTTATTATAGTCCCTATTTTGGATTACACTAATCATTATAAACATTGTTGCTGACAGACCTTGGTTTGGAAGTCCAAGCCAAAAAAGTTTATTTCACTTATGAGCAATAGTGACACTAAAAGCATAAAAATACAGGTGGGCAGTATAATGATACATTATTGTCATTGTGATAAATCACACCACAAAATGCTATACTGAGCATCATCAGTATTTCTAGAACACTAAACAACTGAATGGAAAATAAAAAGACAGATTTAGACCAGTTATAGATGGCCTCTAAACAACAATAATAAGTATATAGTAGCTACATAAACGGCACATAACAAAAAGATAAATGCTTATTATTTTATTATCTTATTATATTATTTCTGATAAATGCTGCGATTACTTCATAAAATGTTAATTTCTGCAAATCTTGAATAAAAATAATTCCTGTATGCACCGGTTTTCATAGCATTTTTAAACCTTAGAAAAAATAAATATTGTGATACAGTGATATTGTGAATTTCTACTGTACCAGCAGTAAAAAATTGCCTACAATTTTGAAATGTGTGTTTACTTTGAGAAACGTACTCTAGATGGTGATGTTTCGAGGATAGAAATGCTGAGTAACACTGCCCATGTGTGTGCCTGTGGGGGATGTTTGGTATGCTGGTCAGCAGCAGGTGTATGTTTGGGTGTGTAGTGGAGAATGTTATTTGCTTCCAGGGTCAGTGTGTCTTTAGACATTTAAGTGTGCCTGAAATGGAAAATTGCAACTTGTCCAGACATGTAGTGGTGGAGACTTCTAGGATGACATACATGTGTATGCACACTTCCACACCCATATGCAAGCACGCGCACACCCACACACACACACACACACACACACACTGAATACATACTGAATCAAGAACTTTGGTAAAGGTTAACTATGGCACATACAAAAGGAATAATTTTTAGTGAATGGCTTTTTGTGAAATAATTTTGCATTTCACTCCCTCTTCCTCACCATCTCCGTGTAGTCTGGACCAATGTGGAGCCTCGGTCTGTGCCAGTGTTCCCCTGGCATTCATTGGTTCCTTTTCTGGAGACCAGCCAATCAAATGTATCCTCCCAGCCTGCTGATGGTCAAGCACTTGTAAACCAGAGCAAAGGTGAGCATTAAAGCAGTGGTTGTACACACACTGGAAGTTCAACCTCTATTATATTTTCACAATTATGAAACAACTGAATTGCCTGAACATTTCTGTATTCTATCAACCCCAGAACCACGATGTGGAGTAGCTCTTGTGACAGAAGGGCGTGGTGGTCAGTCAGGTGCAGAGACAGGGTCACCATCTCGCCCCCCAGCCTCTGTAGAGGATCATCCAGCAGAGAGGGAAGGAGGAGACAGTGAAACGGAGAGTGATGCTGATGATCTGTAAATACCTGTGTTCTACATTCCACATTTGTCCATTTTTGGGTGTAATTTAACAAAACAGTCAACCATTTAGGATGCTGAAATGACCTTTCATTTTATTTATTAATTAGATTTTACTCAGGTGGAGCCCAAGACCCTGCGCCCTCCACTGGTCCAGTGAAGAGACGAACCCAGTCACTTAGCGCTTTACCCAAAGACAGTGACAAGAAGGTGGGGCACATATGTATTTACATTAGATTTTAAATCTGCTTTTACTCATTCTTTACCACATGGACTGCACCAGGAGGCTTGGCCACAGTAAAACAAAGGAGAGATCCTCCTAATCAGCTAGCTAACGTCACACTGTTATAAAATATAGAAAATATAGCAGCTACTCTTACCTTCACAGATACAGAGTACTCTTATTTGTTGCTTAAGACCCCTCATCGCACAGGGCTCCTGAGTGGCGCAACCATTTAGGCGTTGGCTCTTGCTCTTCCAAGGTGGGAGGAAAAACAAACCTTAGCACAAAACACCTTCCCACATGCCTAAATTTAACAGTGTTTTGACAAAAGGTTGCAGTTTAAGCACTGACACTGCAAGTATTACAAGGGGCTGGACTGTTTTCATTTTCATTTGCTTTAAAATTGTTCCACGGTCAAAAAAAATTTAGATTGCTTGTTAACTTATGAAAATGAGCAGCACAACAGTAAGTCGATAAGTGGAAGATGTCTGTTTATATCATCTCTACAACTGTGGTTGTAAATGGAGTGCAAAGGGGTAACATAGCCTTAAAAAAGGATCATAGTTGAGTCAGGTGTAATATAGCCATACTGATCAATTACAGATTTGCCCCTTATAAGCTCCAATACCATTTCAGATTGATATCAGATTGGCATCCTTACAGCATACTACTTTTCTTTCTTAGCAATCACCTCAGAGAGGTGGGCCATTCACAGTATTTTTAAAATACTACCTGCCTTTTCACCCATCCGACAGAGGGAGAAGGACCACATTCGTCGACCGATGAATGCATTCATGATCTTCAGCAAACGTCACCGTGCCCTCGTGCACCAGAGGCACCCAAACCAGGACAATCGCACAGTCAGTAAGATCCTAGGAGAGTGGTGGTACGCGCTGGGCCCCAAAGAGAAGCAGAAGTACCATGACCTCGCCTTCCAGGTATCGTCAGGAGATCTCCATGGTTATCACCATATTTACCTGCTGGAGGAGCAATCATGAGAACACCCATCCATCTATCTATACACCCACCCAACCACCCATACGCCCGCCCATCTGTCTTTCTGGCTGTCTGTCTGTCTTTCTGTCTAACTATCTGTCTTTCTGTTTCTTTCAATTTATTTGTGTCTTAGGTGAAGGAGGCTCACTTCAGGGCTCACCCTGACTGGAAGTGGTGTAATAAGGACAGGAGGAAGTCTCTGTCTGAAGGCCGGGGGACTCCAGGGACCAAAGAGACTCGAGAGCGGAGTGTTTCTGAAAGCACAGGTGTGTTGGCCTGGGTATCCATACATGCAGAAGTTGTTTTATTCAAACCACTATGAGGGGGAATAGATTCTGATTCAAACTGTTCTTTCAAACTGAACATGCCACAGAGAGAGCAGTGGAAGTCTAATGAATGATCAGAATTAGAGTTATTGGCATTACATGAGAACAGATTATAGGGCATCGCCTTTTCTCATAAAAAAATGTTAAAGTTTCTAGTTTCATTTCTGCATTTTCAGAAATGCTGTCAAAATTAGCAACCACAAACCTGATAGTTTAGTTAAAAGCATCTGATATGTTAGAAATCTCCTGCCTCACCCAGGCCAAATAACTGATTACTGACCCACAAACCTCATCACTGCATGTACAGTCCTTCTGGACTAAAAGACAAGAGCAGATTGTATCTCTGTATACATCTTGATGAGCTTGTTAGTACATAAGACACTGAGGGAGGCTTGATGATGTAAGTTCTTCTGCTGGTTCCACTCATTCTAGATGCTCAGTCAGTGTCTCAGGTGGTGGAGCAGAAGGAAGCAGGAACCACCTGGGCATCACCAGGGTCTGAGCGGCGTGGAGGGCCGATAGGAGGCCAGCTCCCACGCCCTCGCGCATTTTCCCAGAGTGCTGTGCACAGCCTGGAGAAGAGAGAGCGAGAAAGGGATCTAGAGAAGGTATGAATATATCTGCTACACATTTTATCACTCACATGTTTGACACTCAACATTTCAGGCCACACATACTTTCAACCTGAACAGACATTAATGCATTAGGCAATTCAAAGATCAGAGTCTTATTCAAAGAAGTCCTCATCCTGTCTCTCTGTAGCAATTTACCTATCTCTATTCTGTCTCTCTCTCTTTATTTTGTCAGGATGGAACAGGTTCGTTTCAGACTCATCCCACTCCTCTCTCGCAGCGCAGGGCAAGCGAGGATGTGACCAGTGATGAAGAGCGAATGGTCATTTGTGAGGAAGATGGAGATGATGATGTCATGGGTAAGCCTATTTATGGCCAAACTTTTTCCTGAATTTTATGCACATTGGTGATCAATGTCCCATTTAAAGAAGTTCAACATTTATTTTCCCTAAATCTATAAAACTGCTAAGTACAATTGTATAACTTCACTCTATAACACTCTAAAAGAGAAAAGGGGACCTAAAATTCAATTGCAATGCATAATGCATAACTGCCCATGAATGATCATAAGAGCCTGTTTTACTTTTTTTTCTAGCACTTTAACTAGAGACGGCCTATTGGTATAGATATATAGTATTTGTATTGGCCAATATCAGTAGAAAATGCTAAAATGAATCGGAAATTAAAGGAAAAAATATGAATCCAATCGTATAACAAATCGATCCCAAAATAGCACTCACTCATTGTGTGATGTCTTGTTGTTAGCTGTTTATTTATTCCTGTGGGGTAGTAGAGTGTTTGCATAGTTTACGCATAATAGCCTACTATTAGATGCTCATCTTAAATACTTTAAATAAATCTTAGTAGTCTTCGAAGAACTATTGGATTGGTATCAGCCAATACTCAAGGTTTCAGTATTGGTATCAGTGTTGGGTTTCAGAAAAGTGGTATTGTGCCATCTCTAGTTTTAACCTATTCTATGTTTATATGTCTTGCCATTCAGGATTGTACGTTAGAAAGTGTTTTCTTTCCCTACAATAATGATGAGGTTAAATTGTGCTGTCAATTTTAATTTAAAGGTATTCTCAGATAAAACTACTTTAGAAATTATAGCACTTTTGCACATGTTTTAGGGCACCATAAATGGATAATTTTGACATTATGTAGAGTAAAATAAAAAAAATATTAAAAATGATCAAATGATGATGCTGACTGACTATATAATTACTTCATTGGCCTTTCTTAGACCTAGTGCTCTATAGTTTCAGCCCCAGAGCTAAGTGCAACCCTTAGTGTGAACTGTGAAGGTGTTGAAATCAAGCAATAGAACATAAGAGTTGTTCACGAATAACATCAGAGCACTGATTTGGTTTTACTTCATATGTTGCAGTTTTACAGTGAATATTTTAGTAATCTTAAAGTGTAACTCTGCATTTTATTGGAGAAGCCTAATCTATGTGTCCAGCTTATCAGCTGAGACCTCATTGTTAAACAAAACAGTGTTATGTATGGTGTGTTTAGTGAGGTTTCTGACCTTTTGTTTCAAATATATGCAATTTGTGACTGCTAACATGTATGCATTTGTGAGATCTTGCTTTCCTTCCTCCAAGCTGAGCAGCACATAAGCTTGTCCAGGGGGGCTACCCGCTAGAAGAAACATAATGTGTCAGCAGCCTATGAACATAAGTAAGCTGTCTTAACTAGTGGTTCTCAAACTAATCCTCAGAACAAAAAAAACTCCAGATTTTTGCTCTGTCCCTATGTGTTGGCAGAAATTTAGCCCAATGTGTGGTTCCCGAGAACGGGTTGGAGAACCACTGATCTAAACATGTTTGAAGTCTGTGCTCTCTACTTATAATACCAACATATTTAAACTTACAAAATGGATATATCTAAATAGATATACTTAAGTTTCTACAAATAGAACATTGGAATGCAAGAATATTTCATGCTGAGATGCTGACAGAATAGTTTGTTAACATGTAATGTGTTGCACCATCAAAGCAAAGGTAACTGAGCTCTTTTCTCAGACTCTGAAAACTTACTGTGCTTATAAAACATACAGTTTTTCTTTCATTTTTGGTCTCTAAAGAAGGGCTGCTTAGTAGGTGTTCGTGTAAGTTTCAGTCTAATGTCTCCCTGTATCTCATTTGCAGATGATTCTTTCCCTGAAGGCTCTATAGACCTAAAGTGTAAAGAGAGAGTGACAGACAGCGATGAAGAGAATGACCCTGCAGATGAAACTGATGGCAAGGTAAAGTTCCAAAGAAGGATAAATTATGGCTTTTTGCAGTGTTTGAAGTGCAAAACTGTACATTTTTGCTTTGGTCACTGTAAATTGCTTGGGCTATCATTTATTTTATTGACACCATGACACCAGTCAAGGAAATATCACTTCTGTAAATGCATAGCAAAGGAACTGTGGTTCAAAGTCTGCTATGGCTATATGCAAATTATAGGCAGATTATAGCAATCCTAAGGCTGGCTTTACATGGTGAAACTTTCATGCAGCGTGTTGTGAGTTTCATACAGTGTAATTTACGTGCAACTTGACAGTTACACAAAGCAATTCAAAACCATCAAAGTTGCATGCAGCACATTCCATTACTAGTTAGCCACCTGTCATTGCTGTTTCTTTTCTCTATATCTATATATTTATCTTTTTATCTATCTAACTGTGGTTCTTTACTATACGTAAATTGAGTTTTAATCTGTTCTGCAAATGTCAAGTTTTTAAAAAAAATAAATGCACTTTATGCCTTGCTTATCCTGTCCTAGAAACATTTCATTCTCCTGTTCTGAATTTCTGAATGCTGTTGTTGCATTTATTTTAATATGTAAAGAATGTGATCTAACAAAGCTGAATATTCATAGATTTTTATTTAGTGTCACAAAGTTAGCTTTTTGAACAAGCAGATGTTTGAATAGGAATGCTAGTCACACATCAGTTGTATAGTTACTCTAATTCAACAAATCAGTAATCAGTGCTTACTGAACCAAAAAGCTTGTGCGCTGGCTTTAAAAAAAACATAGTGAACCAAAAAAAAAAAACTTGTACATCTTTTATGCAGCGATAGAAAACACAAGTGCCAATTCTACACAGTGACATAAAACACTAGGGCCATTTTTCACTCTTTCGTTTTCTTCCACTTCCACTTCCAGCCAGTGATCCGTCCCCTTTCATTCACATCTGGAGGCATACTGTCTAACAACAAAGACACAGAAAGCAAGAGAAAGCAAGAGACAGAAGGTGGAGAGCAGAAAGGAGGACCTAAAGATGGGAAAGGAGAAGGTGGAGGAACAGGAGGAGGAGGAAGAGGAGGAGGGCAGGTCCCTTCTCAGTCACTCCCGTTATCCATCACTAGTCTGAATGTAACCCCTTCAATTGAACCAGCAGTGTCACAGGTGCTGGGGGCTGTCCGGATGGCCCCCACAGTGGTGACCAATGTGGTTCGGCCTGTGACCAGCACACCAGTTCCCATTGCCAGCAAACCTGTTGAAGGTGGAGTAGCTCTTGGGGCCCTGCCCCCTGACGGGAAGGCCAAGCTGCAAATTGGTGCAGTAGGAGCAGCAGGGAGTGGGGCTGTTACAGGGGGTGGGTACTTTCCATCCTCCTCACCCAAACCTGTTGGTCAAGGAGGCCTAGTCACAGGTTTAGTTCTTGGAGGAGCCTTTTCAAACCAACCCACTGTTCAGCTCATTACCCCATCCCAACCCTTGTCAGGCCCCACCCCTAGTAACGGAGTAGCTAGCAACAATGCTGTGCCCATTCCCTTGCTTCAACCTCAGTTCCTCCCAGCAGCCTCTCTCACTCCACCTAGTGGTGAAAAACCAGTCACTCAGTTGCAGTACATCCTTCCGACTCTACCTGCCACAGCCAACCCAAACAGCCCGTCCTCCCAGCAGGCACAGCAGCCAACCAGTGTCCTTGCTCTGCCCACCGCCCCACCCACACATGTATCCCTGGCCAATGGAGTGCATTCAGGGGCTGGCTCAGGGATGAGATATGCCTCAGTGGGAGGGGTCAGCCCAGGAGGAAGAGGTGAGATGGACTTAAGCATTGGCTTGGTAGGACATAAAGGGTAATTCCAATGATTTTTTTAAAATCTGTGTATAATTAAATTGTTAAGATGTTAACAGTGTCATTCAGTATCATCAGAGTTTGATGTGAAATGCTCTGTTTTAGACAAACTTACCAAGTCAAAATTGTTCACAGCGGTGGTGATAGACATCTGAAGAGTTTAATGTCTCCAAAAGTTAACCTCACTAAAAGTCATTATATTACATGGTTATAAATATGCTGCCTATTGTCTGAGACATTGTTTTACAATTTTTTTGAGAGAAGGTTTTGGCCTAAAACATATATTTTTAATACATTTCTAGAGGTACACACAGGAATATTATGAAGCAAAATAGTCCCCAAATAGAGCATATTTTTTCAGATTTACTGCTTTTTAACCATCATCAGCATTACATGTGAAAAAACTCAAAAGACGTGTATGTTCAATGATGATTATAGATAAATAAATAAATTAATTTAAATAAATAAAATAGCTGTATTTGCATTGTAGACATCATGACCCCTGGTTCCTATCACGACCATTGTACAGAAATGTGAGTTGGTAAGTTTCTCTGCAATGAACCATTGCACATCAGAATATTACTTTGTTTACATCTCAAAGATTCAATTATGCAGCAATTTTGAAAAATAGTTGGAATTACCCTTTAAGGAAATCCACAGAATGAGGTAAATAATTGCAAAATCTCAACGAATGTACAGCTGGCCTTAGTTTGGGATACATATAAATATATATATATATATATTAGTAGCTGTACAGACATAATTATACAGTCTTACTCAATTAGAGACATTATTCTCTTTCTCTCTTTCTTCTTCTTTCTTTGTAGTTCAAGCACAATCTCCAGTCTTACAGAACAAGATGTTGGTTCCCATGGCAACAATGAGAACTGGATCTACACCTCCACAGCCTATTTCCCTTGTGGCCCCACCTCTTCCTGTACAAAATGGGGCTCAACCAGGAAGTAAGGTAGAGTTGATGTTGGCATTAGCACTCACCACAACAAGTACACAAATTTAGGCTTTACTGAGTGTCCAGCTAATATGCAAGTCAAGGCCTTGTTACTGTAGGTTTTTTTTTTGCAGGTCTAATTTTTCAGAGCTGTATGGACCCACAAATCTCACCTCTTCAAATTATATCTGCAAAACTTTCATATGTAGTATTAGATCATACACATATTCAATTTATGGCCATGCGACCTTAATGAGAATCCTCAGATTATGTGTTTCAGTTTATGTGTTTTTTTCATTGCACATGCGCCATCATTCAGTATTACCGTGGCAGCAGCTCCTAACCTGACGTTAGTGACAGTAAACGGTGCCAAAGCAAAGTGTCTGATCCTTTTTCACCTTCATCTTGCTAATGAACAGCTGAGAGCTGTTCAGATCAAATTATGTTCGTGATGAAGGCTTGTTCTGCTGGTTAGTTTGTTTGCTGTTCATGATGCATGTGGTTTAATCACATGACATTATTGATTAGGACGTGCGCATGTGGGTCGATAAAGGACGCAGGTTCATTCACAGTAATGACTGATTTGAGTCACTATACGAATGTGAACCATCAAGTTAGAAAGATCAGATCTAAGCAAAAAAAAATGTGAACAGTGCCAAAAAGGGCTGTAATGCTTTTACTTGCTTTTTAATCTTTCTCTCTCTTTTTGTTTGTCTCTCTCACTGTCTCTTCCAAACTTTCCAAAAAACTTCAAAATTGTCTCAGCCCTTTGGCGATTATACACAATAAAAAAGACACATCAGTATAATTGTATGCATAAGCAACAGAGGTGTGAGTCATTCTGATTGGAACGAGCTGAATCCAGTTCATGATGATGTAGAGAATATGTGTTTCAAACAGAAGAGTTCCAAAAAAATTGATTGTGTCTGCTGTCTCTAACTGTAGGCTCACTTGAATTATCACAGATTATTCAGATTGCACCAATGCCAGTGGTCCAAACTAACGTCCAGCCTGGGGGAACAGTTCATCCGGGGGGCTCCTTCCCTGTCTCTGTCGCAGCGGCAACTGTCATGGCTTCAGGCACCACCCCTCCTCAGACAGTGCTTTTGACTCCATCTCCTACAAGGTATATTACTCTATGCTGTGAGCATATAGCTTTGGTTAGTAGGCAAATTAGGGATACATTGATCCCATGCGCATTTACTTGTACTCAACCTTATAAAAAGGCACCAATACCAACATCCAATACCACCATGTGATGTACACTGCTGCGCTGATGAACACGTGCCTCAAGCTGGCACTCTACAAGGGTCTGCTCACACAAAGAAGAGTTACTGATGCCATGGCAGTCGGACACAAAGCTATCAGTTACAATATGGGTGGACACGTAAGGTTTTAAAACGAAGGCGAAAAAAAGTCAATAAGTTGCGTTACTAACGTCCATATATGCTCAATTTGTTCACATTCAACTGTGGCTCAAACAGCCAAAAAGACTTAACATAAAACATGAGCTCCTCGGATTTAGCCTCAGATGTGATTCCTGCTGTGCTACAGAGACTGTTGTTGAAAGAGATCAAAACTGTGAAATTTACTTACAGCTGTACAGAAGCGTTTTTCTGACGTGAAACAAAACCTGCTCTTCTCTGCAGCAGCACTACTTGATGCAAGCTAACTGGTGCAGTGTAGCTAGGTAGTGCTCTCATTTTCATTAACGACCGCTTAATTATAAATAGGTTACTCACAAAGGTATTGGAATCGGTAGGGGCAAGTCCTAAAACGTACTTGTGCTTGGTTTGAAAAAAATGGTACCACTGCATCCCTAATCCGAATGGTACAATTCGGAAGATAGCATTGTATATGAATGTTGTATATGTTGTATATATTTCATTTGCATTTAGGACCCCCAAAACTGCCAACAACTCTGGCTTCCTTTTGAAGACTTGAATCCAGCTCTCAGTATTTCTGGAACCAAAGCGATCACATTCTGGCATAAAATAGAATGTAGTACAATCCAGTTGTTGTTGTTGTGCCAACAGAAGTAGTAGGAAATGTTTGAGTACAGCACAGTAGTCTTTGAAGTGCACCTCAGGGAAAAAGCTAACTTTGTGTTTGAAATATTGTCCCAAGGTGGAAGTTGTCACGATTGGTGTTGCTGTGAGATGAGCCATTAATCAGCTTTTAATCAAGGTTGCAACATACTTGCAGTTTCAGCTGTTACTAATTTTCTGTTGTAAATATTCCTCTCAGGATTACTTATGTTCAGTCAACCCCTGGTATCGCTGCTCCTTTGCCACTGGGCTCCACAACAGCTGTCTCCTCCCCACAGCAAGCCCCTGCCCCTCCAGGACCAGCATTTTTACCGTCTCCCATGGCAACTCTTGGCTTCACTGCCATCGCTCCTGCTGGTCACACATTAGTGCATCCAATAGTGGCAGGTGAGTGGAATGATTGACAGAAGTTCCGAAGTGTATGTAGTAGGACTGCAGCTAATCGATAGTTGTTGACAAGTGTACCTTCTTTAGTTCCTTTCTCTTTTCTGCCGTCATCATTCAAGGCCCTATCTGGGCAAAAATTTATTTTTCCTTCTTTGGTGCAACAAAACAATAGAAGTACAGTGGCATAGTATTACCTATAGTGTATTGCAATCTGTAGAAAGTACACATCCTGTACAGACAACATACTTCTGAACATTTTAATGCATAATTACTAATAATTTAAAATATTGAAAAAAAAACTCAGCAAATGAGAAAGTAGAAATTAAGCACTAAAAATTGCAGAAAAAGTGCCATATTTAAGTTTCTTCCCTGTGGAGGATGTGTTAACTTATTTTAACATAGAAAATCAACAAAACATGTAGTTTGACTGGGGGTGATCAATTCCGCATACAGCTGAATCTTCTGGGTTGCAAGCTTTATTTAAGCGCATCACTGTCCTGGGTATTCTGTTCGACACAGAATTTGCTTTATGCTTTTATAAAACATAAAAAGTGTTTTTCATTGTAATACTATTTAGTTTTTTGTTCTAGTTGCAGTGGCTGTAATAGTTTGGTTTTTATTTTTATACAATACATTTTTTCACTGGTATTTTTGGTTTTTGTTAGCAATAATAATCTTGTCATACAGCTGCCAAAGCTGATGGGCAGAAATATGCCTGAGGTCTTCACCAGCTGATCTCTCCCTTAGGCCAGCCTCCGCTTCTAGCTCCAGTTCCACACCCCAGCTGTTCATCACAGCCTGCCTCGGCCTCAGGGCCCACTCGCCAACTAGTGACCACCATTTACCCTGCCCCCAGCGTCACCTTGGCGACAGGAGTGGTTTCCATGACTACCATGCCACAAAGTGTGGCCAGTTCCACATCAACTCCTACATGCCCATCACCTCGTACGAAGATATCCGTACCATCAGCCGTGCACTCACAGCCTCAGACTCACACAGAGTCACAGTCAAAGCAGGAATACATTCCTATGAAGATGGAACAGAAAGAGACAGAAATACAGAAAGAAGCAGCGCTGTCCAGCACAGCTAGTCAGGTACCACCTAGTGGTATGGCAGAATCATTGCGGCCCACTAGTCCGACCTCGCATTCACATACAGGTAAATAGTAGGTGAATCTGCAGCAACATATTGATGCACACTGTACATACACACACAATCTGGTGCTATATATTTGACTAATTATGTTGAGTGAGGGGTAGTAATTTTACAATAATTTTTAAGACTGATATTACTGATTCCTGAGTACTTGACTCACATAAGAATGGGGTGTAACTGCATAGAGAACCTAGGCACCTCACAACGTTAAAAAAATTGGAAAATAAATGCAATTTTTTGAAAAGTTTTACTGACAGATTTTTCTGACTCCAAGTAAAGTCTCCTTCAGTTGGAAAGCAGAAAGTTTGATTACTCTCTTAATATGTGTTTTACAGTGCAACTATGCTATAAACTGTTCTTATTATGTGCAGTTGTAAGCAAAAGGTTGGTCAAATTACATGTTTTGTTGATTTTCTAAGTGAAAAAAGTGAACACATCATTACAAAGAACTCACTTCTGCAGATTTTAATGTATAATTACTATTACTATATTTTCTGAATTTAACATACAGAGGAAAAAATAAAACATAAAAGGTGGCCAATTTAAAAGTCATTTTTTCCAAAAAACTCGGGAAATAAGCAGAACTATGCACTTAGATCAGCAGAAAAACGCCATATTTAAGTTTGTTAACTGTTGAGGATGTGTTATCTTATTTTCATTTTGAAAATCAACAAACATGTAATTTGACCAGGGGTATTCAAACTGTAGCATGCAATTGGACTATGCTACATACAAGCTTTTGATATAAAAGTTTTATGTATTTGCTGTTTATAATCAAACAACGTGTTGCCCCTTATAGGAAATGGACCAGGAGCCTCCAAATTACCCTTGGTCCCTCAGAAGGTCAAAAGTCAAATGAAGCATGTCCCCTCAGGTTTACACGGGGAAGAGAAAGATGGAAAAAAAGAGAGCAGGATGGAGCGTGACAGTGATGTAGATGGTGGAGGTGGGGGTTCTTCTCGATTAGAACGAGCAGGAAGAGAGAGAGGAACAGATGGAGCCTCCAAGGGCCAGCTTACTGAAAACGACTGCAAGGAGGAACATGGCAGAGAGGTGAGCAGAAGTATGCATTAAATGTATTGGAATCATAATTCTGCACAATGTTTTTTATAGGAACAATACAATAGCCTAAATTATGAAGTGTATGATGTTGTTTTTTAAATTGCATTCCAAAATACAATAATACCATACTCAATTCTAACTTAACCCAACCATTTGATTAAAGCACTTTAAAGTCATTGTCAAATAGGGCTGCAACAAATGACTGATTTGATAGTCATGTTAATGTAGTGATTCATAATCTGAATAATCGATTATTCGTTTCAGTAATCGATCGATTATTCGGATTATGAATCACTACAATACCAAACAACTTTTATGTAGCTATTAGCTTTTAAATTTAGCTTGAGATTGTTTTATGCATTTGCTAACCAACAATGAAGACAAAGATGAATTACAATTAAGAATTCACTGTTTTAATGAACGTTCCTGCTAATACAAAAGATAAAAAAAAAACTTCAATGTATTTTTCCTGTCAAAATTTATGACCAAGGATGTGCAAAGTATATAACAAGTATATAACAAAGTATATAACAAAGTATAGTATATAACAAAACTGAATTCGTTTTCCTTTAATCAAGTAAATAAAATAAATAAATAAATCTAAATTTAAATGTTAAATTTTAACAGTGCAGTCTGTGCTCTGTGCATTCTGCTGTCTGTCTACACTCGGCTAAAACTACATTCTACAATCACTGGAAAGTGAACAGGGTCGCTGTGAATAATAGTTACTTGCTTCTCTGTTCCAACTCCATTAACAATTCCAGAAAACCTGCGCTTTGAAATAGAAAATGTTACAGCTCGTAAAGACGCCACCAACTAATCGACTACTAAATTAGTTGCCAACTAATTTGATCATCGATTTTAGTCGACTAAGTCGAATAATCGTTGCACCCCTATTGTCAAATTGTGTTATTTGTAATATAACAAGTGTGATGATTCACTGTCATCGTATATAATAGAATATTGTATTGAGTAAATCATAGAGTTAGTCTAAAATAAAATGTTGTTTTCCATATCTTAATAAATGCATTTAAATGGACTGGAGAGAGCTGATCATAGTTCAGCATTATTATTATGTAACAACTAGGGACCAAACATCAGATGTAAAACCAAAAGCAAGCGTCAAATTAATGAGTTCTATAAATGGAGCCATGCATAAGTCATCGCGCATCCTCCTAAAATTGCAAGCGTAAACGATTTTACCATGAGTTAAATGTTCTGATATGGCTCTGTGTGCTCTGTATATGATGGCATGTCCTTTAATAATGTACACAACACAATTTTAGCTTTACACTCCCATTAAATGCAATTGAGTTCATATAAAATCTATACAACTCCAAATGTATAGAAAAAAATAATAGAAAAAACACCAGATTTCTACAATAAAAATGTATAATGCTCGACAGTCTGTATCCAATTTTGAGAAATTCTATGTTCTTGTATTTCTAGTTGCTGGATTATGCACAGAATATTTTGCAGTGGCACCCAGCAAACATTCTGTCTTTCTGGCCTTCAGAATAAATTTGGCCATGAGAATGCAAGAAATACAAAGATAGCACTATCATCATCTGAAGTTTCCAAATAGGATCCAAGACACCATTCCCCATCATACCGATATGCAGTGCACTTCCCTGGGATATACTGGCTCTGTTGATATTTACCTGAATTCTCATTTACTGCTGCTTGTCACTGACATTTTGACCTGCAAGACAGGATGTATTTTTACATGTTTTTTTTTTGTGTAAATTGATTAGATAATCTGTGAATAATAGATCCCCCCAACAATTTGAAGAAAATAGGATTAGTCCATTTTGAAAAAATACAGGGTCAAAAGACCTACAAAATGAATTTTTAGTTGTGAAGCCGTTTTGAATTAATGCATAGTTTCATATACTGCATGCAGAAATTAATTTATGAATTCTTGAAGACATTTTCACAATACATGACGGTCTGTCATTTCTTTTCTGAGGTTTATGAACAAATTGAAAAAGACACAATGCACCAGCAAAACAAAGTTATGAAAGACTGATCTTATTAAAGCTGCACTATGTATGAAATTTTTTTTGTTGTAGTCAGGAGGAAAAGAACATGCTAACACATGGTGTCTGTGTGCTGCTGCAAGTCGCACTGTAAAGGCTCATATCCTACATATTTCTGGTACCTTATTTTTTGGTCCACTTATAATATTTGTGTGGTTATATGTATCAAAAATGGTCATAATTCATTTTACAAGACCATTTTACAATCTCTCTTTATTCCTTAAACAGCCTGTTTTTGTTACTGTGTCTTTAAGACTGATATTTGAGAACTGAGTTTTGTTATGATTGGCTGCCCTGTACTGTGCCTCATTTAAAAAGCACTCAGAGCTAAAACACTTCAAAGAACTTCAGTGTGAATGGGCAGATACTAAACTGCTGTAGTTTGTGGATATGTCTAAGTGAGTTTTCATGACATCACAGATAGAAACAATTAATTCAAAACTTATTTTTGCAGCTTAGTTTTCATATATGGACAGTGGACTGGAGAGTGAATGATACATTTTAAAACTTTAACAATGTTTACATATTACTTCAAACTTCTTTTTTCCAAAAAAAGGGAAATTCAGTTTTTCATGATACTGGCCCTTTAAAAGTTAAAAAAAGAGGTGTCGAGTTGGATTTTGCATGAGATTTTGGACCACGTCATGCATCTTTACATATTGACATCACAGGCACAGACTCAAAAAGAAGGTCTAGCTTGATGTTTAGACCTCAATTGCAAAATGAACATTATACTGATGAAGATATGATAATAGTAGAAAATTCACTTACATCCTCAGAAGATATAGCATTCACCAAGTCTTGACTGAGTTCTCTTTGAATACTACTTTGCAGTTATCAGATTCAGTTAATCTTTCTTTTTTTATGATACCTGCAGTTGTTCAGTGTTCTTAAAGCACTGACAACACCCATGATGTAGGCTGAAAACATCATTTATCATGATTACAAAAACATTTTCATATTGCCAACCCCTGCTCGCTCCTGTTCTTTTCTTTCTTTGTTTCTCCACTCTCTCTCTCTCTCTCACTCTCAGGCTGATCAGAGGGATGCATCTGGGTTGGATCCACCTCCACCACCACCACAAAGTGATACTCCTGTAACCAAGAAGACCAAATCCCGGCCCCCGCCACTCAAGAGCACTACGGACCCTGTGGACAAGTGAGTAACAACCCAGTAAACATTCTGTGCCATGACATTGTTAAGTTTACATGCAAACATATGTAGGGGAGACTCTTTTTTTAAAGCTGTTACTATCTACAAAAATATAGATAAAAAACAAAAGTTAGGTTCCTGGCTTCTCTGTGTACTCCAGTATGGATTTGCTCAAGTAGAGAGATTTGGAAAGGGTTAAGCTAACACACTCACTCATATAAAATCACAATGTATTGGTTAACTGTTTATTTGTAAGCTTTGTGTTTTTTATTAAACAAATGCTTACTCCCTATATAAATTAAGACTCCCCATATAATTAAGGCTTAAGACTTTTGCACAGTATTTCGAGTGGGCTGTATAAAATGAAAACTTTTTCATACTTTGTCCTATTTTGGTGGCCAATAGTAATTGAACAAAGGTAAAGTGTAATATATGTTGATAAAATATTATTATGTATAATAAACAAATAAATCTGCTCTGGAAAATGCTTAATTTACCCTAGTTGTAACTCAATAAAGTAGTTATGAGCAGCCAGTTAATTAGCAGCTGCTGGCTTAATATGGCTTAATAAGAGCACTTATAATTTCCCATTAATGCTGAAGTGTTACCAAATATTTACAGTGAACCATTTTTGTCTCTCAGTGTTTTGTGTATTTGGAATGTTTTAAAATCTGAAACACTTCTGAATTCTCTGTCTTTCTGTAAAGAGTGCTATCAGGCACATATTTTGAGGAGCGTCTAGCAGAGCTGCCAGAGTTTAAGCCAGAGGATGTGCTGCCCTCACCCAACTTGCAGAGTCTGGCCACGTCCCCTAGAGCCATACTGGGCAGCTACCGCAAGAAGAGGAGGAACTCCACAGGTGTGTGTGTGTGTGTGTGCACGAATTGAAGGAAGAGCAACAGACAGCAGCGAGAGGAGCAGAGTGATTTGAGATTTTAGGTCAGCTCTTAGTGTGGTTCTGTGTTAGAATGTGCAAGAAGCGCAGAGCAGATTATCAGATGCGAGCGCAGTGGGGGTGGCTTCTTTTTAGATTTCAGGGTTCCAGCACCAATAAACAAAGGCCTGTCAAGTTGTACAGTTGTACATATATTAGGGAGTTTTTCTTTGCCATTGGGGCTTGGACGCACATTTTCTGCAAAGCTGCTTTATGACAATGCTAGTTGTTAAAAGTGATATATGTGTACATTTTGAATTGATCTGAATATTAGGGAAAACTGGAATTTACAGAATGTCCTCTTTCTCCCAGATCTGGACTCTGTTGATGACCCCAGTTCTCCAAGGAGGAAGAGTCGTCGTTTGTCCAGCTGCAGCTCAGAACCCAACACACCCAAAAGTGCTGCCAAGTGTGAAGGAGACATATTCACCTTCGACAGAACCGGTGTGAACTCTCTCTTATTTTCTCTCTCATTGGTTACGTAATATCCACAAATGATGTTTAGCTCTCATCCTTGCATCTCAACTGATATCCTACTTGAAGAGCAATGTAACAGAGATTTTTGTGGTCAAATTAAATGTTGTTGATTTTCTAAGTGAAAATAAATATACATCCTCTCCACACTTTTGCACACTTTAATGTATAATAACTGTTTATTTGCTGAATTTAACATATTGGAATAAGCCAAAATATAAAATGTGGCCTGTACAAAAGTAGTGGAATATTTTAGATTTAATGTTTTTTTAAGTATGTTAAAATCAGAAAATAAACAGAAATTGTGCACTAAAGTTAGCAGAAAATGCCATATATACGTTTGTTTTCTGTAGATGATGTGCTAACTTATTTTCACTTGCATATGACTGTAGTTTTTATATGTTTGTATATTGGTCAGAACAAATTAGCTCCTTCAAGCTGCTGTTCCTAAGCTCTTCTTAAGCACCTGATAATGTGTAACAGGCTAGCATTTTGTTTTTAGCTCCTATATCAGTGTATTATACACCATGCTGCAGTTTCTCTGGCTGAGTAGGAGGTGTAAAGCACCAATACATATTCCGATTTTGTAGTTTTGCATATGTATCGTCCCGTATTGTAGGTGTGGCATTTTGGTAATGGGTGTGTCTTGGACATTGCTCTGTTGGAAGTTTCTAACAGAGGAAATACTATAGCCCATGAAAAAATTTATTATTAATCTGCAGAGTTGTTGCAGGCATGAACAAATAAAATGAAAGAAATTCTTATGTAAAAGTGGTCACGTAAGCAGCGAAGGCCAAATGTGTGTACAGCACACATATGAACAGTGCAGAACAAGCATGTACAGAATCTGTGCTAATAGGGGTGGGAATCTCTAGGCACCTCACGATTCGATTCGATTACGATTCAGAGGGCTGCGATGCGATCATAAAACGATTATCGATGCATCTCGATGCATCTTTTTTTTCTATATAGCATATATATTTTCTCACTGTGTGAGCTCAAGTTTCGAGTTCAAGTTTCAAGTTTATTTGTCATTTGCACAACATGTCAGGACATTTATGCATTGAAATGCTTGTGGTGAGGCTCAGCTAATCACCCTACAGAAAGTAAATAAGTAAAAATAAAAATACAAGAAAAACCAACTGTATATTGTATATATTAAATATACACAAAATATATACAGAATGTAGAGACAATATACATTTTAAAGTGACTAAGTAACTCGGTGTTATTGTTATTTAAAGTGACTTGGTACTTTTAAAGCAAAGTATTTGTAATGATCCATAATGAATTTACTTCCAATATCTTTTTTTAATAAATCAAATGAAAGTGATGTGGCAAGTGAATTAGACGGCTCTCATTCAGTGCTCTTGTTTGGAGCACGAGAAGCTGCTGCTACTCATCTCATAAAATGCGCAGTTACGGTGAAATAAGATCCTGTGGCAGTGGATGTCCATGCAGCACGTTACAGCTATTCTACCCGTTTTCTTTAGTGATTTTATCATTTTGGGTTTGGTCTCGTTGTAGAGACGGGGGGGATCGCTGTGTCAGTAAAATATGTTTGAGACGGACGTGTGCAACATAGTGCGAAAGCCCTGTTTCGCAATGACTGAGAACCAGCGTGCAAACTGCAGGTCACATAGCAGCGATGCGTTATTCGCATTTATAAGCAGCGCATTTGGTTTCCTGATACGTTAAATCTGCAACGAGAGACTGTCAAACACTAAAAAGTGGCGAAGCTGAAGTCAGCTTCTCTTTCGTATTCTCCCGTTCCACCTTAAATGGTGCTGCATTTACATTCAAGAAACAAGAAACTGATCTGCTTCTGAGGAAAAGTTTTCGGGCGGAGATGGGAGGAAAGCGGCTATAGCTAAAGCTTAAAGCAGAGCAAAGTAAATCTGCGTTTTCGTTTATATTGTTTAGCCTATACTAAGACATTATCACGTACTGAGACATACTGGACGTTAAATGTTGCGGCTCCCAAGGTGGATTGATTTTTGTTGAAAGGACAAAATGTTAACATTTGGGTTGTGACTCCTGACCTGACCTGGTTTTTAATGCAGAGGGAGCCGGTCGGATTTCTCGCTCATCCAGTTGTGTTTTTGTTATGTGCCGCCACAGACTGTCCGGGCGCTGCCCTTACCCACTTCCAAGTTCTGCCTTTTGCGTTCCGTCAACATTATGTTATAAATTAAATATTTAGAAAATCGATTTTTGACATTTGTGAATCAATTCAGAATCGTTCACGTCCGCATCGCGATGCATCTAAGAATCGTTTTTTTCCCGCACCCCTATGTGCTAATAGCTCACTTCACAGACTCAAATCAAAACACTTAATAAGATCTCAGTTGATCCTAATAAATCTCTCAGTCTCCTACACAGCCTGCTTCATTATTCTGCTTCAGTTTTTTATGATGCATAAATCTTCATTAAGCTCGTGCTCTTATTTATTTTGTATGAAAGGCAGTGCCGTAGATGAAGATAGGCTGAAATTCTGGGCTTATGCCAGCGTTTATATTTCTCTGCCTACAGTTTCCAAATCCAATACTGATGCCAGTATTGCAAATTTCTTACATTTAAATGTAAATATGGATAATGATAAATGAAGCTGTTTCATCAGCTTTGCTATGCAAATGCTCATTATGTCTTTTCTCCACATCTCACATAGAACTAGTGGTTCAAATACATTTTTTGCTTAACCATGCTTTCCTGGTGATTTAGAACAAAGATGTATTAATGGTTTATCATTGCAGAAAATTTTAGTCAGTAAAATGTAAGTGACATGGAGATATTATCGTCCCTGGCAGAGAAAGGGACTCCAGTTAGCAACTCAGACTCAAATCACTCTTTGCATGTTACATGTTGCGTGTTGACTGACTCAGAACTCCACTTGGGCTTGGCCTGAACTGACTCGCAATTTGAGCCCAGTCCCAAATGCCACACTAAGCCCTGCAGTCCTCATAAAAAGTATACACTATGTTGACATAAACAAACTTAAGACCTCGAAAGCTCTATCTATCGCATCGATCAGATTTAATATTTTGAAGAGATTATTTGCTTATGTACAGAGACCCAATTAAGAGTACAAGCATAATGCAGCTTATTGGCATTTAAATTGATTAACAAATGTAAATGCAAGTAAAATGAATAAACAAAGGCATTTTTACTCACATCTGAATGTCGTCATAGCCACAAAGTTGGTCGGATAGCTGTAAACAATACCTTTCACTCTGATTGGTCCTCACCTGCATCTCATGGAATTTTGGGGAACAGGTAATTTGGTCTTTGTGGTCTTTACCGAAGGCTGCAGTAAAGGTCCATAGAAAGGTCAAAATGACAAACGGGACACCCTAGGGCAGGGGTGCTCAAATCCTGGTCTTTGAGAGAGATCCAACACACCTGCCTGTAATATTCAGATGTCACTAGAGGCTTTGATTACCTATATCAGGTGTGTTACATTTGGGTTAGGTCTAAACTCTGCAGGGTGGTAGATCTCCAGGACCAGCACTGGGCACCCCTGCCCTACAGCCTCACTGTCCTCGTGTGCATGCGCAATTGTGGTTTGCAGGACTGTGAGTGTCTTTTATCATAAACTGGTTTGAAAAAATTCCAATCTGATGGACATAACTACAGTGCTATATGCAGTACATTCAGTGTTTAAAGTAACTGCCAGAACACGACATATTAAAATATAACTAAAAAACACCCACAAAAGGCTGGTTACTGTAATTTGGATAGCATGTTAGGTAGCCTAATGTCTAATAAAGAAAAAAGGACCAGGCTTTTTTTTTTAAATTATGTTTATTACATTTTTCTCAACATAAGCATACGAACAGACTTTTTTTATTGGTTTTATATAAAAACTTTTCAGATTGCAACAACTGAATTTTAATTATATCGTACATTATTTATTGTTGTCTTAAAAAGTTTTAGGCCCGAAACGCAGACGTTCATAACGTGATGCAAGCACGAGCTGCATTCTGAGCGTTACGGCAAGGGGCGCTATAACGACAGCCAAGTCTGACCAAGCGGTCTTGTACCGCCAGCGTGCTTTCTCAACTGCCATAGCAGACGACCGCTTAAGTCTCATGCAAAGATGGCATAAAATATGATTAATTATCGCATTTCCAATCCAAGAGAAGATGTAAAGCAGCTCACTCTCCTCTACTGTCCACGTTTAGCTGTTGAGGCTGAAATAACAGTAGATCGCTCTCTGATTTGTACTCTATCGCCCCCTTCAGTACTGAATGTTTTAACCTCCACAGCAACGTTAGAACGCGCGGTGAGTTTGTACTGAAGAACCGAACGTTTGCAGTGCATTGACCGAGCGCTGTCATTTGCGTTCAAGTCCTTGCATGAAATATGTTTCAGGCCTTAGGATGGGAAATTTCACCTAATAACACAGGGCTTATGAATTGGCAGTCTGACACCCTACGTTGCCCATTTAAGCCTCAAGTCTGAAAAAAATGGTGCGCTGGTCTTTATGAGACCTGGAGCTTCGTTTATAGAAAATAATTGCATTTAAATCACATACACAATATTAGTTATAAAAATTGCAATTTGATGTTTTCCATAAATCGTTCAGCCCTAATAATTATACAACCAGGGCTATTTCACTCTAAATGCTGCAACTGAACATACATGGCTGTAGCCTGTACAGTGTGCATTGCAGTCCATTCTGAATAAAACATATAATAACATATAATTGTTACTTATAATTTGAGAAATAACTAAAGTCCCCCACTAAAGACACAGAGACTTGCATAAAGTAACTTTGTTAACATTGGTATGTTTCTTGGCATGTAATATAGACTGCAAAATCTTAAATTTATCATCATAAAGGAAGGACATGTCTAAACTACAATAGTTTAACGTTTTGCTCATCCTCTGTTCCTCCCACCTATGTATTTGTGTAAAAAGCTTCCTTAGCCATTCTTCCATGCAAAGTATGTATTTATAGACTTGGTGTTGACGTATGTGGATGAGAACAGACAGGCATTCAGTATTAAAGCTTAAATTGATCAACATTGAGATATCACATGCAATCCACACCCACACATGCAAAAAAGTACATCTATACACAAACATACTTTTCATGCTTTAAATTCAGATTGACACAGATATAGCCTTTACTAACAGCCCAATCTCCTCTCCCAGCAGGAGAGACAGAGGATATTTTAGGGGAACTGGACCGTGTGCCATATTCCTCTCTGCGTCGCACTCTAGATCAGCGGCGGGCCCTCGTCATGCAGCTCTTTCAGGAGCACGGGTCCTTCTTCCCTTCAGGTAACCAATCACAGCTGATTTCTGTCTGATATAGGCAATCAAGGCTACCTCTTAAGCTAGAGTTTGAACAAAAATATTGGTCCAAACCTGACCAGACCCGACTATTCATGTTGGTCATGTTTGAACATCATTTCTCAAATATTTTTCAAGATTCAGGCTGGGTTCAAATTCACATCTGAGTCTCTCATAGTCTGTCTCTCACATTTAAAAGGATTTTAGTCTCCATTTACCCCTGCTTAAATTTTTTCTCACTGCTTTATTATTCCTCCCTACTTTAATTATCTTAACCTGTTAACCTTCTGGCTTATGATTCAGCATTTCTTCATCTGTGTATAACTCATTTACTGTCTTCTCCCTTCTTCTCCTGTGTCTTAGCCCAGGCCACGGCTGCTTTCCAGGCACGCTACTCTGACACTTTCCCCACCAAAGTGTGTCTGCAGCTAAAGATTCGTGAAGTGAGGCAGAAGATCATGCAGACAGCCACGCCTGGCGGTTCAGAGGCCACGGGGCCAGGAGGAGTTACCGGGGGATCAGACTCTGCCTCTGCCCCTGGACCATCCAATCCTGCAGCCAGGGAGGAAGGTGGAGAAGAACTGGACGAAAAGGGCAGAGAGTCTAAATGCGGAATGAGCGAATCGCAGGAGCTGAGATGAGGAATGATGGGTGAAGACAGACAGAATGGAAATGGGATGTGGAATGGGTGTAGTAGGCGAGTTTAACAAACTTCAGCGACAATATAGAGCACTTATGTGGATTTTGTTGCATTTCTAACCAACTGTGTGGATTTTGTTCCGTTTGGTTCACTTTGTTATTTTCCTTTTGTTGGACCCAGTCTCTCTGTGGCAAGGTGTCAGTTAGACACACTCACCAACACACCTATATTTTATGCAAGTACACAAAATAAAAATTTTCACAACTGGCACAAGAACCTTTTCCATTAAACATCTGGTGGCACCTGTTTGTATGTGCCTCTCAATGCCGGACAGTCTTTGGTTCACCACCGCGCTACGGCGCGACTTCACTTCCTATCTGAGTTTCACAGCCCTTCAATGCTGCACTCCAGGCAGCACCCGACTAGCCTGTCTGCACAATGTTTCCTTGCCTGGTATAGAAACGAGACTGTTTGGAGGGAAATGGCAGGACGTATGCGCTTGCACTTTCATTTTGTGAGAGACTGAGACAGAAAGCAATAGCTAGAGAGGAGGAGGGTCTTCACACGAATGTGACACACCCATTTCAACTTGCTTCAGCTGATACCTGTTCTTGGATGCAGGCTTACAACCAAACTTTCCAAAAGCAACAAACCCAAGACTTGCTCTCTTGCAGCCAAGCAGAAAACCAGAGGTTTCAGCGACCGCCAACACAGCACACTCAAACCAAGAGTGTAGTGTCGTTCTTCTCAAATGGAACCAAGAAAAATAAAAAAAAACAAAAAAAGACACTACGCTCTTTGAATCAACTCATAGTTATGCTTTGTCACTTGTAGTTGTTGTGTCGTACTGGTGGAACTGACTGATATATTTTTTCCGTAAAAGCTTGCTCCTATCTTCTTCTTACTCTGGTGACATTTCCAGCATGGACTAATCAAGCTATCCAAATGTTGGGGCAAAAAAGAAGAAAAAAAAGGACTCTCTCTGTTTTAGCCTCTTAGCTGAAGCACCTCTTCTCAGGCCTCCATCTTAGGCCTTCCCTCCCCCACCGCCCCTTCACCTATCACTGTACATAACCGTGACGGCTCGGGGGCACGAGGCTCTTTGCTTTTTTCTCCCCTTTTTTGAGATGTTTTAATCAGGTGTTTGCACAATATGTGGTCCTGGACCGCGATTTAAATCAGGAAAGTGTTTGCTTTTAGAGATATTTAAAAACTAACCAACAACTTTGTACCATTTCATTTTGATTCCTTCCCTTCCTTTTCATAGGCGTTGCCCTAAAAAAAGAAAATAGACCTTTTTTTTTTAGTTTTCCTCTTTTTATTGTTTTTTTTTCTTTCTTCTCAAACTTTTTACCTGAAGTGTTGTTGGAAAGCGCCTGTAAAGCACTGGTCCAGAGTCAGAATGAGCTCTGTAGTCTGGATGATTTTGCATCAGGATTGTGCAAGGGAAAGCTGATCTGAGACCAGTGCTGAGGTGGCATTTCTCAGGATCTTCTCTCCCTTCTTCTGCCACTTTACTTCTTTCATTGGTGCAATACGACAGTGTGGATGGGGAAAATTCCTTTGGTTTAGATGAGTGACCGGTTTGTGCCATAGATATTCACTGTACAGGCTGACAAAGCTGTCACAATATGATATATATATTGAAAAAGAGTTAATATGAGAATTATCATAACATTCATAAATGAGTGTTGAGGAAGTAGTCCAAACAGAACAAACAACAAGCTAAAAAATTAACCTAGCACTTTTTTGCGTCTTGTTTTGCTGAGAGAAGGAGTAATGAGTATATCGATACTTCTCAGTCTTCACTTGAATGTGTGACTATATAAATATACATATATATATTTCTATATGTCCGTAATATACAGGTGTTTTGTGTGTGTGTGTGTGTGTGTGCATGTGTGTGTGTGTGTGTGTGTGAGCGTATATGCTGATACTTAATATGCACCTTGGCAGACCAGACTTGCCCCCATGCAAATACCATCCTATACTAGAAGACTGTTATCATATGCCTGTAAGCAGATTATTATTGTAGAGATACAGGAATACTCAAGCATATGAAGCCACATAACTTGGTGTTAACTTGACTTTTTGGCACTTCATTCAACCATTCATTTTGTTTCTTTCCCCCGCAACAGAGCAACGCTTACACACACACACGTATACCTGCACATGTATGCGTGTTACACCTTCTGATTGTGTATCCAATAAAAACTGTCCTTACTTTGGACTGGAGAAGGAATTTTTGAATGAGAAAGATGAGCGTGAGCTCATGAGCAGGCATGTTGACCATGTGCAATATTTCTAAACAAAAGAATATTGAAAATATTAAAGACCTAACACAACATTTTGTTGTTGTCTTGTTCATCAAACAGTGGTTTGTTTTTATTTTATTATTTTAGACTACAATCATTTGCAAAAGTTTGAACACCCTCAAATTGCAAATTAAGTAAAAGTAAGTTAGCATGTCCTCTACAGAGAACAAACTTTAATGTGGTGTTTTTCTGCACAATTTAGTACACAATTTCAAGTGGCAAAATAACATAAAATATAAATGCTTCATAACTTTTGCACTGGTCATGTTTTATGTTTTTTCCAACATGTTAAATTCAGCATATAAGCATTAACTGCATTAAAGTGTGCAGAAGTGTTCTAACTTATTTTCACTTCAACAAAACATGTCATTTGATCAGGGGAGCCCAGACTTTTGCATATGGCTGTAGCAAATTACAAAGATGTCTGGCCCACTGACCAGTCAAGGTTTTAATTTGCTAGTTCCAACCAGCTCCCTCACAGAAAGTAATTACATGAAATGGTTATGAATACACAGCCTGAGGTATTGTTTTATGATAGCTCCAAGTTGAGATTTTGGCCTTAAACTTTGTTTATTTGTTAAAATCCATTCATTGAGGGGAGGTACATGCAGATAAAATAAGTATACAAAATAATGCTAAACTAAAAAGAAAAAATAATATAATAGTAAACTAGAGATGGACAAAATAATAACTCAGTTTAAAAACAGTTACAAACTGTATGTGACTAGTGAAAATGACTGTAAATTAAAGGTTTAAAATGACTAAGAGAGACTGTGCTACTTTGCAAATCACTGGTGCACTGAAGTTTTTCCAAACTTGGTAAAAACACAGCACCTGGAGTACAAGTTTCTTGAATGAGTGAGGTAAGAGCCATCAGACAATAAATTTGAGACATATGGAGGCAGCTGACCAATAAGGGCTTAATAAATAAATGGAAAACAATTTAATCTAATTGTTAAATAAGGCAATGAGTACTGTACTTTCCCCCAGTGAAAAGAGAAATAGTCCAGTCATCAAAGGTACTGACTGCAGCATGGCAAGTCCAACAGAGACATGAATGTAGCCTCCACAATCATCTTTCTACAGTTCATTGGGAAACAGTATTTCTATAAAGAAAGCTAAGCCTTTTTTAAGAGACATTTTCTTACTCTGTTGGCAGCTAATTTTACTGGTTTCAAGAAATTATGCTCAAAACAAGCAAAGATATCTGCCAAGACACCAGATAAAATGGTACCTGATAAAATGACTTAAGTAAAGAGGTCTCCAAAAGAGTTAAATAATCTTATAGCAGTATTTTCTAACCTTGGTCTTGGGATCCCACTGCTCTGCACATTTTAGGATGTGTTCCCTGCTCCCAACACATCTTTTCCAGCTAATCATACCTTGCAGAAAGTTGTTAAATGAAATGGTTGCCTGATGCGTTAGTCAGTTTTCATTGTTGATAGTTTTGAGATAAGATTTTAGCCTAAAACATATTTTTTAAATCCACTCATGGCAAGAGGTACCTGCAGGATGTTGTGAGGCAAAATAGTCCCTAAAGAAAATCTTATTTTTCTCAGATTTATTTTATTAGTCTTTATTTTCAGACTATCAGCATTACTTGTTACTTTTTATTACATAAAAAACGTGGAAGATACGTGTAGGTTCACTGATGGTTTTGGGTAGTAAAAATGACTATATTTGTGTTGTACACATTGTGAACCCAGAAATCTTTTTAATGTTTTTTTCTTTTCTATAAGCTCACATGCCAAAATATAATTTTTACAGTGTGAAGAACAAAGAGGAGATGAAGTGGTGTAGGGGGCTGAAAACTCTGTCATAGTAAAGAGAAGGAAAACGGAAATTTACAAATCAATTACAAACCAGGGGTTCTCCAGGGACGCAGTCCATCACAGTTTAGTAACTTCCCTGCTGTAACACACCTAGTTAACATTTACAATTAACAAATGAGTTGAATCTCGTCTGTTTGACCAAGGAAAGCAACAAACTGTACAGTGGACAGGAGTTGGATTCCCCTGATATGGACGTACAGAATAAGTAACCGAAGTTTAGGAGAGGACCATTCATGACGCTCCTTCCAATCTAACATCCAAGACCAGATATTAACATAATACACATACACTACATTATTGAAAACATTAATATTGTTGCTGAGCTATCTTGACATGCTATTGAGCAGGTTTTGATTCAGGTTCAATTTCCTGTAATAAAGTTTTCGCATCCCACGACCACCCCATCTCCTCTCTGTTCCCGTTCTGTTCATGAAAGGGGTGGTCCAGCTTTCTGGCTCAAGCAGGAGCCACCCAGAGCTCCAGCTCTTCTACCCCTACAGTCATACAGTCTCTTCCCATACATATTAGTGTTTCATGCCTCGAAAGGATTGCTTGCATCTGGAATGCCAAGATGTCACTTACCACACTGTCACCACATAATCTTTATTTAGGTATTTAGTTCATTATTATTATTATTATTATTATTATTATTATTATTATTATTATTATTATTTTAAACAACAGTAGGGCCTATCAACTAACTATGAGCTAGAAGACGTCAGAAGGTTAGGTTTAATTGAGGAACTACACATCCCAGAATTCTCACCAACATGATGTTGCTTATGTATGTCAAAATATAATGACTTCTTTCCGAAAAAAATGACATTTTAGCCTAAAGCCTAGAACAATTTACAGTACGAACATACTAAGGAACTACAATGAGCTTTCAAAAAAACAGAATTGTAAGATTTTCTAAGAGGAATACGATATCCTCTGAGAGGGCTTTAAAGTGCTGGGCGGATGAAGTCCGGCCTTTCTAATGCCCGTAAGCGGAGCGCCATCTCCGGCTGTGATGCGCCTACTTCAACCCTCGTAGTTGTTTTGAGTCCTGTGTTCCATCAAGTCTTCCCAAGGCACAGCCAGCCAGAACTTCATTTCCCAGGTGGCAGCGTGATTTGACGGTCCAAGTGACCGGAGGGAGCCGCGGCTGGAGGGTGGCAAAATTCTTGAATCCTTTTTTTTTTAGCTCGTTGTTTAAGTCACAGTAAGCCACTGTCTCGTTTTTTGTCAGTGAAAAGTCCACTCAGCCGTGATCTCCTGCCCCACCACAAGCTTTTAAACAGATATGAGCGGCAGCGGGCGGCCCAGGACGAGCTCGTTTGCTGACCCTCCCGGCGCCGCTTCATCATCCGCGGGATCAGCCGCTGTCGTGGGGAGTAACACGGGAAAGTCCGGGGTCTCTCAGGCCTCGGGGGGAAGCTCATCTAATCTGAAGTTGGGGAGTGAGTATTCAAACGATTTTTTTGGCCCTTAATAAGCAGGCAAGCGGTCATTTTAAACTCAACAGGAGCTAATGCTTACATTAATGCAGCGCTCAGTCACTTCTTCGGCACAACGGCTAGTTTGTTGTCTCGGTCGGTAAGCTAACTTTGGCTTTGAACTTGTTCACAGCAAAAGCTTTGCCCAGACAAGTTAGATAACTTGGATAACTAGTTATTGTTTCCGTCATTTTGCCCATTTTTCATGCTTGGAGACGGCATTGTAATAATTATTGGTTGACTTAGCACACGTTCCCTAGAGTGTATTTAGTCAAATAAGTGTTACGGTTTCATTGTTGCCAGGCTCATAGGTGGTAGCGTTAGCTAGGTTAGCTTGTCGGCAGCATCTTTGATTTATAGTGAGCTAGCTAGGTTAGCTAGCATAGCTTACTAGCTAAGTTATGCGAACAGCTTAAATTGCAATGGATCTCACTTTTGACACACAGCTAGGTATTGTTTCAGAGTGTTTGTAGGGCACATCAGTTAGCCAGCTAGCTAGTTGGTCGACCAGTTCCCCTAATGTCTGTTGTTTTAATGAGAGCAAACTACCGATTATTGTCTAACATATTAACTTAGCTAGCTAGCTAGTTAGCTAGTTAACCTATGTTTTCTGATCCGTACCAGTGCTAACTAGATTAGCTAATCTATCTTGCCAAAACTGGCCTGCCAGCCACAGTTAACTGAGTGCCTGGCTTGAAAGACGTTTTATTTAAAGTACACTATAGGTGTGCTTGACCAGCGGAACTAACCAGCTTGATGAGCTGTAAAGCAATATCACCGTTTTGCTTGCAGCGGTTCATAGTGCCCAGTCGAGACTCGGTGGTATAAAATGTCAGCCTAGATATGTAACGCTAACTAGACCACTACAAAATCTGCACCCCATAAGCATCGATGTTTTGATTTTTCTTCATGGCAGTAAGCTAGTAACTTGGCAACGGTTTACTTTGGTACTAGTTTTTGAGGTGAAACGTCCACCTAGATTTAGCTACTGCTGCTGAGTATATGTAGTATTAAAATTAAGTGAAAAGGTTTTGTCTAGTACCCAGTCAAAGGGCTACATCTGGGGAAGATGCTACTAGTTTTTATATTTAAGCGAATGACTCATTTTACTTTAGATGTGCAAAAGTACTGTGATCTGTGTAACTGAGAAAAACATGTCTGTGTACCACTCTTTCTGGGATCTTGTTGGTTATTACAAGGAGAAAGGGGGGAAGTTAGTCATAGATGAGCACTGTAGCCCTTTATTGTATTTATTTTAAATAAGTCTGTGTGTAATATATATATATATATATATATATATATATATATATATATATATATATATATATATATGTGTGTGTGTATATATGTGTATATATATATATATATATATATATATATATATATATATATATATATATATACACACACACATATATATATATATATATATATATATATATATATATATATATATACATATACATATATGTATATATATATGTGTGTATATATATATACACACACACACACATATATATATATATATATATATATATATATATATATATATATATATATATATATATATGTATATACATATATGTATATATATATGTATGTATGTATGTGTGTGTATACACACACACACACACACACACACATACATACGTACATAAATACTTTGAAGGAGCTGGAGGTGAGGTGACGACGGTGGTCGCCACCCCTGGTCAAGGTCCAGACCGTCCCCAGGAGGTGTCCTATACAGACATCAAGGTGATTGGCAATGGCTCCTTCGGTGTGGTTTATCAAGCACGCCTCATTGACACCCAGGAGTTGGTGGCCATCAAAAAAGTTCTTCAAGATAAAAGATTTAAGGTGTGTTAATTTTAACACATACACTTGCACACACTTTGTCATAGTTTTATTGCACCTGTTGAAATGTTTCATTTCACTGAGAGAGGATCCAAGTGAGAAATCATTGTGTAACGTAACCTTTCCCTTACCCATCTGTGCTTTTAGAATCGAGAGCTTCAGATCATGAGGAAGCTGGACCACTGTAATATAGTTAGGCTACGGTACTTCTTCTACTCCAGTGGTGAGAAGGTAAGAACGAAAACCATGTTTTTTCTGCTTCTTTTGTTTAAGGCATTCACATTTCTAGACTGAAGTAGTACAAATCAGTTTTTTTTTTTTTGCCTTATTGTGTGGAGGCCCAAATCTGATTGTTTCAAATCAGATCTGAGTCATGTGTGGTCCTAGATCAGATACATATCTGATTCATTGCCATCAGTGGCTTCTCTTCCACTGTCGTGCCAAATGGTTCTCAGGGCTGTACTGTGCCGTTCCACAAGGTGCGGACTTGTGAAACCAGTTAAAGTTTCTTTTTCCGTTTTGCCATTTAATCAGAACCAAGAAATACTGAAGACTACTTAACGAAAGATTGGCTAACTATTAAGTGGCAAATAGCTACACACCTACCACAACACACCTTTGATTCTATCTGTCTTTCCAACAACAGCTTTATCCTCTAAATAGTTGTTTTTTGAGCATCATTTACTGTAACTGAGCCTGTCTTGCGGTAGGTTGCTTGAAGCT
Source organism: Colossoma macropomum (assembly GCF_904425465.1). Taxonomy (NCBI): domain Eukaryota; kingdom Metazoa; phylum Chordata; class Actinopteri; order Characiformes; family Serrasalmidae; genus Colossoma; species Colossoma macropomum. The sequence goes on from NW_023494787.1 coordinate 35,216,858, forward strand.
GGCTAACTACACTAGCATTAGCTTTGCCCAGCAGGATGCATCTCAGAGCACCACAGAACATTTAAAAATAGGTGTTAGACTGACACTTTGATGTTTATTGAGTAGTGGATTTAATATAGTGCACTGCTTTCATTTATTTGGCATGCATGTGAGTGATCTGAACTTACTTGATTGTTTTCGGGTTTGAAAAAGCACAATACTGGCATAAATGATTCTGTGGCCCTGAACACAGTTAGCTGACCATGCTGGAAAAACAACGTGCTGAGCCACGTTTTAAGCATTCTGTGTCGAACCATGTTTATGTGGAAATGCCACTGAAACAAGCTTAGAACTGTACCGGCAGTAGAAAAAAGGCCACTGAGAATGGTTTGATTGGAATTCGTGTTTCTTTTAGGTTTTTTTTTTTGTTTTTTCACTGCGTGTGCGTCATCATGCTGTTATTGTGTTATACATCACATGATGTTATTGATTAGAGTGTGTGTGCGCAGGTTGTTTTAGGAGACACATTTACTCACAGTAATGGCAGATTTGAGTCACTTAGCTACATGAATATAAACTTACAAGTTAGAAAGATCGGATCTCAGCAAAAATTCATAAACGAGCAATGAGGCTCGTAACCCATTTACGTGTGGCCCAGATCAGCTACATGTCCGATTTATGGCCATGCGACCTCAACGTGAATGACCAAATCAGAAATCATGTTTTTTTGTTTTTTTGTTTTTTTTTTAATTTTTTAAATTTCACTTCAAATACATCATTCAATGTGGCAGCAGCGGATTATCACAAGTTAGTTCTAGTAAACACTACAAAAGCAATGCTTTTGACCCTTTTTTTGTCTTCATCCCTTTCTAATAATGAACATCTGAGAGCTGAAGTGTTGTTTTGCTGGTTAGTTTCTTCATGACGCAAGTGGTTCGTTCAAGTGACGTTATTAATTAGGGTGTGTGCATGCCGGTTGCTTCAGGACATGGGTTTGTTTATATTAATGACATATATGTCAATCACATGTGAAACATCAAGTTAGAAAGATCAGATCTGAACAAAAAATTGGAATTGAGCAAGGAGGCCTGTAATATGAATGTAGCTAAAAATAATCCTCTGCAGAAGCATGTCTTTCAATCCTTTTCTAAAAAAAATTGGCTTGGACTATTGGGCCATGATATGTTCATTGTGGGGATACATGCTGATTTACTTGTACTCATACTCTTAAATTCACTGACACACACAAACACAACTGCTTCCCCAGTACGGGTGGAGACATGTAGGCCAGCTAAACGGAGGAGAAAAAAGTCGACATTTGCTGTCAAAGTTCATATATGCTGCCTTTAGCGAGGTATAAACGTTAATATATATGTATATGTGTGTGTGTGTGTTTGTATGTATATATATATATATATATATATATATATATATATATGTATATATATATATATATATATATATATATATATATATATATATATATGTATATGTATATGTATATATATATATATGTATATGTATATGTATTCTTTTGTCCTAGCGTGTACATCACTGCTTAATTTTAGCTTCAGTGCACAGTGTTAGCAGCCCTGCTAAGTTTCTTAGTGCGTTGCTCAGTATTCGGTGTGCAGTATGTTATTTTGAATGAAACCGTTTTATTTGAAATTGTTCATGAACTGAGCTGTATGTAGAGGTTGTGTTTCACATAACATGGATGGAGCGTTTTTATACAGATGTGCTTTTCTGACATGGAAAACGCTCTCCATTGCAATGCTGCTCAATCCGAGGTAGCATTAAATAGTAATATAGTTAGCTAATGCATTAATTTAAAGTCAGCTAGATCTTAATGATTGAACTGTTAAGATACATTGCATGTATTGCACACTAACAACTACTTAATTTTAAGAATATTACTTGGTATGATATCAGACTGAATTGGCGAGTACACAAAAAATGTACTCGGTCTGGGAAAAAGAATGGTATCAATGCATCTCTAGTCCAGTGTATAGCAGAAAACGTTAATCAGATCATCATTGCTCTGCATATACATGAGAAAGAGCGAGAGTGTATTACTATTCAAGAGGTTCTAAGGACTTTAGCACATTAGGACTGTCTAACTTACTGTTTACATAATTTATATAAATGCATTTTAGTCTAGTGAACATATAGTTGTTCGTATCCATTCCCACAGTTTGAAATCTGGTAATTATATACTGAACTGTTTCTGAAAGCTAAGGTATTTTTGTTCAAACAATGTAAATGCACCCTCAAAGGTACAACAGTGGTTTTAAGGTCCAACTGTGTACCTTAAATACATTTTTCCCAGTGGTAAAGTACATGTTTGTACCTTTTCATAACCTAATGTTTAAAAAACAGTGCAACAAAATAAAAAGCCTAGAAACGAGATGGGGTGTGGAGTTAATACAACAAATACAAAATTTCAATGAATTATGGTACAGTTATGTTCCATGACTAAGGGTACTGAGATGTACCCTTGAGGGTACCACCCCGGTGGCAAGAGGGGTACTGCCCCAGTGACAGTTTCATACCTTTTTTTCGGAGAGTGTACTTAGATGTAGGGGTGATAAAGAAATCGTATCGGTAGGTAATAATGCTTATAAAAATTATTGCTGATGAACATGTATTATGACTTGAGTAATTTGAGTATTTGACTTGCATTTATTGTATCTAGAAGAGCAGAATGTTTAGGCATATGCTGGGCTGCTATGCTAAAATCTGCATTTAATTCATTTTCCTGCATTTGTAACCTGACAAACACATACATTTCAACATAAATGTTTATTCATCAGCAAATACATACATGAGAATATTGGATGTCTGCTTTGGCCTATAATTCTCAAATCAGTGCATCACAACTTGCATGTTGGTTGGAGTTTTCTGGCAGAGCCCCACTGCCTTTCAAGCTAGGTTACCTCAGTAGTGCTACATAATGCATCTGTGTTTGTGTTCTTTATGTGCGTACTTGTACTGACTAGGTTATTGTAGTATTCTAGTAATTCATCTAAAGGATCTTATACACTATTGGACTGTTTGTTTTGAATGCTACTAAATTTGAACATTGTGGGTAAAATGAGCGTGATTTAATTTTACATGGTATTGCTGTGAAGAGGCAGTGAGGTATAGAGGTCAGTACGAATGCTGTCTGGTCATCGGCTTTGAGCATGCTGGAAAAGCTCTTGCAATTATTAAGGACTTTTGAAAGGATAGTATGATGTCTGTGTAGGCAAGTGTAATCATGCTCTGCTGTCTGCACTGCCTGACAGTATGAATGTTGAAAAGCTCTGTGCAGGTGGTGGATATTTGGCACTCAATAGATACAGTGTTCTAACTTCTAACTGTGTAACTTCTTCTCTGTAATATGTTTTATTACATCATGTGTTTGTTTGTCTGTGGGTGTCTTCATGATGTTCTAAGAATAAGTAGTGATCTAAGGTCAGCTTGCTGTCCGTGTACTTGTGCTCTTTAGGATATGCATATAGTGTCTCAAAACCTAGTGAGCTCTCTACATAGACAGCATTTTACGTCACAATATGCGCGCTCCCGACAAGAAGGCTGTCCCAATTCTTAGATATCTCAAATATGCTGCCTACTGAGGTACCTCATTTTGGTCCAATATCGGGAGAGCATCGGATGTTTCCTCAGCCGCTGAGGCAATCCCACGATGCAGTGCGGCGCAACTTTTGTTTGAAGATAGCGGGAAGAAGCGCTTCACCGAGCAGCGACGTCATCTTCAAATGCAAGTTATTCTGATTTTCTGGGGTATTTATCTGTTTTCTAGTCATAAAGGTGCACGAATAGCCTATACTTTCCGCGTTTGACCACAACTATTGTCTATTTTGCTGTTTCATTCAGAGCAAATACAATTAAAATTGCTATATAAACTGCCAGAGCAGGATCCATGTTGGCTAGTGGGCGGGAACAAGCGGCGACGTCACTGCTGTCTAACTAGAGCGTCTCATTTGTCTATCTTATAAGGATAGATGACGGTTGGAACGCTGCCTACTTAGACAGCTGCCTATGTAGACAGCGGCTGCTTAGAGAGCTCACTAGGTTTTGAGACACACCCATAGAATGCGTTTAACAATGTAATCATAAAGTTCAGTTTGTCTTTGTCCTTTTTGTCCTTGTAATTTAACTGAGCCTGATTAGTTAATTAATTGAAAGATGTGTCTCCCTACAGAAAGATGAGGTGTATCTGAATCTGGTGCTGGACTTTGTGCCAGAAACAGTATACAGGGTGGCGCGGCATTTCAACAAGGCCAAGACCATCATTCCTATCATTTATGTGAAGGTAAGAACGATTTCAGAGTCAACGTTTCAGTTAGTGAGTAGCTTACCTGACTTATGAGTCAGCATAGAAAAAAAAGATTTTGACAGTTGTTGATTTCTCTCTTTCTCTCTTCCATTGTCTTTCTCTTTCTTTTTCCTCTCTCTTTTTCTCTCTTTTACTCTCACTCTCTCTTACTCTATTTCTTTCTTTTTTGTCTTTCACTGTCACTCTCTCTCTCTCGCGTGCTCGCTCGCTCTTTTCTCTTCTCCCCCCCACCCCAGGTCTACATGTACCAGCTGTTCCGCAGTCTGGCCTATATTCATTCCCAGGGTGTTTGTCACAGAGACATTAAACCCCAGAACCTGCTGGTGGACCCGGAGACAGCCGTGCTCAAGCTGTGTGACTTTGGCAGGTGGGTTATTTCTCCATGGTAGACCTGTCAGTCTAGAGGCATTTACAAGACCACACTAGGACATTTTGTGAAAGGTTCAGTTACATTTAAGCCTGTTCCTGCCTCAAACTCATGACTAATAGGAGGAGACAAGTGAGAGAGACAGGATGGGAATGGTCTTCTTTGCTTACCTCCAAAATAGGACATAGCACGTATGAATTGAGATACATCTTATAGAGATCACTGCTTTCTATTGGCGTTGGTAGTTTTACGTATTGATTTAAGGGGCACACACGATATAATGCTGGTCTTTTATTGTAGATAAACAATAAATTTCTAGACTGAATGTGAGCAGAATATTAGAACTTGGATACTCTAGGCACCATTCAGTCCCTATAGTGATGTCATTATTGATGGAACCAAACATGCAATTTAAATTTTTTGAGTTTTGTGTCACGAAAGTTTTGCCATCTTACATTTAAATCATAGAGTATGACTGTGTATAATAATCATCTGGTGTATGTTAAGCATCTGCCTTCTTTTTTAGCTTGAATAAAATATAAAGAACTTAAGAGCAGTTTGTTTTACCAGTTTTTACTTTGTACACTTAGCCTTCATACCAGTTGCATAGCACAGATTCTCCTTGGGTGGCTAGTCTGTCATACTGTTAACCTGGAATAGTGGGATATTTCTCATGCATTTCTGTCAGGAGTCACGACTGTCTTTTGGCTGACTGGTATGGACTGTCTTAATGCAGTACATTAACAAAGGCAGTGCAGAGCTTGTGTTTACATGTTGTCGTAATTATGTGTGTTAAGAGGTTGATCTCAGACAAGTTTTGAAATTCTGCCACACTGTCATCAGTTTTATTTGTCATGTACAATAAACCAAGGACATCCCATGCAAAACAGTATCTACAGAGGGGAAAACAAATAAATAAAACTATATCGACAAAAATATGCTTAAAATACTATATGTTTGGATAATAAACAATATTTGCAGTTCGGTGTGAATATTATGTAATATGAACAAAAATGCATGTGTGCAGGGACAAATATATACAACTGGTGTTAACATTTACTATTTTAGTGCAAGGAGAGAGGCTACAACCAAATAACAGTAATGTAGTATGATATTATGGAATTAAATTAATATGCATAAATACAGTCGTATGCACAAGTTTGGGTGCCCTGATCAAAATGTGTAAATAAGTACACATCCTCTACAAATTGCCAACTTAGAACTAAAAACTGACCATAAATTGGAAAGTGAAAATCCAATCCAGATCTGATTTCTGCAGTTATCTGGTTATTCAGGTGATCTTTAGACAGCATACTCTGATTTCTTCGTTCGGAAAAAGGCCTCAATCTATTTAAGGAATGCAGTAAAAAGCACTGGATTTTAGCTCAGTAATTGGGTTTTTCAGAGCAAGTATGTGGTTTCTTTTGTTTTTCTGAGTCTACGCATGTGTGAAAATAGGCTGAGGTACTGCCTCCCCATAGTTTCCTATGATCTGTTTGCTTAAATGCATGTAAATGCAATAAACAACTTATTGACAGTGGTGACAGAGTAAAAAAGAATGATTATTTTCTTGTATTGTCTGAAGCCTGCTGATAATTTTGTAGTAAATTTTGTCATTCGTTTTTCTGACACCTGTGACAGAGGCCCTTGAGTGTGAACAGTGAAGCAGCAGTGTGAAATGATATGGTTTCTCACAAGAGTGTAGTCGAGTGTTGGATGATATCTTGGAAGGAGATTAGATGTTACAGTTGTTGTAATTGAACAGCGGATATGGAAGGTTACAAGGTGACATGACTGTAAAATCTTGAAGCTGAATGCCTTATTTACATGCGATTCTGGTAAGGCATGTGAACCAGTTTTATGTGACCTAGAAGCCAAGTATCACATTATTTTAAAATAACCAAGCTTATAAATATTGTTTTTAGTATGTGCATCATGTATTATACCTGTACAATCTGTAGCTCTTGAAGATGAAGACGTTTTGTCTGGAATAATGGATTAAATCAAACAATATCTTGTTCCCACTCTCACAGTGCAAAGCAGTTGGTAAGAGGTGAGCCCAACGTCTCCTATATCTGCTCACGTTATTACCGCGCCCCTGAGCTCATCTTTGGGGCTACCGACTACACGTCCAACATTGACATCTGGTCGGCTGGCTGTGTGCTGGCTGAGCTGCTGTTGGGCCAGCCCATTTTCCCCGGAGACAGCGGCGTAGACCAGCTTGTGGAAATCATCAAGGTAAGAGGCTTTGCTTTCTTCTGAAGTGAAGAAAGAGAGGAATTTAATTTACATCCCTATTTTTAACTATGCACAGATGCATAGTTAAAAATAGGAATGTAAATGATTAACAAATTAACTATTATCCAAACAATAGCTTGACCAATGCAGTTGGTTTAAAAAAAAAAAGTATTTACAGTACATAGCAGTTCCTATTTGAATAGACAGGCTTATCTTTGAAGTTGATAAATGTTTTCGAATTGTATGCATGAAAGTACAATAAGCAATTGGTCCTTCTAGATAGGCCACAGCTAAAAATATTGGTGTTTGGGACCACTTTCAGACAGGATAATTGCAAAACTATAGTGATATACCACATAGAATACCAGCATCTGTAAGGGGTAAGAAAGTGTGATGCATGGCAGTGTGAGGAAGTCACACATGGGTGCAAAAGGGTGTGGTGGATGGCGATGGCTTTCAAGAGCCACTGCGGTACACTCAGCCAAAGCTGACATTTATGAAGTGGAGTAGTGAGTGGTAAAGATTTAGAACTTTACAGTATAGAACTTTCAGTAGCCCATCATTATGTATTCTTGTCATTTTGTCTTCTTTTTAGTCTATGGTCATGTAACTGTGAACATCTTAAAGCTCTCAGCCTCTCAGTTTAAACAAAACTGGGTTCTTATGTAGGGTATATTTAATATGTTTTCGGGCCGTGTGCCTCATAGACACGCTAATGCCTGGCCCACCCATCAGTACTAAGTTCCACAGTCCATAAAAGAAATAGTGGTTTAATATCGAATTCATTTGACGTGCATATATCAAATGTTTCACAGTGGCTTTGAACGTGGCTCAGCCCAATAGTTTTTAGATCTGGAACTATCCGGTAAATAATTCTTGTCATTCATTGCCTTCTAGATTTTAGGCTTGCTGGTTAACAACTAATGACAATCTTTTATTGCTTACAAGAATTTGCCAAAATTTGCATCCATATTTAGACATACAAGCTGCGTTCCAAAGCCTAGGCTGCAGCCGAGGTAGGCTGCATTTCTCGGCTGCTGTGTCATAGCAGGTCGTTCCAAAGTGAAGCATCCTTCATATACAGCCTAGAAATCCAGCCTGCGTTTTGGAGTGATTTCAAGGATGCATCAGATGTATCCTTCCAGGCCTTCGGTTACCCACAGTTCTCTGAGCAAAAACAATGCGAAGGAAAGAAAAAAAAACGCACCACAAAAATGGCGGAAAACAAAGTCATCGTAGCAGGGTTCGTTTAAATTGTTCATGTACTTGAATTTGTCTTCGTTACCTTATAAAGTGTAAAAATCACTGATTTAATTCAAGCATTCGTTCATATATCATTTTATTTAGAAGTATTTGTATATATGTAGTTTATCGTACTACATAAGAACATCTCCATTTCTGTGAAGAAATGTAAAAGCAACGAACACAATGCAACAGTTTCGCACTGCTCTGGTGATGTCACCACACAACGTTATTAAGACTGTTCCATTTTTGTGATCAATAGGCTACTAAGGAGGAGTCTTCATGGGACAGTCCTACCGAGGACCCACACTACCTCTGCTGCAGCCTAGGCTTTGGAACGCAGCTACAGTTTTAAATCCAATCTGTTCTATTTACTAGGCGTGTTGTTTTGTTTGTTTAATCTCAATTTTAAAAGCTTAATCTGTAGCTACAGCTGCAAATTAGTTTTTGTCCTAAAGCCCTGTATTCATTATCTGTTGCATCTTCATGTAACAATATTTATCTGTATTGTCCCCATCAGAGTAAATATTATAAATTACCTTACCAGATTTGATAAGGATTTGGAATTGAGGCAAAAATAGGTAGAACATTGGTTCATTTAGCGAACATTTTATTCAGAGCAGCACATAGACCAAATATTAAGTATTTGGCCCTGGGACATGTAAGGGTGTAGAAAACCTACATAAACTTTGAGTCAGGTCTTTGTGAAGATCTGAGGAATTTCTGAGTTCTGAATTCTCTAAGGCTATCTGGAAATAGTGGGGTGAAGTACATTGAGAGTTGGACCGCAAGGACCAGAAGAATGGTTCTGACCAAGTGATCAAAGTAGGGAAGGACGTAAAGGAATTGTTGGAGGTTGGGGGTCATCCAATAATTCTGAAAGCTTTTAGGTCAGGAAGACGAGCAAGGAGGGCATTGCAGTAGTCCATCAATTTGAGCCCGGAATTCATTGATGGACAGGAGTCTTGTCCTTATTTGTAGAGGTAGAGTCGGCATGAGAGTTTGATTACTCAGAGATGTGCTGGTTATCAGAAACAACGCCAAGGTTCTTGAAAGCTTTTAGGTATGAATATTGAGGCTATCACTAATTAAAGAACGGTCATCCTTGTCAAAATTCTTCATTAGGTGGTTGGCCAGGATATATTATAACATACAGACAGGCCAAATTCTTTTGAAACACTGGAAAAAAGAATGAGAGATAGTTGTGTTGCCATCAGCGATGTATAAAACAGTGATGCAAACTGCTCTCTGAACCAGTTTGATAGAAATATCAATTAAGTGAACCAAGAACATAGATCTCTGGATACCGGGTGGGTTTAATTGGTCCTAGGCCATTATGCTACACTTTTTTGTATGCCCCCAAACTTACAGCGTAGTGTAACGTGACAGTCAATAAAGGTAAAGCAAATCTGAACACACAGCAATTAAAATACTTACCAAAATACACTTTCAGTTTACATCAAACACTTTCACAACACAATGCTGTCTACTGCTAAGCCGCCAATATCAAATAACCATTATGTTGAATAACCCTCCTCCCACGACTAAACACTGCTAGTCAGTGTGCGAAATAACAGCTGATTTTTGAGGAGGTCTCATGTTGGTTTGCTAATCTAGCGTTGGCAGGCTGCCCACTTGCCATAATGGTGCTAATGCTAGCTTCAATGGCAACAAATGTTCTTCTGGAAATGCTCTTTTCTAGTTTGGTAATGCGGTCTTCCACACATTAAGATCTTATTCATCTCCTCTTTTGTCTTTGGTTTAATAAAAAATGAGTTACAGTTCGCTCTTTCCACCAGTCTCTTGAGAAAATTGGACAAGTTTTCAGATTTACAAATGTGTCTCCGTGTATTGTAAAGTTTTTCAGAGGAATCCCAGCGTAGTCACATTTGCTAGGCTATGAGGGACCAACTGGGCGAACCAGTTCACTGCAGCTCCACCCTGAGGCAGATCAGTGCTGAAACTGTAGTTAGTCAAGAATACCCAAGACAGACATTTGCTGATTGTGGGTGAAATAGGCAAAAGAATTACATATGTTATTGCATAACACATAGTAAGGTTATATTCAGGGAACCCTCAGAATTAAAATTTTGAGACAGTCAAGGGGGGATCCTGTTTCTGGGTCCACCCCTAAATCTTTTGTGACTTGAAATTTTAAATGTTATATATAAATATGCTCATGTATAAGCTGGAGCTATTTAAAGCAGAATGAGCTAGAATGAGACTATACACAACTGTAGAGGTCTGCACCTTTAAAAAAAAATAAAATAAATATATATATATATATATATATATATATATATATATATATATATATATATATATATAAAGCACATTGAAAGGTATCTAAATGAAGTGTAGCAATGTAATTGTCACATGCATTGCTGGCATGATTTTACTCTGGCTCTCTACTGTCTGAACACAAGCAGCCTCACGCTACTGTCTTTAGCTGCAGCTACCATTGCCCCCCTGTTGAGCAGTAGTCATTAGCATACAAAATAAACACCCAAAAAATTATTTTGTTTATAGAGACCATGATCGGTAAAAAGAATGAAAAAGAGAAAAAAAAGTAAATAATGACCAGCCACACTTAAGAGTTTTCGCCTGGTCCATTTGTGGAAATATATCCAAATGCCATGGTAAATTTGCCAAAAGCCAAACAGGCGGCACCAAAACTTGACTTTTTTTTTTCCCCCCCTGTCTTTTCTCAGGTGCTAGGCACTCCAACAAGGGAACAGATTCGAGAAATGAACCCAAACTACACAGAGTTCAAATTCCCACAGATCAAAGCGCATCCTTGGACAAAGGTAAAAGATGTAGAATGTCCAGATATTTTCTAAAGGGGGAAAAGTGACCCACACCTTAACCATAATCTCTCGAAATCTGTTGTGTTTTGTTTTTCTACAGGTGTTTAAGCCACGGACCCCTCCCGAGGCAATCGCTCTGTGCTCACGGCTTCTGGAGTACACGCCAGTGACTCGCCTCTCTCCACTTCAGGCTTGCGCTCACGCCTTTTTTGATGAGTTGCGTCAGCCAGGCACACGCTTGCCCAGCGGGCGCGAGCTCCCCCAGCTCTTCAACTTCTCCACAGCTGGTTAGTTTCTTCCCTGTCACTGTGCTCTAGTGCGAAGGTGCCAGAGGTTTAGGTTTCCATTGATGCTCCAGTTTTGTCTTGTGGAAAATAGATTTTTTGTTTGTTTGATTTTCTTTATCTGTTTCTTATTTTTCTGTTATTACAGAGCTGTCTATTCAACCTCAACTAAACTCCACCCTCATTCCACCTCATGCCCGTGCACAGACCACGTCCTCTTCCCACGGTAATGATGCCATCCGCCATCCTGCTCCAGATAGGCTTTAAGAGTGGCTGAGGTTAAAGCAGTGAGTGATGGTCATTGATATGCGTGTCTTTATATTTGTTTATTAAGGGTGTAATGATTTTGAAACTTAAAATTGTATTGTTAAAACATCCCTCAGTCTATTCTCTCATTTATCATCTTTCATGGAAAGCACTGTTAAAGGCATCTGCATACATTCGGACACATCCTATCAGAGTAAAGTGTGCAGGGTTGAGGAGGGGCTTTTGTTATGCACACTAAAGACTGGGCTTCTTATAAATCTATTGTAAATTCAAGTGGCTGTAATTTTTGGGGTCTGTTTTGTAAGAGGGTGGTGTGACAAGCATCTGAGGCAAGCCAGTCTGTGTAACATAATTAGAACTTTGTAGAATCATTTAAAGCTGCACAACGCAATAACTTTTGTTAAAATTGAAAGAAGCAACAATGCTGAATTAGCATAAAAACACTCTAAATGATTTCTGTGCACTGCTGCAAGTTACCCTGTAAAACCTAAAGTAATAAGATGCGTTGGCCAGATTTCTCATTTTTTTCGCATCATGCATCTGTATGTATTATGCGCGCAGAGGGTCTGACTTAATGTTTAGGCTTCAATTCCAAATAAACATTATTATAGTAAAGATTTAATGACAATGATGTGATAGTGATAGTTCACTTTCCTTGGAAGACATGTTTTTCTTTTCAACGTACTTATAATCATCAAATTCCACTTGGGGGGCTCCGAAGCACAACCGATGTTACACACAATGTTCTTCTGCACATTGCATGCAATTACACATTTCCACCAGAGAGGTCTCCAAATCTCAAACTTACTAATGTAGCTTTAGCATTGTTAACACAGAATATTGAACATCAAATTGAAACCTGACCTCATCATTGAACCTCACCTCAAATCTGAAAATATATGCATCTTTATGCCTCTAGGGCACATGCAAGCTGCTTTATACATGTGAAAATTAAAATTAATATGTAAACACAAGGCATACATTCTAATCGAGTTTTGAATTTTTTGTATCGTTACACCCCTAAAAACTGTTTATGTACTTTGCCGACTGAACTCTCAACATGCAGTTTCCCACTTTTCAGTGATCTATCTCTTTCTCTTATCTTTCTCTCCCTCAGATGGCTCAGACGGTTCTGTACAGCCCAACTCGACACTGACCAACAGCGCCTGAAGCACTGACTCAAGCAGACACACAGTATCTGAGCCACCTCCTCAGTACACCCTCACACGAACGTACTCCTGCACACTTACCTCATACATGGTTCTTCTTCCCTATTAGCTCCGAACTTACAAAACAAACAAAGTTAATGCTCATACACTCATTTAGTCATTCAGGTTTTTCTGACATGTCAGTGTCTTCAGTGACTGTGTACTATTTTAATAAATAGTGGTTAGGGAAGTCTACAACTACTACTGATCCAGTTGTCTAAGCTGCATACTCATTCACGTGCACAACACACAAAAACACACACTGATTTTCCTGCAAAAATTTGTTCTCGTAAGTCTGTTGTTTTAGAGTGAGTGTCCTGACCAGCTACATCTGTTAATGGTGCCTGTGACACAGGTTATGGCCATTTCCAACAGTCATACTCCTGGTTACAGGGATTTAAAATAATTGGTTCAAGTGGCGGGAGGGGCAGGTCCTCTAAGAATTTCTTCTTTAAATAATATATCTTAATTTATTTGACTGCACATTTACTAAGGAAGGATGCGTCAGCCACCAAAGTAATTCCCCCAAATCCTCTCTTCAATTAGAAGTTTGTCACTGATCTGATTTTAAAGACAACTGAAATAGTAGTGATGTAAAAAGCAATGTTTTACTATTATTAAATTATACTTTTAAACATTTTAAAATGTATATCCTTCTCTCTTACTTTCTTGTACATAATTTTAACATCTAGAATTAGTGCATTTGAGTTGGGATGACAGTCCGCTGGCGTGGGTCTGATATTTACAGCAGTCTTAAAGGCCAGAACCGTAGCAGGTGTCCTGTTGAATCCCACACACATGGCGAACAACATGGGCAAACTTGTGAAGAAGCCTTTTGAGCTTTCCATTTGTTCTTAAAGAAGGGAAAAGTATACGGTAAACGTGTGTCTGCTTCTTTAGGGTCATGTAAAGTGATACATTTGGATATCAGGCTAATATAAGGTATTGTACTATAGCAGTCAGTTCCTGTTGAAGCTTGAGGGATCCGAAGTGCGTGTGTGCATGCGTGTTTGAGTGCAAGAGTTACAATGGAAAGAAAAGTGTCTTGTCCTGCCAGTTCTGCAAGAGTTTTTAAAAATGTGACTGGAATGTTTTCTTTTTTGTTTTTCCTTTTTTTAGCTTGGCTTAGGAAAAGGGACAGTTTAGATTTTTTTTTTTTTGGTCTAATAAGCTAATCTGGTTATTCCTTGTTCTATTGGTCCCACTGGATTTTTTTGGAAATTATTGCACTGTCTTTAGGGTTTATTTATTTATTTTTTTTTGGCCCAACATTTCTTTTAAACTTGAGATTATTTATGTTTCTGTGAGACAGCAGCACAGCATGTATATTCACAAAGCTTCTCAGAGTGGGAGGGCTGATCTAGGCTCAGATTTACTATGACTTTACTAATACTATGACAGATCCTAAATCAGCAGTCGTAGAGCCTGTTTCAGTATTTTTATTTCTCATTATTTTTTTAAATAAACATGTCCTCGCCAACTTTGCCTCACCAAAGTTGCCTCCCCCAAAGGAAGGCAAGTGAGAATTGTATTATTCATTTGTGCACTCGCCTTCAGCTATGTTAGCCTCAGTAAACTATCGAACTAGACATGCAGATTTCATAAAGCAAAGGGTATTTATTTATTTATTTTTTCAATGTAATGCACATGAAGTGAATTATAGCTTTAGTTTAGAACTGTGGTGTTTTGCCTCTTTTGTTGTTGCTAGCTGTCTAGCCTTTAGCTTTGTCATTTGCAGGTTTGCAGAGTAATGAAGTGGCATCATATATGTATATCAGAGTAGTTTGCTACCGTAAACCCAGTATGAGCAGAGGAAATCAGTTGTTATGGTTTTAAAATATGAAGCATTTTAAAGTACTTCATTGCTGTTTTATGAATAGCCTTGTAGGCCATTTGAGGGGCGGAGAGGTTGAAAAGGGAAAATGGCAGTTTGCAATGATTTCTGCTCAAGTTCTGCTGATGAAGTCGATTCATCAAGGGCTCATCAAACACACTTCACTTGAGCTAATAAAGTAATGAAATTTCTCTTAAAATATCTTTAGGCATTCCCCCCAAGGGGGAATGGTGAGGCCAAGTAGACGAGGGCTTGTTAAAACCAATACTGAAAGGGGTGGCTACTCTAGGAAGCTTCATGAATACAGGTCCTGGTCCGGTCTCTGTCGGTATTGGTCAGTAGAGAGACTATAGTGAAACTGTGATGTCTGAACATCTGACTGCATGTTTCTCCTTTTAAAAGGAGCTGTTCTACTCAAGAAACATATCTCAGACTTTGTTGGTGTAGCCATCTTCTGTCACTAAAGAGTTTCATCTTGATCTGTGAAGCTCTCATGATAATCTTCAATTTTATTTTATTTGGTTGTCTTTTATTTCAAGTTGTGGAGTGGGTATGACTGTGACAAGGTTGGATCCTCCCATCCTTTTGTAAATATATTTTGTTTTTAAGCAGTTTTTATGTAAATATTGAAATTGTACCACTTTTCTTTTTGCCTCCCCAACGCGAACGTCTTTCTTTCCTTCCATCTCTCTTGGGTCATCATCAACTTCTACTTTGTAGCTTTGATTTGTTTACTCCATTGTGTGCTATGTAATCCTGTTTCGACATGTACTGTATTCGGGTCCATATCTTTGGGACCTGAAATCGACTCATGATTTCTAACAAGGAGAACTGTTTGAAGAATGATAAAGTTTGGACAGCTGTGTTGTATTGCATATATGTAACTTGTTGCTATGAGGTACATGTCCAACTGGTTTTCTGTGACCTTGTTTGTCTTGTCTTCAAGGATGGACATTTGAACATGAACACTGAGATGTGCTTTGAAAAAAAGTGGTCTGACATTCTTTGTCATGAAGGGACAGTCTATGAGACGGAGCCAGCTGCTTGAAATGTTTACACCAGATTGAAATGGTGTAATTGGTCAACTTTGAGCCATGAAGGAGATGCTTTGATGACAGCGGATCATAGATGTCTGTGTTTTTTTTTGTTTTGTTTTGTTTTTTGTTTTTTTTTGGTACATCTGTGAAAACTGCTGTTTAGCATTCTCCCACATATGTATGTTCGAAGCTTGTATTCATAACACTTCCTTCTGATCAGAGATCAATGGTTGTATGTATCAAACTCTGGGTTGATTGACATGCTTGATACATACAGTGTTGGACTCTTCTATGTGAATGTGAATGCATGGGTTAAAATTGTATTTATTTTTTAAAACATTTTCAGTATGTGTACGATTGTGCAGTTTGCATCAAGACGGAGAGATGTTAGATGATGCAATGTCCTTTCCTCTTTCATTCTCTTCTATACTGTCTTTCACTGCATCAGGAGCCCAAGGTGAATGAGCGGCTTGAATGTTGACACAGAGAGATGGATGGAGACAATCTGTTTGTCCGTATGAACTGAACTAATTTAATAAAGTGAAAGTGAAGCTGAGGATTTTCACGGAAGCTAGTGTGAATGTTATATTTTTCTTGACGCTTTTATGAAATGCTTCGTTACAGTCATTATTGAGCGGTGGAAAATACTTTAGTAATCATACTTTATTATCCCTAAGTATTATTTTGGAAGATTTGTCCTTGAGTATTATTGTAATTGGTTACTTGTACTTTTTTCTTAATTACATTTCCAAGAAAAAAAACATACTTTTTTACTCCTTACATTTCCATTAGATCTTCGAAGTGCTCAATACAAATCACAAAGGCCAGGAGATGTGTTTCTTTTTCGATCCGTCGGTTCCCAAGCATTTAAATGTATTGTTTTAATTTAAACAACTAGCCAAATTCATATAAAACTGTGCTAATTCGTTTAATTGATGTTATGTTTTGACGTTCACTCAAGTGTATTTTTGGCTCTGTACTTGCACGTTTAATTGAGTAAGACTATCTCCTTTCACTGAAGACCATGGTAAAGTTAGTTTTATTTTTGATATTCGTCTTTTCGGCACTAATAACGTGATTGGACTACGGTAGTCAGTAAAGACTTACATATTCATGACAGTACGACCACAGAGAGTGAGGCACACCTGTTCTATTGCAGTTTGGGTGACATTTAACGTACCGCTATTTTGTGTTAATACCATAGAACTGAGACAAGTTTTTCAGTCGGAAGGAAAATCATGCACTTCTAGACCACACCTACATCCATGCACACGCCTCTGTTTTCCTCCAAAGCGTTTCAGTGCATTTAAATACATATTTTAATTGTTCATGCTAACAATAGACACCACCAGACAAAACGTCAATAGCTCCATAAACACTGTCCATGCACATCTGATCAATTGTGTTATTTGCTCTAAATTATGGTTAGAAATACACACCACTTTAATTTAGAAAAAGGACTTTGAATTAACCTGTAACTAAAATGTACTTGCCAATACTTGTCCTAACAGTACTGAGCGTACCTTACCTGTAAAAACTGATATTACCTGTATACTGATATAGCTAGTTAGCTTGATGATGGAGGTTCAGTAATCGATTAGCAGTCTTGAAGGTTCAATAGATCCTTAACCATCTAAAATATTAGTTTAAAAAATGAGTGTAGAAAAGAAAACGTCTTATTTAAGTGGATCAAATTGCAAATCAAAAGTTTTTTAAATCCATCAAACACTAAGTGAGTCAGATGTAAGTTTTAAATCTTGTACATTTTTTTCATTTTGAATTTTCGATAACATTTTAGACATTGAACATTCAAATCAGCAGTGTTTGGTGCAGATAAGTTTCAGTAATGACACACAAACTTTGAATTTTACTTGAGGATATAATGTAGCTAAAATACTGCTTAGATTCAAAATGCAGCATTCACTGCAATTAATGCAGCTGAAATGCTTTTGAAGGTTAGAATACAAATATTTATATAAAGTAATTATTGCAGTACATTCAAAACTCAAAAGTTGTGTATGATTGCTGTAACTTACCTGCACCATACACAATTGTCTGCAGTGTTGGGTGTAATACAGCTGAAATGCTACTGAAATTGAAAATTGATAAAAGTTAAATCAATATATCCAAAATATAAAGGTGGTGCATCATTGCTGACACCTTGCTGCACCATAGACAGCTGTTTATAATGTTGTATATAATTTAGCTGAAATATTATTGAAATTCAAAATACATAAAAATTAATAAAAAGTAGTCACAGCAATATATCAAGAATCCAAGGCTGTGCATCACTGCTGACATCTTGGTGCACCATACACAACTGTTTTTAATGTTGTAAATAATGCAGCTGGAATATTATTGAAATTCAAAATACACAGAAATTAATAAAAAGTAGTTACAACAATATATCAAAAATCCAAAGGCTGTGCATTATTGCTGACACCTCACTGCACCATACACAACTGTTTTTTAATGTTGTAAATAATGCAGCTGAAATATTATTGAAATTCAAAATACATAAAAATTAATAAAACGTAGTTACAGCAATATATCAAAAATCCAAAAGCTGTGCATCATGGTTGACACTGCACTGCACCATACACAGTTATTTTTAGTGTTGTATGTAAGATGGCCAAAATATTATTGAAGTTCAAAATAAATTAAAATTAATATAAAGTAGTTATTGCATTATATCCAAAATCCAAAGGCTGTGCATCATTGCTGACACTGCACTGCACCATACACAGTAGTTTTTAGTGTTGGATGTAAGATGGGCAAAATACTATTGAAGTTCAAATTAAATAATAAAAAAAAAAATAACGTATTTATTGCATTATATCCAAAATCCAAAAGGTGTGTATGACTGCTGACACTTCACTGCACTGTGCACAATTCTTTGTAGTGCTGTATGTAATGTTACTGGAATATAATTGAAATTCAAAATATATAAAAAATTATTTAAATGAGATATTGCATTAGATCCAAAATCCAAAAAATGTGTATGATTGGTGATACCTAGCTGCACCATACACAGTTATTTTTGGTGTTGTATGTAATGTGGCTGAAATATTATTGAAGTTCAAAATAAATAAAAATTTATATAAAGCAGTTATATATAGTTATATATAAAAAAAAAATTAAATGAGATATTGCATTACATCCAAAATCCAAAACTTGTGTATGATTGCTGACATCTTGCTGAACCATATACAATGGTCTTAGTGATGTATGTAATGTGGTTGAAATTCTATTCAAATTCAAAATACATAAACATTAATATAAAGTATAAAGCTATTTCAGCTAAATTATATACAACATTAAAAACAGCTGTGTATGGTGCAGTGCAGTGTCAGCAATGATGCACAGCCTTTAAATTTTGGATATATTGCTATAACTAATTTTTATTAATTTTTATGTATTTTGAATTTTAATAATATTTCCGCTGCATTATTTACAACATTAAAAACAGTTGAGTATGGTGCAGTGAGGTGTCAACAATGATGCACAGCCTTTGGATTTTTGATATATTGCTGTAACTACCTTTTATTAATTGTTATGTATTTTGAATTTCAATAATATTTCAGCTGCATTATTTACAACGTTAAAAACAGTAGTGTATGGTGTAGTGAGGTGTCAGCAATGATGCACAGCTTTTGGATTTTGGATATGTTGCTGTGACTACTTTTTATTAATTTTTATATATTTTGAATTTTAATAATATTTCAGCTGTATTACACCCGACACTACAAACAATTGTATATGGTGCAGTTAGGTTTCAGCAATCATACACAACTTTTGAATTTTGAATGTACTGCAATAATTACTTTATATTAATATTTGTATTTTAACCTTCAAAAGCATTTCAGCTGTATTAATTGCAGTGAATGCTGCACTTTGAATCTAAGCAGTATTTTAAATGTTCAATATCTAAAATGTTGAAATTGAAAAAAAAGGTCTGACTCACTGAGTTTTTGATGGATTTAAAAAAGTTTTGAGTTGCAATTTGATCCACTTAAATAAGACGTTTTCTTTTCTACACTCATTTTTTAAACTAATATTTTAGATGGTTAAGGATCTATTGAACCTTCAAGACTGCTAATCGATTACTGAACCTCCATCATCAAGCTAACTAGCTATATCAGTATACAGGTAATATCAGTTTTTACAGGTAAGGTACGCTCAGTACTGTTAGGACAAGTATTGGCAAGTACATTTTAGTTACAGGTTAATTCAAAGTCCTTTTTCTAAATTAAAGTGGTGTGTATTTCTAACCATAATTTAGAGCAAATAACACAGTTAATCAGATGTGCATGGACACAGTGTTTATGGAGCTATTGACGTTCTATTGTCTGGCAGTGTCTATTGTTAGCATGAACAATTAAAATATGTATTTAAATGCACTGAAACGCTTTGGAGGAAAACAGAGGCGTGTGCATGGATGTAGGTGTGGTCTAGAAGTTCATGATTTTCCTTCCGACTGAAATACTTGTCTCAGTTCTATGGTATTAACACAAAATAGCGGTCCGTCAAATGTCACCCAAACTGCAAAAGAACAGGTGTGCATCACTCTCTGTGGTCGTACTGTCATGAATATGTAAGTCTTTACTGACTACCGTAGTCCGATCACATGTTATTAGCGCCGAAAAGACGAATATCGAAAATAAAACTAACTTTACTGTGGTTCACTGAACTAGAATTTATCTGTCCTATTTTCACCACTGATTAAAGTCTTAACAATGCATACGTGAGGGCAGCGAGAGCGAGCTGCCCTAGAGAGAGGGACTGAAAATTCGTCATATTTTATAAGAACAGGTTGAAAACCACACTATATGCAATTAAAACAGGAGACTTAGGGTACTAAGTTTTCCCGGATTTGTTATGTGTTTTATTTGTATATTTTAAAACGAATGAATGGTGCACGCCCACTGCGTCTGCAGTTCTCATCATTTTCATATTAGACCACTTCGATCTGCCCTATAAAATTCAATTTTCTTTTCTGTTTTCCTCCTATTACCTGTGCTTTTAAGAGACTTGGATCAGGGCACAACACGATTCCAAACCGTGCGCGCCACTCGTGTGCAGTTGTCGCTGGTTAAATGACGAACGGTGAAACTCCCCTAGTTTTTGAACGCAGCCTCGCTGTGATTGGTGCAAAACCTGCCAATCCGCTTGCGTTTTACTGAAACGTGCACTCCGACTTCTTCCAAGAGTGTGAGATTGGAATATTTACAGTGAGTAAAATTCCATGTTAGATTGTTTGTAAGGCGCAGTATGTCTTAAGTAAATGTTTTGTGAGGGTACCTTTTTGTCATTCGACTGCAAGTAAAGAGTGGGTGGTCGTCGTTGTTTTGGCAAGGAGCATAGATACCAGCACCGCAGAAATGAGCGGCCATTACACCATAGAAAGCTGCATGTCCGCGTCAGATTAAGTCCTCCAAGTCCGAACACACAATGTAGCGAGTTCGAATTGCTGTATATCAGATCGTGAAATTATATTTAATCAGGACATAATGTTTTACACAGCCTACGGATTCCTTGTACTAAATAATTTCCCTAAACTATCGAAACTCCCTTCTAACAAGTGAACTGGATTAGTGGAGTATAAAGTCCCCCAACACTGGGCTGTGGAGCATTGGAGCTTGCATTCACTGGACTGATGGGGCACCATAGAATATTTTTGGTGCTTCCATCATCTAGTATAATACTGCAGTGGTTCAACATCTAGTGTAATACTGCATGCATAGTGTAATGCTGTCAGTCTCTGGATAAGAGCGTCTGCTAAAATGCTGTAAATGTAAATTCACATGTTTGCGGAAGACGGACGGCGGCAAACCGGATATTCTGTTGTTTCCGTAGTACCGCAATGACAAAAAATTCTGTTAGCGGCAGCGCTCCGTAGACCGCAGCGATGAGCGGAACGCTTCGTTAAGAGTTCAGTTTCCCCAACTTCTGCTGGTGCTATTTTTTGGGAGCCAAACGTGTCGTTGTTTAATTCCAGACGAACTCAGTATTATACAACACAAAATAAAAGAGTGCAAAGCGTCATCCGTTTTTCCACCTTAAATAAACAAACACTGCTAAAGCTCTTCTCTGAAAACAACTTTGGCGTGGCTTCCTGCCGCTCTCACACTTTCGAGTAAATAGAAGCATTAAACGGCTTCCGGTCGCGCTATAAACAATGGCTGATACTGCCCGAAATCATCGCTGCGTTCTTAAGTGCACAAATAATTAAACTAAACAGCCTTACCAGTGTTTACACTCGATCTAGTTTAAAAAAGTTCAACTCCAGCTGAAAAGTTAATGTCACTTTTAAAGAGGTAACCAATCAAAAAAGGAAGTAAAACTGAACTGGAGGCTGAACGTGGGCAGAGCAGCAGGACAGAGTTACTCAAATTTGTGATTAAAAATGCTCAGCTCCAAGACAAATATTTATTTACTGGTGTATTCACAATCCTGGAGATTGTCATCGCAGAGTTCTGCTTAAGAAGAGAAATGGACTCCTCATAGGATGCTGTGTCTCTGTCCTTGTTGTAGTGTTCAGGGCACCAGTGCTAATGTTGCTAATGTTTACATGGGCTGAGTAGGAAGAAATAAACCTGGTGGACTTTTTTCTTCTCCAAAATGAAGCGCAGTAAGTGTAAATGTGTTTATCGGATGTGTGATGTGGTGTTAAATGTAAAGATCCACTCTGCTCCTATGCTTTGCAAAACATCTCAGACAAATTCGTCACAGTTCAGATGCGGATTTTTGTGGAATCTGTTCCGTTGTCGAAATGCACCTGCTTTGACACGGAGATGCACTCCAAACGTGTAATGCCTGGCACAGACGTCTGCCGCAGAGTACTCTGTTGACTGGGCTTGCCCCTGAGCTCCGCACAGCGGTGAATACTTTTAGAATACTTACACACTTAGTGTGTGTAATATATATATATATGTACACAGATATATATATACACAGATATATATGTGTATATATTTGTGGACTACATGTTTGTGGACATCCCTTCTTTGATCTGCTTTAAATTGAAAATGGTACAAAAACACAGCTTTTGTTGTTTAACCTTTTGAACATTTTTTGTAAATATACGTTCATTCCAAATATGATATCTGCAGCAAGTTTCAAAAAAGTTGGGGCAGGAGCATGTTTAACACTGTTACATCACCTTTCTTTTTAATGACACTTAATAATCGTTTAGGACTAAAGACACCCATAGATCCAGTTTTAAAAGCAATAGCTTTTGCCATTCTTCTGTTGTACAAGTCTTCATATGTGCAGCCATATAGGGCCTTTGTTGTTGTATATTGAGACACACGTTTTCAAAGGGAGAGAGTTCTGGATTTCAGGAAGGCAAGTCTAGCATACTCCGCACTCTGATTAAACAGCTTTACTGCTCTAACACATGCAGAATGTGGCGTGGTGGTGTCATGTTGAAATAAGCATGGGAATCCTGAAAAAGATGGTGTCTAAAAGGCAGCAGAGGTAGCAGAGGTAGTGTCAATGGTGCCTTCACAGATGTATAGGTTGCCCACTAATACGCCCCATACCATGAAAGACCCTGTTTTTTTACACTGGTAACAACCTGGATGGTCCTTTTCTTCTTTGGTCCAGTGAACATGACATCTAGTATTTCCATAGATAAGCTGAAACGTTGACTTGTCAGAACAAAGTACACAGTGGACTGTGCATCAGTCCATTTTAGATGAGGTTGAGCCCAGAGAAGTCAGTGGCATTTCCAGAAAGAAAATAGTATGACTTCTGCTGTGCATAGTACAGTTCCAACTTGCAGATGCAGCGACAAACAGTGTTTATTGACAATTGTTTGTCAAAGTATTCCTGAACCCATGTGGTGATATCCATCACAGAAACATGCCGGTTTTTAATGTAATACCGTGTGGGTGAACCTTTGACAAAGACATTGATTTGTAGTTTTCGGCCTTTCCCTTTGCTCACATAGATTTCTCTGTATTCCCTGAATCTTTTGATGATATTATGCACTGTAGAAGGTGAAATGCCTAAAACCCTTGCAATCCCTGGTTGAGGAGCAGTACTTTTAAACTGCTGGATTTTTTGCTTATGCATTTTTGGCAAAGTGGCCTGCATCAACCCCTCTTTGTTCATGAAGGACTAGACCTTTCCCGGATGCTCCTTTAATACCCAATCATGACTGCATCACCTATTTAAGATTGAAAATTTCTCAATGTTTCTAGTCCTAAACTGCCCCTGTCCCAACTAGTTTGGAACATGTCGCAGGCATCAATTTCAAAATGAGTGTAAATTTACAAAAAAGTTACCAAAAATATCTTGTCTTTGTACTGATTTTGTTCAAATACAGGTCAAAGTAGATTTATAAATCACTGCTTTCATTTGTTTTTATTTGGATTTTTCCTACTGCCCTAGCTTTTTTGGAACTGTGTTTATACATTAAACCATGTATTTACACATTTAACCATGTATTTACAGCTATTGTCTACAGTAATAACTAGTAATAACTGTTTCTTTACTCAACAGTCTTGTCATTTTCTTCTCTTGATTGCTGTGTGGACAACTGTACTCAGCGACGTGCAGCCATTTACACTGGGGGGCAACATTGCACAAGTGATAAAACAAGCCTTTACTTACAGAGGGCCAAAAGATGCACCTGCTCCCCCTCCCAGTGGTTTTCTGCAGTGCTATGATTTTAATGGGCCTTTGTCAGGGAGTCTTTATCTCTCTATCTGGTTCTAGCATTCTAGCCTAGATCTCTTCATGAAGCACCCGTTGTGTTGATAATTTCATGGCTGCCTCCATTCACACCAGCTCTTCCAGGTTCTAGAAATGAACTGCACATCAACTGCCAACCCCCTCCCAATTCAGTTTAATCAGTAGAGGAAGATCTGCTCGGGAGCATGTCTGCATGCCAAAAGTGTTTAAAGGATTAAAAGTCAGAGCGGTTCCATCTCCCCACAGCATCCTCAAAGTCTGTGCATTGTTATGAGGCCGTTGGGGACTCCATCAGGCACGGCACACCAGCCTGGTTTAAGCTTGCCAAAAGCCTGAACACACAGTCCTGCCTCCCCTGCTTTTCCATCAGCGCCGGTTCAGCAGGCACCTGATACCCACTCGCCCCATCCTTCATCATTCTCCATCCTTCCATCCTTTCTCTGAGTCATCCTGCAGGCTCTCAGGTGGAAATACGGTAGATTATAGAAATGCAAAGTGCCCCAAACACTCTGGCAGTGCACAAATGTAGGTTAACAAGGATTTTGGCTCCTAAAATGGCTTGAAAACTGGGGTAATTAATGAATTGTCACATTCCTTTACTGTCCTATTATTTCAGAATGCTAGCAGAATCTCTGGGATGTAATGCTGTAGTTTATAAGTACAGTGTGACATTGCAGTCCCATTAGTCCAGTAGTCCCCAACCCTGGTCCTGGAGTACTGCCTGTCCTGCACATTTTAGTGTTTCTCCTGCTCATTAACTAATCCAACTAATCAGCTCATTAACAAGCATTCGTGATTCAAAGTGGGAACTGGGAAAACACTAAAATGTGTAGGGCAGGGGGTGCTCTAGAACCAGGGTTGGCAACTTTTGCAGCATCACTGATAGCCGTCACAAAACATATATGATACTGTTGTGCACTCTGCAGGGCGTGTTTTCAGTGTGCAGAAAAAAGGACCCCTAAATGCTGTTGGTAGGCCATACCTTATGTTCACTTAAACCAGATGCCCACTTAAACCAGAGAAAATAAGCATGCTCTCTGGTCAGAAACTTTAGTCTTTGTCAGAAAGTAGCTTTGTCTTTCGTATGGTTTGGTAGTTTTTGATATGGTTTGGTTGTTCTTGGCAAGGTTTGGTAGTTTTTGCTGTAGGTTTAGTAAATTACATATTTACAGCCTATAAATTGCTCCCTGTTCAAACAATAAAACAGCTCAAGTTTAACCATGTTAATTTGCCTAAAGGTTATTGTAGCCGTGCTTTCTTTTTTGCTTTTTATTAATTTAACTGATGTAATCACAGTGGAAAAATATCTTAAGCCCCTGTTCATCTTTCAAGAGAGAAGCCGTTCTATGTGTGGAAGGCTGCCACTTGGCTGACTTTATCAGTTTAGCAAACATGAATATGTGTAAGAAAAAAAGACGTTCCTCGTGCTGCTAGAGAATGTTCTGAAGCCAGGCTACATCTCGGGGCTGATTCAAAGCATAGACTAACATTACACATTAAAAGAAAACTGAAAGTGAGACAATTAGAATTACTTTTGTACATCTTAAAACACAGGACTGCATGGTCTTAGACATATAAAATCATCGACAAAACTTGCAGACACTTGCAATAGAGCCTGATGTCTGTAATTTTTTGTTCATCTTTATTAAAAAAATGTATCAGTACTCTTATTTCATTGTAAAGTTTTGGATGGCAACAATGGTGTTAATTTCTTGGTACATCCAAGAGGAAATTTATTTTCTACATTATTATCTCTCAGTCTCCAGGAGGACTTCAGGCACTAGATAGAAGGCTTGATGCATCAGAATAACAATTAACATAATTAGGAAATGATGCGAGAATCAACAAATCAAGTTTTGATTTTCAGTGGGTAGGACCACTTTGTGAGGAAAGGCCAGTCTTATCCTTCTGGAAGCCTTCTAGATATATCATTGACTGTGAATATGAACCGTTGTCTAACAAGCTTTCAGTTTGTTGTTGTTAATATATTTTAAATGCTTCAAATAAAACATGGAATGTCGTCTACAAGCTTCAAGTGTCTTCAAGTGTTAAATCTAAAACAAACATGGTCTTGTTCATCAGTGTTATCACAGGGATGAAAGCAGTATTAACATTGTAATTGAGGTGTTTTTATTGTTTTTTTGTTTTTTTTTAATTGACTTTTGATATTTATGGCCTGAACTGAAGTCCTAGGTCTGGCACAGTTTATTTAAGACAGTTGAATGATGTGACTGTGTAGTGAGATTATGTTACATGTCTCTGAATGGAGCATGAAATAGTTTCAGCATTTCTTCATATCAATGTGCATGTAAAATACATACGTCCACTTTTTTGGATACATGTGCACAATGTTAGTATTATTGTTATTTTCTAATTTTATCTTTCTTATTGGTGTTATAGATGATTAATAATAGTTTTGGTTAGTCAAACGCTAAACAAACATTTTTCTCAGGTGGTTAATCTATTACCCTCAAATTTACCTATACTCCTACCAGACATGAGTTTAATCGTACAGATACACCAAAGATAAATTTGATGAATAACAGAATTTGTGAAATTTGTGTGCGTTCATTTTATGTGTGTATTGTGTGCGTTCATTCAATTAGACCGTACGCACCTTTTGGTGAATAAGGACCAATGTGAAATAAGTTTTCTCAGTTTATCTTCGTTGTCAGCAATCTACAATGACTGTAACAAATTGCTATTACATCAGAGATCTATAAAACTGAGTCATATGATATAGATATATCAGCAATTGTGGCTCATAGCAGGAACATTCAATAGAGCGGAACATATCTAAGATCTTTCATATCCCCTTTGAGGCTGATTTTGTATTGTTTACCTCTTTTGTTTATCATTTTTTGCCTGCGTTGCTTGCGGAAATTACATCTATCAGCGTCTGTAAAGCTTTTAATTTGTCAA
Organism: Colossoma macropomum; assembly: GCF_904425465.1. Classification (NCBI taxonomy): domain Eukaryota; kingdom Metazoa; phylum Chordata; class Actinopteri; order Characiformes; family Serrasalmidae; genus Colossoma; species Colossoma macropomum. Next base: position 35,244,082 of record NW_023494787.1, read on the forward strand.
ATATCCAGGTGCTTCTATGTGTGATTTGATATCACTAAAGCACCATGTTTACCAAAGTTGATATGCTGATTCATTGAGTTCATACACTTTGATTCATTATGTTTTCTTACCTACCAGACATTGCCTTTGTGTTGCATATGTGATTGGTGTCCACTGCCACTGTTTCTAAACGGCCATCTGTCTTCAGTGTCTATCAACACAAACACAAACACACACACACACACACACACAATCCAAGCTCTTTTTTCCTGAGGGAGTCCTAGCACGCTTGCATTCATTTCATTTGAGCATGTGCTCAATGTGATAGGGTCTTTGAACTGGTACAAGCAGCCAGTTCTTTTATGGCTGTGTCTTATTTTGAGTGGCTCACTCTAACAGTCATTCACACATACCCATTCTGCCATTCTCACTTCAATCTGTGTCGCACTGTGTAGGCGTGTGTGTGTGTGTGTGTGTGCGTGTGTGTGTGTGTGTGTTTTTAATAGGCCCTGAAGGATGGCTGACAGCACCTCCCTGTACATGTGTTCTTCATGTCGTCAACTCTTTGCCTCCCTGGAGGACGTTCTGGCCCACCACCTCACCTGCTACCTCATAGTACAGAACTGTAGTACCACAGCTTCTGCTCAGGTACTGCACCAAATGACCTCACTGGCTCTGCAGGGGCTCTAATGTAGTTCACTGTAATTGAATCCTGTCTATTATTGCATGTCTCACCTCACCTCGAAGGAAAACTCAGATATTGTCAACCTAATCTCCATCTGCTGCATTTGTAGCAAACAATCAGTTACCACAGACAGTACTCTCTCTTTTTCCTTTTGATTTTTTAAACCGTGTTTTCTCACCAGTTTATTCATGGCAAATTACAACCTCTAGCTAGGTCTTCTCACAAGCCAGACTTCTGCCTATCATCAGGGATCTGGTGCATTTCTGTGGCTTTGAGCCACCAACTTTGACAGGAATGGGCTGTTTGGCTGACATGCAAAATAATAATCCATGACAAATTAGTAATTGCTTCTCTTAAACAAGGAGTGTCCAGTCTTTTCTGCCAAGGGCTGGTGTGGCTACAGGTTTTCATTCCAACAAAGAATGAGTACATCTGATCAGTTGTTTGAAGACTAAGACCAACAGATTTAACAAGTGCAATCGGATGTGCTCTAGTTCCTTTGGAATGAAAACCTGCAGCTACACCTTTATGGATAAGATTGGCCACCCCTGTTTTAAACTGTAATGGAATTGCTTCCTGGAACAATCTCAGTAATCTCAGTAATGCTTATTACTTTACTTATACGTTACGCTCTAAAAGCCACACAAATCTGTTTCAGTTGCAAGGAGAAAACCCAACAGTCTGTTCAGTCCTTTTTTTTAGAAAAAAATAATCACAATAAACGCTGTATAAAAGGCATGTCACTGTCACTAGATTTGAACAAGACATGACCAGCAATGCTTGATCAAAGTCATTTTATAGTGCTACTTGAAACTAGCCAGTAGAAGCAGTTTAAAAACAGCTAAAATATTTTTTAAAGATAAATTATAAAGTTTGCAGAGCTATTTCTGAATGAAAATCGAGTCTGGCCTGGTTAGGTGAGGTTTTTGCTCTCTTTTCTTCACCAAGGGGATCTTAATCCATTTGCTACACATTATCATGAGTAGAAGCTTCAACAGATTGATTGATTGCAAGTTTACAGTGCTTCCTGTGCTTGTGCTGTGATGCTCATATTCACAATCAAAATCACACAGTCAGCTTTCAGAGGTAGCACACACACAAATTATGTGCAAAGGCAGGAAAGGATAATCTATGTAGAGACTTGTGTGTAATGCAAGTAACAACATTTTTATTAAGTCAGTAACTGCAATGCATTATACTACTTCATTACAGTAATTATTTCAATATAACGTGCAAGTTTGTACCCCCACATTCTGAAAAAGACTTGTTTTCGCATGATTTTTAGGGGCCAGTGATGTACAAAATGAGCCTACAAGAAAAACAGACCTGTGAGAAAATTAATGTGCATGCCAGCAAACAGTCAGGATATTGTATTTAAGAGCTTCAAAAAATATCTCTAAGATGGTTTAAAAATGTGATGCTGTGAGCTTTTTTTCAATCCAGCAAACAACATATTATGCTGTCCTGACAGCGTTACGTTACATTGATCTCCTGACTTCCCTGTATTTAGTAAATGCACCTGCTCAATGGCTTTAATATTTATATATTTCAAGTCAGTGTTTTGAGTGTTTCCTGTTCTATTCCAAGTGTAGAGAAATAATTATTTGAAGGAACATTGCATTTAAAAAGACATTATGGTTGTCATCATTGATGCACATTGCTGATTTATTGTAATCAGCCCATCTGACCAATAGTCATGTGAGCAGAAATCAGTTGCAGCAAAAGTTGAAATGATTTTTGAAACTTTTTCTAAGCATGCAGGTACATTTTCCAGGTTTATTATAACTGAATTGCATTTAGGGAGTTGCTTTTTTGACGCTGCATCAGCCTGTAGTGGGTTCGCTGGGGCTGTATTTGATTGTACAGCTCTAGATGTAAGTTTACAGCAGTGATTAGTTTCTCTTCCATTTTACTCTATATCTGGAGTGGAAAAAAGGGTCCCTTCAAGGTCACAGCTCGGCAGAGATTAGCATTCTGCCTCATTAAACACACCTGATTCAACTAATCAGCTAAATAGCCTTTATAAGTTAAACTCAGAGTGTTAGAAGAAGGAAAACAATAATCTCTGTAGAGTTGTGACCCAGAAGGAACCCAGTTTGACACCTTTCTCCACTCTGCTCTTCACTGACGTGACTGACTGAAGCGCCAGTCCCGACCATCTTTTATTTTTGGACGCATGGCCAAATCAGAGTACATTCTGTCAAAAGTTTAACTCCAGTGCACCTTTTCAATGGACACTGGAGTCTAATTTTTGCATATGTTCGTGTCTGCTGTCCATCAACTCTTCTTATTGAAATCAATGCCAGCGGTGCATTTTTGATGGATACCAAGATGTCCTTGTGAATGGGACCTAAATGACCATATGCAGATGTGAAAAACGGTAATTAGATGGAGTATAGAATAAGAACCTTTACCACAAATACAATGCACTGTCAGCTTGCTACTTAATTTGACATCTTAATAGAGCTAACTTGCCTGTCAAGATAGCAGAAGACATGGAATGATATTAACTGTCACACCTCCTAAATGACTCTTAAAATAGCATTAACATGAGAAAGTTAACTAGCATTAATTTTGCTATGCTGGGAAGCTGTATTTGTTTTGTAATGTTTGGTTTTATTTTGAATTCCCTGGATGAAGTAAATTTAAAAAGAAAAGCAGGGTCTTTCACTGCAGTTGCTACATGATCCATCACCACTTCTTGGCTTTTTACATCATTGTACAAGACTTAATGCAAATAGTGTGCCTCTTATCAAAAGATCATATAGAAATCTTCTTGCTCTTCATTTTGTAGTATAATTAGTTTCCACAGATGCGTTGGTATAATCAGGAGTTGTGTACCTCTAGGGTACATAAACAGACAGTTAAAATGTTCTCAGCGTAGCATGATCAAACAGCACAGCTGTGCTAGCTCAACGGGGAATTTTCTCAGGGTATGTAAATAGTGAATTAGACCATGCTTTAACGCTTATAGGGAATGTTAAACTAACACACTTGGGCCTTGGTGAAGCCAGTGGCACAAAACCAATATGATTACTTATTGTGTTTGCATTGCAGTCTAAATCAGCATTCTGCATTTGCGTGTGTAATTACAGAGGCACCTGTAGCTTGGTTTACATGATGCAGGGATTGCTGTAGTAAACGAAGTATCTGAACCAGATTAAATCTCAATTGTGATTTCTATTCAAACTGTAATCTTGTTTGTTAAAGATCTTTTGCGTGGCAAAGAACATCAAATCATTTACACCTTTGATATTTATCTGACTGGTAATGTTAAAGGGGAATTCTGTCGCTTTTTCTACATTTCTGCGGAATTAGACCATTAAGGTGTGAACAAAGTGATTTAGAGTGTTTTGATTTGAAATGCACTGTTCAGAGTCAGAATTGTTCAAAGTGGTGGTGATAGAAAGCAAACATTCTAAGCATTTAATGCCTTTAAAAGCTCCCTCACAGAAAGTTATTACATGAAATGGAAACAAATATATATATGTGCTGTATACATCACGGCCCCTGGTTCTTATCACCACCACCAGGGCTGGGTAGTAATGGAACACATGTAACAGCTTTACGCAATTATGATATAAAAAGTAACTGTAATCCGTTACAGTTGCAAAAAAAACTGTCCGAAATGTGAACAGAGAGCGAATTAAGTCTCTTGAGCTGCTAAGTTAGTTTTGTTTTCACGTGTTTGATTTCTTTCTTCAGTAGTTTTAGAATGATTGTCAATATGCTAACATGTGTAAATGCTAATTATGTGTAACTAAGACGATCAGCTAACTAACAGGTAGCGTTTTTAGAATAACCTTGATTTATGATTACTGTTGAAGAGGGATCTCAAAAAAATTATACCAGATTGATCTTTTAATTTCAGCGTGATAAACAACAAATTTTAATTAAAATAAGGCAAATAAGAAAAAAGTCTCAGGACAGAAGTATGGTTTTTAACTATATTGCATTTGATCCAATGTCTTAAATCTTTCTACATTGATTACTTTTCCTCTAAGAGCTTTTAGTCTCAGTGTACTGATAAAAAAGAATCCTATTAAAATCACTCAATTTTTATCCTGGGGAGCAAAACTCCTTATACAAAATTCCTTATATTGCTTCATTTAGTTTTGCTGTTTTACTAAATGTGAGATCAGTGACCATTTCTGTGAGGCACAATATTATACCTGTACTCTATCATTTTGCTTTATAAAACAGTGTGGTTTTTGTTTGGCATGTGTTAAGTTACATTTTTTTAAAAAAGTCTTGATGAAATTATTTTTCGCTTTTTTTTAAATTTAATTATACATCTTTTATTAAAGAAAAGTAATCCAAAAGTAACAGAAAGTAATCAGATTACATTACTTTCATATAGAAATAATTTGGGTTAAGTTACAGTTACATTTTTTAACAGGTAATCAGTAATCTGTAATTGAATACATTTTTTTTTAGTAACCCTCCCAGCCCTGACCACCACTATAAAGAAACTGAAGTTAAACCACACTAAATGAATTTGTTTACATCTCAGAGTTATATAGATGTTTTGAAAAATCAGTGGAATTCCCCTTTAAATTGTTCATTGTTACCTTTCTACGAGTACAAGTAATAACAGGCTCACAAATTACACGGACGTGCACTGTAACATGCTAAGAATTGACATTAACAGCAGTAGACCTTTTTAAGCTGGTTTTGAAGGTGTTATTTTTCTTGTCTTTTCTTCACTGTATTAGCAGGGAGTTTTTTACAAGGTTGAATTGGTTACACACTGTTATTTTTGTTTTAATGTGCCACATTTTCAGACTTGCAAACAGCACACACCTCCCATATACCTCTCTTTCCCATAATCCAAACGTTATTCGATTTTCCCTCTGTGAATAAATGCCATTAAAGTTTTAACAGATTGAAGGAACAATCCTTTTATAAGCAATAGAGAATTTAAACAGGTCTTTGCATTAGAAAACACAGGTGCTGAATTTACAATAGCTGTGAAGTTTTATGAATGGGTTCCAGTCAGCAGTTTTTTATTTATTTTTTTATTGGGCTTTAATTTGGGTTAATTAAATAGAACATAAACTTTGCAACATTGCAACAGAAGGCAAAACAAAACTAAATCAAAAGGGAGGGATACATCACTGTTTGAGCAGCCACATCAACTAGGAGTTGCAATTTTGTCATCCCTTTGTGTATATTATAAATCAAAGCATTGCAAAGGTGTAGCAAAAGCTTAGTTTCAGGGCAAGTTGTTTAATTCTTACTATTATACTACTACTATACCATTATATACTTACTCTTAGATATACTATTAAAATACCAGTGTATTGCTATTTTGGTTGCCCATCTGTGCCCAATTGCTGTGAGTGGAGTGGCGCAGCAGGGGGTGTGGCATTTGTAATCCACTGGCGCAGGTTGATTTTCTAACCCAGTTCACTCTAAAATTGTGCTGCACTACTGCTGCTTCAGACCCACTCTTCCCACAAACACTAATGCATTGTGATATTTTCATGCACAGGTGTAAAGACATGTCCAGTTTCTTACAACTCGGTTCTGTAGATATGCACTCACTTCAATATAAATAAGCAATTTCACCCCATTAATAAATAAGAGAAGAGACAAAGTTCCATTGTGCATCTTTAAGCAATGCATTTCTGACAAGAGCAGCTTTTATTAATGAACTACTTTTAATTGCAGCATTTGACTGTAGAATTTAGTGATTTTATCTGTTTCAGCTTTTTTCATTGTTTATTCTTTATTATTTTGGAAGTTTTATTTGGCTTAATTTCCCACTGTTTTTCCTTTATTGCCTTTGTATTAGTTAGTGCATTGTAGAGTGCTATATAAATAAAAAAAATTATAAAAGCAATAAGCCACTTTCAGACTCTACAAATTTATAATCACTACAGAGGCAAGAAATTAACCAATATAAATGCTCTGACCTCCAGAGCTCACACACGAACCCTCACATGAGTGCAACCCACCCTCACACAAGAAGAAACTAATAAGAAGTTACGTCAGTTTTATATTTACCTCCAAAATATTAATTTAAACTCTGTAAAATTACAGTTTTTTCACTATATCTACATCTATAGAAGTAATTGAGAGAATTTGTTTTCTTTAGAGATGCTGTTGGGAAAATGTTACTGTGTTGCAGGCTCACACTTGGCTCCTGAAGGGAGTGAGAGGAAGTGATCTGAACAGGTGTCGCTGTAGCACACCTTATCATGCCTGTTGATAATGTATTCATTCTAATTTCACACACTTTTGCAACTGAGCTGCGTTAGTGCTGGCCTTGAAAGTCAAGAAAATGCAAAAAAATATTTCAAATACTCACACTTGGCAGCAGAATTTTGCATCAGGATTTTTATGTTTGTGCTGTGACCATGAAAGTAGGACCCATAACATTTTATGTTTTCAATAATTTGCTCAGTGTGTAAACCCCTTTATAGCTAAATACGTATTATTATTATTATTATTATTATTATTATTATTATTTGAATCTTAATCTTTCGGTGGACTTTACTTTCTCAGACTCCTCCAGACTTCCAGCCCAAATCACCTATCTCCTCCCAAGCACAACCCAGCCTTAACTGCCCCCAGCCCTCAAACCATGGATCAGAGAGCACCACCTCGACGAGCTCACTGAATCTACCCAGAGACTCAAACAACCAAACCCAGAGAGCCCCTCCTGTTCCCCTCATCCGCTACCAGTGTGGTGAATGTAATACTCTGTTTCCTTCTCTTAATCAGTGGCAACAGCACATCAAGTTGGGCTTATGTGGTGTCACTGTATCAGAGGGGAAAGAAGGAGGTGAAGATGAGGTGAAACCCAAAGCAAGTGAGAGACAGAATGAAGAATACTCTGAAAACGGAGACATAGTGAGGGGAAGTAACTGTCAAACCACGGATACAGAGGAAGGCAATGGAACAAAGGCTGAGACAGTGGACAGGCTGACGATGAAGCCTGGTCCACAGGACAGTGCTCAAGCTGATCCACGTCATGGAGAAATGACCAAAAATGGAACTTCCACCCAGCAGAGCAACAAACTTCTTGAGAATCTTGGGAACCAACCAGATGAAGATTCTCTAGCTGCAGGCTTTGCCTCTGGTACCTTGGGCCCAACTCCTGCAGACACCTTCCTCTGCATGCAGTGTGGCTCAGGCTTTAAGTCAGAGGAAGCACTGGCTGCTCACCGCAGCACCCATCACGGTCTTGAGCGTATGTTGCACTGCTGTGTTGTCTGCAGCCAGGAGTTTATGAGCACTACACAATTCCTCTACCACCGACGACAGCACAGAGAGAAAGGAGAGGGGTTACCTGTCACAGTAGCCCAGAGCACCAACCCTGTATCAGGATCCCTCAGTAACATCACAGGTAGGGACCTGTTAATGTGGAATACTCTTTGCTTGAAAGGAATGTAAGAATACTGTACTGGAATGTGATAATTCTCACAAATGTTTAAGTAGTGCATTGTTTTTACTGCATGAAAAATGGCACAAAACTCATCCCTGTTGCCAGAAAACTGGATCTCCAAAGCTGTATTGGAGAAGGTCTGTGTATCAGTTTGTTTAGCGATGCACCAAAATGAAATTCATCTTAATTTTCCCTAGCTCTGACGCTGGCCTTAATCCTAAACCTAACCCTCGCCCTTGTCCTAAACTAACCCTAACTTTAAAGCTGCTGAGTTTCACCAGACAGATTGTTAATAATTTAAACATATATAGATAATTAATTTAGGCTGTCTAAAAAAAGTGGGACAAAACATCTTATGACAGTAACAATAGTGAAATGTCTTGATGTTTTTCCCAGGTAGCACAGGTCAGTCACAGGATCCTGCAGGCATCCCTAATGAGCAAGTAGTCTCTACTCCTGAATCGGCCCAACCCTCCTCACCTTTACTTTCGTCTTCTAACCAAACCTCCTTTCCTACGTCACCTGCTACAAAAAACAGCTCCAGAACTCCGTGCCCAACCTGCGGCCAGGTCTTCAGGCGCCGCTGCCACATGCACGCCCACATGCTCCGACACAGTGGCCAGAAGCCACACCTCTGTGAGGTGTGCCACAAGACCTTTGCCCCCAAGAGCAACTTGGGCCGCCATCGCCAAACACACACGACCCGGCAAGCCCACATGTGCCAGCAGTGCGGGCAAAGCTTCACTCAATCAGGCACACTCAAGAAGCATCAGCTGCTGCATGCCAGCGAAGAGCCTGTGACGGAAGTAGGTATAGATGGGGAGCTAGAGGGCAGCAAAGAAAAGACGGAAGTGGGTAAAGGAAAAGAAGAGACATCAAGAACACTGTTTGTCTGTTCAGACTGCCCAAATAAGTATCGCACTCGGACACAGCTTCTGGTGCACAGGTGAGTGTTTTGCATTCGCAGTTGTTCTGGGCAGCATAGCAAGTGGTATAATGATTGTGGTCTGCTTACTGTCTTTATAACTGGCAAAGCAGTGGTGATATTTATAGAACCTGCATAGGCACCATCATGATGAGTGTTGGTCCTAACAAACCCTGTTGTGGGATGTGCATGCTTGAAAAATTTGGCCGGCCAAGTTGGCTTCTGGTTTCATAACTTGTTTTATTTAGTTATAACAAAGCAAGCCATTAGGAAACAAATCTTTATTTACAATGGCAAGTAGAAAAAAAAAACTTAACAAAATATGCAATATGGAATATGTAATAAGTGTATTATGTGTAATATGGAAATATAATGATATAATATAAATATGATATCTTTAGGAATAATACAGGTACATGTATCACTAAAAAGGCTTCCTAAAATAGCATGTAGGCTTCAGGCTATAAATGAGCTGCTATGTGCAAAAGGATTAGGCTGTGACTTTTCATATTTGACAATAAAAAGCGGTGATATTTTGCCAGACAGCATGTTAATTACTAAAGCAGCCTCTCTTGTTGGGTTTTTGACAGTATTAGATGCCTGACATTGATCATGATGCAGCCATTAACCATAGCCCAGTGGTGTGAAATATTTTAGCTAGATGACAAAAATTCAATGGAAGCTGTGCACTGCACTAATCAGCATAGGCTAACTACCACTGACATTTTTATGTTCAAGGCTAAAGCTGTGCAACATAAATATAACTGTTTGAAATGATTTACAATGTAGGTTAGCCTATACATGGCTGTTGTTGCATATGCACCTGGAGTCTTGATTTATTTATTTTTTTATTTCATTGAAAACTGGTCAAACTTTTATGCTTGTCCTTATTCTCTCCTCATCCCTTATAGAAGAATGACTCTTACCCTTCTTGGCCAAGTCATGCAAGCATTAAAACCTAGAATAGACTTCTCCGGTTCTTGACCACTCTAGTCCAGCTTAAAGCCACGGTCTGCTGCATGACCTATACACCCACTCCAAACACACACACATACAAATTGGGACAGCACAGATAAGCACTGGCAAGGGAAACCTGCCCCAGCCAAGCCATGCGGACATGACCCAGCAACAGGCCGGGCGTATGCCCATAAATTAGGGTGCGTAAGCGGAAGTAATGCCACAAGCGTCATGTCTCATTAGCTTTCATGGCAAGGAGGCCCAATTGCGTTACCCTGCTGCTTGGCTTCAGTGTCGTTCACACTGAGTTGCTCTGCGTCCTCAGCTGACCACGTGTGAGTAGGGAGGGTAGAAAGGGTCAGTGATGTTACATAGTCCCTATTTATGCCTCCATGCAGTTCACTCCCACTTTATTAAGTCCCTCCAAGTCCTCATCAGAAGGGAAAAAAGTTAAATGAAAAAGGGAAATGAATATTCAGTAAAACACACCAGAGACAGAAATGACATTTAACTGTAACTTATAGATCTCTAAATTCATGTTTTTCTGTAGTTGACATCATGCCCACACCAGGCCCTCTGGGTCTAAGCTGGTTTTCTCTAGAGGAAAAAATGCTGGCATTTTTTTAAAATCACCACTGTTGTGACCTATGATAAACAAAATACGCATGTCCTGTGTATATTTTTCCTCCAACTGTCACTGGTTAGGTTGCTAAAGAATCAAAATACGAATATTGCTACATGCATGCTTTAGTTTTATTTAGGTTGAATAAATCCATATAATTTACTTCCCACATAAAATAATTTTTCAGGGTGATCTGATGAACCATTTTTTACAGTGAAGTTAACACTCCTGCATATTGAAATTATGTAAGTTAAGTGACCCTTATTAGTCCCACAACGGGGAAATTTCACCTTTCACACATTTAACCCATCCGTGCAGTGAAACACCACATACACACTAGTGAACACACACACACTAGGGGGCAGTGAGCACACTTGCCTGGAGCGCTGGGCAGCCCTATCCACAGCGCCCAGGGAGCGGTGGGGGGTTGTGTGCCTTGCTCAAGATATATAAGTCACAAACTGTCGGCTCAGGGGATCGAACTGGCAACCTTCCGGTCACAAGGCTGGTTCCCTAACCTCCAGCCCATGCCTGCCACTATGTAACTTCAACACTATTATATACCAAGATCAGCTGCTCAAACTGTAGCCTACTTTTGCCAAAGCAGCTTAACCACCACATTTGACAAAGTTTCCTGGTTTGTTCCAGGTGTTTTAGTGAGTCTTATGAAGTAAGTTCATGGCACAGGATTGTTAACTTGCATGTAGCAACATTCATTTCTCTCTTTAACAAATTTGTAAATCAGAGGATCCAATAATATTTGGGGTCAAAACGCATGCATGGTAAAATGCATCATGTTTAGAACACTTTTGGTCGCCACAGGGCACGAATGCCATTTATTTTTCCTGTAGAGAAAACCAGCTTAGACCTGGAGTTCCTAATATGGGTGTGACACCAAAATAAATGACATCACAACATTAGAGGTCTACTGAGTGAAACCCTGTTTCACCAATGGGTCTGTTGAATCTGATTGGTTCCTATTACTCTTGCAGGTTTGTCCACACTGGGCAGTACCCGTTTTCCTGTTCTATCTGTGGGGAGTCCTTTCCACGTAAGAAGAGTCTGCAGCTCCACGCACTCTTTCACCAAGGTCTGTTAAATATAAAGGTGAAGGTTGTGTTTGTCAAAAAGAAAGAGTGAGGAAAAAAACATCAATCAAGCCTAAGACAAATTTAGGTGTTATTTACGTAATACGTGTGCTATGTGAGTTGTTAGTGAGTGAGAGAGGTTAAGCCTTAGCTGAGGGTTGAGGTGATGACTCAGTTATTGTGGATATATTTGTTGTTTGTTTATGTGGGAGATGTGCTGCATTCGCAAATGCAGTTCGCAGTTCACATCATGCGTGTGTGTGACTCAACCTAAGTGAACTGAAGCTGTTCTTTTTTTTTTTAAGTCTACTCATGACAGTCGCCCCACTGTGTCTGCTGTGTGTTTGAGTGTGCATAAAACGACTTAAAATATTCCTACCTGCCTTTGTTTGCATGTAGCATGTCTTTCCACCTCCTTGCATGCCTGCTGAACTGCCCTCGCACACGTTTAGCAGCTGCACACCGCCTGTAACCTCCTTTAGCCCTTGTTCAACCAGGATGGGAAGTTAAGTGAGATTGAGGGAGAGACTCCAACTCCACCTCACCGCTTTTCGGCATAATTGCATTAATAAACGCAAACTTGTCCAGAAAATAAAACAAACCCACTCTGCGCAAACAGCGGCGTTGGCAGAGGGAAAGGCGAAGAGAAGATGTAGCGGAGCGGAAAACATTGAGTTGTCCCATGCCCTGCAGGCTCCGCTTGTCTTACTGCTTGCCCAGTGCTGCCTGCCCTGTTCCGCTATGCGTGATGGATCTGGAGCGCAGTGCTGCTGCCTCTCCGCTTGACCCATTAGCCACTGATTTATGTCGTCTCTGTCTTGCTTTGTTACTGTTATTAAGGCACTTTGAAGCAGCGCGAAACATCAGCGGGTGTCAGGCTAATATAGCAATTGTAGGAAAATAGGCTTGTATGGCCACGCCATTGGCTGCTGTCTTTCAGGTTTACTAATGAAAGCGAGCCAGTCATGTTATTATTTTGCATGGTTTGACATTGAGGTAAAGTGGGGGTGCACAATTTTTCTGTAACATTTGCAAAACATTCCTTGCTGTGCATATATGAAACGAGGCTGACGTTGGCTTCTTATTTGCCAGCTTCTTTTTCGAAAGTTGTGCCCTACATGTAAATGTAACTGCCACATCATTTAAGGTTGAACAGAAAATTAGAATGAGAAGCTGGCAAATATAGCAAATAAAAAGGTCACTATAGCTTTATATATATATATATATGTGTGTGTGTGTGTGTGTGTGTGTGTGTGTGTGTGTGTTATTTAAGAATTTGGCCATTGTATTTGTTTTTGTAAAATCTCATTAGACAGATCCAGACCACCATTATCCTTAACTAACTAACCTAATAATATTAATCCTATTGATAATGCACACTGCCCTGTGATGGACTGTCGACCTGTCCTGGTGTATCCTGCCTTCCGCCCAATGACAGCTGGGACAACTAGGCTCCAGCACCAACCCCCATCAATGTGTGTGTGTGTGTGTGTGATAATGCACACAATAATTAACTGCCAGTGTTGTGTGGGAAATGTGTAAAGGCTACTATGCAGCAAAAAAAAGTCTGTACTTGTTGCACATGCTGTCATAGGCAGTATTTTAATATTATCATTTATCACTTCTCATATCGTCATTGCAGCATCCAGTTTTGGCAGACATTGCATTTTGGGTCCATATTGAGCAGTCCTAATGAAAACATAAAGACTAAAAGACTTTTTTCCAGTTTTTCTTTTATCTGTTTCCACAGAAGTCTTTGTCTTTTGTAATATACTGTTTGTAACTTCTCAGGAAAGCAGCCAGTTACTTGCCCTTCCTGCTCTGACCAGTTCCTAGACCAAACCTCATTAGACACTCACCTGCCACTATGCAAGCAGAGGGAGGCTTCAGGTCAAGAGGTGGACCCTTCCGTTTTGGGAGTAGCCAAAAAGAAGACCGCCGGTGGGGACAGGCGAACAGGGAAGTTGATTTGTGACCTTTGTGGTCATCGCTGCGTGACACAGGAAGGACTGGACCTTCATAGACTCGCCCACTCTGGACAGACGCCCCTGCGCTGCCCACTGCTGCCATGCAAACGGCGCTTTACCTCCAGCTCTGCTCTTCAGGAGCACATGCTCAGCCATGGCTCACCGACCCCTGAAACCGATGCCATCGGAGCTGACCCAAAGCCCCGTCCACACCACTGCCAGCATTGTGGGAAAAGTTTCACCACTGCCTCTTCACTTAATGTACATCTTAGGATTCATACAGGAGAGCGACCCTTTCAGGTCAGAGGCCACGGATTATTTATCAGGACTTAACTGAATGCTGAGGCATACAAAGCATGTTTTAACTGAACAGCTTTGGCTGTGTTATGCCTGATTTAATGAGGCACATTTTCAAGTTAACAAGTGGTTTAAATGTATGCAGTACAGAACTATTTTAAAGTGGAAAATGAAAGCATCCCCACAGTCTCTAATATTTGTAGTGCCAGTATTTTCACTATATGTAAAGTAAGCACCTTTCTCAATAATATGGGGACTCAATATTAATTGGGATCAATACTTCGTGCTTGAATCTGGATTGAGGGCAACAAAACTTTGATTATGACATCCATAACCTGGAGTAAAGCAGAATTTAGTATATAAAGAAAATACTTGGAATAAAAATACATTAAGAAGGTCAACAGATTAGAATGTACACAATTTTTCTGGTATGATTTAGCGTCCTCTCTCATGCTCTCTATCTTCCTCCCCTTATTACCCTCCCCCCCTCCCTTTGTCCCCATTTCTGTTATTCCTCCTGTTCTTTCTCCTCTGCTTTCTCTTCTCTCTCTTTTACCCCCACTTCTCTTTCCCAGTGCGGTCAGTGTGGTAAACGTTTCCGGCAGATCCCTCACCTTCGGGACCACGAGCGTCTCCACACCGGGACACGACCCTTTGTGTGCAGCGTGTGCAGCCGGGCCTTCTTACTGGCCGCACGCTTGGCCGAACATGCCCGTACCCACAGTGGAGAAAAACCCTACCAGTGCCCAGTGTGCCATCGTGCCTTCCGTTCGCTCTCCAACCTGGGCAAGCACCGCAAGACACATGGTTTAGCCTTGGGCACTGAGCCCACTGCTGCTTCCATGGAGATGGCTAGTGCAGAACAGCAGGCTGGGGTGGGGGCAGTATCCACAGGTCCAGCTGCTGTACACACTATCTTGTTGGTCCAAGCACCAGAGACCATGCCTCAAGATACTGGCCCTAATCCTGCTCAAAATGTCACACCTTCTTCTGCACCTCTGGTCTTTCTACAGCCTGTGGTTAGGGAGGAGCAGCAAGGGGTTTTGGCTCCTGTCCTGCATCATGCCGTAGAGGTAGTGGTTGCGGAAAACCATGAATAGAGATCAACAGACCAAGTAGAGATCTTAGCCATCTCAAATGGCTCTTGGTTCTCAGCTCAGAACAGAAAGGAACAAGAAAGGATGTTGGCCCAGATTAGTTCATGGGCAGATAAGTTGTATGGGTTGCATGAGTTTGGTGACAACGATCAGAAGTAGAATCTGTTTCTGGGTAGATTTTATGGAGCCTAACCTTATCTTATATTGGATTACATCATACTTTTTACATAAAGACAACATGTATACAGGTCCTTCTCCCACTGAGCTTTAACAAAGGATAACAATGTAGCTTGTATGTTGTAAATTGAACCATAGAATTGAGTGAATATATTTTTATTAATGGCTAGATGTTTTAAGATGGGATCAAAATGTGTTGGTTCTGGGGAACAGAGTAAGACGAGAAATTTGAACCATGTCAGAGTTTCAACTAGGTCATGATAGTCATAGTGAAGGGTGCCCCTCTCTTTAACCTTCTTGTTCATCTCATTTTAAATCTAGAAAGATTCTGAGCTCCATAATATATAAACCAAAGTCAAGATGTTGGCCATAAGGAAACAGGAACAATGGAAGACTCAATATGGATGGTATCAAATGTGCTTAATTCAATTACAATGTCACAGACACAGTTCCAAGACAAGTATGTCATTTAGGATGAATGTGAATAAATGAATGGATTATATACATCATCTTTGAATGTGTTAAAACTGTACTTTGTTTTTTTTTTTACGGTGTAGTGGTTTGTAATACATTACTACTCAGCCCATGACAATTTAATTGGTTTTATTGGCAAAAAGATAAAGGAGAGTCAATGGGCAGTGATTAATTTACATTGTTCCTTTGTAAATCTAAATTAGTCAGCCCAATATATCACTTGTCTTTGTTGCATTTTCATATAATTTGCTTGAAGGATCCCTGACATTCAAACCGTAATGACAAAATGTCTTCTATGACAAACAGAGTCTCAGTACAGCAAGTACTGCAGCCAGCTTTTCTTCCAGTACTGATCCGGTCGTATCACCTTGGATACTGAGCGACTGGGGAGATTGTTTTGGGGGGGGGGTGTATATTATGAGATGGCTGTGTCTATATGTGGATGGTTGGCAGCTGTTCTGGAGAGCCAGCCAAAGCCTAATGGTGTCAATCTCGCCAGCCTTTTCCTCCGTCTAATGCCCAACACACTGACCTCAAAGTGCTGCAGATCCTGGATTTAGCTAGCCCCCTGCTTGTGTCCAAGCTCAGGTCTGCAATGCAGAGAAAAAGAAAGAGAGAGAGAGGTATAAAAAGAGAGGGAGGGTTTTGCAACTGGGCAATGACAACATCCAACAACGCCCTGAGGCACTGAGGCATCCCCTCCAATGTTTATCACTGGAGCATCACTTTAGCCAGACAGCATTACTTGAAACAGTTATAGGCCAACAAGGATTGTTTCCAAATTATTCACAGTTTGCTTCCCTTTCAAACTGTTCTGAGAGCTCTCCTCAGGGGGCAGATGGCGGCAGTTACCTTATGCCATCATAAACACTTAGCAACACAAGCGTTAATGCTAATTATTCATTGCTAGTTCATAAAGCTTATGTGCAATTGAATTCATGAGTATGTGAGTCTTCCAAAACTCGCTGTGCTTTGGCTGTCTGCTTGTGTCCATTCTGTTGCATTGTAGGTTATGGTGCCTGCGTCACCATGATAGCCACTGATGTGATGGAAGTGACAGGAGGCGAGCGGCAGGGGAGGAGGCATGAGCGATGCTTGTTTAGACTGAAGGAAGGCTGAGGGTAAATAGGTGAGACAGAGTGTTTAACCTCTACTTGGGCTGCTGGGCTTGAGAGGCAGCGCATCACATGGGCGACTGCTCCAATGTCAGGTTCGATGTGTAGCAAGCTTGGTTGACAGTGTGGGCCTGGTGAATGACAGAAAAATGGTAGCCATTTCTTTTTCAGCTTCCAATAAAGCAATCAGTGTACTTTAGTATTTCACTCTGTAATTTGGTGGTTTTAGTGTTTTGCTAATTGCCAGAAAGTAAAAGGCATTTCCACCTCAAAATGGGGTATGTTAGCAACTCCAGCAGGAGGCTGTCAGAAGCCAATAAAAGCAAACAGCTTTTGGCCAGTGCTGCCAGCGACAGTAACAAGTACTGTAGCTTTAGAAATGAGATTAGCATAGACAACCTCCAAGAGACAAGAAAAATACAGGGATACACACCAATGGCAAAGCTAATCAACTCTCCCTCCAGGGCCCTGGGGTAACAGACAGACTCATAAAGAAATCACGCTTCTCTTTAATGGTCTCAATCTGAAATAGTCTCCATTGTGACACAAAACCTCAGATTCAACTTTCAGCTCTTGAGCTTTACCGTGTGAAGTTTCACTTATATTCTTGCAGAATGTGCTGAAAAGGAAGCCATAAACATTAGCCTCTCAGTCATTTACACATACATTTTGTACATTGCTTTGTGATGCATAGAAAAAATGAAAGTTTTGAAACTTTGTGTTAACCTGTTTGTGCCTTATAAACAGGGCTCTGAATCTGAATAATCTAATAAAATAAATTTATCTAAGCAAAACTAACATTTTAATGTTTCTGCTCTTGGATTCCAACTTCAACGTAACATCTCTAAACTGTTTAGAACAGTGATGTCCAATGTTATCCACAAAGAGTTGGTGAGGCTGCATATTTTCATTGCAAACAAGCAGGAGCACACATGATTCTATTTGGTTAATCAGTTGGTCTCGGTCTTCAAGCAGTTGATCAGGTTTGTTGGTATGAATACCCACAGCCACACTGGCCCTTTGCCGATAAGATTGGACACCACTAGGTTAGAACAAAACTAAAAACTGTTTAAAAAAAGTTTTCTGTTTAAAAAAACTTTTTCCTGTATGTAGGCCTGATATGACTGACTGTAGGTTCAAAAAGTGATT
The DNA here is from genome assembly GCF_904425465.1 of Colossoma macropomum. Lineage (NCBI taxonomy): Eukaryota > Metazoa > Chordata > Actinopteri > Characiformes > Serrasalmidae > Colossoma > Colossoma macropomum. The sequence continues at coordinate 35,262,007 of NW_023494787.1, forward strand.
AGACCTTGCAGTTGTGTTTGTATTGATGTGTGTGGATGTTCACACACACACACACACAAGCTGGAAGTTTACTTTTTGTGAACCAGTAAGTTTCTTAGTTAGTGTCAGATAGCTTATAATTATTTACCAGAGGGTATGGTAGCAAAGAGGTCCAAACTTACTTAGGTTCTTGTCTAGTGCATACTTTGACATAATTAAATTTACGTTAAGGGAGATATTAGCTCTATTTGCCTTGGTTCATCCATAACAGTAGACAAAAAAGCTGGAAACGCTGAACTACACTGTAAAAATGGTTTGTTGAAACTAAAAAAAGACTTCATTTGATAATTAAATGGTTTTGTTTAAGTCAGTTAAATGAATGGAAACATGAAAAGCAACATTGTTTTGTTAGATGAAGGAAAACAATATTTTATATCTGTTGAAACCTCAAAAACACTTCAACCTATGTCAACTTTCTACAGAATACCCCCTTTAGTAATTTACAGCCAGCTCTCGAGATGGTACATAAATTCATACGTTGAACAAAAGCATGCAAGATGTGCTGCTGATCCAAAGACATTTCGGGGATATAAAAAATAAGCCGGTTCAAAAGTCTTGTTAAGCTGTGGGCTACATGGAGTCAGTGGCATAGGCAGGAAATCTATTTTTGGGCCAGCCTGTCAAAAAAAGCAGCAAGTTTTTTAGCAAATATGTAGCTATGAATGGAACAAAATGGAACAAAAATAAGGTTATTAACTTGTAACACAGATTTCAAATTATATTATTTGTTTCAGAATTGTTCAGGATTATATAAATTCCAGTGCTTCATGGATAACATGAATGCTTGCAGCAAACTGTTGTCTGTATGGAATGTGACAAGCATTTTCCAAGCATTAGATGTAAATAATAATTTGTTGTTAGCCTACAAACTATTTTTGTAACAAGAAACAACAAATGATGTTTTTATAATGTAAAAACCATTGACAAATTCAGGCAAGGTATCTCTTGCTCAACTTTCTGGGAATTCTGACTTTTAGACAGAGATCATGTTTTCTATTTTTCTGAGCATAATGGAAATACAACCCCATTTCCAAAAAAGTTGGGCGCTGTGCAGAACATAAATAAAAATAGGATGCAATGATATGCAAATCATGTAAAGCATATTTTTGATGGAAAATACTACAAATACAACATATCAAATGTTGAAACTGAGAAATGTAATTGTTTTTTGAAAAATATATGCCCATTTTGAATTTGATGCCAGCAACATGTTCCAAAGAAGTTGGGACGGGGGCATGTTTACCACTGTGTTTCATCACCTCTTCTTTTAACAGCACTCTGTATGTGTTTGGGAACTGAGGAGACCGACTGCTGTAGTTTTGAAAGTGATACGTTTTCCCATTCTTGTTTGATACAGAATTTCAGCGGCTCAACAGTTTGGGCTCTCCTTTGTTGTATTTTTCATTTCATAATGCAGCAAATGTTTTCCGTGTTTGACAGTCTGGACTGCAGACAGGTCAGTTTAGCACCCGGACTCTTTTAATACAGAGCAATGCTGTTGTAATATGTGCAGAATGTGGTTTGGCATCATCTTGCTGAAATAATTAAAACTTTCCCTGAAAAAGACATTGTCTGGATGGCAGCATATGTTGCCAAAACATGTATATATCATTCAGCATTAATATTGCCTTCACAGATGTGCACGTCACCCATGCCATGTGCACTAATGCACCTCTATACCATCATGAATACTGGCTTTTGAACTGTGCACTGATAACAAGGTGAGTGGTCTTTAACCTAGAGGATGCAGTGTCCATGATTTCCAAAAAAAAATTCAAACGTTGATTCGTTGGACCTCACTGAGCTTGGGCCTAGAGAAGGAGGCAACGTTTCTGGATCCTGTTTATATATGCATTTTCTTTGCATTTTAGAGCTTTAACTTGCATTTGTGGATACAGTGTTGAACTGTGTTCATAGACAGTGGTTTTTAGAAGTGTTTCTGAGCCCATGCAGCGATTTCCACTACAGAATCATGTCTGTTTTTAAAGCAGAACCATCTGATGGCCCAAAGATCACAGCCAGCAAATACTGTTGCACTATTTGCTTGTGCAGTCTTTCATAAAGTGGTGAATGCCTCATCTTTACTTCTGAAACACTCAGCCTCTCTGAGATGTTCTTTTTATACCCAATCATGTTACTGACCTGATGCCAATTAAACACCAGGTGTTTTTTTTAGAATTACACAACTTTATCAGCCTTTTGTTGCCCCGTCCCAACTTTTTTGGAACGTGGTGTTGGCATCAAATTCAAAATAGGCAAATATTTTTCAAAAAACAATAAAATTTCTCAGTTTCAACATTTGATATGTTGTCTTTATATTATTTTTAATGAAATATAGGGTTTAAAAGATCTGCACATCATTGCATTGTATTTATTTACACTGTGTCCCAACTTTTTTGGAAATGGGGTTATACTTAGCTAATTAATAAGGTCTAAAACAAGGGCTGCATTTTAAAGCATGACTGTCTGGGTTGCTGTAAAAAAATGTTTTGTGTTTGTAATTCCATCTTTAATGTAATTAGGAGTTTTACACATTAAACCATTTAACACAGACCTGCCGTCAAAACCATTTCCATTATACTTAATAATAACTCAAATATTTGTTTTCTATGTAGTTACTGAATATTAATCCTTAGCATGTGGACACGTGAAGTTTAAGGGCTTAAATGGTTGTCATTCGTGATTTTGACCTCCAATTTGTAGACCTATTTTATCTACAGTTGCAAGCAAATTAATGATTAAATGACTTTGTTGAAATAAAAATAGCTTAACACAAAATTAGACATGTACAAAGGTTATGGCACATGTAATATGTTTTATTTTTTACCATGTGTATATATATATATATGTATATTGTATACAGCTGTATGTTTCTACATTTTGGGTTAGAATGATGGATTAAATTGCTTACACTTGTTTTTGTTATTTACATCTGATTTTGTGCTGTGTGTCCCACCTACATTTGAAATATGGAGAAGTAGCAAATATGTGGATGAACATTTCCAGATGTCTTCATTCTGTAAATCTGCCCATGTACTCCAAACTATAGGTCAAGCAAGGCTCATCCCCAGAGGGTTCATGTTCTGGTGTAGGGGATGTGGTTTTTTTTTGTTGTTGTTGTTGTTGTTGTTGTTGTTGTTGTTGTTGTTGTTTACAGTGCTGTTTTTTTGTGTCTTAGTGAAGCCGGTGGGAGTGGAGGGGCTGATTGGAGGCCGTTCTAGAGGGATTTTCTACCTACGCTTTACTATTGTCCTCCCTCCCCCAGATCTTTATCTGTGCATTCATCACTGCATGCTGGGTATATACTGTACATGATGGATCTCCTCTGTGAGCTCCCACTGTGAGTTATGGTGCCCTCCACCCATTTCTCTCCTTCTCTTTCACTCACTCACTCGTTCTCTCATTAATTCGTTCATATACACATACACACACTTCCCTGTGGTCAGGTCTCCTCTGGCCTTGCTGAGGTGGCTGCACCTGCCTGACTTTGGCAAAGTGTGTCTGTGTGTGTGCTTATACTATTGTATAGACAGTAAATGAGAGAGAGTGAGTATTATAGTTGTATGTACCCTTACATTCTATGTGTGAACTAAAAGTGGCTTTTTTAACAGCTCAGAGAACTAATCTCATTATGGTACAACCTTTACCCTCATCATGTGTGTTTGTTTGAAGTACGCTTCTGTGAGTAGGGCTGTCACTATCCATTATATTAGTTATCACAGAGGTGTTGCTTATATGATGCACAAGTACATGCTGTACACCCTCTAGGAAACCACTTGAATTTGTGTATACCCACTTAATAATGCCCAGTGATTTGTCGACACTTGCATAAAGTTTGTCCGACATAAGAGAGGAGACACAGCAGATTGTGCACATCCGGAATGTCATCCCTATACAATACAATCTAAAATGCTATGAAATGTTTCTTTTTTCATGTAAATTATTCAAAGAATTTAACTAAAGAAAAAAAAAACACTATTTAGCATGATTTATATTTAGCTGTTAAATTTTTGCCCTGCTAGATCTGCCCTGGTCAACTTAAAACATAAAAACAGAATGTGGATGAAAATGTATGTTAATGAGAGAGCAGAGTTTAAAATGTGTATAATCATAAACATTTCCAACTGATTGTTATGGATTCATTGAGGAAAAATTCAGCAATGAGTGTGTGGGTGTGTGTGTGGGTGTCTCCCCTCCATACATCTTCATCAGTCATGCTCATTGCTGTGTACCCGAGTGCTTCACTTTGCCCCGACACCATTGCCCTTCCCATCCTATCTCTTCCTCTTTTCCTCCCTGTCTCTTTCCACCCTTCAGCCCACCCTTACTCACCTTGTTTTCCCCTCTCTGCATTGCTCCCTCCCCCATCCTGCCCCACCCCCCAAATACTCACACATTGATAGTAGAGCCTGTGTGACTAGAATGCTGAAGTGCTAATCACCATTCTACAAGCAAGGCTTTGAGCTGAGACAGAATGTCAATTGTTGCTTTCTCTCTCTCTCTATGAACAGAGGGACCACACAGCCAGCTTTGTGAGAGGAAATACTGAAAGGATTCAATGAGGCTAAAGCACACACACGCAGACGGGAGTTTATGGCGCATCCGCTGGGAGGTTGAACGGCTTTGTGTCAAGTTCAGATTGTGTTCAGAAGGATGCGTGTGTGCGCACGTGTGTAAGAGAGAGAGGAAGGGAGGGAGTGAAAGAGGTGATATTTGTATAAAATGAATTTCAGTGGGACTATTCCAAACTTCTGATATATTTTCCTATTTACAGAACCTAGTTGTGATGTGTCTGTTTTTTTTCCTTACTTGTTTTTGCTTCATATCATTTTAATACTATTTGTACTTATGTTGTGTTATACTTCACCCTGTTAAAGCCTTAAATGCCTAAAGAGAGCAGTTAAGTTTGGGGTGTGACTGAGAAAACAGACAGAGATGTAGATCATTTTACTTAGTTTGAGCTCCCCCAATCAAGTGATATGTTTTGTTGATTTTCTAAGTAAGTCCGCACATCCTCTACAGAGAACACACTTAAATGTTCACACACTTAAGAAGAAGTGTGTTCTCAGAAGTGTATTTATTTTCTCTTGGAAAATCAACAAAACATGTCATTTGACCAGGGGCATCCAAACTGTTGCATGCAACTGTAAGTTGATTTTATTTAAGGATAGGAAGAAGGTGGGCTTCCTTAGACCCCAGCACATCACATGGTTTAAAAAGACTGCAATAAATGCTTACTAGCCTCTTTATTAGGTACACTGGGCCAGATTAATAAAACTTGGCAGTAACAGCGCATCATCACACAAAATGCATGTCACATTGAAAAAGATATTTTCATACAGTCACTGTGTATTTAACGCTGCAGTATTTTCAATGGTGTCCTACGCAAGTGCCAATCAGAATTATTATTTAAGCCCTTTTCAAATAAATTATAATAAGAGTAATACTTTTTACTCACATAAATCCACTTTAACTCAGTTTAGCGTTGGTATTTTTTGTTTTAATTAAAAATTACATTTACAAGCTGAATTTTTAATTACTATAGCAGCTGTTTTAGCTTTTATTTCCTATTTTTCTTAATTTCAGGAATTGAATTTGCACATGTGAAAATTAAATTTCAACTAGTAAATATTTAATTCTTGATATCAGGAATTTGATTTGTACATGTGAAAATTGTAAATTCATTTGTAAAATCCATTGTAAAATAAATGTTGTATTAAAAGCTAAACCTGCTTGCATTAAAATCATTTCAAACATAATTAGAATCTGAAGATGTCAAAGTACTCTTCGCTTATTTAGATTACAAGCTAAACCTACTTGTATTATAATATTTTATACTAATGCTGTTTGCTGTTATCCGGTGTCGACCAGAGGAGGATGGGTTCCCCTTTTCAGTGTTGGTTCTTCTCAAGGTTTCTTCCTCTTGCTCTTAGGGAGTTTTTCCTTGCCACTGTCACCACTGGCTTGCTCATGGGGTCTTGGACCCAGATTTTTCTGTAAAGCTGCTTTGTGACAACACCTGTTATAAAAAGCGCTATATAAATAAACTTTTACTTGACTTTGACTTTCCACACACAGGAGGGGGATTCACCGAATATGGAACTTGATGCAGGAAGAAGAGGCCGTTTTAAATACACTGCAGTTAAATGGGTCAATATGAAATCCTGCTTGAGTAAGTCTCTTTCTCCTCTGTTCTCCTACAGCAGCAGTTAGACGGCTTGTCAATGTTGCTCTTTCCAAACAGATCAAAACGTTTCTTTTAAATATAATGGGTAATCGGCTGAGTGAGTGTGTGCGATTTGTTGCATGTTTGAACAAACATGTTTAGAAACATTGTAGAAATGAATAATTTACAGTATAAATACAATTTTGGTTCAACGTTACTCCAAAATGGACTACAGATGCTCTCACATGTGGCAGCATATGTTGGTTCAAAATTTGTATATATCTCTCATTGTTAATGGTGCCTTTACAGGTACCCATTATGTAGACACTAAAAAAACAACCCCATACAATGCCAGACCCTTTATACTGGTAGCAATCTATGGCTTGACTCATGAGGCTGACCACATCAGACCACAGTACACGTTTCCACTGTACATCAGTCCATTTCAGATGAGCTCAAGCCCAGAGAGGCGTGCAGTGTTTCTGGACATTGTTGACATATGGCTTCCACTGTGCATAATACAGTCTCATGTATACAGCGATGAGCAGTGTTTATGGGTTTGTAGTCAGGCATTCAGCCGTAGTTTTCTCCTGATTCCCTGAATCATTTAACAATCTTATGCAAAACAGAGTGAAGTACCTAAAATCCTTGCAATCACTCATTGAGGAACGTTATTCTTAAACTGTTGGATTAAATGCTCACCCATTTTTTAGCAAAGTGCTGAGTCTCGACCTATGATTGCATCACCTGATTAAAATGTTTTTGAACATTTAAAAACATTCCTGGTCTTAAATTGCTGTTTGTTTTTTGGGATGTGTTGCAGGTATTGATTTCAGAATGAGCGTATATTTACAAAAAAGATTGAGAAGGTAAAACATTAAATATCTTGTATTTGTATTTTTAAATACAGGTCAAAGTGACTGTACAAGTTTTTGCTTTACATGCCAGTGCTGGAGTCAATCAAGAGTATTGGGAGAATTCCTGGTAGGCAGATAGCAATTTCTGTGGGCTAATATATATAAATCCACACATTGAAAAACATAAAATATGTATAAACTAATCTATACTTGTAGTAATTTATGGGTTAACTCAGTGGCCCCAGTTTGCTGATTGTAATTAGTCAGGCTCTAGAGTACATTACTTTTAGCATTGCTTACCAAAGTAGCAGTTTTTTATACAGAAATCATATGAAAATGGACAGCAGTGGCAAAATACCAAGGTGGCTCAGAAAAAGCAAGGACAAAATGCTCTTCATGATGCACCAGGTATAGCCGAGTGTGTGGGCAGTGAGAAATTTTGAAAGGTTAGCTAGCATTAGTGTATAGCACGATATCTGTCATGCTTGTCATATTTAACTTTCTCTAGGTTTCATTTCATGCCTAGCTGATTTTAAAAATGAAGAAGATGAAAATGCCCAGATTTTAGAAGAAGCTGTTAACTGTCTATTTCTAACACAGTGGTTAACTAGCATTTGTCTGAAAATTTAGCTGTTACACAGTAAAAAGCTGTTAGCATTTTTCAGAAATGACTGGATTTGCTGTCAGCTTTTCTCCCTTTTTTTAAATGGGATTGTTTGTGTGTGTGTGTGTTTCTGTGTGTGTGTGTGTGTGTGTGCATGCATGTGTGTGTGCGTGTGTGTGTGTTGCACGACTTGATTTTTATTAGTTAGTCATTCAAGATAGTAGTTGACTAGTTTATGGTGCTATATGTACACTGTACAAGAATTTTTTGTTGTATTTCAGAAAATTTCAGCCTCAGCCACACTGCCCACACAAGCACACAGGCTGTCTGATTTAACCTGCATGCTAAAATCACTCAGCTCTCATTTGAACTGGCTCTGGTCTGCGCACTGTCTGGTGGGAAACAAATGATTGTTTATCAAATGTTAGTATAGTAGTCAATGCAAGCAGTTGAATCTCTACTCACCAATAAGCCCTACAGGCCCAGTCAATGAACTAGAAAACATTCATGATATTCCATTTTAAAAAGTTATTTTCTGAATTGCATTTGAAATCGTGACTGTGTCACCGGTTGCTTCCAGAATATGTTATTCCTTTTAGAATGGTGAGTCCTAAATTGTGTGCCGTTCTTTGAGGTGTTTGACAACAGCATCCAGATTTAGGAAAAATGGTCAAAGATTGTCATCAGACAGGCTTATTTTATTACATTTTTCATGTGTCCATATTTTGAGCTTTGTACGCCAGTTCATATGTACACCAGTTCAATGGTAGCTTTGCCATACAGCTTTGTGAAACTCTCTGTACATGTTGTGAATGGGTCTCAGAAGTGCTAATTTAGTTCAGTGGTGACTGTGCGCCTGATGTAGATTAGAGGATTTAACAGTTGTCTTTTAGGTTTCTGCTAATGAACTTGCAAGTACTGTTCCTCTTTAATGATGCAGTTAGTCCATATTTGGCATATGATCATCTGCATGGCTTTGTTTTGCCAACTGTGTGGGCAATGATGTCATTGATCTCTGTAATACAGTGCCTATACTGCCCCTACTCCCTTGACCTCTCCACACAGCCTTTTAAGTCTGCTTTCAACTCCACATAGGTGTCAACCCATACAATTTATCAGTATAATTTTTTTTTTGTTTTGCAATTTTGGAGGTAAGGGCGGCACGGTGGCGCAGTGGGTAGCGCTGTCGCCTCACAGCAAGAATGGCCTGGGTTCAATTCCCGGCTGGGTGACCAGGGTCATTTCTGTGTGGAGTTTGCATGTTCTCCCTGTGTCTGCGTGGGTTTCCTCCGGGTACTCCGGTTTCCTCCCACGGTCCAAAAACATGCAGTCAGGCCAATTGGACATGCTAAAATTGCCCCTAGGTGTGAGTGTGTGTGTGAATGTGTATGTCTGCCCTGCGATGGACTGGCGACCTGTCCAGGGAGTTTCCTGCCTTCCGCCCAATGACAGCTGGGATAGGCTCCAGCACCCCACCGCGACCCAGAAGGATAAGCGGTTTAGATGATGTATGTATGTATGTATGTATGTATGTATGTATGTATGTATGTATGTATGTATGTATGTATGTATGTATGTATGTATGTAATTTTGGAGGTATATGACTGAGTTTCCTCAGAAGCTTTGTCCAATTAACATCAATAATTCTGTCTAATTGAAACTTATCCATCAAACTACCCATTCTGACTAGTTGCTCTGTATCATGTCTCATTTAAAAAGCTGTCTGGGCTGAAACTCCTTATAAGTTCAGCATAAATGTCAGCAGAATAGGTGAATAGATGTGAATGTCCTGGCTGTCATGAAATCATGGAAACAGTATATTCAAAATATGCTTGTGTGTTAGCATCTCAAGCAGGATTAGTATCAGAGGAGGTCCGGTTATGTAATAAGTGTGTGATCTGAGTGGCTGATTCTTACGGGATAAAGGATCTCTATAATTTCCCCAAAATACCCGAAATAGCCTTGATCGAAACATCACACAGATGTTTACATCAGCATGATGCAACAGGCACCACTCTTTCAAACAATAACAACACGTTGTGAGTCTAACTGGCATGTAGAATAGCATCAAGCTAGTAACATGGGCTCATTTAACTTACCAAATACTACCCATCAGGACAGAAAAGGCACTGCCTTGCAAGAGGTGCTTTCAAGATATTTCATTTTCCTTCTCCTTGTAATTCAGGCTTCACCAAAATGTTGGGGCTTTCAGTAGTCTTGTCATGAACTTGGGAATTAAGGATCAAACCAAGCTTCATTTTAGCTGTTAAAGTCACAAAAAAGAATATAAAGGGAGGTGCTGTTTTTTATGAAGTTGAAGTCAGCTTCTTATTAGAATTTTCTTGTTTTTCATTATGATGTTGTTAGTATTATAATTTCTTGATTATTATACTTATATACTTATATATTTATTTATTTTATTGTATTTCACTTTGTGTATTATTTATTTTCATTTATTTTGCTGCTATTTGTTAATTTGCCCAATTACATGTGTGTTGTTGGGAATTTATTAAGAATAATTGCATCACTTTAAAAAATGAATTAAGTCAAGTCAAGTCAAATTTATTTATATAGCGCCTTTTACAACAGATGTTGTCACAAAGAAGCTTTACAAAGAATCCGGGTCCACGCCCCCAGTGAGCAAGCCTTTTGCGACAGTGGCAAGGAAAAAGTCCCTCAACAGGAGGAAGAAACCTTGAGAGGAACCAGACTCAAAAGGGGAACCCATCCTCCTCTGGTCGACACCGGATAACAGCACAGACACAAAACAGTATAAGTGGATACAGTTTTACACCACTGTGCAGTGTGCCGGCCGCATCAGTCACGTCAGACCCTCTTAGGACAGGCAGCCGCTCAGCTCAGGGACAGAGATGGGGAGGGGGAAAGAGAGGGGGAGGGGAAAGGGGGGGGATGAGAGGGGGAGGGGAAAGGGGGGGGATAAGAGGGACATAGTTAGGAAAACAAATTAACCAAAGGTTCGACTAAACAGGTAAGTTTTTAGCCTAGACTTAAAGATGGAGGCTGTGTCTGAGTCCCGAACACAGACTGGTAGGTTATTCCAAAACTGGGGGGCTTTGTATGAAAAGGCTCTTCCCCCTGATGTAACTTTATTTATTCTGGGTACTAATAATAAGCCCGCACCTTGTGATCTAAGTGGGCGTGTCGGTTGATAATAAGAAATAAGGTCACTGAGGTACTGAGGAGCAAGGCCATTCAAAGCTTTATATGTCAGTAAAAGAATTTTGTACTCAATGCGGAATTTAACTGGCAACCAATGTAAGGTACACAAAATTGGGCTAATGTGGTCAAATTTCCTGGTTTTGGTGAGAACTCTGGCTACAGTGTTCTGGACTAACTGAAGCTTGTTAAGTTTTTGGCTGGAACAACCACAAAGCAGAGAGTTACAGTAATCTAACCTGGATGTGATAAAGGCTTGAACTAACGTTTCTGCATCCTGTAGCGACAGTGCATTTCTTAATTTAGCGATATTACGCAGATTTGATATCTGTTTAGCATTTTTTCATTTCAGTTTCATGTATGTAGTTGTCTTTGATGCCCCCTTTTCAACACTTTTGTCCTTCCTATTAGCCCCCTCTATTCTCCTAATTAGTTTTTCTGCCGTCTGTGCTAATCGTAGATGAAAACACAGCTATGTATTACTTCACATCAATAACTTCCTGCTGGGGTGCTCTCATTTCCTGCTATTGCTGCATAGGGTGATGTCCTGTGCTCCCATGGAGAGAACTGACACTACCCAATGAGGATGAATAGACTGAGCTAATACTATTGATTTTGGCAGGTTTTTCCATTAAAACACTTTATTCTGCTCTCCCCTGACGCCTGGCGTGCTGTTAGTAAAGGCCTTTTGTCTGTTACTGGGAAGATGTTTGTGTGTGAATGGTGGCGGCTGTCAGAGAGGTCTTTATGAGCAAATAAGATCCACATGATGGAACTCGCACTATAGTATGTGTGCAAGAAAGGCAGAGCGAGCCAGAGAAAGTGAGCGTGAATGAAAGCGAAAATGAAATAGACAAGGGATGCATGGTGGCCAATTCTCAGCTGAGCATTGCTTTGAGATGTCTGAGTGAGGGAAGTGGAAAATGTAATTTATTGAGAGAAACTGTACACAAGAAACTCCCGTCATGGGGAGGCTTAAGTCTGAGCCCCAGTTTCATCTGTGATCATACATTCCCTTTTTCTTGTACACACACACACACACACACACAATATATACTATATATATATATATTTACACACACACACACATGCCTCACCACAGATGCCCAGACTTTACTTCTGAACACAGTCAATTACTCCAGTGGATTCACATACAAATATATGATTGACTGTGTTCATCTCTGAAACTCAGTTTAAACGTAACGGGCAATCCTTAGGGTGTCTGTGTGAGATTAAAAAAGGAACTGAACATTGTATGGTGGCAGGGAAAAATTGGTTTAATAACCAAGTGGAAGTTGCATCATGCCACCCAACTTGCACTGATTCCTCTGAGGAAATAATACAACAACAAAAAAAACAAACAAACAAATGTTTGTAGCGGGTTCATTTGCAGGTTTGGTGCGTTCACCAAAAATTTTGTATCTCCACTGAAATGGATTCATTGTTCCAAGAAGTATTTTGAGCGGAGGGCGAACATTTCAAACAGCCTGCCCTCAAGTACAGTACTGTTATATCTGGCACAAAGCTAGCACCACATTCCACCATAAAGACATCATACTAACAGTCAAACATGGTGGTGCTACTGTGATGGTATGGGGCTGCTTTGCTTCTGCAGGACCTGGATTACTTGTCATAATTGAAGGAACTATGAATTCTGCTCTCTATCACAAAATCCTGAAGGAGAATGTCCTCCCATTAGTTCATGACCTAAGGCTCATGTGCAGTTGGGTTATGCAGCAGGACAATGATATGAAGGACACAAGCAAGTCTACTTCAAAAGAAACCAAATTAAGATTTTGGAGTTGAAGCCCTGTCTTGAATCCCATTGAGATGCTATGGTAATACCTTAAATGAACAGTTCATGCTCAAAAACCCTCCAACGTAGTCAAATTTAAACATTTCTGCAAAGAAGAGCGGACCAAAATTCCTCCACAGTGATGTAAAAACTCACGTTTGATTGCAGTTGTGGTAGGACAACCAGTTATTAGGGCTAAAAACTCCAACAGCAGTGCTGTGTTTGATCCACTTTGTAATTTTGTACTTTTGATCCTTGTTGCACCTTGTTCCTGGAGGAATGTAATTTCACTCTACTGTGTACTTGTACATAGATGGAATGACAATAAAAGACTCTTGACTCTTGACTCTTGACTTGACTCAGCACAACACACACTAACACACCACCACCACGTCAGTGTTACTGCAGTGCTGAGAATGATCCACCACTCAAATCGTACCTGCTCTGTGAGGGTCCATGGGAGTCCTGACCACTGAAGAACAGGGGAAAAGGGGGCTAACAAAGTATGCAGAGAAACAGATGGACTACAGTCTGTTATTGTACAACTACAAAGTGCACCTATATAGAAAGTGGAGCTGATAAAATGGACAATGAGTATAGAAACAAGGAGGTGGTCATAATGTTACGCCTGATTGGTGTATATATACATTATACTACAGTATATATACACCACCATAAATAATATGTAAATATTACTTGAAGACAACAGTCTCAGTTTAAGCCAAAATTCAAAATTAGATCAGTTGAGAATATGATTTCAACATGTTTTTGCATCTGATTTTGGCACTCTGTGCACACACACATTTGCAGGACGTAGCCTTTCCTTTTAAAGCTTGAAGAAGTGGTAAAATATACATGAAGAGATCTGAGACCAGCCCTTTATGCAGAGTATCTTAGTAAAAGTCACTTGTCCTTACTTGTTGACCATTCTATTCAGGAGACCACACAGATTTTCAATGAGACTCGAAAGACTAGAGAGGCCAGTGGAAAAGCTTGAGGTCAGTGCACCTTTTTATATGAATTAGGAGAAGTGCTTTAGATCACTGTCATGCTGGAAGATCCAGTGCTGACCCAGTTTTTCGCCTCCTGGCAAAAAGCAGACAGATTTTGTCTTAAAAAAAATCCACAATGCCAAGAATCCTGACAAACTTCTCAGGGTTTTTAGAACCAAAACAGCTTCATAGCATATCACAAATCCTCCACTGTACTCATGGATAATTGGTTTCTTTTTTACATAGCCATCTCTCTCGCTCAACCTATCTCTAGTGTTTGTGGCCAAAAACTAATTTGGTTTCATCAGACCATAAAACTCAGTTCCAAAGACGTTTAGGTAACTACAGACACATACATATTGACAGTAGATGCTTTCTTCTTGCAAAGCTTACAAATAGCTTGTCTGTATTTGCGTTTGCTCAACTCTGATCTTTAGAGAATGTTTTGGTTTTTTTTAACCATCATCTTCACTGTGCACTGGGGCAAAGTTTGTGTTCTTCACCGTCATGATAACTGAAGACTAAAACCTCAGTTTTTAACAGAATGTTTTGTTAATTTATGAGGAAATTATAACACATTTTCTTTTTGTACTGCTACATATTTCAGAGTGAATCACAGTATCAGGTAGGGTCACTGAGCTAGCTTTCATTCAATGTAGGTGTGGGGGTAGATTTTGAAATGCTACAAACACTTTGGGGCAGATACAGTACAGACATCAGACACTACATGTTCATATTAATTTCAGTTATTCATTTTTAGTGGCAGGAAAAAAGTAGGACACATACAGTCATATGTAAAGGTTTGGGTGCCCCAGTTGAATGACATTTTGTTGCTTGAGTCAAAATAAGTACACATCCTCTACAAAGAACACACTTCTGCACATTTCAATGTACAATCACCATTTATTTGCTACATTTAATAAATAAAAATTAAATATAAAATGTGACCTGTGCAAAAGTTAGTGCACATTTTTAATTTTATTTTTACCAATATGCTAATATGTTAATATTTTAATACATTAATAACCAAGCAAATAAATAGAAATTGTGTGCTAAAATTTGCAGAAAAACACCATAATTAAATGACCAGAGGTATTTAAACTTTTGCATATGACTGTACATCAAATAGTGTACTACTCATTTTTATTTTTCTGTTTTTTGCAATATTTATAAACTTATAAGTAATTGACATAAGTGAATAAGCATATACTTATTTTATGATAGTTTTGACAATGCTAGTTCGACTACATAACCCAACAAACAGAGGGAGGATTATTGGATCAGGCCTTCTTAGCATTTTGTAGTGGTGCATGACTTAGTATTCCAAGCTCTGACGTCTTCATCTTCAGAGACTGTGAAGCAGTAATCGTCAGAATTCATTTGTACTCTAGATAGCAGTTACTATACGCTATATTGAGTTACCTTTTTAGTATTATTCTCCACTTCTGAGAGCTAGAAAGCCATTTCCTCAATGTATATTGCACTGGAATGTTCTTTCTATGTTACTGTGGCTGCAATCTCCCCCTTGCCAAATTAATTTCCTTAGTGACAATACTCATGCTGACCACCAGCCATGTACACATGGCATTGTTAGAAGTAAAGGTGCAAAATGCGCAAAGTGAAAGAGCAATATAATGCTGTGCAACTAAGCAGAAGGTAGTATAAATAAATTAAAAGTGGTCAGTGTTTGCAGTGCAGTGCACATCGTAAAGGCTACATCTTTTTCTTATGACCTCAGTTAAAGCTGTCCGTCTAGGATAACCCTGACTTGTATGCTTATACACCTAGGGCACGTTCAGTCTCGAAAGAGGTGCACTGTTTTGTTATATTTTCTGCAATTTATTTGAAACGATGCAAAATGGTGTGCAAAGAGCTTTGAGGTATGTCTTCTGTCATATTATGGGCATGTCAGAGGTGTTTTCCAGTCAGTAGCGGCATATATTATAAACTCTTATATTAACAAGACAGTGCACACAATGGATTCTGATAAAGCATGCATGGTGTACTCAACAATTTAAGATGTATTCTGTATTACAACAAGTATTAAGCATGTATTAAACCCCATTTAATCAGGTTTTAACTGCTGTAGTTGTAGCACTTGCATAACACAACAGAATGTTCAATGCACCACTGTTTCTGTTCTATGTTTTGTTGGGGCTGAATGCAGCCCTAATGTGGACAAAAAAGAATCAACGTGGATTTTTGTATATTCAGTAGATCATACATAATCTGTACATAAAAAATTAAGAAATTATATCATGTCATTATTACTCTGAAGTTGAATCTTTAACTTAAATCAGGCTAGCGTGTTATCCAAACACAAACTGACCAAAAGGTTTGTGTCCATCAGATTGAAGCTTTTTCTAACCAAAGGTTAAAGTACTTATTATTGAAGTAGAAGACTGCGCAAGATAATATGTTTTTTTATTTACCATATTAAGTTTTGCTCATGTTTTTTTCAGTCTTTAGTAATGGAGTCCCCATCTCTGCTGATACCAATTCTGATATCTTGAGAATTCCATACCCTTTCCTAAAAAGTACCTTTTTGACTTTTTCTTTATTTTCTTGTATTTCTTTTAAATGCAGAAAATATTGAGATAAAAGCCATATATTGCTCTAAAATATTTTATTTACAAGTAAACAAATTAATTAATATATTTTAATAGCCAAACTCCAGTCTAGTTTTTGGAACAAGCATGCTTATTAGCTTACTGATGCTGATAGCACTGACTACTTAGGCACTGAATGTTAGCATTGAATGACACTCTGTCGCATTCAAGTAATACATAAAACACATCTCTATGACACTGTAATGGACCCATGTCTTATCTCTAGCGTTACATCATTAGCAACAAAAATGTCTCACATAATGTTAAGCCATGTCAACTCAGTGGAAACGCACAGAACAGCAATGTCCTGTGAAATGTGAAATCTCTCTGAATGAGGTTACAGACAGTGCATGGGGAGCCTAGCTGTTTCACATTTCTCCCATTATACCAGAAAAATGCCCACAAGTGAGTCCTCAGTGAGTGGGGGTGAATAGAGCTAAAGACTAAAAAAAAGAAAAAAAAAAAAGAACAAGTGTCTCCTTTTTTTTCAATTCATAATTGAACAATTCTTGATGAATGGACCAATAGAAATGCTCCAAAAATACTTGGAATAAAATCTCTCTTATAATGACTTACTTTAAAAGTAGAAAACATTTGGGCTTCTCCTGTAAATTTGCCATTTTGAAGCTACTTTTTTGTACAGCTGCTATATGTTTCTAGAGAACTTACCAGTATCTTTGCATTTTTCTATAGCAAAAAAGGTTTTGGGCAGCAAAGTGCTAGCATTAATGCTAGGGAGTGCTGAGCAAAATTGTTTGCTTTTACTGACATCATGAATGTACATGAGGCACTGTAACAAAGCTTTATAACTGGAGTTTAAAAGTGCTCAAAATATAACAGCAGTGTTGAAAATTTTATGTTGTTCTGTGTTGAGAAAACAAGTTCGGTTTTCTGTATAAAAATACTAAACTATTACAATTTTGTACAAAAGCTCCATAGGAACCCACTGATTTTGGACTTGGGAGCACCCTCTAGTGTCTGACTAACCCAGAAGACACTATTGAGTGGCAATTCTGCTCATTAAAAATTCTCTGATGAGGTCCTGTCTCCCTGTGTACCCTGCATGTGTATGAATGAAGCACTTATTTTGGGTTTTATGTTGCAGCTAAAGGAACCCAGTATACAGTGATACATTGTTCACACTCATTCTCATATTCACAGCTGGGCAGTCCGTGTTCCTGTGAAGGTGATTCCCTTGCTGAGATGATGGGAATGTTACTTCAGGTACCAGGGCTGCTTTATGTCTAACCTGGTGGCTACATCGCTGATCCAGACCAAATGTGAGGCTATAATGAAATCTAGCAGAGGGTCTACACTGATCCTTTCGTGATGTGTTATATTGAACATCATGTACCAGTTAAGTCCATGTCAGACTTATTTTATAAATTTTTATGAAAGAATTACTGAAGTGAAAGATTAACTTTAACCACAGATTTTCCATAAATAAGAGAGTGATATACAATGTGGTCCAAAAGTCTGAGACCATCTAATATAAAAATTTTCACTAAAATTGTTATCAGCATAACAATTTCAATGAAAAGAAGATTCTTTGAAATTTTAATATGAATTTCAGAATTTCTTTGATATGTACTTCTAGCTTTAATGGAAGCATACACTCATGCAGAAACAAATTCCATAAGTTTGTGCTAAAACCTCTTATAAGTATATTAGATCTACCTGAGACTCGTCTGAACACGAGCTTTAATGGACAAATAAGACAAAAAAAAATACCTTTTTGTGCAAAGGCCTAACATAGTTGATGGCAGATATTTGCTTAAATTTGAGGAATAGCCTAAAAATACTACAGAATCTTAAATATTTCCTCTTTATTTTGCTTGTGTTTAAAACTTTTGTTTTAAATTATTTTAAATTCTAAAATGTTCTGTTGACTTTCAGTCTGGTCTCAGACTTTTGGGTCCTATTGTATATTAAAAGGTAAAGAAATTTAAAGGAGTTAAAATGATTTGCCCCCTCCTGATTTCCTTTATTTTTGCATATTTGTCACACAATAAAAGACAAGGAGAACATGAGGAAACACTAAACACAGTATTTTAAACAGTCATTTAATTTATTTAAGGAAACAATTACTTGTCTACATCTGTATCACCTATGTGAAAAAATAATTGCCCTAACCTAATAACTTTAGAGCAACTAAAATGCTTCCTATAACTGGAGTTCAGTCTTTCACATTGCTGTTTCACTGTTCTTTGCAAAACTGCTTTAATTCAGCCACATTAAAGAGCTTTCAAGCATTAACTGCTTGTTTCATTAACAGCCTGTTCCAGTATCTCAATGGCAGGACTTCATCACTCCAGAACCTTCATTTTGTTTCTTTTGATCTTGTTCAAATGTGAAAGGAGTCTATCTGTTCCTCTTGGTTAGCAGTTGTTTTTGCCTTGCAGCTCCCATGCATTCCATTTCTAATAGTGGAATCAAAAACACTGACCTTATCTGAGGCAAGCAAAGCCTGCTGTTCCTTACATGTTTGTCAGGGCCCCAACAAAACATGGCAAAATGTTAAACAAAAACAGAGTTTACATGAGTTGCAACTGTGGCAGCTGAGAAGGCCATTTATTCTTTTAGAAGAATGTTGGAGCCTGATGAAATGGATTTACATACATGTTTAATGCTTATTTAAATATTTTAGTCTTCAATAGTTGCATACACCAGGCTGCAGCAGCTGCATTTGTACTGGACTTTATTAGAATCCACCGTGTGCACTGGCTTTTTAATAGGAGGGTTTATGTACATGTTGCTGCTGATTGGTTAATACTTTAAACCAGAGAAAAATGTACCTCAACGCCTGTTGCACACGATTTCACATCGTTTCAAAGAAACATGTTCAACCCGAAAACTGTAGCAAAACAGTGCACAACGTTTTGAGACTGAATGCGCCTCGGCCTGAGTTATGTTGTGATTTCCTGGAAGAGTTCTTGCTGTGCTTCTGGAGGAATTTAAGTGGGGCGGCCACCAAGTTTTCTTCATTTAGAGATAGTGGATCTCAAAGTGGTTTGCTGGAGTCCCATAGGAATGGCTTAGAAATGGCTTTGTAACCCTTCCCAGACTGATATATTTCAATAACTTTCTGTCTTCACGGCATAGTGTGCTGCTTGTTGAAAATGTGATGTTTAGATTCAACAGATCTGACAGTAATCAAGCCTGTGTGTGTCTAGTTTAATTCATCCCAATGATCAACTAAATATGGTCACTTAGGGGGCAATTATTTTTTTACACAGGGCCAGTCACATCAAGTTGCCAAATTGAATATAATCTTGGCTGCAGTGTCTGAATCAGCATTCGAATTACGTTGAGGCCAGAAGGAGCTTAGCTTCCTTGAAAATAATACATTCTGAAGTTTGAAGGAGCCAGTTTATGTGGCTTTGGTTAATGTGAAAAAAAATAAAAATGAGATCAAATCAAACTCTCTCCTGAGCGTTTCTGTTCTGGATCTGATCCAAGTATCAACCTCTGTAATGAGCATCCTGAAACCCTGTTCCATTTATTTTGGTACTGTTCACTTACAATGAAATTCTGGCAAGATTTCTCAAGATATGTAATCGACAACATTTTATTTGATTTCTCTTAACTTTTTTAAAGATGATTCCATGATATTTGCAATCGAAACAAGAATCGGTTCTGTCTTATTAATTTATTCATTTTTCTTGTTAAATTCTGTATTTACAAATGCAAATTCAGTAACAAGACGTTTTTTTCCTCAGTCTGCATCTTGGAATCCAATTTTATGGCAAAATGTAAAGAATAAAAAGGCTATAAAAACTACTTCTATCTGCAATAAAGTGTTTTCATTTTATACACATACGTAACTGCTCTTCTAACTGAGTCATATGACCAATGCGTGCTGTTTTGTGCTGTTGTTCATTTCTCTCTACAGTCACATAACGCGAATACAGGTAAAGCTATCAAATATGTGGCAGCAGCTAGGAATGAAATAAGCACCTCAGAGCATGTTGTTTGAATAATGATGGCGACAATAGCACCAACAGGGTCCATTCCAACAAACTAGTTTTGTGAAAAAAGAAATCCCTATTTTGGTATTGAGTTTATAATTTTCATTTTTTAACACAAGCCCAGATTGAAGTCCTTAAGTTATAGAGGACATGGGGAAAGCGTGTGTTCACAGAGTGTGGACGGATGCACACATGTGAGAAAGGACAGTATTCCCACCTATGAAGACATCAGTACACCTCTGCATGTAGCCAAAGACATGTGATGTAGGTCAGTGTGTTCATCACTGCAATGTACTGTACTGTAGGATATATCAGGAGGATATATCAGTAATCAAAATATTTAATATCAAAATATTTCATTAAAAATGCCCAAGATAAAAGGTTTAATGCAGGGACAAAGTTTGGACCACCGCACACCCATAACCACTGTAAAAATCTTTAAAGAAACATATGAATACATAAAATGACGGTACATAAAAAACATATTAGAAAAAAATCTTAAAAGTGAATGCTGTTCTAGGCAGGAGAGATACCTCTGTGGAGTACCACCACTGGAGTGGTGGCTTCAGCTGAGTCCCTTGATTTTCTCATATTTCTCAAAGGTGAAAGCTTTAAGTACTGTTTATCTGATGGTGACAGTTTGGTGGTCTACCAGGTCTTGCGCAGTTGGCAGGAGACCCATTTCTCTATATCTTTAGACTCTAGCTGCATAGACTTCATAGACTTCATCAGCTTTATATTTTCTATTAACTTTCCCCTTTGTTATGCAAGTGGATTATCTTATATCTAATCTTATAAATGTCCTGAACAATGAATAACTTGCATGTAATGGCCATTTTGAGTGGAAACTAAAAAAGGTCTATTTTTTTGGTCTCTGACATTTACACAGTACTGTAGCTCTGTGTACAGCCTACATAAATATGATGAATAATTAATTTCTTTTTAGTGGCAGCAGCTCAACTTGTGCACAGCTGTTTGGCCTGTCTTTTCATTGCTCTGAAGCAGGTACAGTCGCACCAGTTCTTATTCTATCCACTCTGCTCAGATTGCCAGTCTGGTGTCTTCCCATGGGAGCTGCCATCTCTACTAATCAATGAGGTATGATATTCCCATGATATTCCCAACCTGAACCTATGGATGTGATCACTCTTAGGCTTGTGCAGTCAGCCTGCGGCTCAAAGGTGGTTCTAGGGCCACGTCTACTTACATTTTGTGCTGACAGATAGAAACTGATTTTGGCATTTTGCAGCTTGATCTATTGTCCTGTTCATGCAGTATAGCTGTTCAAATGCTGCATTGCACACTGAAATGTTTTGTGTTTTAGATTTTAACTTTTTCTTATAGGACCTTTGTAATCAAGACAAAGACTCTGTTATTGGATTGTGGAACAAACATTCTTACATGTTCATGAGTTGAAATCAGTATTTTAGAATCTTGCATGCATTAGCTCTAGGAATCTCAGCTTCTTCCAAAAATACTTCTGTGAGTGCCTGGATGTGAACGCATATGTACTTAATAATGAAACCATGTGATTGCAATTACATCATTGTGAATGCTTGTTAGTATAAATAGCATCACTACCGACTAGGCGTGGGAATCTCTGAACACCTCACACCAAGTTGCAATTCTCTGTGCATCTTGACACATTTCTGTGCATCTCCATTTTTTATTTCACTGATTTGCAACCGTGGTCCTGCAGTACACCCTGCACATTTTAGTGTTTCTCCAGCTCCCAACACACCTGATTCAACTGATTAGCTCATTAAGAAGCAATTCTTGACTTGAAAAGAGTGTGCTTGGCGCAGGGGAAACACTAAAATATGCAGGCCAGGGGACACTCCAGGATCTGGGCTGGTAACCTGTGGTCTACATCAGGCATGTCAAACTGGGGACCTCCTGGGCCAAAGCACTGCAGATATTGGCGTTTACCCTCATCTAACGCTCTGAATTCAGTTCATGAGGGCCTTGCTAAGTAGCTGATGAGCTGAATAAGGTGTGTTTAATGAGCCAGTGTGCTGAAGTCTGCAGTGTTTTGGCCCGCAAGGGCTGAAGCTTGACACATGTGGTCTTCATTATTATTTTTTATATATCCTATATACAGGTTGCAACTAATTTCTAATGTAGGTCTCCAGCACGAGACCTATATGTTTTTTTTATCATTAACTAGTTAAATGAAAATCTTTAATGAAGATTACATATTAAATAATCTAATACAGAGTAAAATATTTTTTGTGAACTATTTCACTTCTTGTTTTAAAAGCTATGCAAACACATGCATTTGTTTCTTTGAAGAGGAACAAAACCCCCCATAGTTTCAAATAACTTTCCCCTAGTTCAACTGAAAAATGCTCAAATTGGAGGGACACTTGGGACCATTTGGTGGGAGAAGAGAGCAGAAATTGAGAAAAAAGTAAATGGAGAAAATGAATACAGTAATGCTGATTAAACATGCATACCCTAAACTAGTAGTGGGCATTATGGCCAAATAATTATATCGCGGTATAATTAAGATTACCTATGGTTTTGGTGTGTTTCATGGTATAGCGTATTTATATATTTATTTTTCTTTCAAATAAAACCATTTTGGATACTTAAGCAAACCTATTTAGTACATTAACAGTGGCGTATTATTCTTGGATGTCCTAGAATATCAACTGAAGTAAAGGAAGTGGCTTCCACTTTCAAAACTGGATTAGTTGGTGTCTCCTTTTTTAGAATTGAGGTGGTAATACCTTAAGAAGAATTTCAAGTATACAGGGTGAACTGGTATATCACCCACTACCACCCAATGCTTTCTTAAAGTCTCAGCACAGCCCCACAGACAGATGAAGAGAGAAAAATTCAGCAGAATGGGATGGGCAGTATTATCTGAGCATACAGATATCCAAACTCATCTTGTGTTTAAGTATGATAATATTGGGAAAGTGAACATTCACCATAGTTAACTTGGGACTAATATAACACAATGCAAATAGAGACTAGTAGAAATTAGCATTTTTGCATTAGTGGTGCAACATTTAAACTGTTCAGTGCAGTGCCAGGTTGGTATTGTCATCAGAGGGTGGCATCACTGGTTGACTGATTTGCATAATGTGACATATGCATACTCTGGTACTGATCTACTGATGTATACTTATAGCAGATTTGAACCAAAGGGGAACTACAGAGGCAGAACTGACCATAATGATCATTTTGACCTTTGAAAAGAAGTGTAAAAAATTTCAACAACAGTATAGCCAAATTTAATTTATTTAATTTCACTACAATTGTTTCAGATGGAAGATAAGCAGGAAGTAACTATCTTTGATGCTACAGCCAAGAAACTCCAAGTTTAAAATATTAGACACACTATGTGTCCAAAACTGCACACCTGCACATCCGACATTTCCAAAATCAAGGGTATTAATAGGGCGTTGACCCCCTTTGCAGCAAGAGCCTGTACTCTGCTAGGAAGAATTTTCACTAGATATTGGAACATTGATGCCAGGATTTGATTGCATTCAGCCATAAGAGCATTAGCATTGAAGTCAGGTGCTGATGTTGGATGATTAGTTCATTAGAACATTAGGACCATGCCCAGGCAGTTCTCAGATACGTCTGACCAGTGATTTTTAAGCTGTTTTTTTCAATTTGTGTCTTGTTTTTTTATGCCAACTTTGCTGTACATTTAATATAACACTAAATTGTAGTATCATACAAACATAAAATATTTTATGCTGCATTCTCTCCTTTACAAAAAAAAGTTTTGTTAAAGAATAAAGCTTCCTAAGGGGACTAAAATTGGTTCTTCTTAGGCTTTGCTCCAAATAACCCTTTTTTGGCACCTTTATTTTTAAGAGTATACTTAAACACACCACTCTTTTTCTTATTAGCTAGATGGCAAAAGCAAGAGATCCACAAATGGCAGAATCCGTTTTAACTTTCTCAAGACATTAAGGTTTAGATTTCAGCATGATTTCAAACAAGTTAAATGGTGTACACATACATTGACAGCTCAGTTATGTGTAATTTAAACACATTTTGTTTGGGAATTGTGGCAGCCATTGCACTACACATAGATTTCTCTAAATTTAATCAAATGAAAATAAAATGCCCAACCTATAGCAGAAATGTAAAAATTTGGTTCTTAGTCATTCGTGATGTAAAACATGCATTAAGAATGCTGGGCAGCACTATTGGTACTTTACAAAGAATCGGATGTATAGCAGCATGAACCTTACATTTAAGTGTTGAATTAATTGGCTAACTGTAATTTCATTTACTACTTGAAAAGGTGATTTTATTCTTGGACATCAGAATGGGAATATGCCGGACCAAATTAATTTAGCTAAGTTCTGTGCAGTGTTTAATGAGCTTTTGGGACTGAGGCCACTACGTTTCACAAATAATTATTGAGACATGCTTAATTTTTTATTATAGCTATCAGTGATATAGGCAACTAGCTATTAGGAAACAGAATTATCATTTACAAAACTATTATAAAATGGAAAACTCATGAACTACTCATGAGTTTAGTAACAATTACCGAGTTTCCAGGTATTCCCATTTCCAGTCCTAGCAAAACATATGCTCCTTTCCCATTTGATGCCTGTAACACTTAAGCATGTTTATCAATGTGTTACATCACCTTTCCTTTTAAGAGCACTTAAATGTTTGAGGACTGAAGACAAATTAATCTGGTTTTGAAAGTGTAATTTTTTGCCATTCTTCCATAATTCAAGTTTTCAGCTGGGCAATCATGCAGGGCTTTTGTTGTCATATTTCAAGCTTAATAAGACAAACATTATCAATAAAAGACAGACACATGCAGAATATGGCTTGGTGTTGTCATATTGAAATAAGCATGGCCATCCCCGAAAAAGACAGCAGGCAGCACTTGTTGCTCCAAAATGTGTTAAGTTCTAATGGTGCTTTCACAGATGGGCAGGTTACTCACCAATACATCCTGTACCCTATTTTTTCTATTTCATTTTATTTTATTTGGCTAATTAAATCTTAATTTGATCTTAATTCTACCACTGTTCTTATTTATTTCTTGAATTACTTACATTGACTTAAATTACTTTTTATAATCCCTTTACATGACTGTTCAAGTTTTAGTTTGCCTTATTTATCTTTTTCCCTTACTTATTCTATGTTGACATTTTATTAATTGGTTCATTATTTTGGTTTTATTTTATTGTTCCTCTTCTTAATTTTCTTTTCTCTTGTTCAATTCTGTTTGATTTTGCTGTTAATGTGTTCGTGTAGTCCTATTCATTTTAGATTAACTAGATTAACTGACAACACTTATTCAAAATATTCCAGAGCCCATGTGGTGGTATCCATCACACAAACATGCCAGTTTCTAATGCAGTGCTGACTGAGGGGCCAAAGGTCATGGACATTCCGTGGTGGTTTTTGGCCCTTTCCTTTACACACAAAATTGTTCTCTGGATTCCCTGATCTTTTGATGATTAAATGCACTGTATTGGGCAAAACACCTAAAATCTTTGCAATCCTGGGCTGAGAAATGTTTTTTTTTGTTTTTTTTTGCTTATGAATTTTTGGCAAAGCGCTGTGCCTTGACACATCCTTGCTCATAAAGCACTAAGCTTTTCCTGGATGCTCCTAAGCATGATTGCCTCACCTGTTTGGGGTGCTTTTGAACATTTCACAATGTTTATAGTCTTAAATTGCTCCTGACCCATCTTTTTTGGAACATGCTGTGGGCATCAAATTCAGAGTGAACGTGTCACAAAAAACACTAAAGTTGATGAGATAAAACGTTAAATATCTGTGTACTGTTTTTGTTCAAATAAAGGTCAAAGTAGATTTATAAATCACTGCCTTCTGTTTTTGCATATTGCCTACTGTCCCAACTTTTGGGGACCTAGGTTTGTAAATAATTCATCAAAGTTAAATAAAACAAAACTGATGATCAACATACGTGTTTATGAGATGCACATGAATTTATGTATTACACTTCTATAAAACAGGATGTTCAAACAATCCAAACAAGAACTGAAAAAAGGCTGTAAACAAAAGCTAAAGCTTTCTGCCATGTCACAGAATCTTTACTAGCGCTAACACTACACTAGCAGGTAACAGAGGAAAATGTCATTAATTGTAATTCTGGACATTCATTTAGAGGGCTGGAAAATTGTACATAACTATTTGACAGCGCGACTGGTCCCCTTTTAACCCCTTGTCATATATTTACAAAAATCTATGAGCATAGCACTTTAAAAGCTCAGTGAGTGCATCTCCCTTGCCAGAGAATCAAACACCGTTGTCTTTTACTATATTAATGAACCACCCACATAGACTATGCTATTTCACTTCTTTTATCTTTATAAGGCCCTGCAATAGCCTGGCAACCTGTCCACGGTGTTTCCTGCCTACCGCTCAATGACCGCTGGGATAGGCTCCAGCTCCCCCCGTGACCCAGAAGGATAAGTGGCTTAGAAAATGTGTGTGTGTGTGTGTCTCTTTATAAGGAACTTTATTGTGGATATTTAAATGGCATGTACTGAGAAAAATAATGATGTTCGGTTTGTTTTCTAGCTCTAACGATGAAGGGGGTCACCCCATCTTCAATCTCAAAAGTATAAAAACATACAGTACTTGAAAGTGTGACTAATGTGTAAGTTAAAGAAGAAAAGAGAGATAATGCCAGCTTGTTCCCCTGGTAAATTCTAATCATGAAAGATGCTTGTGAGAGTAACACAACAGTTTGCCTGAAAAGGACCATGTGTCCTACCTTTTGCTTTGTGACATACCCTGTCCAGTTATCTTTTGCTGTTTTTAAGTGATTGATTCCTTGCACACTACAGAGCACTAGATGCTGGCTTAGAGCAGTGGTTCAAACTTTTTGAGATGCATAGCACTGGAAGATTAGCTCTCCAGTTCCTGTCTGTTGTAGGCACATGCTACATTGCTACCACTGCCATTGTAAGTAAGAATATGTTCTTGATGACCTACCTGGTTAAAATAAAAGTTAAATAAAAAGTTAAATAAAAACTGTGGCTTCTCTTGTATGTTCCAGGCCAGGAGTTAAGAGCATTTTCATATACAGTAATGACAGCATATTCCAGACTTTTTTCAAATTCAAATGCAAATTTGAAATGCTAATGCAATTGTGCTTTTCCCATGTGAGTGTGCATTGTTAAAAAAAAGTTCAAATTCAATATTGTGTATTTGCATTTACCTTTCTGGGTATCATGGCTAGAAAATGTTTATATGGAAAATCAAAGTGCTTTTAACATTTAATTTCTATTGTTTTAAAGGTATGATTGTGACGTATTAAAAAAAGGAATAACAAACGGCCATTTGCAATTACATTATCTCACTGTCCGGTCCAGCTCTGCCGAAACAAAAATATTTTACAATCCTGTTTGTAACTTCATTTTCATGGTCAACGAGACTTCCTGTCAATCAAATGCTGTGGGTGGGATGTCAGGAGGGACTTTTTAGTGCATGGTGTGTTTTTAGATGAAGTAGTGAGTCTAAACTTTGGCCATACTGTTCCAGAGCTAGATGCCTGTTTACAGTACAAAGCTAACAATAGCAACAGCTGCTAATGATATCTGAACACTCAATAAGCAGGCCAAAGATAATTCTGTCCAAAGTGATTTTTGTGTGGAAGTGATTCTTGACTGATTAGGACAGCTTGTGGCTCCAGAAGTTAATGACACCAATGATAGTGACACTGTGACCAGAGGCTTGCAGGACTATTGGAGAAATACGCACAATACTTTAAAGTATACTTTTTACTACTTTAAAACACGCCCTGCACTAAAAATTTCCTCCTGACGTCCTGCCCACAGTGTTTGATCAACAGGAGTGCTTAGTTGACAGTGAAAATGCAATTGCAAACAGGACTGCAAATACATTTGAAATTTGGCAGAGCTGCAGCACCACAATGAAGGAATGCAACTGCAAACAGGTGATTGTTATTCCTTTTTAATATGTCAGAATCATACCATTAAGACAGTAAAAATAAAATGTCAAAAAGACTTAGATTTTCCATATTAACTTTTTCCAAGCATTATACCCAGAATTGCAAATGCAGATACACATTTTTCATTTGAATTATGCCTTTAGTAATGTGCACACTAATGTGGGAATTGCAATTGTAAATACACAATTGAATTAGTATTTTCAAACTTGCATTTGATTTTGAAAAAAATCCAGAATATGCTGCAATCCACAATGTCTACTAAATGCTTAAGAAAACATGGCAATGCTGACGATGAATAACCAAAACAATTATCTGTTTTGGCTTTAAAATAGAATTTCACATATTTTCACAGAAAGACACTTGTAATCAAAATCATTCAAAGTGGTTTGATTGGTAATGATTCACCATAGAGAACACTGCTGACTCTTTACAGTGGTGGTGATAGGAACAGTGGATGCAATGTGTACAACAGGAATATAGCCCTATATTTACTATCTAAAATTACCTGTGAACCTACATGGGTCTTCTGAGTTTTTATATGTAATGTTGATAATGGTAAAATAGTATAGTGGTATACATGATATAGGTATTATTTTGCTTTATAACACTCTAAAGGTACCTCTCTGCCATGCATATATTTTAAAAATGCTTTATGCCTTATCATAATAAATTGTCTAAGGAATTGGGCAAAGTACCATTTTTTGGGTTACCTTTAGAGGCATGAAATGCCTCAGATGTTTGCTTCCAATCATCACTGTACAATTTTGATTCAGTGTAAGTCTGTTTACACCTTGGAATAACAGGAAGAGCCTCCTCAGGTTGGCCAGATGAGATCTAATTGTACTTTTCCAGCATAAAAAGCATGTCAACACATACATTCTTTACTTTTTTTCTCATTATGATATGACTTGACAAACTCAGTTTGGATGCTTTCATTGGCCCAAAATTCATAATGTTTTTGGTTTGGGGAGAACTCTAGCCTCACTTACCCTCCATCTTTTTTTTCCTTGTTTATTCTCTCCCCTGCTAGTCAGCGCTTGGCAGATGCATTCTTCTGCACTTGTAAACATATACAGATATTAAAAACGCATTCCATTTACACTTGGGTTGAATGAGGTCAAGATCCATCTCTGCTGACCACCTCCGAATGTGGTATGGGTGATCTATTCGTAATCCACTCAGAATGTGTCCTGGGGTGTTTACACCTGGCTTTTCATGCAGTCAAGTAAAATCCGAAAGACTTTACTTGGACCTGCCCAGCTTCAGCACCACCCAGGTTCCACCCATTCCTGCAGCAATATATTTATATCCCTTTGTTAGGCTTCTCTCTTTGCAAAATCTTGTCGTATTCCTAAGCATTTCTGAGCCATTTTGCCTGGTTTGTGTGAGTTTGAACTCTTGTTCTGTCTCCTGGTTTTGCGTGTATGGATTTGCCTGGATTGTTCCTGCCTGCCAGTGTACTGCTGCCTGCCATGGTAATGCCACCTGCCTGTGACTGGGTGTTGAATTGTCCCCAATAAAGCTACACTCTTAAAAGTAAACATGCCAAAAAGGCACCTTTAAACCTTTTAAAAGGTTCCTCACACTCACATATCTTATTTACAAACCATTTTATCTTTTGGAGGGAGTTGCACCAACAAGGACTAAATGAAACAGAGTTTATCAGAAGCCGTAATATGCAATTTGAACCTTGACCTACCATTATTTTGGGTTGTCTTAATAGCGGGTTTACTTTCACTTTCTCACATTAGGTTTCTGGGGTGCTAATTATGAAAGTTGTATGTTGCAGTTTCAGTAGTCAGCAAACTATTTGCCATGCTCAGCAACCTTGATCTTGCTAAACAAAAACATATTATTACTATTATTAGGGTATATTTAGTCTTCATCTCATTACCACATTTATGCATAACTTATAACAAATATATGCGCATTAGTGAGATCCTACTGGTGTGGTGTTCCTCTATTTCACTGATGCTTATTTGATAGATCACCCTAATGGACTCTCTTCAGCCTACTAACCCTCAATGGGTAAGCCTGTGAGTTATGTACGGTTATGAGCCATATACAAATACAAAAACTCCTTTGCATCACCAATGTGTGACTATATATATATATATATATATATATATATATATATATATATATATATATATATATATATATATATATATATATATATTTAGTGGAGTCAGCAAAAAATACATTGTGAATACATTGGGAAACATCGTGCTTTAAAGGCAAATCCTCTTTTATTAAACAGGCAGCATAGGAGAACCGCCGCTCAGTGCTACCAAGTGGCTAGTATGGCAGGCATGTCACTTTTAACCATACATCATGGTTGGCCCTAACACTTACACTACTACATAATCAGCTGACAACAACAACTTATGCCTTATTTAACAACTTCCTTCCACAGGTGGAGCGCTTCCCGAGAGCCTCTTCACATGGCAGCCTCCTTAAAAACCATGCAAAAGCTCTACACATGTACCTGCACTCAGGCTAACATAGTACAGACTCAGCTTAATATTACTGTAATACTACTACTGAGTTATGGACCGATTTTGATGTCTCTGAGTTTCTCCTGAGACCCCCCACTCCCAGAGTTCCTAATATGGGCATAACATATTAGGAACTCTGGGTCAAAGCACGATTTCTATGTGGCCAAAATGAATGGGGTTGTTGAAAAATCGCCTCTACAGCACCCTGTGTTAAATAAAAATGTTTAGAACCTTATACCTTTTGTCTTGTGTCAATTTTTCTTCTTAATATCACTGGATCCCCTTAATTACGAGGTCATTAAAGAGCCTTAATAATAATATTGCTACATGCAAGCTAAAGCTACTGCACATCAATTTGATGTTACTAAGCTACACGAAAGTAAGGTGGGCTATGGCGGTGTTCTGGCGAGTTGTGCTATCTTATCAAAATGTCTTACCCTAGCGCATTTTTATAGGTTTGCCTTTACAGAACATCTCTAGGTAAGATATTTTGATAGCCTGAAATTCCTTATCAAAAAACTACAAGTTAAAATGAAGAGGCTGAATTTACCTTCTTTTTCACCAGCTTCTTGTTTGAGATTTCTAGTTCCACCTTAAATGGTGCAGCAGTTTTGATTAGCTATCACAAACATTAGCAAATGGAATGGAACAATACTTATGTGTTAGTTCTGTGAAACAGCAAAAATAAGTTAATGTTGCTCAACTGTCAAGCAGAATCAGTGTAACCTGCTCATATCATGCTTTTTACTCTCCATTAAGCTGAAGTCAGCTACTTTTCCACCAGCTGCTTGTTCGAATTTTCCTGTTCCACCTTAAATGGTGCAGCAGTAATTATTATAATGCCTCAGGTGCCAGACTGTAACTGCTGCACCATTTAATGTGGAGCGAAAAAATGTCCTGGGAAAATGTTACCAGCATTAAAATAATAATTTGGATATTCTGATGGCCTAAATAAGCGTATCTGGGTAGTAAGTAGTAATATTAAACTGAGTCTGTACTGAATTAGCCTGCACTTATTAAGTGCTGGTAAGTTTGTAGAGCTTTTCAAATCAAGCTATGAACAGAATGGAACAATCTGTCGTGTTTCAGTGAGTATCAGATGAAGAAAAGAGAACTGCAGGGAAACCTGCTTCTTTTCATCTGCCCTCAGTCTGTACATGGTAATACACTGCCACAATGGTAAAGCGTGCTGGTTCGCATTTTGCTTTAAAGAAGGCTGCCAATCTAATGACATCAATTCAGTGCACAGTAGCATTAGCTTACATGTAGCAATATTCATATACATTCAATATTGTTCATAAAACAAAACATATCAGCTTTGGAACATTTTTGATTATCACAGGATGTGAAAGAGGCAGTTTTCAAAAACTCATTTTATTCTTCTCATACAGAAATTCCTTTTAGACCCAGAGTTCCCTAAATGGGCATAAGAGCATGGCTGACTACAAAATAATGACACAACTACAGTGGTCTATGCTACAAAGTGAAATCCAGTAACTTACTGAACCATGTAGAAGTTCAGAAATAATGTTTTTCTAAATAAATACTGCAAATGCTTATTTTGGCCTGGTGTGTTGTCTTGTGTTGCTATGCTTATTACAGTCACATCAGAGTTGACAGCTACATTTCAGACTAGGAGCACATAATTCAGATGAGAATGCATAAAATAAAATGCATATTAGCCTTACTAGCTTAGCTGATTGTGTGTAATCCATTTTATCTGAGTGCATTTTGTACAAAATTATAAATAGTTTTTATTCTTTGTGTGTTAGAAATGAAACACGTTCTTTAAGGTGAGGACAGTGAGTGAACTGAAATGATTCACAAACCACTAGTCACGATTATATGTATTTATCTGGTGTGCCAAGTCAAGTAGATTACGGCAGAAACGACTCTTTAAAGCAGCCTGTTCTCTATACACAATAAATTCCCACAACAGTGTCAATGCAAGGAAAGCAGCTGCTGCACATTCGGGAGCCATCCGTATACGCTGAGGTAATCCACGCTGGCAGTCCACCTTAACTGTAGGAATAAAACGAGTATTACGTGATCTACCCTCTTAACATCAAAGCAGTGTTTCCCATTCTTATGTATATCTTATGAATATAACTTACGTTGTCTATTGTTTTACCTGAGGCGATAGTTCTGCGCTTCCGCCATGTTGGAGTGGTCAAAATCAAATCCGTGTGTATTGATGACTATTCATGATCAAAGACTATAACTTCCTTATAACCGATTTTCACCAAATTTGTGTTGTCATACTTTTTAGACATAGATTAATCGTTGTTACACAGACTGCTCTCAGTAGCATTTATTTTTATTTAATGACTGTGATGGTGCTGGTTGTCCGGAGCAGCAGGACATTCAGGGTGTGTCTCAAAACGTAGTGAGCTCTCTAAGTAGCCGCTGTCCACCTAGGCAGCTGTCTAAGTAGGCAGCGTTCCAACCGTCGTCTGTCCTTATAAGATAGATAAATGAGACGCTCTAGTTAGACAGCAAAGACGTCGCCGCTTGTCCCCGCCCACTGCACGAGACCGGCGTTTACTTACCTCAGCCACAGAATCACAGTTAGCCAACACAGTTAGCCAACATGGATCCTGCTCTGGCAGTTTATATAGCGATTTTAATTGTATTTGCTCTGAATGAAACAGCAAAATAGACAATAGTTGTGGTCAAACGCGAAAAGTATAGGCTATTTGTGCACCTTTGTGACTAGAAAAAGATAAATAAACAGAAAATCAGAATAACTTACATTTGAAGATGACGTCGCTGCTTGGTGAAGCACTTCTGCCCGCCATCTTCAAACAAAAGTTGCGCCGCGCTGCATCTCGGGATTGCCTCAGCGGCTGAGGAAACATCCGATGATCTCTCGATATTGGGCCAAAATGAGGTACCTCAGTAGGCAGCATATTTGAGATAATTAGGACAGCCTTCTTGTCGCGCATATTGTGACGTAAAATGCTGTCTATGTAGAGAGCTCACTAGGTTTTGAGACACACCCTCAGAGTCTGCACCTGATGTTAAAAGAGGAGTTTAGTGCGAGCTCCGGGAGAAATACACACCCACCATCCGTAAATATGTGAGTCACTTTTAATATTCACGCACAGAAAAATGCAATAGACCCCCCTAAAATGATATGTCAGTGATCTAACCGTCAAGATCTGCAAGTTGATATACACACACCTATGACTGCCTCCCCAGCAAACACACAACATTGTCACAACGTTGTCTGCTTTCTTACAACGCTGCTATAATGTTGTCAAAAGGTGGCGCTGCTTACATTGTCTGGACAAGGTTGTCACAATGTTGTCACAGCCTCATTATTAAGTAACATTGCCATAGAATATTATAACTATAACAGTATTCTGATGACGTCACAATCGCACTGCCACCATTTTGGTAGGCAAGTTCTTTCAGCAGTGCTGTGGCGGTATGTAATAATAACAAAGCCATAACTGATCCAGCAATTACAAGTTTTTTTAGATCGCTTTTTAAAAATCTCATTGTTAAAGTGTATTAACTGATACATTTGAGTGTATTGCCTTGATTTTACTTACAGGTTTGTTTCTGTAGTGATAACAAATGAAAGATGATATCGTTGTGTTACTAGTGCCCTGTCCCAAACCGCATACTAGCACACTAAATAGTGTGTGAAAATAGCGCATATACCATTAGAAGTGCACTCATTAGTGTAGTAGGTAAAGTACAGAAGTGTGTGGTTTGGGATGTGGCAGTATTTTAGCCAGTGAGATGCATTCAACAGCTGCTTTGCTGTACTGCTCGTTAGCTGCTCATTAAAAATCTCCAAGCACAGGTTTGAGGTATTTGTTGATTAAGGATCATTTATTTAGGTCAATTAATGCATTTATTGAGGTAAGCTGATGTTGGCTTTGTACTGTCCAACTTTCGTAAATTGTTCAACGTTTAAGGCACCTCAGTGTAACTGCAGCACCATCTAAGGTGGAACAGATAAAAAGGGAACTTAAGCTTTATATATGTGTATGAGTTTACTCTTTAAGAGCTTTGGCAGCTTTGGTCGCCGGTTTTATTAGTTTTTGTAAAATCACACAAATTGGAATGTTCTGAACTGTAGAGATGTGCGGCTATATGGATAAAGTCCTCTAATCTAGCATTTAACAATTTTTGCGGTGATTTCTGGTCAATTTTACTTGGTTTTTATCCATCTCCAGGGTTGTAGCAGCAGTAACAGTGATGTGATGAGCTCTATCAGAGCACAGTCAGAGTTACAGCTTGTCTGCCAACATGGCAACATGGTCTTCTTACTGATGCAGTTGAATACTATGAATTGGCACCTTAGCAAACTTCCATGGAGTTCCATGAACAACATAATGGAACTTATGAGGATTCTAGGAATACTAACAATGTTGCCACTATGTTGTCACAATATTGTCAGATAACGTTGTCGCAACTTTCTGAATTACCTTTCAATGTTGTGACAGTGTTATTGGCACCAAAACAATAGGTTGTTACAACTTAACCATGTTTGCTGGGTCACAACAACTGAATACTGTATTACTGTGCCACGAAAAATCTTTGTGCTGCTGATGGAATAATCTTTGACTCTGAAGATTTTTCTTCGACCATGAGTGTACTGATGAAGTCAGAACCTGTTTTATGTGGCTGAATTCCAAATGACTATTTTTTAACCATATTAAGCAGGTGCAGGAGCCAGTAGTTAAATTCCTACGTAGTGCACTATATAGGGAGCAGGGAGTTTTTTGAGATTCAGCCCAGTGTGGTAAGTGGGGCGCCGTTGGATTTGTGCTATATAAGACCCATGGTGGTAATTTGGTGTACTGAAGTGTTTTGCATTAAACAGTGCTATGTTATTATTATTTTAACTTTAACTTATTCAAGTCAAAAAGATCATGAAATGACCAGAATATACCATGATGGGAAACCGAACGCTGGACCTCATTCACCAGTATCTTCCCAAGTTTTATCATAAATTTGTTCTTGAAAAAGGTCCTAAGAAAAAGCCTATGGTAGATTTAACATATGTTGTGTGCATAATTATTATTATTATTATTGTTGTTGTTGTTATTATTATTGTTGTTATTATTATTATTATTATTTAGTAGTAGTAGTAGTAGTGGTAACTTTAGAGATACTGGGCTGGAAGAAAAAATCTAGTCTAGTCAGGGACAGCTCTTTTGTGTTTGACAAATGGGCAGCTCTTGTAAGACAGGAGGACTGTTACCTTGATGTCAGGCCTGAGCCAAATTAACTGACAGAAGGAGACTAACGATCTTTGCACCCTGCACCCTAAAACAATGACTGCAAATGAATTGCAAATTTCTCTCAAATGAAAGTACTGTGACCTCAGAATTGTATATTTAACTTTTAACAAGTAAAACATCTTTATTTAAAAAAAAGAATTTGTGAGGGATACAATAGCTAAATCAGTATCACTTGGGCTACGTGCACATTAAACCCTCATTGCTCCATTCAGATTTTTTGTTCATTTTTTGTTTGTGATGGCTCAAATCTATCATTCATGTAAAAGAACCTGTGTCCTGAAATGACCCGCATCCACACATCCTAATCAGTAATGTCACATGAATTAACTACGTGCGTCATAAATGTCAAACTAACCAGCAAAACAAGCCTTTGTCATGAACATGATTTGCTCTGAAAAGCTCTCAGCTGTTCATTGTTAGAGTCAGACGACGGTGAAAATGGGTGAGATGTTTTGCTTTTGCAGCATTTACCGGCACTTTAGGTTGGCCCTGCTACCTCATTAACGTATCTTTGTTAATATGTATCCGATCTATGACCATGTGAAGGTGGCTCAGATCTGATTTGAAAAGATCAAATTTGCGTGTCCACAAAGCTCTGAAAAAATCAGATCTGTGTAAAGGCAAAAGATCGGATTTGTGCCACTTGTAATGTGCCTGGTAATGTGAATATAGCCTTCGGCAGTTTTGCAGGTTGAAGTGCATTTTTTTTTTGTTTGAAACCAGTTCAACCAGAGTTAAGTAAAAAACAGAAAGAGACAGAGAGGGCTACTTTTGTCATTAGAGACTTCTATAAGGAGAGATACTGAGCAGAAGCTGAAGGGAAAGACAAAAAAGGAGGTGGTGTGCCATTGATTGAACTGGACACATGGTGATACAATCAGGAGAGGGACACGAGAAGAAAGAAAGAATAAATGCAGTTCACATGTTCCTGCATCCTCCGCAGTCAGAGAGCATCCAGATAAAGCAGGAAGAACCACAGAAAGAGGATACAGAGGAACAGAAATTGTATAGCCGTTCTCGCCGGGAAGGAATGGCTGTGAATAGATAGCTGCAGAAGAAACAGAGAGGAAACAGAGGGGAGGAGGAGGAGAGGTAGTCAGCAGCCTCTGAGGTATCAACCGCCTGTGGAGCCTACTCGCAGTGCTGTCATTGCTCGTGTTTCTGTGTGATGAGTCTCATTTTTCATGCCGGAAATAATTATCAGAGCATTATTTGGCTTTTCTGCTCACACCCAAGAGTGCTAATGCATCCATTGTTGCTTTTCTTCTGTCTTTCTCTTTCTGCTCTGTTCTTCTATTTGGTCTAGTCTCTCTTGCTGTCATCTCTGTGCTGCACTAGCGTACGCTCATAACAGCCGTCGGAGCTCGCTCTCTCTGTCTCTCTGTCTCTCTGTCTCTCTCTCTCTCTCTCCTCTCTCCCCTTTCTCGCTCTGTCTCTCGGCCAGCGCAGCAGGCTCAGCGCGACACGGCTCAGTCTTGGCTGTGGTAGTGAGGGGACAGACATGGGTGAGTGTATCTCTCTCTCTCTCACACCTTTTCTCTCATCTCTCTTATCCTTTTTTCCCCCTGCTCTCTGTCCCTTCATTGTCAGCATGGCACGCTTGTTCCCTGAGTTAGCCTGCTCTGTTTCTTTTTCTGCACTGCCGGCTTTCTCCAAATCCCCCATTTCTGTTGTCCATCAGCCATTTTATCCACTCCCCCCTCCTCCTCCCCTCCTTGCACCCTACTCCCTCTTTTTCTTTCTCTCCCTTTCTATACCCTCATCACTCATGTCCCTACTCCTGTTCGCCCCATCCACCCACCCTCAACAGTCATAAACCACCATGTGTGTCATAGGACTGTTCTACCTAAACCAAGGCACCCGAGTCAAACATTTCAGCCCCATTTCCCTCGCATCTCCCCGACAATCCATTCTCACAGGTCCACAAACACAACATGCTAATATTTTTACTGCGCAATGTATGCCTATGTCTAAAGCCTGGTTATACTTTCTAACAAAGCCAGAGCACTGGTAGGCTGCTATTGATTGCTGTTGACATTGCTGCTTATAGCTAGGCTGCTGCTCCAGCTACTACTGTCTTTGTGCATGCGAAAGAGAGAAGGAGAGATTGGGTAAAGGTTATTAACTTTACAACTAGACTGCATGCGAAGGAAAATGGTGAGGGGGGGTTTGCAAAGACAAGCATATAATCTACTCCTGCTGTGATGCACACATGCCTGTGAGATACTCTTAATTGCTTGTATGCTATAAAATAATCTGAAAATCACGTCTTTCAGCCTCTGATAACAACACAAATAAGATCTAAAATCAGCTGTCTAAAAATATCTGATTGCTCGCTGCAGATTACGCTGACCACGTTGTATGACATCAGAAGAAAAACTCTCTCAGCTGTTGTCTAAGCCTCCCTTTTGTAATGTAGATAATGCTGACTGCCTGATTTATCGAGGAGAAATGTTGTTTATAAATCAGTGATCTCTG
This sequence comes from Colossoma macropomum, assembly GCF_904425465.1. Classification (NCBI taxonomy): domain Eukaryota; kingdom Metazoa; phylum Chordata; class Actinopteri; order Characiformes; family Serrasalmidae; genus Colossoma; species Colossoma macropomum. Next base: position 35,300,393 of record NW_023494787.1, read on the forward strand.
ATGGAAAAAGGAAGAAAAAGGGAGGGAGGATAAAAAAGCCATATCTTTGTCATTTTTAATGTTGAATGTGGGCAGTGAGGGGAAAAGTGAATCTGTACTCACTTTCTTCACCTGTGCACTGTGAACAGAACGACTTCCTTTCACTGCATTGAAGCAAACAGAATTAGAGCTTTAACCTTTTGATAAAAGGTTGTCTGTTTACTGTAAGCTAAGAAATAATTCTTAATACTGAGAGTCCTTGGCTTCTCATGACATCAGTTGTTTAATAGAAAAACAGAGCTAGAGAAAGAGGTTACTTAAGGAAGCATTGATTATTGTAGCTTGAATGGCCTAATTGGCCATTAGACCCATTAAAACCACCCATTCTGTCATTTTTACGTCTGATTTAGTATAGGGTTAAATTTGATTCCTTTAACTCTATAGGGCTGTATTAATCCTTTAAATTTTGTCATAATTAAATTGTTAAGATGTAAAGTCATTCAAAGTGGTTTTATGTAAAATATGCCATTCTAGAGAAAGTAGTGTCCTAAGTGTTCACAATGGTGGTGAAAGGAACCAGTTTGTTGTTTTACAAAAGTTTGAGATAAGTTTTGGACTATAATGTTCATATTCATAGTGGAGAAGTACATGTAGGGCATTATGTAGCAAAGTAGTACCCAAAGAAAATCTTTCTACTCCCATGGATTTATCAACGTAGTAACACTCTAGAAGACACGTGTGGGTTCACTGGCGGTTTTGGATAGTAAATAAAGTGGATAAATATGCAGTGTAGACATCGCTACTCCTGGTTTCTATTACCAGTGAAAAGGCAAAGCCACACACAAAAAGCCACTTGAGTGCTAATAGCAGCCCCTTGTGGAGAGTCTTATCCTGCTAAATGTGAAAGAGTGAGTGTAATTTGCTGTGGGTTTTCCATCCACCTCTTTTTTTGTGACTTTTGAAAATGCACATAAAAGACCTGGAATGAAAGTGACAAAAAGACTATATATTGCCTAAATATGATGTAGCAGGAATGAAGGTCACATGTTTGGCATTGTGTTCTAGCAGAACTGTTGAGGTGACATTCGTAGGGGTCCAGTGGGACAGTAACTTCAGCCCTCATTAAATGGGCCGCTGTCAGCTTTGCTTGTCGTCTGATATGTTAGTCCTGCAGCTGTGTACAGTTGACAGAACTTTTAAACTGCTCTACTGAGAACTAATAAAGGTTCAAATACATCCATAATACATGCCACGCTCAGTGACGCCATCTTCAGGAATTTGTGCAAAAGCTGACTTTTCTGAAATTTGCTTAACATTTACAAAATGTTTGAATGTAAGCTCAGGCAAATAGGTCCGTGTGGTGCTTCACATCTAAACATGCAAATCAGTAAGATTCTCTGCAGTGCACCATCACATGAAACAACTCTTACCTGTGGCAAAGTAGTCCACCCCAATACTAGGCAACTTAGGTTACTTATTTCAAACCTTAAGCTTAGTATACTGAAAAATATGCAGTAAAGAAATTATGAAAATATGGATATAAATCTGTTCAAAGTATGGAGCAAATGTGCTAAAATCTGACCCACTAGTTCTATAAAACACACACATCCTCACTTGTACACTTAAGCACAGTTAAAGTAACCTGCATTCACACCTAATGTTACACACCAACACACACGCGTTTAACAGCTGAGTGCTCACTCTAGCATTAAGAGCACCACATTTGGAACATGCTTTACAAAAACAGCACACCCACGCACACTTAACACAGCACATTACCTTACCTTCTGTCAACACAATAGACAATCCAGTGAAATCAACAGGCTTGTTATACCATCACATTACCACCATTGTCTTCCAATAACTAGTTTTCATGAATTTTTAAGGCACATTTATTTATGTATTTTTTTGTATAAAAACAGTGTACATGGTGCACAGACCTGATGCATGTGACATCTGTTGTTATTATTTTAAAGCAAAACAGATCTTTTGCTGGTCATTTACTTCCAAGGTCTTTTTTGCTTTGAATTGCAAAATTGCTGTGTAGATCACTCAGCAATGGCCGCATTTTGCAATGCTTATTAACTTTTATTTGCCCTGCTGTAGCTAACTGTGTGGCAAGTGAAAAGCCTAATGAGTGGATGCTTTTAAAAAGCGCCTTCCAAAACTTGCTTTAATAACTATTAACAAAACTCTCACATCTCTCACCGTAATGTCAAGAGCATTAGCACTGTGTGTGTGTGCTTGGAGCACAGTGTTGGCTGGTGGATTGATACATTTAGAAACATGGCAGCCACTTGACTGCCCTTCTCTTTTTCACAGATCTCGCCAACGGGCCTCTATGCACCAGCTGAGGCTAATAGGCTTACATAACATTCCAGCATGCAAGAGTCAATGTTGCAGCAACACTCGTCACCGAACTTTCTGCACACATGCATTTGTAATACCACTCAGCTGTGCAACACATCACCAATGCAGGTTTGTCTTCTTGAGTCATTTGAAATGGTGTTAGTAATGATGTAGGCTTTGCTTATTTTTAGATCTTGGAGTAAATGTCAAGTGTGAATTATTAGGTTAAAGAGATGTTAACCAGCAGTATTTTCCCTTTACTTAGTGTAGGCTGAGAAAACAGTAGTTACATCAGTGTCAGTTATGGCCAGCTACTAATGAGCAACAAACAAGCAAAGAACAACAACGTCAGGGCAGAGGTCAGTCTGCATCTATTCTCGCAAGCCTGTCATCAGAGAATCTGGTGTATTTTGTCAGTTAACCTCCTTCTGCAGACTACCTAGTGGCCATTCCACCAGTGGAATGGAAACCAACTTGGTAATATTTCATTAATATAATAAAACATTTTACCCATAACTCTGTTATCAGATTAACTAGGACATTGTTGGTTCTCGGTGTGTGAAATGTGTTGAGCTGCTTGGGAGCAAGAAGAAGTCATAGGGAAGAGAGCTGAACCCCCTGCTGTGAAAACAGTTCACTTCTCTCCAAGGTGGGAAGTTGTGTTGAGATAAAATGAACAGCACAACTGCAGCTTTCCCTATATCAAAAAATCATGCACAACTAACACAATAATAAGCAATAAATAGCATTTAAACACTATAAAAACACTTTTATAAATGCTCATCTACAAAGACAAAAAAATTAAGTTTCTTTTGTTTTTTGAATCATATTCATTGCCATCACACAAACATAAACCATCAACGTTATTGAAGAAAAAGAAGCATAGTCAGACAGATCATCAAAAGAGGCGGAAATTGCTTTTTATACTGTTGTGCTGCAAAAAAATGGTTAAAATAATGAAGAACGACCTACTTTGATAAGAAAAGGCCATATGAATGGTAAAATAGTAATAGACAATTGTTTTTTCTGCGTAGAAGTGTTTTTCAAAACAGATCTACAATAAAGCCACAACCAAGGTAAACAAAGTATAGAAGAACATCTTGCTTACTAGCTAGCAAATGCTTCAAAGAAAACTGTTGATTAAGATGTGATGATATGAAATTAAACATTTTTAAAAAATCCAGCAATTATATCTTTTTCCAGTATTGTGTCATGGCACGGTGAATAATTAGCTATTTGGAGCACTGTGTTTTTCATCAGACGGACACGTAGACAGTCAATCAGAATGCAAGTGCTAAAATCGCAGTAATTGTTGCCAGCTTAAAATGCAGTAGACAGCGAGTGGTCCATACCTCCACGTACGGTGCATCTGAGGCTGAGTCTGTACCTAGATTCTTTCAACCATTGGAATTTTTTTTTTTTTAGATTTTCTCCTCAAATTTAGTCGTCTCCAATTCCACCAGCTAGTTAGGACTCCCCCAGTCACACGATACCATCAACGTTAGGAGGGCGAAGGCTAACACAGGCTTCCTCCGAGACCTGTGAAGCCAGCCACCGCATCTTTTCGAGCTGCCGCCCACGCAACGTCATTAGACAGTTGAACGCGCTCGGAGGAAAGCGCCAACCGCCAGATCTGTTACGTCAGCTAATAGACGCCTGCGCCGACTAGCATCGCGTTAAGTGAGGGGGGGAGAAGGAGGGGCCATCCTACCCACCTAGAGAGAGCGAGGCCAATTGTGCTCTCTCGGACTCCCGGCTACGGATGGCTGTAGCATCACCAGGGATCGAACTCGCGATCTCCTGATGATAGGGCCAACGCTTAGACGGTTGCGCCACTCGGGAGCCTGAACCATTGGAATTTTAAATTCCCAAAAATATTTCATGCCCAGGTATCATGTGTCAACTTGACAACATGGCATGCAGTGTCACAGGAAGACTGACAGCGAGAAAGAAAGCATACAAGAGTGCAGAGCCACATTCAGTAGACAGTGAGTGATGGCAGAAGTATTCTGTAGAAGGCTTTGGGGATGTGTAAAAATAGTATGTGAGGGAGGAGGAGATGAAGGGGGGGTGTCACTATCATTTCAGAAAATGTCTTTCTTTTTTCACTTTATGTCTCGTGCCCTTCCATTATGTTTGTATCATGTTTAATAGACCTACCCATGCTCCTCTCACAAATGCGGTATTTTTTAGCAACTGTTACTAGATCAGACAAGCTTTACGGAACATTAGCAAAAACTCAAACTGAAACCATGACTTTTGGTTTTGTTCCAAACCTACCTAAATTTAGTGTGTTTTAATAATTTCACATTTTTTGAGTGGAACATCACACTGTTAGGATGATACATCAGGTGTAGTTTTTCTGTTATGTAATCAATGGTGGTAAATTCATTGTTGTTTTTAGAAAGCTACTTACCTTTGATGAGCTACTACAACTTACAGCAAGCTTTTTAAAACTGATACATGAGTGACTCTAAATCAGAAATAGTGGTCCAGTGAAAATAATGGACATATTTTGACTAAAACTTTGCTTCCTCATAAGGTTTAAAGAGTTTTTTCAATGTTCTGTAAAGTTCAACAAGACAACTGTTGCTACAACAGAAAGCATGGATAAGTCTACTGCTGGAGTCTTTCTCCTTGATATAATCTCATTGTCATTGTCAAAAGCTGCCTACTTTTGATGAGCTACTGCAGCTAACAACATTGTTTTTTAAAACTGGAAAGTGAATGCCATGTTGCAACATTAATCCAAAAGCAGTGGTCCAATGCAAAAAAAACAAACATATTTTGACTAAAACTGTGCTTCATCATTGAAATGAATGGGATTATGTTTGATTATGTGTAAAGTTTGTCTGTTTCCACACAATAATGGATCTGGGGGCGGAGCATTGATAGTCCAATTGCTGCAGTCTTTCACCTTAATATTCTCATTGTTTCTAGTACTTGTTACTCATACATATTTCACTTCTTTAACACTTTTTCTCTCTCTTTCTCTTTATATAGACTTATTCCTTTGGCACTGGATCGTCGCAGCTCCTCTGGCTGCTAGCTGCTAGTTCTCCCAGCATTCTTCACACCTTCCTAGACGTTCCCAGAGTGCAACTAGTTTACTGCCAGCAGCATCGCTTGCAACAAAGCTCAGTTGCTGGAATGCAGTGACACAGGAGACAATTCTGTATTCATTTCGGTGTTAAAGGTTCAAAGATGGCAAAAAGATCCTGGAATGATAGCCCTTGAAGATGAACTAAATAATTGTCTTTCGACTCTGAATAACCATCAGTGGTTTTGAGTTTGATTGGGCGCCCCTGGAGAGCGAGAGGAGAAACACTGTCCAATCATACAAAAAACCCCTTTGATTTCATAACCTGCTCTGAGGAATCTGGGCTGTATCATTCGATGCAAGATAATTGAACTTCCTAACTGGAAGGCAGTTGAAAATGAAATTCCAGAGGTTGGAGGACTTTTCTCGACCAATATGCTGTGAGATTATACAATTCACATTTCACGTTCCAATGTGTTAAAGATCAGATCTGAAGGACTTGTGAAAGTGTGAACTGCTTTGCTTTCAGGTCCTCAAGGAAAGCATACATTAAGGAGCAGAAGTAAAAAACAAGAAGGAATATAGAGGGCCATACTGATTCAGACAATTTCTTGTCTTTTGAGTTACGACTGACATGACGAATCCTTTGTAAGAAAGCACTACCAGAAAGAGAAGGAGAGTGGAGTGAACTTAACAGAAGCAAGGTCCTTTGGCTTTATTAGCATCTCATCCTTTAGATTGGCACCTTCCTGCCTCACTACAATGAGAGGCTGAGATAGCGAGGGAATAGACAGTGCACTTTTGAGCAACAGTGCTGGACACTTTGGTAGGTGCCTTAAGTCTTTCAGGTGAAGCAAGAGAGAGGAAGAAGAGAGAAAAGGGAGAACAGGTGCCACAGTTCTATCACTCCCCTACTTTTGAATTATTTTTCCTCTCCTGTTATATTTTGTCGCCTACCGCCTCCCCCTGCTCCCCACGATTGCCCCGATGGACTGCAAACGAGAGCATCACACATTGCAGCGAGAGAGAGCGACAGAGACGAAAAGAGAGAGGAAATAGAAGAGGCTTTTTTCTTTTCTCCTTTCAGCTGAAACAGAATGTTCTTTCCTGCCTGCTTTTTTCATAGTCGAGCCGGCTGCCCTCTGTCCTCTCCTTTGCCGCTCCCTCCAACCCTCTGTTCCTAAAGGAGAGGGAGAGACGGGGGGTGCAAGGGAGGAATTGAGTTATTTTATCTTCGCTGGATATTTTTTGCTTCTTTGAGAGATTTTTTTTTCTTTCTTGTCTTCTCTCTAACCCAGAGGGATTGTTGTTGTATCAGAGGTCAAAGCAAGGAATCTGACTCCGTTCGGGTAAGGTGCTACCCTTCCGTAGGAAAGAAAGGAGGAAGAGTGGGGAAAAAGAGGAGAATCCTTCAAAAGCCAACATTCTGATTTCGTGAAGGCGTGAGATCAGGTCCTGCGTATTTCCCCCTGCCTCCTTCACCCTTCCCCCTTTTTCTATTTGGAGGCATCCTCGGATATTTGTCTCTTATCCCCTACGTCCTCGGAATCTGCCAGCATTCCCGAAGGGACGCAGCCGGCTTGCATCCACGCCAGTCCTTTGCTATTAGCTGCTGGTGTCGTCTGCTTCATTCTGTGAGTAGAAGCGTCTGTCTCTGCCTTTGTGTGTGTGTGTGTGTGTGTGTGTGTGTGTATACGTGTGTGGGTGTGTGTGATTCGCTCTCCATATGGTGTCCAGTCCTCAGTGTAGTGATGTTAATGCGTGTCTGCTGTGATGTCGTGTATGTGTACGCGCACACACGTGTACATGTGCGTATTCATTTAATCTGGTTAAAGCCTTTATAATAGCTGGGGCTTGTCTATGAATCTGTATGAGATTATGAATGCTGGAGAAGCTGATTGATATATTTAAGTGCTCAACGTCTTGACATATTGCAGCTCTAGTGTGTGTCCGGGTGTGTTTATGTGTGTATTGCAAGTCTCCTTGATGCTTTGTGCTTCTGTGTGTTGTGGTTGTGGACTGGCCCTCCAGTGAATGTAAAATGATGGGTATAGATTTGGTTTATGAGGCCAACCTGTGAAAAATAGTTAGGGGTTCAGTAACATGTTTCACTCTTTTGAAGAGGCTGCATGGTTGTACTGCAACTAGTGGCATCAACTCAATAAATTAGTAATGCCACTAATTTTGTTAACGTTGTTAAACCATTTTCCAAGTCAACTTTGAGCCATCTGTAGTCATTATGTGAATTTGTTTATCACCAAGTTACATTGAGCCAGAATTATCATTTAAAAACAAAACACACTGCTGATGCCAACAATGACGGTAATATTTTTAATGTTAGTAAAATGAAACATCAGCAAACGGCAAACTAACAAAGGCAATAGCAAAGTGGAAAGCTACAATTCCCCACACAAAACACGATGTAACATAGCGGTATAAAAGCGAGAGGGCTACAATCACGAAGAACAATTCACTGTACACATGATAGATATATCATCATGTGATTTAAACTGCATTCACCTTATTTTTATTTTCGCACTGCCTTCACGTGTTCAGGTTTTTCTTAAACAATCTGATCCCTCTTAGCTGTAGCTATAAAATGCGCTGCTTTTTTAAATGGAAAAAATATTTGAGCAAATAAGACAAATGCGATTAATTGCAATTAACTACACAGACGAATGCGATTTTAATGACAGTGCTAATTTCAACATACTGTGATTGTGATACACCATCCAATACATTAAAAACGCATTGGTAATTTAGTAATATGATATGGTTTAAGATTGACCTGCATTATTTTGAGCACTATAATTTCCTTTTTGTTTTATTATGTGGATACCTTGATTCATCAAGATGTTGTTTAGCTACAAAAGTGGGCTGTTGAGTGGTTTGAAGGTGAGATTGTTGGTGAAGGCATGAACAGTTGTGATGGAGCCAGGTTTAAATGTAAGAGACTAGAGCTGATGGGTGCAGCTCTCAGAAATAACAGATGTACAGTATGTGACTTTCATTTCAAAATGCTTTATATTCATTTGTAAGAATTTTGGATATAATACATTGATATCATTGAAGAACAGCTAATATATAATGGAAAAAGAAATCTCTAATAATGGTGGTATTACTCATAATATAGCACTGATATTTGTATGTGCAAAGCCCACTACCAACAACATATATCATGGAAACAAAGAAAATTCTTGAAAGTGGTCTGTAATGCAGTTTGGAATAACATTCTTCTGTTCATGTATATGCTGAATATGCCTGACTTACTTTAGTTCCCACAGTTATGAGGCTTATTAAGCATTTATTACACAATCAGTTGAATAATTCATGTAGCTAGATTGTGTTGTTACAAAAAGACATATATCTTTGGAGGGCTCATTTGCTTGTTGCAGCCATGCGTTCTGTGTTACAAAAGCTAGTATCACATTAACGGTTAACAAATGATATACTGCACAGCCCTAATAGTCCTCCATGCAGAATATACTATGTATGGAGTTCTTTGAAAAAGTAAAGATTGTCATCGATTAATATGGGTGAATAACAGCATGTGATATAAATCACTGACAGTTCTGTTGCAAGAGAAATGATGGCCATATTTGTGGTTTCAAACTGTTCTCTCTCTCTCTGTTTCTCCCTCTCTCTCTCTCTCTGTCTCTCTTTCTCTAAGTCTCTTCATCAGTATCTGGCCCTCACTGGGGGCTGGCTGATAATTGAAAAGCCATGTTGATATTCTGCTCCAGTGAGACAGTGAGAAAAATCACACTTATTTACAGTTAATCGCTGTGAGGGGAAATGCCCTCCTTTACCTCGCAGAATGCTTGTCTAAGGAAGGGGAAAAGAAGTTGAACACTCATGAAACACCCTACACTACACTTCCACTTGATTGTTTTCTTACTGTAAGCCAGGTTGGATCAGGACCAAAAAGCTCAAGCAAGGCTTCATGGCTTGTTGGCATTTACAGTGGGAGTGTTTTGAGATGCGGCCTTACTATTAATCATGAACTTGTTTAAGTTAAGCTGCGAAGTGGGCTGTTAACAGGTTTGAAAGTGAGATCGTTGGTGAATGCATGAACACTTGCGATGCAGCTAGGTCTGAATGTAAGATACTACAGCTGATGGGTACAGATCACAGAAAGAACAGATTTAGAGGATATATTTGTATATGCTAACACTATTCTTTAGTTTGTACTTCAGTTATAAGAGGCTTATAAGCCATTATTACATTATTACATTTCATGTATTCTGTTTTAGTGTTGGTTGCAAGCATTTATGACTCACTTGTGCCAACACTTTTGTGCAGATATTGGAGAAAATAGTTCCCTGTGAGAAAAAAATCACTTATTCACTGCCTCAGTCTTTTTATAGTCTACCACTTTCATATTACCTTCATAAGGAACTGTCACACAGCACGTAATGCAAATGTGAAATGCTGCTGTCAAAAGAGAAAGTTATTTATATAAGCCTACATTTTGCAAAGTACTTTTAATTACTTTTTTAATTACTCAAGACAAAATGAATGAAGAACTCAGTCTTGTATATGTAATTGCAGATTGATTAACTTGCTTTGACAAAGCCAACTTACTGTTCTTCATTTTGTAATTCTTCATTAGCAGCCATATTGGATACCTTAGCAACTCCCCAACAACACCTTAGCAACCACCTGGGATTCCATAGCAATGGCCTTGCAACACCTTAGCAACCACCTAGGATATCACAGCAGTGGCCTAGCAACACCTTAGCAACCACCTGGGACAATAAAGCAAAGGACAATTTAATTATCCAGAAATAGAAAACAGTGTTAAAATCCCCCGTTTATAACTCTAACGAAACAATCAAGATAAATAGACTCAGCTCTTAATATAGGGGTGAACATTTTGACACTAAGGCCCATTCCAATTTCACCCCTTGCCCTTACCACTTAGCCCTTAGCCCTTTGTTTTGCGCATTCATGTCTAGGGTTAGGGTGTCTCAATTTTTGTTGAGATAGAGGGGTAGGGCGAAGTGTTAGGGCTACATGGCCCTCCAAACGAAAGTTTTTCAGAGGCACCCTCCAAACAGAGTGTTATGAGAGAAAAACAGAAACCGGCAAGATGGCTGCGTGAGCAACCAAAGAAACCCACAAAAGTGAGTATTTTCTCAGTTAAAGAAATTACGATAACCATTGTATTATCTTAGTTTAGTGTCACTTCAATGTATTATGATCGTTTTCTTCATAACAGGCATAAAAAATAGTCCAGCAGTATTGACGCCAGAATGTAACTGCCGCACCATTTAAGGTGGAACGGGAAAATTCGAACGAGAAGCTGGTGAATAGCGGACTTCAGCTTCGTATCACCAATGAATTAGCGGTGGGCGATAATAAATAATTGTCTTATACCCCCTCTTTGAAAGGATATGATGCCCTAAATGTAACTAAACTTTTCCCTTCTCTGCTATCACTGAAGACGGGCTGGGTCGCCTACAGAGCAGCGCTAGTAGCCTGTTAATGAAGCATGTTTAAATTTGAGGTTTGTCCCATTTCGTAGGGCAAGATTTCAACCACTACCCCTTGTAACTCAGTTCCAAGAGGTTAGGGTGACATTTGAAAACAAGGGGTAGGGGTAAAAAGAAGAAATGGGATTGGACCTTAGGACCCTTAATATGAGGCGGACGCTTTAGTCATTTTCAGTGAAAATGCTTCAAGTACCATTAATGACAGCCTTTATTTCTTTATACTCTGAACATTGTTCTTGCCTCAGAGATAAGTGATGCTGTGATGTTAGAGCCTGAATTGATGGGATACACCTTTTAAAAATGCTTAAGCAATAAAATAGCTTAGAAGTTAGTGAGGCTAGATTCAATGAGGCCGAGGCCACAATTACACAGCAGGGCATCTTTAATGAAGGCACAGATAAAATCTCCTTTGGATAAGTAAATGATTCGTTTGTATATACTCTGCTTGCTGCAGTATCTCTTTTGGACAATGGCGCTGTGTCTGAATGTTAATGCTGTAATGCTTTAGTATTCCTTTGCATTCTCTTGTATGGCTAGTGTCTTAAGAGCCCAGTGTGGAGTGACACTTGCTGGCTTGCCTCTTAATCTTGTACTCTCCTTGACATCATTACATGTAGGGTCAGTACAACTAGCTATCGAGAAAGCCTTAAGAGATTATGACAGCATTGGAGTACTCTTGAACTCTTGTGAATGGTCATATGGAGCTCTGTGAGCCCTCCACTGAGATGAGGCGTTCCAAGGCAACTGGAGGAGCAATGCTTAGTCAACGCTGTTCCGTGGAGCGAGACGTATTTTTACTGCAGCACGCGCCCTCCCCTCCCCGCTTTAATTACCTTTCTCTCTCTCGCTCCTATTCTCCACTGCTGCTCCCTCCATTTCTATAACTCATTTCTGTGCTCTTACCCTCTCTCGCGCTGTCTTTCTCTGACTCTTTCTCTGTCTTTTTCTTTGTTCTCTCTCTCTCTTTGTCTTTCTTATCTCTCTCTATTTCCCCTTTTTTCTTCTCTCTATTTGTCTGTCTCTCTGTCTTTCTCTCTCTTTCTCTGTTTGTCTGTCATTTTTTTTCTCTCTGTCTCTCTTTCTGTTTCTTATTTTCTCTTTTTTGTATCTCCATGCTTTTCTCTGTTTTTTTGATCACTCTCTCTCTTTCTTTTTCTATTATCTCTTTTTCTATACCCCCGCCTCTCTGCAGCATTTAGGGGTCAGCAGTGTTCATGTCCTGCTGTGGTCACATTCTGTGCAACTGAGATACAAGGGTGGAAGAAAGAAAGAAAAACAGAAAGAGGAGAAGGGGATGAGAACTCATCTATCACTGCAGTCACTATTGGCTCCCTTTGTGTAATTTGAGAGGGGGAGCAAGGTAAAGCAGGAGAGAGAGAGAGAGAGAGGGAGGGAGTGATGTTCCAAGCAAGGGTGAGACAGCAGAGAATCCTGTCCAAATATCAAACAGGCAAAATAAGGAGGGTAGCTCGTGTTCACAGCTCTCCTTAGCCCTAGATTCCCCAAAACAAGTGCAGCTGCAGCTAAACATGCATTAGGATCAGAGCTTCTCAGAATTCCCAGAGCTGGAGCATAAAGGAATACTCAAGCATTTTCCCACCTAATCTTCATCTTTAGCACACAGTTAATTATCATGGACAATAACTTGGACTTGTTTAGTAAAAGAACAGAAAACCTGTTGACTTTAGAGCTACAACTGTTGAATGCTCTGATTTGCAAATGTTCTATTGAATATTATCTTGAATATTCAAATAATCTGTAAGAATACAAAAAGCTCAAGACGTTTCGCTTTAATAACTGAATGGAAATGGAAACTGAGTCTTCGTTTTCTTATTCTACATCTTCTTCTTGTATCTTGTATCTATGTATCTATTATTCTTAAGTTCTTTTGGCAGGTTTCTGGCTCTGGTCAGACAGCAGTGAGAAATGCAGGAAAGCTGAGAAAACAGCATCTTTTTACCAACATCTAAAAACTGAAACAGTCACCTCTTGTCAGTGAACAGGAAAGTGTCGAAGGTTTTAAACTGCTCCAAACCTTTTTCTACCAGAGCCTGCACTAAACTCAGCCACGTCAGCCAGGGCAAGGTATCGATTTAAATTTTTCAATAGCAATCCAATACCCTGAGTTTGATACAGATATTAAGAATGGTTAGTTATTAACTCCAACTTCCCATTTTCTTCGCTTGTCACCTTCACCTGGATGCTATAAGAACAAAAGTAAAGAAATGGAAATATAGAGAAAAAAATTTCTAATCTCCTGTGGAGGGGTCAAGCATTAATCATATTGTGCCCTACCTAAACCAAAATTAAACAGTCAAAAAGGCTCTAATCATTCTTAATAATAAATCTGGTTACTCCTCTGTGCCATTCATCCTCTTTCTCAGCATCCTTGACTTTTTTTGCTCTAATGAAAGTGGTTGTCCTGTGGTCGACTACGTTAGATTAAGAAGAGCTGGCCCTTAGTAAAAACAAAACATCATAATTAACAGGGCTCATTTATGAACGCAGAGAATGATTTGGTTTATTTAGTATATTTGTATAGTTCAATCCAGCAGTGGATGGCAGTCAGCTCGCTAGTTAATAGATGCTAGTTTGGTGCTAGCTGAACGTAAACATGTTTGTAGGAAATTGAAGGAAAATACTACAAATACAACATATCAAATAATGAAACTGAGAAATTTAATTGTTTTTTGAAAAATATATGACCATTTTGTATTTGATGCCAGCAACACGTTCCAAAAAAGTTTGGACAGGGGCATGTTTACCACTGTGTTCCATCACCTCTTCTTTTAACAAACTCTGTAAGTGTTTGGGAACTAAGGAGACCAATTGCTGTAGTTTTGAAAGTGAAATGTTTTCCCGTTCTTGTTTGATATAGGATTTTAGCTGCTCAACAGTTCAGGGTATCCTTTTCATATTTTTCATTTCATAATGCACCAAATGTTATCAGTGGGTGACAGTTTGGACTGCAGGCAGGTCAATTTAGCACCTGTAATACAAACCGGATTCCAAAAAAGTTGGGACACTAAACAAATTGTGAATAAAAACTGAATGCAATGATGTGGAGGTGCCAACATCTAATATTTTATTCAGAATAGAACACAAATCACAGATCAAAAGTTTAAACTGAGAGAATGTATCATTTTAAGGGAAAAATGTGTTGTTTCAAAATTTCATGGCGTCAACAAATCCCAAAAAAGTTGGGACAAGGCCATTTTTACCACTGTGTGGCATCCCCCCTTCTTCTTACAACACTCAACAGACGTCTGGGGACAGAGGAGACCAGTTTCTCAAGTTTAGAAATAGGAATGCTCTCCCATTCATGTCTAATACAGGCCTCTAACTGTTCAATCGTCTTGGACCTTCTTTGTCGCACCTTCCTCTTTATGATGCGCCAAATGTTCTCTATAGGTGAAAGATCTGGACTGCAGGCTGGCCATTTCAGTACCCGGATCCTTCTCCTACGTAGCCATGATGTTGTGATTGCTGCAGAATGTGGTCTGGCATTATCTTGTTGAAAAATGCAGGGTCTTCCCTGAAAGAGATGACGTCTAGATGGGAGCATATGTTGTTCTAGAACCTGAACATAGTTCTCTGCATTAATGGTGCCTTTCCAGACATGCAAGCTGCCCATGCCACAAGCACTCATGCAACCCCATACCATCAGTGATGCAGGCCTCTGAACGGAGCGTTGATAACAACTTGGGTTATCCTTGTCCTCTCTGGTCCGGATGACATGGCGTCCCAGTGTTCCATAAAGAACTTCAAATCGTGACTCATCTGACCACAGAACAGTCTTCCATTTTGCCACACTCCATTTTAAAAGACCCCTGGCCCAGTGCAAACGTCTGAGCTTGTGGAGCTTGCTTAGAAATGGCTTCCTCTTTGCACTGTAGAGTTTCAGCTGGCAACGGCGGATGGCACGGTGGATTGTGTTCACTGACAATGCTTTCTGGAAGTATTCCTGAGCCCATTCTGTTATTTCCTTGACAGTGGCATTCCTGTTTGAGGTGCAGTGACGTTTAAGGGCCCGGAGATCACGAGCATCCAGTAGAGTTTTACGGCCTTGACCCTTACGCACAGCGATTGTTCCAGATTCTTTGAATCTTTTGATGATGTTATGCACGGTTGATGATGATAACTTAAAAGTCTTTGCTATTTTACGCCAGGTAACACCATTCTGGTATTGCTGCACTATCTTTCTGCGCAACAATGGTGGAATTGGTGATCCTCTTACCATCTTGGCTTCAGAGAGACACTGACACTCTGAGAAGCTCTTTTTATACCCAATCATGTTGTCAATTGACCTAATTAGTGTTAATTGGTCTTCCAGCTGTTCGTTATATGCTCAATTTCCTTTTTCCAGCCACTTATTGCTACTTGTCCCAACTTTTTTGGGATTTGTTGACGCCATGAAATTTTGAAACAACATATTTTTCCCTTAAAATGATACATTCTCTCAGTTTAAACTTTTGATCTGTGATTTGTGTTCTATTCTGAATAAAATATTAGTTGTTGGCACCTCCACATCATTGCATTCAGTTTTTATTCACAATTTGTTTAGTGTCCCAACTTTTTTGGAATCCGGTTTGTACGTGCAGAAGGTGGTTTGACATTGTCTTGCTGAAATAATCAAGGGCTTCTCTGAAAAAGGCGTCATCTGGATGGCAGGATATTTAGCCAAAACATGTATATATTGTTCAGCATTAATGGTGCCTTTACAGATATGCACCTGACCCATGCCATGTGCACTAATGTCCCCCTATACCATCATGAATACTGGCTTTTGAACTGCACTGATAACAAGTTGAGTGGTCTTTAGCTCGGAGGACACATTGTCCATGATTTCCAAAAAGAATTTCAAATGTTTTTTTGTCAGACCACAGGACACTTTTCCACTTCCCCTCCATTTAAAATGAGCTTGGGCCCAGAGAAGGCAGCAGCATTTCTGGATCCTGTTTATATACGATTTCGTCTTTGTGTTTTAGAGTTTTAACTTTGCATTTGCATTTGGGGATGCAATGATGAACTGTGTTCACAGACAGTGGTTTTCAGAAGTGTTTTCCACTACAGAATCATGTCTGCTTTTAATGCAGTGCCCCCTGAGGGCCCAAAGATCATGGCCAGCAAATACTGGTTTTTGGCCTTGTCCCTTGCATACAGAGATTCCTCCAGATTCTCTGAATCTTTTAATGATATTATGCACTGTAGATGATGAAAAGTAAAAGTTCTTCGCTATTTTACATTGAGAAATGTTATTCTTGAATTGTTGCAATATTTGCCCTCTAAGTCTTTCACAGAGTAGTGAACCCCTCCTCATCTTTACTTCTGAAAGACTCAGCCTCTCTGAGATGTTCTTTTTATACCCAATCTGTACTTTTTATACCCAGTGTTACTGACCTGTTGGCAATTAACCACCAGGTGTTTTTTTGGCATTACACAACTTTACCAGCCTTTTGTTGCTCCCATCCCAACTTTTTTGGAATGTGTTTCTGGCATCAAATTCAAAATGGGCAAATATTTTTCAACAAACAATAAAATTTCTCAGTTTCAACATTTGATATATTGTCTTTATACTATGTTCAATGAAATATAGGGTTTAAATGATCTGCATATTGTTGCATTTTGTTTTTATTTACATTTTGCACAGCATCAAGCAACTGGATTCCCCTTCACTCATTGGCTTGTGTTTTTAAGTCTGTTTTGGAGTCAAGTTTTCTGTCATTTTACTGAAGGCAGGGGAAAAAAGTGTCTGTGGTTAATCAACCAGATGCTGGGCAGTTGAAGCAGTTGGGCAGTAGTGGAATATTTTTTTCAGATCTGTGTTCAAGTGTATCAGGTCTTTACATTACTATCAGTCGAGTTCACTTCAGCTCACTACAGTAGATGAAATCTCAGTGCGAGGAGTAACCTTAATTTTAGGCTGTTGTGGTTTAACACCTTCTGTATGTGAAACTGTGGATCTGCCGTGAATACCAATCATTTCCTCATTTAAAGAGTAATTGAGAGCTTCACCTCAGATAATGTTTTCTTGTCCCAGTTCTAATGTAAAAACAATGATCAAGTGATGCAGAAGTACTGCTGGTGCCTTCACTAAAGGGAAAAGGTTCAATATTTAGTTTTCTATAAGAAGCAGAGTGTCACATCTGTGAGCTGTAGGTCACAATAAATCAATGACATATTGAATTGTGTTTTATTCAGAGATTACAGTCACACAGCGTTGACAGCTCAAGATGTTAGCATGCTAGTTGAGGACCATCTGCTGCCTTTATTTTTTATTTCTTTTTCTTTTTGAATGACTGTGTCAGTCAGCCACTTTGCTCACTTTTATAGTCTGTTGGAATCATTTGCTGAGTTTTACTGCAATTTTTGTTAATATCAGTTGGAGTTGGCAATATGGCAGAAATGTAATATCACCATATGTCAAGAATGTTTCACAATACACGATATATCATGTTTTTTTTCTGACATCTGATGAGGACGGAAAAGACAAAGCAGTGCCAGAATTTAAAAAAAAACCTAACAACTATGAATAAAATGATTTGTATTCAACATTTCACACACTGTGCTGCACTAAATCCAATTAAACGGGGATAATCATGCATTCTTTGTTATCTAACATGCAGTTAGGATGTGTTTTTAAGTACTGACAATATTCACAATATGCTCAGAAAACCATATTTTGACACACTGTAGTCCATGTCTCGTGTCAGATATTTGCTTATAAGTAAAAAAAATAGGAAATAAAATATTGACATTGCACGGATTTGACCAATAGATTTGTCCAATATTTCAAACTGATATGTGATGATTTGGGAGAGCAAGGCAGAATGCATTTTGGTTTTTGATAAATAATTAATTATTTTTAATTATTATATTATTTTAATACAAGAAACTCATCACATCTCTGCTACAAATTAAAATGTAAACTTTGTTTTTTTCCACCATTTATAAATAATTCAGATGAAAGCATCAGGAGTGCAAACATTACAACTAACCCCATACTCAGGGTTAATTGTAACGGGGACTAGGGATTAGTTGTAACAATGACTAAAAAGTTTGGTAAATCAATGCAACATAGATAATTCAATACAATTCCAACAAATATATTTATCAAAATAAGTATGATTGGTGAATAGATGCTGTGTTGAATATGGCAACAGCTATTTAACAGCAACTATCAGTATAATAAAACTGAAATACATTTTATTGATGTGACATAGCATGTTTTTGATGAATCTGTGCTTATAACCTTCCAAAAAAATACCGTTTTGAGTTTTTGTGGGAGAATATGCACTTTTCTTATTGTTTATTAGTTGTAACACTGTGTTAAAACTAACCCTGCTGTGTGGAGCTTGTACTTTAATGTGACTAGTTCTCGCTGTGAGTTGTTTACATGGCTCAAAATTTTAACCATTAAAAGAGAGTGTGTGTGTGTGTGTGTGTGTGTGTGTATATATATATATATATATATAGAGAGAGAGAGAAATGATAGATAGATAGATAGATAGATAGATAGATAGATAGATAGATAGATAAAAATGTAGCTGTGTGTGAATTCTGTGAATTCTGCACATTTTACATGAACCTGTTTAACTACATAAAATATATCCATATAAAGTTTAGACTGTGCTCCACTCTACCCTATTTATTGTACTCTAGAAGGGCAGAAAGTTTAGGCAACATTAGACTACTGCATTTTATGAATTTTACAGATAAATAAGGGTTACATTTTTTTGTAATGCTAATCCAGGTGGAGCATCTCTAACACAAACTGGTGTGGTTCTCTTTCACTCCCAGCCTTTTGAACACTGATATTGCACTTACAGATTGAAAGATCACATTCAGTCAGCATGTTCCACCAGCTATTGTGGTATATCTAGTCCACTGATTTGCAAGAACATTTACATGTTGTTCAACCTGATCTCCTCTTACAATTTGTTATTTTTATTATTTGTGTTAGTGTTATTCAGCTCTGCAAATGATATAGCTGTCAGGAAAAAATGTTTCCAAAATAGTAACTTTACAGGAGAAGGAAAAAAACATCTGAAATTTAGACATAGTGTAAAAGGCAACTGGCATACTCAAATGCTGTAAACTGAAGACGAGTTATTTAACTTGGGATGCAGCTTCTCACTTGTAGATCAGACTCCAGGTCACTTTGAAAGTTTTTGAGGTTAGTTTCGAACCCAAACATTAAAGCTAGCATGCATGCCGATAAGAGTTCTTTGGAGCATCCAAGAAGCACTTTTGGTTAAAAGAACAATGTGTCAATGTGAGGAATCTCTACACAATGTCAAGGTCTATACCAACTGAAGGTTTTTCCTACGTCCAAGCCAAGAACCGGACCCTGGGTGTTGGCGGACAGACAGTGTTGGCCTTCTATAGTGTGTGGAAAGGTGTGGGTTGGCTTTAATTATAGCCGCAGTTCCCAAGGCTATGATAGCCAATCACCAGTTCATCTAATCTGGCCTTGGAGTGCCATTCATCTCCACGTGTTGAAAGCATAGGATGGAAAGGGGGGCGTGGCATTGGAGAGAGGAACGGAAAGTTAAAAATCAATATTTTCCGTCTAATGTATGCATGACCAGAACACGTCCCTCCTCTCCGATGCTTTAGCTGTGAAGGATCAAAGGGGCTAGAGAGACGAATGTTGCCTCCTGCTCAAAGAGGATCGGGGGAAAGACAGAAGAAAAGCGTGCGAAGGATGAGCGCGGTCGGACACACCAATTAGAAGTTCCATCATGAGCCTTTTGTTCGCAGACGGGAGGGCTGGAGCAAATGATTGGCAGGAGTGTTGAGGTACTCTTGCTAGGGCTTGCCAGTCAAAGAGTTTCTGTGAGCTGGAGCACTAGCGCATTTAAAGGAGTTTAACCCCAGTTTGCTGTATCAGATTGATGGTTAACTCTGTATGTGTGGGTGTGTGTGTGCACATGTCTGGTGGGGATGAAGTCATTAAGTTGATCTATGTGTGTGAGGGACAGCTTTGAAATGAGCACAGCTCTCCTTTATTGCACATTTAATGACCATTAAATTGATGAATACATTTATGTTTCCTATGACATTCGAAACTAATTCTCTACTTTGTATTGGGAATGTGGACCCATTGCTCTTATTCAGGTTGAGCAATTATGCTTTGGCCTATTGTAGGAATACTCTTGGCATTTAAGAACGTTAGATATGTACAGTCGTATGCAAAGGTTTGGGTTCTCCTGGTCAAATTACTTTTTAGGTTTGTTAAAGTGAAACTTAAGTTAACATATCCTTTACAGGGAACACACATTTTTCTGCAAATTTTAGTGCCCAATTTCTATTTTTCTTACCGGGTGTAACATAATAAAACATAAAACATGAAACGTGGCCCATTTTATATCGTATGTTATTTATTTCCATTATGTTACCTTCAACAAATAGCACTTGTGCATTAAAATGTGTAGACGTGTGTCTTCTGTAGAGGATGTGTTAACTAATGTTCACTTGCTGAGCTGAACAACTGCCCATCCTGTGCGGTCTGATGCTGTTTCATCTGCCTTGATCGGGTGCCCACTGCTTGCCAGCCTTCTGGACCAGTTCGACCACCATGGAGCTTCCTGCTGTACAACACTGTGCAAACCTCACTGGCATGCCACAGACCCTCCTGATGATACTGCTGCTGCACAGCCTCAAACCATTTAATCATAGCCATTGGTTCTCCTCCTTTTCCCCTTTTCCGTGTCTTATACTGATGGTCAAACCAAATTCTCTGCGTATCCGGTGTTGACCAGAAGAAGATGGATTCACCTTTTGAGTCTTGGTTCCTCTCAAGGTTTCTTCCTATTGCTGTTAAGGAGTCTTTCCTTCCCGCTGTTGCCATTGGCTTTCACTGGGGAGGCTCAGACCAGGATTTTTCTGTAAAGCTGCTTTGTGACAACACCTGTTGTAAAAAGTACTATAAATAAACTTTGCTTGACACTTAAAAAATCAGCAAAACATGTATTCTGACCAGGGTGCCCCAACTTTTGCTTAGAACTATATGTATAGTCATTTGAATATGAAAGTTTCATGGCATTATGTATGGCCAATACAATGACTTTGATTTCATAAGGTTCACCGTTTTGAATTTAAATAGATTTCGTATGTGAAATGTAATAGGTATGTATGACAAAGTTGGAATCATATTAGTACGCTCAGACAATTGCTTAAAAGAATATCAGCTCTGGACAGATTGTTTAGATTTGACCAGTATTTCAAACCGATATTTATTAATGTATTGAAACTGGAAGAGCAGAGCATTTAGGTGATGTTGGGCTACTCACTCACATTGTGTGATGTGAAATTGGCTGTGTATTTTTCCTGTGGGGTAGTAGAGTTTGAGTAGTTTCAGCATGATAATCTTTAAACTCTATGATGCTTATCTTAAGTCCTTCAGTTCAAAAAAAGCTCAATTAAAAAAAAATGGTTCAGAAAAAAATCTAATTTACACAATTTTCTGTCCACCCGAGATGTAGTTGGCCAACCAATACATGTTTGGCCTCTTTACTTTTTGAACTGGAGTTAGGAAGCTAACTTTTTTAAGAAATACTAGAAGTCAATATTAGAAGCACACAGTGCCTTACTATAAGCTAAAAAATGAACAAAATTTCACCTTTTAGCCAAACACAGCAGGGAGCCTTTCCAGGCAGTAGGTATTGTGCACATGAACTCCCATCCCTGAAGGATGGACACCACAGTTTATGTTCAAAATGTCTAATGTTCCTGTTTATGATTGTTAATCTTGAAGTTCTAATCTGAAAACGAGTTTAAAAATAGACACAACAGAAATTGTGTGTGTAGTCTAAGATCAATATGTCTGTGTGATGCACATAAATGTGAAGGGAAGTTTTCTTTGGGGGAATTAGAATTTCTCTACAACACTTGTTGTCTACAGTGGCTGCCCATAGTGTTCAGCTATACAGTGAAGTTTTATAGTGCAGAGTGTTTTGCATAGTTTGAAAACGTCACTTGCCCTTTACATTGTGTTCAACTTTATTATGAACAGACCAATAAAAATGGTCCAGAATTACATTTTTAAAAAATCCATGCTGGTCTAAGCTGGTTTATGCTGGTGCTGGTCTGGTACTGGTTGACCAGCATACCAGAATGCAAACATATTGCTGTTGTTGGAAGAAAAACTCGTATCTCCAAAATGACAACTTTACTGGAGGAGGAAAAAACCTACTTTACTTTCAATGTAAGTCAATGGAACCAGACTTTTTTCCAAGTCATTCTGGGTCATTTCTTTTGGTCCATTCATCATGCAATTTACACACAATGTAAAGGGTAATGTGTTTTTTCAAATTACATTATAAACTGGAAAATGACAAAAATAGAGATACAAGGTTTTCTTCCGACAACAGCGATATGCTGGTTTTGCTGATTACCAGTCATACTAGTCTATGCTGTTTTTTTCTACAAGAGTTACCTCTATTAAAAGTTATATATTTTTTTCTTTCCCCTGTGAAGTTACCTGCAGCCCGATGGTGCAATGGGTAGCGGTGTTGCCTCGCAGTAAGAAGGGCCTTGGTTTGATTCCCGACTGGGCGACCAGGGTCCTGTCTGTGTGGAGTTTGCATGTTGTCCTGGGTTTTCTCCGGTTTCCTCCCACAGTCCAAAGACATTCAGTCAGGACTGAACTGGCAACCTGTCCAGGGTATGTGCTGCCTTCTGCCCAATGGCCGCTGGGATAGGCTCCAGTACCTCCCATCGCGACCCAGAAGGATGTATGGTTTAGAAAATTTGTGTGCAAAGTTACCATTTTGACTTTGTTCTGACAGCAAGTGTTGTGATTTGGATGTTGGTGTACTGGTTAGGAGCAATGGAAGCTGGTATGCGGATCACCACCAAATCCAGCATATGTTGTATTTTTGGATGCTGGTGTGTTGGTCATTTAGCATAACCATGCTGGGTAACCAGCTAAACCAGTACTAGACAGCACTAGAGACTATTGTCTTTTAGTCTTTGTTAGCAACTTTAGCTTCATAGCTCCAGCACTAAACTAAAGAAGCAAAATTTGGACATGGCTTCTTAACTACATCTGGGGTAAGTTGAAAATTGTTTAAATTAGAGTTTTCACAAAACAGTTTCCTTAAAGCTTAGTAGTTTTTAAAGAAGAAATATCAGATCTGCATGATTCAGTATTTGTGTCGGTATCAAAAAAACAAGTTGGTACCATGCAGTTCCGTAGTAATTATCAGTCTGTATAAAATCACTACCAAAACCCATTACATCTGAATTTACATGACCAAATCGTAAGGCAAATTATTCAGTAACTGCATGAAATAAATGTAAATTTTTATTTTATTTTATTTTTTTTTAAAGCTCCCCTCAAATTATCAGAAAATGTGTTCTTTGAAATGATCATACACATATTGCTATATGCTTACAATTTACTGCTGAAAGCCAAACATCTTAGATGCTCTTTGTATTATTTTATAAAAATAATTTTTACAGAGAATATCACTGAAGAGATGCCATCTGTTTATAGTTTATAGCCCAGATTTGTAGAAAAATGGATCAACTTTCAGTAGACGAACAAAAAATGGGAGTTCAGCTTCTATTATAAGGGTTTAAAATTACATTACCCATCTATTTGACTGGAAAGAAGACAGTTACGGCTCTCATATGACACCCATCTTTTGAATGTAGCTTATGAAGTATGAAAGTTATGAAGAATATGACGAAGTGCATTTTGGAACCACCGGTGGTCTCAAGCAGTGGAAAAGGTTAAACAGTTTTAGTGTTGACTGGAGGTTCGTCGTACATAAATTCCCTGGCCCATATCATTTTCAAGCTTTGTGACGTGTCTCAGAGGTCTAAAGTGGAGTGCAATCTGACAGGCCTTGGGCGTGAGCTCTAATCTGGGGAGGTTATTCCAAGGATGTTCAGCTGTGGCCAAATTTCCCCGTGGCATCGGCCCCTCTTAAAGCCAGGGCCTGACAGGGCTGTGATGGAGCCCAATCAAAACGCATCGATCGACTGTCAGAGCGAAGCCTGGCTGAAGAACGGCTGGAATTGCAGGTCCGGGCCGCATTTGGCCCGTGGCGTATATTCAGTAAAAGTATGATTGAAGGCTGCTCTCAGATCAGAGCCTGGAGCCAGCGTCCACGTCTGTGCTGTGAGTGACGGCCTAGGCTCGCTCAAAGGATATGGGCTATCAGTGCCGGTAATGATATGGTCGTAAAGATGGAGTCATCGTATGATCACATGTCTGTGAAAAAAAAAAGATTTATACCCCACCACCGCCACCACCAGCTTTTGACATCGTATCTAACAGCTCTCACTAGAAATAAGCACAGGAGATGGAAAGAAATTCCAATGTAAAGGAATGTAAAGTAATGTTCTGAAAACATGCTAAGGGCTGATTTGGATCTCTTTCTTGCTGCTCATCTTCAAGCTCTAACCATAATTGACATCTGTTGGTATTTGGCCATCTTTTTAGGTGGTGGTCACGCGCTGAAAAGAACAGATGCTTCCCAATCCTAACCAACATGTATGCGTGCTGCAACCGAAAAACTACGCTTCAGGGTGGTTTGTCTGGGAATTGCTTTTATGTATTAAACGCAGAGCTACATTTATCAGACCATTAACTGCCAACGCTGACTTCAGCTGTGTGTGTGTGTGTGTTTGATATTCTGTTCTGTGTCCAAGGCTGTTACGGTGAGTTGGTAACAGTGTGGGCTTTCAGCTGCTTGCCATGCTGTTTGGGCTTGTATTATAATTGATGGTTTGTGTGATCGGTCATCGGTTTCATGGTGCTGTTGATGAAGAGCTGGTGGGTTCACAGAGCCAGACATTTGCTGGGTGCTGGCATTCTGCCAGCAACTGTCTGCCTATTTTGGTGTGAAACGAGGACTGTGGCTGGTATTTCACGTAGCTGATCTGGTTAGTCTAAATGCAGTTGTCAGAATGAAAATGCTTAGCAGTAGGTTATATCTATTTCTTTCATTAATTTCTTTATATGGTCACACTTCCATTAATCACATTTTGACTTACAGTGGGTGGGGTCAATTTTGTGAGAAAAAATATCACCTTAGCCTGACCTGTGCATTTTAATCAGTTGTTATGCCAGGTCTCTTTACCAAAGGAGTCACTGTTAAACTTTGAATAAAACATGGAATGTCTTTTCTGTATGTAATCTAGAATGACTTAGTGCTAACATACTAGTTGAATACCGTAGAGATGCTAGCAGATATTAACATTATTGCAGAGGTGTTTTTTCCTTGTTTTTGATCGAGTTTTGGCATATTGCTCAAGCTGAAGGCTGAAAGCTCTAATAGTCATGGTTTGCCACTGAGTTTAACTAAATTACTGAAATGCTCAAGAAGTTCTGGGTATTAACTGAGTAATTTCCACCATATTATGTAATTGTTTTGAGCAACATGTTGATAGGTTCTAAGACAGTCTAGCTGAATTTCACTGAAATAACTATAGAGCTATTAAGTTGATAATAGATATAGCAGAATATCTCATTTGGAGTTTCAAAATGGTAAATAGTTGCCAAAAAACTGTAGAGTAAATGGGACTCCTGATGACTGGGTAAGACCTGGTAGATCACTGAAACTGTCACCATCAGATAAACACAACTTAAAGCTTTCATCATTGAGAGATGGTAAAAAATTCAAGCTCCACTCTTACTTAAGATTTGAAAAAAAATCCACACTTTTGTCTGTCCATCCTTCCACTGTGGAAAGACAACTCAATGGCATGAAATGTAGCTGTCAAGAAGCTGTTGAGAAAGTGAAATAGACAAAAAAGAAGAAAATTTGCAAATCAAGAAAAACAGCTGCTGGTGTTCTCAGAACAATGGACTGCAGGGCCCAGACTTAAACATCATTGACTGTGGTTTTGATTATTTGTATTGTGAGAAGCAGAAAATGCAACCAACTTCTAGGACTTAATTTTGGAGATGTGGGAAATGGGTGCGCACGCTAAATAAATAAACATTTGATATTATATTTAATTGTTCCGGCTCTGTATAATTTTCCGTTAAATCAATGTTTTCTGCCTTTTTTCCTGTCACTGCAAAACGAATAACTTGTATTGGCCATTTTGACTTGAAATAAAATAAATGCAAGGGTGGTGTCTGACTTTTGCATCGTACTGTAGAAATAGAACCTGTTAGGCAGTTTGCTGTCATTTATTTAGGCTGCTTTGGAACTTATCATCATCATCTTCCCCATAAATAATAAGCAAGTAATTTGGACTTTGTACTTCACACTTTCCTGGTTAATACCTAGAAAGTACAGGACTGTACAGTAAATAGTCACTCTATGTTTTTCTAGTTATATGGTTTGCATTTGGAAGCATTGACGTAAAGTATCAGTAATATAGCATGGCTAGTCTTGATTCATTCCATTGGGGCAGACACTAACTTATGGTCGTAAAGCTTGTATGGATGTGGACAGTAATATAGTATGCTTACAAAGCTCTTGTGTTTTGGTGTGGGTGGTAGAACTAGTGTGTCAGTCATGGCCAGGCCTAGCAGGCACAACATGGCGGGGCTTTTGGAGTTATGGTTCTAAGACACAGGCAGTGTGAGGACATCTTGGGAATTTGCAAGGCTGGACCGGTCTTTGAAGTCTTGCATGTTGGCATATCATGCATAAATATGAACTATGTTTGCTTTGGACAAAAATGCAGCTTAGACCAGCCACACAAACAGATATGTGAAACGCTCCAGGATGTTGAAGGCATTTCATTGCATTGGGGAGTGTGTTTTTGTCTGCTTGTGTGTGTGTGTGAGTGTGTGTGTGTGTGTGTGTGTACGTGTTGGTGAGAGAGTAGAATCAAAGATCCCAGTGCAGCTCCGTTGCTTTGTATTTGATTGTTTCACAATTGAAAAATCAATGGATGCGAACTCAGTTTTACACCCAAATGATTTTGGTCTTATGAGAAAGGTAGCCAGACATCCGTAATATCTTGCTATTTTTTCCACAAAAACAAGGGATTTCTTGAGCCACCAAAGCTGGCAATGACAAAACTCGTGAAAGCACAATGTTGTAAAACAACAGTTCTCCTTCATGTGAGTTCAGCTCTTTCATAAACTGTTCAGATTGATGCATGCATGTAGTTTGTTGCTTTGCATTGATTCTGTTTGACAGATGGACTTTTAGGGGTCTTTACAATATAGGATGATTTGATTCATCTGGGCTGCTGTGTAAGCGAGAACAGAGTCAAATGCTGCATTCGGCAAGGCTGCTTCTTTGAAGTGCTTGTTTGGATAGAGCTTGCCCTGCTTTCGAGGGATCTAGGTGTCTCTTAGGATGGCTTCCTAGCCTCTGCTGAGGATAATCCATGAAAAAGACAAGAACTTTCAGTGAAGAACTTTCATTCTGATTTCTGGTAATCCCACAACTAGGCTTTGTATATGCACAAATGGGCCGCCTTATGTGGGTGGGCTGATAACTTGATGGACAAAGGGTCTCTAAAAAGAGCAAGGTTGGCCTGCAAGAAAGGGCATGGCTGGCCTGCAGGTCAGACAGAGAAATCCACATGGATGCTAATTTTAACAGCTGTGCTTCTGACAATAGCTGGACACAATTAGTTGTAAAACCCACTAAGCATTCATTTTGTAGAAATTTTTACTTACTCAGAGTACTACTCCAAATGCTAAAAAGACATGTAGCCTTTCTGCTCCTGACTGCTGTTCCAGCACGAACTTCACTAGGCTCAGTCTGAACCTTGTCTTTCTAGATAGGGTTCAGATCTGCTTTGAGCACACTGTTGTCGAAATCTGCAAAACAGTGAATAATAACACATCAAGTGACTGCACAGGAATTGTTTTCTCTGTGTGCCCTGTACGAAACATGTAAACAAACATGTTTTTTGTCACAACTGTTGTGCATATGCACCAAAGACTCTAATCTGATTATGTAAAAGGTGCACTGGAGCTTGCATTATTTGTTAAATGGTGACAAGGTTTTGTCCTCTGAGGCTAGCCTGACACTATTCGTTTATGCCAAAGATTTGCCCCAGGTTTGAATGAGACTATCAGCAGTCAGCCTGATTTGAACACTTCAAGCACTACACTGTTAGACTCTGTCACTCCCCACCCCACCTCACAAACTCTCACCTTAATACTAATCTAAAGCACTGCTTTGGGTTTGCATTTAATCAGGGCTTTCAAGCAGAATGGTTTAAAGCTACTGATTGACAATACAGACTTTATATTTTTTCTTGGATTAGGCTAAAGGCTGTGTGATGACTTGGAGTTAACTGTGTATAACAGCAAACCATAATGCTAATCTTAATTCTGGCCCATTCTGTGCAGTACAGGCTGACTGTGAAACATACCTGTCGACTTAATCCTAATAGCTGATACAGATATTGATCATTGTCTAATAAATCGAATAATCTCAAATGGTCAGAAATCTGCAGAAATGCGGTGCTGTGTTGTATGAACGTGCAGCTTGCATTAAAGAAATCTGTAATGTCAAACACCCATGGGTCCTGAGATGCAGCGATTTTTACAGCCCTTTGCAAAATGCATATCGTTGCAATAGATTTGGCTTTAATATGTGTCAAACTTATAGCTGCATTCACAGAAATATAAAAATTAAAAAAAAGAAATTAATTTCTAGTTCATTGCACATTTATTATTATTCATAATACAGTATGTATAATAATAGATAATATATGTTATAATGTATTTTTAAAATATTTCAGTAAGTAATATGTATTATAATCTTAGTCCAACACTGCATTGTAGCCATTTCAAGCATGATGGGGAAGTTATTCTCTGTCCCTTCTTCTTTATTTAGAATAACTACCTAAAGTCAACTAGATACAAACAACATACATCCATTATTATTATTAAATTATAATAGTATAGTATATACTTAGTTACACTTAGCGATAGTATATACTTGAAATTAAGGGTGCCAGAATATGAACACACTTTTTTGTTGTTATGATTTATTTTTTCACATTCTTGACTCTATTGTATGTCACTACCAGCAATTTCATTACCTCTACACTAATCTCAACAACCATTCTTCTTTTCCTCAGCAAACAGAAAGGCCTATTGCAACCACATTGCTAATTGTTGTCAGTAGTGACATTGACAAAATTTAGTTTGTTTACTTTTATGCAGTGCTTTTGTTTTTATTCTGCCATTTTTTCCATTGACTGGCTATCTAACTGACCAGAAGCAATAACTGCACCACTTCTGTGCTGCTTGCAGACGTTTTCGAGTGTCAGTTCATAAAATCTTTTATACCAGCCGTGCCACAGTTCACTAGTGAGCATACTAGTGGTTTCTAGATTGAAATACAACATTACTCCTGTATTGTGCGGTCTAGACATATATTCAAAACAGCACATAATTCAATTTGCCATTTAAGCCATGTCAAGTTTTCTTGAAGCAACCTTTGTCAACAACCAATGCTGCCCACTAATAACAATTGTATGAAGGAAACACTGAGGCCTTGTTCACACCTGGCATTAACATGAGCTAAGTACAGGTGTGAATGTGGTCCATTGAGTGATTGTGCTCCAATCACTTAAACTTCTTCAGAGGTGGTCAGAGATGCCTTTTACAACGTACCATCTGTAGTGTGAATACTAAAGTGTTCCGATGCGTTCCTGACAACGACAAAGAACTGTCAAATCAACTGCATCATCACAGCACACAGGGAAGCAGCTGCTTTGCGTAGCTTCTTTCTTCCCTTCTCTCACATTTGTTTGTAAGTTGCATTGGCAGTCCATGTGATCTAAATGTTTGAAACAGCTTGTACATGTACTCAAATTTGGCACATTGGGGCAGTGAAAGACTGACATAGTAAATGTGCATACATGTGATTATCTGATCACATGTGGTCTCTGTAGACACTTGTAAGATGCATGAAAATGCCATGAAAATGGCTAAATGTTGCACTATACACTTATGATCAGATTAGGTGGTCCTTTGTTGTTGTTTAGGGACTCAGCAGAACATTTTAGTGTCCACACTACAAATGTAATGTTGCCATATACATTGCTGAGTACCTCCAGTGATGACTTTTAGTAGTTTACAATACCTCTCCGAGATGCACTGGACTCATTCATACTACTACAAACCCCACTGGGAAATTTTGTTAAATGGGATGAAAAAGAATCTGTGATTTTGTTAATTCTCTTTAACATTTTTATGCTACATGCTACTGTGTTAAATTAAGCCACGTGGGCTCGAGTACTTAAGAAAACTATTGTCACTTAACACAGTCCGCCTCAGCATCAAGAAATGCCACTTGAAACTCTATTACGCAAGGAGAAAGCCGTACGTCAATTCTATGCAGAAATGCCAAAGACAAAAAGGACCATTCAGACTTTTATCAGTGAAAGATGCAAAAGCCAACATCTGTCATGGGTGCATCACTACCCACAACATGGCTGACTTACATATGTGTGAAGGTACCATTGAGGCAGAGGCGTATATTGAGATTTTAGAGAGACATTTCCTGCCATCAAGATGACATCTTATCCTGGGAAGTCCATGGTTATTTCAACAAGACAATGCCAGGCCTCATTCTGCGTGTGTTGCAACAGCATGGCTTCGTAGACTGTGTGCTTGCCATCCCTGCCTTCAGATCAGATCTGTCTCCTATTGAAAATGTATGGCGTATCATGAAAAGGAGAATCAGACAACAATCACCACGGACTATTGAGCAGCTAAAGCCTTGTATCAAGCAAGAATGGGTCAAAATTCCACTTGCAAAACAGCAGCAATGAGTAACCTCAGTTCCCAAATGATCAAAAGGAAACATGATGAAACACAGTGGTAAACGTGCTTCTGTCCTAACTTTGTGTTGCCGGTACCAAATTCTAAATTTGTTTATATTTACAAAATACAGTACAAGTTGGTCAGTAAGAACATTGGAAATCTTTTCTTCGTACTTTTCTCAGTTAAATAAAGGTTCAAGAGAATTAACAAATAACAGCTTCATGTTTTATTGTGTTTTACAGAATGTCCCAACTTTTCTGTAAATGGGGTTTGTACTTTTCCAAGTCATTTTGGGCTGTTTCTTTTGGTCCATTCATCATGAAATTTACACAAAATGTAAAGGGCAATGGGCATTTTCAAATTATGTCAAAAACTGAAAAACACCCAAAATGGACATGAGGTTTTGTTCCGACTGCGATATGTATGTGAAAAAGGAGCCTTTGCAGTAAGGCAAAAAGGGCTTTCATGGTTTAAGTGCTGTACAAAGGTCCTAAGATGGTTAGAATACCAAGAGAGGAGCTACAGAATCTCCTTGCATATAGTCAGAATCTATACCCTCAGCTTTCATTCTTCCTTCTTTGTGAGGCACTAGAGCTAAGAGAGCTAAGAGTGCCTATAGAGCACTGTTTGTGATCTGACAAGAAAAGTGTTCACCGGTTGAAATTCACTTTTATGAAGTAAACACTGACTCATGTCCACTTCGAGTTTGAAATTCCATGTTTGGATGCAGAGATGACAGTATGGCTCCAAATACTCAGATAAAAGATGCGCGAAAGTGAGCAAGACGCCTCCCGTTCGGCCTGATGAGTCATCCCATCATTGTGGGCATTCTCTGTACAGTATCGTCTGAATTTCCATCGTCCTCTTTTTGCCCCTTAATGTGCTTTCTCGCCTCCTTTTCACTTTGCTTAAGGAAAAATCGATGTGATTGCTGCCTGTAACAGTGTGTTGCTGCGTGTCGTCATCTATGTGTGTGTGTTGCCTCATTCCCTTTGATCACCACTTAACATGGAGAGTGCAGTACAAGATTTTTTTTTTTTCTTTTTCTTTCTTTTTTTTTAACATCAAACTGCATAGCAGAGTGAGAGGTGGTACCTCAGCCTGATCTTTGACCAGTGGGAGCACCCATATGTGAGCCCGACAGCTGGAGTCCAGCCTGTCGCAGTTAGCTGTCAATCACTTGGAATGACAGGTGTGATGGTGTTGGGGAGGGGACATCATAAGGTTCTTTTTTTTTCTTTTTGGTAGATAAGCATCAGAAAACATGTGGAGCTTGAGAGGTGCACATACTTGCTTAGAGTCGTGTGTTTGCGTGTGTTCCAAACATGAGCCAGCTCTCAACTGGGACTTGGCATGCAGCTTGTTGTCGTGGAGATATCTATTGTGAGTGACTGATGTGCTAAATCTGTTGTGTTAATTATTGACAGAGTGAGTAAGGATGGAAGGAGGCAAAGAAAGGCAGGGAAACAAAACAGATGACTAAGTCCGGCCACGAGTGAAAGCTTGTACTGTCTATCCGATTACTCATGGACTCTTTTCAGCATGCTTTGTTTTTTTAAATGGCTTATGCTTTCGAAAAACATCAGCTTCATTCAAGCTTACCTTGAGTGGTACTGGTAGAATTAAATATCACTGTATTTTCCAAATATATCATGGTATCAAGGTATTTAATGGTAGTTAAGTTTGTTTTAATCAAAAAAACTCCCAAGTGAGTCTTTTTATACAAATGCGCTAATATGGTCAGTGTCATTTGCTTATATTTGAGTAACGACCTGGAAGTAGTGCAGAATCTTGAATATCGTCGTTGTCCAAAGAAAACCATGTATCTCCATTTTTGTTGATTTTTAATTTTCTACATCATTTTAACACACCAGCTGTCCTTTGCATTGTGTGAAATTTCATCATGAATGGACAAATAGAAATGCTCTAAAATCACTTGGAATAAATTTTTTTACATAGACTATGAGTGTTTACATAGGTATGAGTGTTTTTGTCCTCTCCTCTTAAGTTAATATTTTGGAGATACTTGGTTTTCTTTGGACAGCGGCAATATATTTGTTCTCTTTATTTTTTATATATAATAATTTATATAATAACTTTTCTGTTTAATTTTTTTCAAAATTCCAAAACTTACTGTTGTTAGATTAAAAAAATTCAGACTTTAAATGTGATCTGAGGTTTTTGGATCCCACAGTTAACTGTCAGGTCCTGGATACTATGGTTGTGACTGAAATGGATCCCTATTTGTGTTATAGGGCACAATCACGTTCACTGACCATTTTTCTCTTAGTGTCCATTTGTAAAATGGAATTCCAGAGTGATTTTTGAGGGCACTACAGTCTCTATTTTTAGTGACCACTGTACCACTGTATCACTATATTAGCAGAATGTATACCAACATGCAGTATGAATATCTTGTTACTAAGCAACAAAGAAAGAAATGATTGCTAACTTAATTAATGATATCTGCTGAGCCACTGAAAGTGAAACTTTTCTGACTCTCTTGACTGTCTCGTGAAGCACCGGCAAAAGAAACAACAGCAGCACTGTACAAACAAAAACAAAGACCCTAAAGTGTTTACTGCCTGTTGCTTGTCATACAACAAAAACTCTGACCATAGATTGCTGCTCTTATGGACCAAGAATTAAATGTGTGGTTTAGTCATGTTTTATGCTTCTTCCTTGCCCTTTTCCTCTGCACTTTTCAAAACACTTTTCAGATGTCTATGACTGTGAAACAGAAACCAACCTTAATCTTGTTGGTTTGGTAATGCGACTGGTGAATACCAACACAGGTATGATATGGTCTGAATTATTTTTTTGTTCAGAATAGTTTATCCCTATATGGAAAACCACTAAAGAGAGACTACACATCTGTTGGTCACAGCCCATGAGTAAAGAGCAGGAAATGGAAAAAAACAAAAACAAAAACTGAAAACTGCTTGGTCACCTGGGACACTGCGATTATAGGGAATTGAATGTGATCAACGTGATGATGCTCATTATCTATTAATGATGCTAAAACTGAAAATGAAGTATTGTTTTGTGACGCCAATATCAGTATAACAGAATAGATGGTATATCATCCAGCACTAATTCGAGCCGAAGTTGTAGGACTTTTTCCACCCTGCTGAGACTGCAGGTGGCCAGTAAGTAAATCACATAAACTAAATCACATGAAGCTTCATGTAGTAATGCATTATGAGGCATTCATTGATTTTCCTGGAAAGTATCCAGTAGAATTGTAAATGACACTGGCAATTAGTACACAAAAGAAAAGCAGAAGAGAGAAGACTGTGTCTGAGAGCAGGTCCAGTGTAGGCCCTGATGTAAAGCTTCGCCTTGCATTTAGCATTTGAAGAGTGGACATTGCTTATTGGCAGGTCCGGATCATCCAGTGAGCTTTATGGGCGTGAGCCCAGGGGGGCACCACAAGCAATTATGAGATAATCTAAACAGCTATTTTGACCAGCTTGTACCATTTGCGATGGGAACTTTACTAGGAGTGAAAATAAATTATTTGTCATTGTATTACGGCTGATCAAAAACCTGATACTCTCCACGTCTCTACTCAATGACCATTTCATTTTCTCTTACAGTCCTTGATTAGCAACAGTTAGACTATTTGCCATGCCTTTAAATTTACTTCAAATTTGAAGCTCCAGAAATTCAAAGGATGTATTGAGGTGTATATTTCAAAAGCCAAATGTAAAACTTAAGCCACCTGAATTAAAGAAAAAAATTGCATTGTCCTTATCAGCAGTGATCTGCAAGCTGTGATCAGAGGTAAGATGACAAAAAATAAATAAAATGGCAGTATGCTTTAGCTAGAATGCTTCGTGTTTTGTGTTTGCTGTTTTTTCTGTCTTTATGTGTGTTTCAGCTGTCAGATTTTATTCATTTATTTATTTATTTTTATTTATCTTGACTTCATTGCGATAAACATGTTGCTTATGAAGAGTGGATGCATATTTTATAGTAAAATGTTACACTGGTTGTTGGTTATATGTTAACCATATAAAAAGTATATTTGGTGGGCCCCTACCTGGCTACTTTTGTATTTTGTAACAGAAATGCTTTCCTTCTGAAGATAGGAAGTTGATAAGGAAAAATATGTAAAAAAATATTGCAATTTCGATGGAAGCAAGCACATAGTCATTTTATGACAATGGCTTTTACTTCCTAGAGTTTATGGAGCCAAATTTATGGTGTTTATGGAGTTTATGGAATCCTTATACTCTTTATTTCAAAGCTACCTCCATAAGGACTTCATCACACATGCTAACAGATTGATTCAAATATTATTATTGAATAATAATTCATCTTTATTTGTCATATTACTGGAATTACATCAGAATGTACATATCATGACACTGGACAAACGGAAACACATATATACAAAACAAATATTCATGTTCTTGTTCTATCATTTATACATGATTTTGGCTTGTTTTATGATATTCTTTTTATTTATGTTTTTCTTTTCTTTACTTTTGCCACATCCATGAAGTCTTAATGCCACTAGATACAGTGTAGCATCACACAGCAGATACAGTACAAAGCACTGCTATACTACATAGAATGCATTAAAGTGAGAGCACCAATTAATTCTCAAGTTCATTTTCATGTACTCTTATGAATTTAATGACATTTCGACATAGACATTTGGACTTTCAGCGTCACTTATGTTTGGCATCAGTTCACTACCTCTTCACAAGCACACTGATTTGGAGCTGAAAGATACGAGGTGAAAAAAGGCTAGGCTAAAAATGTTAGCTGGGTAACTTACCATTAGCATATGGCTTAGTGTAGTAATGAATAGCATGCTGTGATGTGCTTAGAAATTGAACAGTGCTCATAGTCAGTGTGTGTACCCTTGTGAAAAACTGTTTTTTGCCAACTTAGCGTATCCTGTGTGCGGCTGCCTTTATGTTGCATTTACACTGTGACTGTAGACGGTCTTACCTAAGAAATATGCGCATCTGCTTTATGAAGGAATGTGATGTCTTAATTCCGAATTGATGAGCATTTGTTCCATTTATAACACTGTTATGAGGCATCATTCCTGAGTAATGATGGACAGTTATTTAAGAACTACGCATAGCACATCTATGAATGATTTTTATGCTAACCTAAATTATCAGTTCAGTTTCCATTTGTAACACTTCTGTTTTTCAGATTCCTTCATAAAGCTTGTCATCCTGAGACTACTGACATAAGCTGTTCATGGATGCTCAGATATTGCTTTGTTCTGTCTGCCACCAAGTCATTATAACTTGTTTACCAGATTTTACAGACTTCTTTGACTATGTCGTGCTGTTTTAGAGCACGCTTTGAACCCCCCACTCTCACCCCCCAGAGGCTTACTCAAGAGCGGTGGCAGAGGGCACGTGTCAGGCTTAATTTGCACTAATGAGCAAATAGCTTTCGACTTGTAAGAATGGCACGTTCAGCTTGGAGATCTTCCTGGATGAACGTAAGCTCCAGGCTGGATCAAAACAAACATATAATTAGTGAAAACATCCCCAGCTCTGAAGAGATGCACATTAACCAGAAGTTAAAAACAAAGGAAATGTTGCCTTGGAGTGTGTGCTGTGAGCTAATAGCGCGCCGATTTGTCAGACCGTGTTTCTTGCGTCAATATTGAGGTATTAAGAGAAACTGGCCCTGAACAACAAAGGAAACAAGCTTACAGTGTAACTCAAATCGATCTATTTGACCAGAATGTTGCCACACGTTTATACCTGACCGCCAGTCAATGACTGCAAAAGAAACTGTATGGAAGCATGATGACAGCCAGGTCTGCCAAGCCACTGTGTGCTCTGTTCACTCGCTTGTGAAAACACACACAGTGTGTGCACCACGCAGTGTATATACATTGTCACTGCAGTTTCACTCACGTTGCTTTTCATACATTCATTTGCTCACTGATTCTCTATGATTTGATTCATAATTCACTCCCTCTGTCACCTCAAATCATTCTCTCTCTTTCACTTTATCACTGTCTCTATCTATACATACACAGAACAAAATGTTGTACCTCCATTTTTGTCTTTACATAATTTGAAAAAGTCAGCTGCTTTTTATTGGCAAGTGATCACCAAAAAATGCATGTTAATGCATGGTGTAAACAGGCTCTGAGACCACTAGTGAACATGCTTCAATTTTGTCTTACTATTTATTTTAATACAAAGTTACACATTACATTACATTATAGACATTATATTATCAGTATTGCAGTGTAAGTTAAAAGTAGAATCTTTGGACCTTGGGGTCTCTGAGTAGATCAAATCCACCTGAGATTTGTCTGAACACAAGCTTTAATGGAAGGAAGAGTAAAAAACTGTCTTTTTTTTGTCTGAATTTTCAAAATTCTAAAACTTTTGTTTTTTTTATTTCAAGTTTTAAATAAAAAACAGTCCCAGGTTTTCAATATGATTTTACAATTTTGGACCCCATTGAACATTTTAAGGTTGGAATGATTTCAATACAGTATCGAAAAATCCAGTTTGAAGCTATGTATGTACATTTGTTGCTGATACACCCTGTGGTCTCTCATTTACCAAGGAAACCAGGATGGCTGAGTCTGTGCTAGTTGGATCTAGTCTGCAGATTTTGGGACAGTCTGACTCAACAGTTGGGCAAGTAAATTAAGCGAGAGCTGCTGACAGATTATTTTTTTCCTGCTTAATATTTTCAGATCAGTCGACTGGGCGTAATCTTGTAGTGTATACTAGTCAGTGACTCAGTCTGAATGGATTCCTCCAACAGCCAATAAAAACTGAGTAAGAAGAAAATACAGAAAGTAAAACAAAGAAAAATGGTGAAAAGACACATATCCAAGGCTTAAAGTGGGTGGGAGGGAGAGGGGCTTTGCTGTGCATGCATTCACAGTCAAATTAATGGGCCTTTTTGTGATTTTTGGAATTCATTGTATTAAAGGGCACAGCAGACAGTGACAAATTTCTGTTGGATAACTTTTATTTATCCGAGCCAAAACAATCTGTGTGATCTTTATTGCTCTGCAGAGTAAAGGCATTTTTAACACAGAAAATATCAAAAATAGAATTGGATCTTGACAGAATTAAAAACTGTATTGAACCTCAATATATGCGTGTGTGTGTGTGTGTGTGTGTGTGTGTGTATTGTTACCCCCAATATGCATTACTGTGCTGAGGTCTTAGGCAGCCATGAACAATGTTTAAAATTGTTATCTGGAAGTAAAGTATTTAAGAAGACATTTATTTGGGCAGTAAGTGATGAGTTGCTCAAAAAACATTAAAGTTATAATAAGAAGCAAATAACATTATACAGTAAGTATTGTATATATAGTACAGTACTGCAGTAAGTACTGATTTTAAATTTGTCAGTGTGTTCGTTTAACCATTTCCAAGCCTCTCTTTGAGGAAGCCCAGTATTAACTGTAGTTATCATGCAATACCTGGTTTAGCTAATCGGTACTTCATTAGCAAATTAAATCAGGTGTGCTTATAAAGACATTTAACAAATCCATGTGATGGCTGGTGGCATTTAGGAGAAATCTGGAACCAAACGTGTTCTTCTGATCAGCTCATAAGGATGTCAACCACTAGAATGATTGTTTTTTTTTATTGTTTTAAACAGTTTGTTTAGACTTGTTAAGACTTTTGCGTAGTACTGTATATTTGTGTCAGTGCACTAGTGTGTCATATATATCCGCTTTTATCCAGAGCAACAGTAACTAATTCTGTAAATATTACAGTTGTGTTGTACTTTTTGATTAGTTCGGAGTTTAGTAAAGTTATTTAAGCTGTTCAAGTTTAATTTCTGTTCTGTGGGTGGGGCTGTAAATGATTTACAATTTTTATGCCTTGACACCTCCCGCCCTTTCTCACTCATCTGTTTCACCTCTTGACTGCATTTTGTTTTCTCGCTTTTATTGCTTTGTACCTCTCTTTCTCCCTCTCTGTCTCTAACTGCTGCCGTGGCAACAGCAGACCAGAAGCTAGAGAGAGGGAGATTGGTGTCAGGACTCAGCAGCTGTGTGTGTGTGTGTGTGTGTGTGTGTGTGTGTGTGTGTGTGTGTGTGTGTGTGTGTGTGTGTATGGAGGGGTGCAGCTGGATTGTAGCGATGTCTGTTTATGTGTTGCTATCTAGGAGCTTTGATATATTTGACCCCCTCAGCTGTGTGTATGTGTTGTGTGTGTGTTTGTGTGTGCATACGTACGTGTGTGCATATGTGTGTGTGGCGTAGGTTTAAAATCTAGGGAACAACCAAGTAAACAGTGATGGCCCAGATTCATCCCAATGGCATCAGCTCAGCAGAGCAAATTTCCATTAAATACCTCATTCTATTTTCTCTTGCTAATTTGCTGTCAAATTCCCCAGTCATGAGATTTCTTGGCATGCACCCTGTGATTCAACAGCAGCCAGATACATTCAGGTATATGAAGGTAAACTATCTGGGAGTTGTATGCATGTGTAGTAATCTTGGCATATTAGACATTAGACATTAAATACGTGTAGGGCTGTCACTACCGGTTACATTGGTTTTAATTGAAGAATCTACTGATTAAACTGCCAGCTAATGCTGTACGATATGGACATAAATGCAATGTTCAATAAAGCCGTTGGATATCACGATGATGATATGAGAAGTGATTAATTATTATTTAAATTGTTTGCCTCTGACAGGATGTGATACAAGCGCAGACTTTTTTTGAATGTGTGAACAGAAATCTGACTAACCTTTACTTTCAACAAATAGCAAAATACAAAATTACAAAAGCACCATTCACTATTCTGCAAAGTAAAAAAGTGAAATACTAACAGCTACTTACATCAGAACAGCAGGCAGATTTTTTGTGCACTAAAAGGCTGAGAAACCATCATCATGACCTCAACAGCTTTTTCTGTAAAGGCTATAAAACCAAGTACATATATAATTATTTTTATATAAGGACACAAGAACATTTATTTATTTATTTACTTATTACTTACTGTTTAGTTGCGTGTGGGAATAATCCTAGTGTTTGTTGCATTTTTTCAAATGTGTAGTTCAGGATGGAGGAGTTTTTGAGCTGTGCATGTGTGCGTTTTGTAATTGGATGTTCAGCCGAGTGGTTAAGTTACTTGTCCCTCATGTGGGAGAGCAGCGTTTGATTCCAGATCAGCGAAGCACTCATCAGACTTCTGACAGATTATGCCGGTAATGGCGTCTCTCTGTTGCTGTGTGTATGAATAAATTTGATCTGTCATCGCAGCCCTGTGTAAAAACAGTGTGTTTTTTGCAGAAACTCATATCGTGATAACAATATGATATCATATTTTGATTTATCGTGCAGCCCTACTGCCAACTAATCACTGATGATTCATTGAGACATTAAATTTGAATCAGTTGTGTTTCAAATTGAGTAATTTCATTTAATAGTTACTATGATGGCTCTAATACATGTCTGTGTGTGTGTGTGTGTGTGTGTGTGTGTGTGTGTGTGTGTGTGTGTGTGTTTATTTGTTAGAAGGAAATCTGTCCCAGGGTGCTTATTATCCACTGAACAGTGCTGTAACAGCATCAGTACTTTAACAGCATCTCCATCTTTCTGGTCTAAGATGAAACAACAATTGACTTGTAAATTGTATTCCATTAGTAATATTATTACTCATATAATATAACATAAAAATGCTAAATTGATCAACACTTTTGAAGACTGGTGGACTAGCATGTATGAAATGTTCTCTAAACATGTAAATGTGCTCTGTTGAGTGTGATTATGGAAAGGGGGGGTTGGGATGGGGATGTGGTGGGACTGTGCATGTGTGTGTGTTCATGTTCCTGTTCAATTTTAATTGGATGTAGAGATAAATCAGAGATGCAGCAACATTCTGTGCTTTAATGTTGCTCATCACCGGAACTGGAGCATACACACACACATACACACACACACACACACACACACACAAACCTCTCTGTATTTGTGTGCTGTGGTGTAGATTATGGTGTGATGCAGTGTAAATGCATTGTGGTGATCCTAGCATTTCTGTACCCTCCTTTTTCCAGGGAAAGTGATGGTCCTTCAGTTAATCCAAGCTGTATTGCATTCACTGACTAATGTCTAGAAATGTCTGCATGTGTGTGCTTGTGTATAGTGGTTAACCGTGTTACTGCAGTAAAAGCCCCCCATGAAAATTTGTTCTTTTATTGATTTATTTCATGCAAACCATAGAAAGACACTGGTATTCCCACACGTTAACATAACTGAGCTTTTACACATGTGGGTTGATGTGATATCTTACATTAATACCACATGTACTATTCCTAATATAGATGATAATGGTTCTGTAAGTGCAGCTGTTTAGCTGGCTGAACGCACACAGTGCTGCAAGCAGATATCATGACCACTAGAGGTGAGTCACAGACTCCGAGACCTGGACACATTGAATCCGAGTCAAGACCAAAACTTTTTTCACAGAATAGAAAAATCAAAAGGAGGAAGGAACAAAACTGAAATTCAATTGTAGTTCATTATATATTTATTATCACTTATTATACATGATAATTGATTAATAAGTCATTAATATACACATAATATACATAATATATATAATAGTTTTTTTAAATATCGCTTAAAATATTATTAATTGTTATTATATTACATTCTTAGTCAAACTTTGCATTGTAACATTTGGAGGGCAGTTGATAGTGAGGTTATTTTCTTTCCCCTCATCTCTAAAACTTATTCAGAATCACCACGATGTATGAAATCAAGCACTTAGCCATACAGTCTGCCTTTACAAACATTTGTGAAAGAATAGGTCATTCTAAAGAGCTCACTGAATTCAAGCGTGGTACTGTAGTAGGATGCCATCATTGCAACAAGTAAGTTTGCAAAATTTGCATAAAAGTGGCCAAAATGCTGCTGACTGAGTAACTGCAGAGTTCCAAACCTCCTTTGGCATTAACATCAGCACAAAAACTGTGCGCCTGGAGCTTCACGGCATGAGTTTCCATGGCTGAGCAGACGCATGCAAGCCTTACATCACCAAGCACAATGCCAAGCATCAGATGAAGTGGTGTAAAGCACACTGTCACTGGACTTGGAGCAGTGAAAATGTATTCTGTGGAGTGACAAATCACGCTTCTCTATCTGGCAGTCTGATGGAGGAGTCTGGAGAACGTTACCTGCCCGACTGCGTTGTGCCATCTGTAAAGTTTGGTGGAGGAGGCATACTGCTATGGGGTTGTTTTTCAGGGATTGGCCTAGGCCCCTTAGTTCCAGTGAAGGGACGTCTTAATACTTTAGCACAAAAGACAATTTGGACAATTATATGCTTCCAACTTTATGAGAACAGTTTGGGGAAGGCCCTTTTCTGTTCCAGCATGACTGTGACCCAGTGCACAAAGCAAGCTCCATAAAGGCATGGCTGGGTGAGTTTGGTGTGGAAGAACTTGACTGGCCACACAGAGCCTTGACCTAGAATGGAGATGGCCAGGCCATCTCGTTCAACATTAATGTCTGACCTCACAAATGCTCTTCTGGATGAACGGGCAAAAATTCTCACAGACACAATCGAAAATCTTGTAGAAAGCTTCCCAGAAAAGTGGAAACTGTAATAGCTGCAAAGGGTGGACCAACTCCATATTAATGCCTATGGATTTAGAATGTGATGTCATAAAAGCTCTTGTACGTGTAATTTATAGGTGTCCCAACGCTTTGTCCATATAGTATATGTCTATATTTATTATTAAATTAGAATTTCCCACATAAAAGCAGAAAAATCAGGAACACTGGCAAGTACTTGGTAAGTTGTATACCAGTCAGCCATAACATTAACACTTTGCTTTACTATGCTTTTTTCCACATTTATTGTCCATTTTATCAGTTCCTCTTACCATACAGGTGCACTTTGTAGTTTTACAATTACAGGCTGTAGTGGATCTGTTTCTTAGCACTGCAGTGACACTGATGTGGTGATGCTGGTGTTTTGGTGTGTGTTGCGCTGGTACAAGTGGATCAGACCCAGCAGTGCTGCTG
Organism: Colossoma macropomum; assembly: GCF_904425465.1. Classification (NCBI taxonomy): domain Eukaryota; kingdom Metazoa; phylum Chordata; class Actinopteri; order Characiformes; family Serrasalmidae; genus Colossoma; species Colossoma macropomum. Next base: position 35,342,984 of record NW_023494787.1, read on the forward strand.
GAGTTTTTAACACCTCAGTGTCACTGCTGGACTGACAATAGTCCACCAACCAAAAATATCCAGCTAATAGCATCTTGTGGGCAGCGTCCTGTGTTTTCAGTGTAAATTATTTAGACTGTTATGGAACTTAGCATCATGCTTACCAGAATAATTACAGAATATTTGAGATTGTATCTCACACTTACACACCTAATTCCTAGATCTTAGGGGACTGTAACCCCTACCACCTCCCCTACCAAAAAATTGTATCTTTTTACCATGAATACCAAGTTCCTGGATATCACGATAAGATGATTCTGTTACCATCACAAGCCTACATTTATCTACTGATTTGCTTTAGCACAGCAACTTTGCTTGCGCTGCCTTGTACATGTATGTCTGTGACAGTGCATGTGTGTGTGTAGGAGAGAAATAAATCAGTTGCTGGCCAATGCGGTTCCATATTACAAAGATGTCCTACTTTATGCCTGGTTTGACAATAGATGTCACATGGGAGCGCGTGTGTATTTGTATAGCCGTGTCTTTTCCTTGTAAGTATGTGCGTGTAGTTCACAGAATCTCAATGAGTGGCTCTGCCGCCTCCGCTGCCGTGTGTCTGTGATTCAGCATTTCACACCCCCCAACACACGCGCACACCTCCTGCCTCCCGACGGAGAAGGTCCCAGGGGACTTCTCCCAAAGCCCTTCTCCACCCCCCCCTCCCTTTGATCACTAGCATCTATTACATTACTTCTTGGAGCGCTGGGCTAGCATTGCTCTATGCAGAGACCATATGCTCACATGAAAGTGCAAGAGAGAGACAGTGAGAGAGACTAAGAGAAAGACAGAGAGAGGCAGACAGATTGACAGACAGAGGCATGAGAAAGCAGTAAAAATGTGAGAGCAGAGGGATCCAGACTGGGCTTTCAACAGCAGAAGGACGTGTGAAAGATAGCTGCGATTTCTAGGCAACAGTAGACGTTGCACTACTGAATCAATTCCCCCACGTTGGAGAAGAGGGAGCATGTTTCACGTACGAAGACTTATTATGATTTTTAAATAGTGTGTTAAGTTGCTACAGAGTTGTGCAGAGTTATAATCAATCATTGCAGGGCATTGCAAACACCTATTGGAGAACTATGTTTCAGAAAGGAGGCTGATGTTTTCAAAGACAAAGTAGAACCCCTTTTACACAAAAGGAACGTGGTTAATTCTGCCTTTCAATTTGCTTCTCTAATTAAAATGGAATTCCACTATTTCTGTATAATTCAGTCATTGAGATGTAAACAACGTCATTCAGAATGGTTTGTTGTGAAATTGTTCGTTGTAGAGAAACATACCAACTGAGATTTCTTTACAGTGGCTGTGATAGGAACTGAGGTCACAATGCAAATATAGCTGTTTTACTTACTATCTAAAACCACCAGTGAACCGACGTGTAGATAAGAAAAATAAAGTGTCAGCCCGTCAGTTTAAAGAAAAATGGGTTCTTACTTTATCAGTACATTTGGTGGTACATATGAGCAGCATTAGAGTCAGAGATTATACTATTAACAGCACAAAGATTTTTCGTGCTGTGGTGCAGTAATACAGAATTCAGTTTCATAATGTGAATTTGGAGATGTAATGGCACAGTTGAATAAACTATAGACGATTTGAACTAATAGTAATGTACATTTATTTTGAAGCGGAGGGGATTAAAGGCCCCCCCGCCCCCCCCCAAAACAGGCCTAGTGACACCCCTGCACCCTAATTCTCCATGGGCTATAGCTGAAGTCATCACGTCTTAAGCTTCAGCATAATAATCTCTGCTGAACAAGCAGTTTGACCTACAGATGTGCAACCCAATGGCATTGTAAGGGTGGATCATGAGTTTAAGGTTTAGATTGTATGTATTATCTCAGTATTGATTCACCATCTTTTCCCTTCTCCCTTCTTTTTATAGTCATGAGAATGTGAATGATAGGTGATTCTTCTTTAAGAGATTTGTAATGGATAAACAAATCATTCAGAAATACTTCAGCCTTCAATGACAGCTAGGCCTGTCACAATTATTACATAACTGCCTCATGACTGTTTTTTGAGCTGATTGCAACAGTTGTTAGCTTTCAGAATCAAACATTTACATTGCAAAAAGCTGGTTGTTAATGAATTAGCATGTATTCATTAGTTGTGTTGAAGCAAATACGTGTAAATATGCTGAACAAAAATATAAACACAACACTTGTTACTGACAAGATTTTACTGAAACCTCACAAGATATTGTGAAGGGTTGTGAAACAAAATTCATTATACAACATTAATAACTGGTGTGACCACCATTTGCCTGAGTTTTTTTTTAATCAAATTGCTGCGGAATGGAAGCAAAACTAAAAGTCTTGCTTGTGTATTTTTGTTTAGTATAAACTAATAAAAAATATCTTTTGAAACACTTCATGTGTCTCACAAAAAACATAACTTCTGACCTCTACAGTGACACCTTTAGAAAGCAGTGGTGAGTAAGTTGGGAGCTACTAAGCATTGACAGCTGGGAGGCAAAATAGCTAATCAGCTAATTTATCCACTTTACACTTGTACTTTTGTAGAATAAAAAAAAATTGTAATTGTAATTGTAATTATAATTGAAATTATATGGCAAAATATTATATATTCTTGCAGTACCTCTGACACCACACCCAGTGACTGTACTGAAAAAAAGAGATATTGAAATGTGAAATGCAATTTATGTATACTTACCTGTGTTGCTATAGGAATGGAAGTGCCAATGGGTTTTAAGGTTGTTCTAAGGTTGTGGAGGGCCCACAGCAATCCTGGAGAGGTGGGGGGACAGAAACGAAAACTTGTGAAAAGAAAGAACATAGTTAAATGTTATGTAAAGCTTATACTTACCGGTAAGAGTATTTTTAAACAGCCATGGTGTAATTGTGTTAATGACATGTCAAAAAGATTTTAGTTGTTTAATTGTGTGTTGTGTAACTAGCCCATGGTACAATCCAGACCCTAATTGAGGGTGGGGTGTGAGTATGGGCGTTTTTTCGGCTTTGTGGCCAACAGGCTATGTTTCTGTAGCTGTATGTGAGCTAAGTAAAAAGACTGAATTGAAAATTGGGCTGCCACTGTTTGCACATTTTTTGAACATGAAACATGATTTAAATGACTTTGCCTCATGTTTGTTTCTGTGGCACGTTTTCATAATTGTGGTGAAAGCTGTAGATCTTTGTTACGTCTGCAGTCTCCTAAAGTTCACAGGCATCAGAATTTCAAACCTTTTCAGATAAAGTTCACAGGTATCAGAATTCTTTGACATTTTTTCTGGGGCAGTAGGCGCTGGTAAGAGGTGTCTGTTCAGTCTAAGATGTCTAAGATGTGCCAGGGCTTAACATTCAGAATATTTGTTCTGTTCTGGTTTCTCGCATTTCTCATGAGAGATGTTGGACTTTTGCACAGGAGCATGATCACCCACTCAATGTCAAACTGAATACTGGAAGTCGTGTACCCATGCAGTGTGGAAGGTTGAATCTGAATGCATTACAGGTTTTGACTGCTAGAGAGTGGTTTTGACCTAATCCAGAACACTTGCTACTGATATTTTTGGTCTTAATTAACCACAGAAAACCCAGGCTTATGCTAAGGATGTTGTATTGTTTTGTACAATAGGCCTTTTTAGGCCTTCAAAGCAGGCCTAATGATTTTTTAGAATGACTGTTTTGTTCATTTCTGTGTAATAGAATTTGTTTGTTGTATTTTAATTCTGCAGGTATTGCAGTAATGCTGTTATTTTTCTGAAGTTGTGATTAGAAACAAAATGGTTAAAATCTTGAAATGGCCAACAGGCCTTCGATGTTAGAACAAATACAACATAATTAGACAGTGACAAAATCATATTTTGATGTCCAGTGGGTGGAACCAATTTTGTGAAAAAACGCCACTCTAGGCCAGGGGTCGGCAATCATGCAGCTCCAAAGCCACATGCAGCTCTTTTACTGCCCCCTTGCAACTCCACGGAGCAATTTGATTTTTACGTAAAAATAATCCTCCTTTGTGGTGAAATAATACTGGAGTAACACAATTTTGCTGAGCATTTTAACACACTGTTCTAACAAAGTTTTATCAATAAATGGAATTAATGTATAACTGCTAATTCACAACAAAGGATTCAAGATGAACATCAAAGACTTAGAGATGAATGTTTAATCTGCAGCGAGAAACTGTCAACCACCAAAAAGTTTTTTGAGAGGCATTTTGCAAGAAACCATTCTACTTTTGCAGAAAGGTATCCTGCTGGAGATGTGAGAAAAGCAGCTATAGTTGAGCTAAAGCCTAAAGCAGAGCAAAGTAAGTCTGTGTTTTCGTGTATATTATTTTTTAGCTAATAGTAGGACATTAGCATACTGAGACATATTTACATCCAAGATGTTAAAACATTACACCAATAAAATGGACATAAAATGTTGTAGCTCCCAAGATGGTGTGATTTTTGTTGAAATGGGACCAAATAGCTCTTAAAATTTAGGCTGTCAGCCCCTGCTCTAGGCACCTTGGAGGTTCTAGATACGTCATTGTGAGTAAGAGTAAACACATTGTAAATGAGACAGGACAGTTCACTGGTTAATAAAAATGAATGAAATAGCTCGTGACAGTAAACATGGTGGCCGTTACAGGAAGTCCCTCCTTGAATAAAAAGAGCCAGTCGCTGTGTTGGTATAAACATAAGCAGGAGAAACTGTCTCACTTTGTTGTGGAGAAATGTGCATGCAAGTAGTGGGAATGACCTCAAAAAAATAACACCACATTTTTGTTTATCACATTATTTGAGACAAATGCTACAAACCGTATAAGATAATTCTTCAGATTTTACCAGTGAAGTATGTTTCTGAAATGTTAATGTGGCATTTATCATGTTTTTATGTTTCCTTTTTTGGCTAAAATCAGAACCAGAGTTTGGGGTTTTTTGTGACTTTGTGTCTTTTTCATTTAGTTCCGTTGGTTTCATGCCGCAACGGCTGAAGTGCACCAAATTATACATGAAGCGCTTGTGTATTGATCATAAATTTTGCATAGATACAAGTGCCTGTTACTTAAATATCTGCCATCATTTGAGTCAAAAATCTCCTACTTTGCATGAAAACAGATATGCATATGTTTATCACCATCAAAGCAAAAATAATTGTGCTCCAAGAATGATATGAGCAGTGGCCTAACCACTGGGTTTCTGTCAGTTAGAAATGAAAAACAGTAGCGACCATTTTACTTTACTCTTACAGTAAACCTGCAACATACAAGGTAAATGTATGTTGTTGTCTGTTACAAGCTTCTGATTAAAAGAATGGATGTTCTTTACAAGCTTCATATGTCCACGTTTAATCTTGGATGGCCAAAAATGTTCATGTGCATTGTGAGCTTAGTCTTAACACATTATTACAATCCTATAAAGATGCAAGCAGAAATTAGCGTTATGGCAGAGATGTGGTTTTCGTTATTTTTGGCTGTCCTTAGACATTTTTAGCCCAGACTGCAGGCCTAGCTCTGATAGTCAGATTTCCTCACTGTGGCTAGTCTAATCAAAGTGCTGAAAAATCTGTTGTGAGGAAACCCACAAAAACTGATAGGTAGACATACAGTAGTATAACTGGACTGTAGGTTTTTGATGCAGTACGATTTGGCCCTTGGCTTTTCACCAGTGAGTTGTGGAAAGTTTTGAGATGGTGAGGTGATTTCCGAGGGGAAACCAATTGTGGCGAATTCAAAGATAGCAGTGATGAGCAGCAAAGATAGGGCAGATACTTAGTCCAAAAGAATTCACTTCAAACGGCCGACTTTAAAGGCCCGAAAATTCTTCAAAGACTATTCTCATTCTTTTCCTCACTCTTCTTGGCCTCTCTCTCTCTCTCTCTCTCTCTCTCTCTCTCGCATGCACTTTCTCTCTCTTGCTGTCACTCTCCCATGCAAGAATTACGAAACAATGCTGTCCTTTTGTCTCTAATGTGATTTTCTTAATCATCATCTTGTAGCTAAAAGAGCTCTGCTTTGTTTGGAGAATGTGGGAGTTTAGTTTCATTGGATTAAAGGCTTAACTTGTTTACATAGCATAGACTTTACTGCTCATTTGCCAGATATTTAATGTCTGGTTATGTATAGGTAAACTATGCATAACACATCAGCTTTGGATCACAATACAAAATGATCCAGGAATTGTTCTTTGATGAATATTTCCTTACAAGTGTTTGCTAATTTTTTCAGTTCATTAAAACCACCAGAGTGATAATCATTACTAAAATGATTATTTAAAGCTCTGCTTTCTAGATTAATTGATTGAAATTCAATTATCAGAATATGTCTTTTTCTGATTTTTGTATTTATCATATTTACACTTTGAATCTCCTGTGGATTTTGCCTCAAAGCACTTGTTTACTTATGCTCGTAATCATGCAATAAAAACAACACTTTTTACAGCAGATCATGAAACTGAAAATTAGGCTCACTTTTTAGTAAAAACCTAGAGCCAGTATTCACATGACATCCTGTCTTATACAGAAGAAAAATCAAGTGATGCTTCAAAGGTGATAATAACTGTGTAGGGAAAGAGAACAGACGGAGAACTACAGAGAACTAATTTCATTTTAAATAATAATAATAGTCTGTTCAATAATATTAAAAGTTGTAAAATTATGAAAATGTAATACTCTGTGGTTTCCTAAAGGCATCTACAGTTGAATACCATGACAACTCTGCTATAACAATGGAAGTCACCTCTTTTTTTTTATCTGTAGAGCACAAGGACGTTGCTTTGAAAATTTGCAGTCTGAGCTTTCAGTCTGTAATTTTTTGCTGGCTGAAATTTCAGTGCATCCCTAATACTGAGTGTAAATAGGCTCCAGAAGCAGGGTTGGTGTCCGCTGATGTAGAGTGAGCTGGAACCAGCTCTTATGACTTTAGGTAGCTGAACTTTTTAGGTTCTGAAAGGTTGCTTCAGTTTGTTATTTAATAAACCTACACTAGACAACAAGGAAAGCAAAGCTGCTTAATAGAGCCAAATTCTGAGTGTGGTCACCTTATCCTGGAAATATATACCAATGACCACAATAGAATGACCACTCATAGACGAAGACAGTAACGTTGATTGTCTCGTAATAGTAGCACATGTCAAGGTCTGAGATATATTAAACGGTAAGGGAACAGAAATGGGCCGGCATGAAGTCTTGAGGGACTTTGTCAAAGGCCAGACTGTTATGACTAGACAGCCAGGTCTGAGCATCTCAGAAATGGCAAGGCTTGTGGGGTGGTCGTGATCACCTGGTCTGAGGAGGGACAAGACACCCTTTGTGAAAGAACTGCACTGACTGCCTGTATCTTTTAGGATAGATTCTGAAGTTTTGCTGCTAGTTTTTAAGTCTTTAAATGGCCTAGCACCTGCTTCCATTACAGAATGTTTGTCTATGTTACAGTACGTAATCTTAGAGTTGGGGTGTAACAGAACACAAGTATTGGTAATACATATTCAGAATACAGAAATGAATCTGTATTCAGTCCAAGTTCCATTTTGAAAAGGCGGCAAAAAGTCTGATCTGTGGCAGCTCCACACTACAATTTTCAGAACATAGAGGATCTGCTGCTAACGGCTTGGCATCTTCACAGGCCTTAATGCGGGTTGGAACTTTTTGCCACCGTGCAGAGGACCAACAGCATATCAGACCATAATGTTCACTGGTGTATAGTCTTTCCAGAATCTACATTGGAATTCTATTTACAAGTCCTTTGTCATTGGTCTGCACTTTGTAATAGCAAAATCGCAGCGGGAGGGTCTTGAATGAGAGCCACGTGTGCTCAGAGTATTTTTTCCAGCCAAGCACTACATTATTTGGTTACGTTAATTAGAGTTTTTGCACACCTTGGCTCAAGACATTAGTTAATCAGATCAAATATTGTAGTCCCTGGCTGGAATAAATGAACACCTAGAGGACACATTGCCCTCATAGTGTGGATTAATTATGACTTTGATGAGGATCAGGCTGAGGCCTAAGCTTCTGAAATGCCATTTTTGAAACTGGTGCTAAAGGAGCGTTTCATTTAATGATCATGACCAGTTTATCTTGAAATTAAAATTCTAAAAATAGTCCATTCCTTTGTGAATCTCTAAATCATTTTCCTTTTCCTGTCAATAAACATTCTGGCGGATGCAAACCTAACCTAAGCCAACAAAAGCAGTCTTTAGAAACCATAATTAAGAGTAAAATGGCTCTTCATGTGAGCCATTTTCCTGCTGCAGCTGGCTTGTGTGGAAACTAGAGTGCTAGGTTTTGTCTGTTTTGTTTTCTACATTCATATTTAAAGCAGCCATTGTGGCGGTTTGTCTTCTGTTAACACAGCGCGCTGAAGCAGCCTGCTACTCTTTGGCTGTAACCACAGAGGATTACATCTAATCTGAGATGCGTTGTTGCTTCTGTTCTGCTCAGTTTGTGGAGTGTGGTTATCTAGTAAACGTTTGGTTTGGGACATCTCTTTCGAGAGGCTTTTAATCTCTTTTGGTTGACGAAGGAATCGTGCATATAATCTGTAAACTCTATATTACTGTACTGCACTAATCTCTCAAGATGAAACTTTTGTTGTGTTCTGGCTATTTATAGTTTTAAGTGTTTAAAGGGGAATTTCACTGATTTTTCACTGATTTTTCATTGAGATTTATTGAGAGAGGTTTATAGTTAACGGTTAACAGTATAAAAGTTTAATGACTTGATAAGAATCAGGACTTGTGATATCTACAACACAAATATAGCCATTTTATTTACTATTGAAAATGGGCAGTGAACCTACACAAGTTTTTATGTTTAATGTTCATAATGCTGAAATTGCATGTGTTTCAGGACAAAATCATATCTCAAACTATCGTAAAATTTTATGTCAACTTTCTGTGAGGTAGCTTTAAGAGGCATTAAACACTTTGAACGTCTGTTTCCTGTAACCATCACTGTGAACAGTTCTGACTCTGTAAAATACTCTAGAATAGAACATTTAGCATTAAACCACTCTGAATGACTTTGTGTTCCCTGTTGAGCAATATTTATTCTCTATACACCAATCAGGCATAGCATTATGACCACCTCCTTGTTTCTACGCTCATTGTCCATTTTATCAGCTCCACTTACTATATAGGTGCACTTTGTAGTTCTGCAATTACAGACTATAGTCCATCTGTTTTTCTACCAAGTATGCAGAGAAACAGATGGACAACAAGATTTTATTCCAAGTGATATTGGACGATTTCATTTGGTCCTTTTATCATGACGTGATCACACAATGTCAAGAACAGCTGCTGTGCTTAAATCATGTAGAAAAATAAAAAATCGACAAATACAGATACATACAGTTTTGATATGACAGCAATATGTTTTTTGTCTTCTCATGACTTTTGATTACTGTAGCTTGCTCTTTACTGGGTTGCCAAAAAACTGATGATAAGCTGCATCTCATCCAAAATGCTACAGCAATGGTGTTAACAGTAACATGCAAGAGGGAACATATCACACCAATTCTGGTTTTATGACAGTGGTTTACAGTCTCTCTTAGAACAGATTTTAAAGTAAAGTGTACATGAAGTCCACATGAAAAGCTGTGGTGAGGTTTTTAAACACCCAAAGAATGGAATAAGTCACTAGTCTATTAGACAGGCAACATCACTACATGATTTAACCCATTTATGCACAAAGACTTAAGATTACATTAAGAAAATCGGCCACAATTTTTTTTCTGTTTAACAGAAGTAGCTCAAATTTTGTGTCACAACACTTTGTGGCACTACCTACCTAACCAATATTTGTATATTGTACTAACGCTTATATTTCATATGTCTAATAATATTCAAAGTGGAAATTTTGGAAAAAACAAGGAAAAAATAAATTCAGATAGTACGGTCTCTCATAAATATCATACATATATATCAACCAGTTACCCATATACTGTAATTTGACTTGCTCTAAATCAGATGGTACCATTTTTTTTATTTCAGCTACTTGTAGTTTTCTTATTGTACTTTTTAAGTTTTTGGTTCAGAATGGTTACCTTTTTTTGTACATTTTGCATAATTTCATGAAAAATTGACTAATATCTCAGCAAATCATGATCAACTTTTTAATCACCACCTCACACACACAAATACACAGAGTGCGTGCTGCCTAAGAAATACATTTCAATAGGAAGCCACTCTGTCTTAGAACAATTGAGTGCTTACCTGAAATTTTGATTTTTTTCCGTTTTCTGATTTGTGCTCTGTGAAGCTCTAAGAACCACGGTAATGAAGAAAAAAAATAGTAAGAATATCAAGAATGGGTTAAAGAAGCAGCTGTAGACATTTATACACATGTTGATTTTCATGAATTCCTTGTTGTTTTTTTACTTTTTATTTACTTCTATTACTGCTATTACCTTCTTACATTTTATTGTTTTCATTATTGTTTTTGCTTATTTACTTATTTCTACCATTATTACTGTCTGCTTCCTACGATCCAAGTAATCCCAAACACATTCAGCGATGTTGAGGTCTAGACTTTGGGGTGGCCAGCGCATCATTCTGAGAACACAAATAGCTTCTTGCTTTGATAGTTCTTACTTATTATTATTATTATTATTATTATTACTATTACTATTATATTCTTCTTCTTCTTCTTCTTCTTATTATTATTATTATTACTTTTTTTTTTTACAATCAATGGCTCATCCTCAGTGTTGCTCCAAACACTGTGTCTTGATGACAGGCCAAGACTGTGGCATTCTTGTATTATACTCTGCATCTGCATCATTATTCAACCTGATTAAAGTTAGTATCTGCCACTGTTTGAAAAATGTATCCTTTGTCCTCCTGCCATTGTGCAACACTTAAGCCTGACATTTTGTACAAGACCCTACGGGATAGGCGCATTGATCATTATATTAACCTTATTTAACCTGTTTAGGATAAACGTGGACTGTCAGACGTTCAATATCTCTTTCTTCTGTTCCTCTGTCTCTCTTTTCTGGTCTTAATGGTCAAACGTAATGATCAGTTAGTCTTTGCAAAGCCAGTGCATACCAGCAGGTGCAGCAGCGCTAAGGTTGCTATTGGTTACCATGGCAGATGTAGAAGATACAGCAGAACAGAGCTGTTAAAAGGTGGAAAAGTCAGTGCTGTCTACATTTACACCTTTAAGACAGTAGTAAGGGTTTCCCAGAAGTCAAATGAAAGTTAGTCTCACAAGGGCTTACAGATTGGCTGGCTTTGTAGAAAGGAAAGTGAGTTGAGCACAGCATTACAGGAAGCAGATAAAACAGAAGGTTCTCTTCAGACAGCATGGGTATATGAAGCTTAAACAGCCGCTGTCAGAAAGAGTGCAGTTGTTGGTTTAATGCAGTGTGAAAAGGCTTTACTATGTTGCAGACCATATTTCAGGCTGCAGTTTCTGGCTTTGTAGTGGTTTACAGCACAACCGTGATTTTTTCAGCACAATCAATAGGATCCTTCATTTCAGCTTTACATTTGTGAATGGACAGAAATCTAGATTCAAACATTTATAATTATCGCTCGGTGTGCCGCGCTCAAGCTGCATCAACTTTTCTTTCTCACTCACTCACCATATAAGCTGCTTATCCTCCCAGGTCGCAGGGGGGTGCTGGAGCCTATCTCAGCACTCTTTGGGCGGAAAGTAGGAAGCACCCTGGACAGCTCGCCAGACCATCATAGGGCAGACACACAGACACACACCCAAGCAGAGGGAGAATATGCAAACTTCACACAGAAAGGACCCTGGTTGCCCGGCTGGGGAATCAAACCCAGGCCCTTTCTTTTTATCTTTTTTCTTTTACCATCATAAGCATCAGCCTAAGCAGATTGTAAATAGCTTATGTTCACATTAACATTTCAAAAACATTTGAAATCACTGGTAAAAATCTGACAAAATCTCATAAATAATTTGCAGTGTTTGGCTCAAATTCAGCTTGTTCTGACTACTATACTCTTTTTATCGAAAGGCAGGACTTAAGTTATAAGCTTTCCCATTCATTTTTCAACCAGTGAACTGTCTTCTCCCCCTTGCAATGTCTTGGGTCACTGGTAATGGTAACATTACACAGTCATATTACTGAACCTAATCTGTCACTACAACTCATGATAGTATATGACATTGTTCATGACATGTTTATAGCATGGTTATGTCAGTGTTATTTAGCAGATTTTAAGTAAAGTGTTACCCTTATTTTATTGTAATTTTATGCATACACAAGTATAAAGTATTACAACAAGCTTTTCTACTGGACTCAAGGTAGCAACAGAAAAAAAAAACACCATATAACACTTTGTAGTGCATTATGTGTATTAGTCAGTACAAAGAGCAGTAACACAGAACTGTACTGCTTTCCTTAACACACAACGTATCACAATGAAACATCACCAGCTGATAAGGAGGATTTACTGTATTTTATTGTATGTATTCTCTAAATACTGTGCCTAATTGCTCAATGACATACTCATACTGTAAATTCTGGTAGCAGTTCCATGTCATTAGCAGTTATGATTACTTTCTATGCATTGTGTGCAGCAGCCTTTGTAAGAATAAAAATCTCTGCATCACATTCATAAAAACACCTCTGAGAAATATGGAGACAACAGAGAAATGTTTAATGTTGATGTTAAGCTGATGCTGCCTTCTGTCATGTTTCGTAACTTCTGCCAGACAAAAACATAAATGTATTCAGTCATATCAGTCAAATGGATCTGATTTACATAATTTATTTGGAAAATGCATTTTCATTGTAATTTATCACTGTAGAACTCAATATTGTAAAAATGTCCCAAAAATGAAATAACATTTTTGTAATGTAATATATTACAAACAATAATTGAATAATTTTGCATTCAAAAAAGTAATAAAACCCAATAATGTAGCACAGTATCTTAACTGATAATATAATACTGTTTTACTGATAATGTAATCCCTTATTAATTTATTTTGAATTTACTACATTTTCAGAGTGACTATATGTATTACGTTATGACATTATTGGGAAATTTATATTTAGTTGATCATTTTTTCAGTTGGTGATATAATCTCTGATGGTGTAATGCCAGGTTAATTTTTAGTCCAGGGACTGTAGAATTGAGTAAAGCATGCAGTGTGAGTAGATTTATAGGAATTTTCCATGATATTATTCAATATTTTCCAGTTTCAATCAAACCTTTTTTATTCCTTTTTTTATTTGAGATGTCAAAATATGTATTAAAAAATGTGGAAGAACCTATAAAGCTAAAAGTCTAGCCTGCCTAGTTTTAGTTAGCTACACCAGCCTAGTCTAGTTCAGTAGTACTAACGGAAGGAGAATGGATGGGGCAGTTGGTAAAGAAACTTTGCATAATATTGAAGTATTTTTAATGTGAAAAAAACAAATAACTTGCACATCTTAATTTAATTTAGATTTTCTGTGGCGCTGCTCTAAAGAACTTGTTTTGACACTTTTATTTTCAAGAGTTATTTTTGTGAAAGAAAAGTGTATTCTAAATGAACTGTTCCAGCAGTGTTTCTAATTTTAGATTTATAAATAGGTGATTTAAACGTCTGGTTTGATATGCTTTTCTTAGTCCCCTGCTGTAAAATGATTAGCTGTGAATTAGGCACTGTAGCAGCAGACTGATGGTGAAGCCAGCTGCTGAGCTGTAGCACTCGTATGTATGCTAGTATACGATGGTGCTGTGGTGTTAGGAAGCGATGGGCTGGCAGAAGCAGAGTTATCAGCAGACACCATCTTGCCCTGCTTCCACCTGCTCCCATGAGCTTCTGGGCAACAGTGTTGGCATGGTCGCTGCTGGCCCCTGTCAGCCCGGCCTGTCGCATGCCTCCCCTCTGGACCCCATTCACACCCCAGCCATCTTCTCACAGTCAGGAGGAGAGAGACAGAGAAAATTGGGGGTAGGCAGGGGTGAGTGAACAGAGAGGATGAGTAAGTGTGGCAAGGGAACTGGATAGAGAGATTGTGTAGAAATGTGG